>NC_141689.1:342592995-343235995 GCF_964263255.1 Lissotriton vulgaris | reverse complement strand
GCGTGGCGCAGGGTCCCGGCACTTCGGGGACCTAGGGAGGCCCTTCTTCTTCAAGGGCCCGGGGGACAGAGGAGTAGGCACTACTGGGCCAGGTCAACAGTCAGTGGGGGCTTCATCAAAACAGGGCGGTAGGCTTTCACCATCCCCACTGCAGCGTGGCCCTCCTCCTGAACAGCAGCCTGAACTCCTAAAGTGGGGCTTCCACTAGCCCTGGGGACAGTAGAGGGGTGGTGGATGGGTGCAGGGTCCAGCACACAGGCCCAAGTGGTGGTCTCCCCTGGCAGCAGGTCCCCTCACGTTCCTGTCCCCGCTCTGTCTCAGCACATGGTGGCTAATCCCCCTTATTTATAACCCCCTCACCCAACCTCCCAGAAAATGCAAGCAGCTTCTGGAATTCTCTGGCGAACTGGTTCAAACTGGCTCAGGGGGAGGAGTAGAGCACCCTGGGTGCCAGGCTTTCCCTCCAAAAGCAGGGATGGCTGGGTACCTAACATCTAGACCGCTACCCTACTGCAGTCAGGTGGCACAACGCACAGCCATGGCATCCATTTTAAAAGATTAGCAGTTCACCAGGGTACATTTCTATCATGGGGTTTTCACAGGTGCACACACCATTGCATTACATTTTCACATTAACATGGCGTCTCACACCACACATGGCCTATACACTTTATTCACCATGGGGGGAGACACCCTAAAATTAGGGGGGTGAAAAGCGAATAATTTGGGGGGAAAAGGGCCAGGTCCAACACAACTCCCCCCCAGCCAAAAGCCAGGGTAGACCAATCATTGCCTTGATGGGCTTCCCTGCTTGGGGCGGAAAAAGGTGGACGCAGGCCCGCAACTACAGGAGCACCTGCAGTTTCTTCTCCACTCTGGAACCCGATGGTTCCCTCGCTCAACCCTCCCGTCACCAACCAAACCACCCCACTGAAGCTCTCTAGTAGGATGTGGCCAGGACTGGCCTATAGGCCATCCAGAAGTCTCTGGCCCTTGTTCTCTCACAGAGTGGGAGGCTTTAGCCTCAGGCCCGTAATACCCTTTGACCACTCTCCTCCTACCAAACTGCCACTGGTCCTCCCACCTGGGGTCCGAACCCTCAGGCTGACCAGCCACCAGGGGCGAGGCTCTCCTCCCTCTTCTTCTCCTTCTGGGGTTCCGCCCTCTCCTCCTACGCGGGACACCTTCAGAACACCACTCTCTCCCCAACCTGGAGTCGAAACCCTCAGGTTGAACCGGTGACAGGGGCGAGTCCTTCCTCCCCCTGCACCCCCTCCCAGAGTTCTGCACCCTCCTAACTGGAGTAGTACCCCTGGAAGTCAATTCCGGGGGGGGAGGGGACTCTGTTTACAGACGTCCCACCCGCCAGGTAAGGCAACCCCTGTCCCTGGCCTCCCAACCCAGGATCTACGCCCTGTGGCTGAACCGGTGACAGAGAAGAGACCTTCCTCCCTCTGCACCCCCTCCCAGAGTTCCGCACCCTCCTACCCGGAGAAGTACCCCTGGGAGTCAAACCTGTAGGGACCTTGATTACAAGTGCCCCATCCTCCAGGTCAGGCAACCCCAGAACCTGGAACCCCAGTCCAGGATCTAAACCCTGCGGCTGGTCAGACCCCCGAACCACTGGAGCTACGATTACAGATGCTCCGGGTTCTCCTCACACGAGGGGATCCCTTTCACTGGAAGGCACATACGGACAGCATAGGCTCCCAACCTGGGGTTCCCTTCCGAAACTCTCCAGGCCCTGTGACTGCGGTAGGGGCACCTCGAGACACCTCCCTGTCTTACTCCCTCCTGTAGATAGGATGTGAGGCCCTACAACCCTCTCACTATCCTGGGACCTAGCTGGGCTATTCCTCACCTCTCCCGCCTCGCTGGGTCAGATCTCTGCACCACCCCCTTCAGGATCACTCCCCAATGCCTTATCAGAATCTCTGGCACTTACCCAAATGTCTGCCTCCCGTGCAAGTTCCCTGGGGCTGAGAACCTACACTGCAACAAGTGGTGACGCAGCTTTGGAAAACAATTCTTTAGCATGTGCTCCCTGATAACTGCATGGCACAGCCCTTCCCAATCCTCCACTGCTCTACTCACCACCCAATCCTCAAATGCAGTCCAACACACCTCCGCAAACTCCTCCCAGGACTGGTGGGACAATTTTCCCCTGCCCCTGAACACTAACCTGTCCCCCTCTTCCTGGGAGTAAGGCACCGTCTCCTGGGCTCTGGGAGTGGGACTCCCTGCACTGGAACCGCTCTCGCTGCCACCACTGGATCCCACCCTCACTGGTGAATCCAGACCACAAAAACAACCACTCTCAGGGGACAACCTACCCACCTGAGCTAATCTCTCTCTGGCAAAGGCCCTTTCCGCCTCCGCCATCCTCTCTTGCGCTAGGACCTTTTCCGTCTGTAGCCTTTTTCTTCCACCCTCAGCTGCGCTAACTCCTTGACATTCCTGATCTTCTCCAGCACCAGCTGATACTTCCTTTCTTCCCTCCTATCTACCCTCTCTTCTGGGGACAGGGAAAGGGATGGGGCAGTGCCCCCGGGACTGGACCCAGTGCGAGACTCCCTATCTATGGGGTCCTCATCAGCTACTGGCGTCTCCGACCTATAACCTTCTTCCTCCTCATCATCGGAGTACCCACCCTCCAGGGTTATGGACTGGGAGCCCTCCCATTGCTCTCTACGAAATCCACCCTTCAAATACGCAGAGGGGTAATCAGACAGGTCTCCCCAGGACTCTAAGGGTTCCCCCCTCTTGAGAGCTTCGTAAAGGAACAACTTCCTTCTAATGTTGCCTACTGGGGGTATCCCTCTCTCCTTGCAGAAATACAAAACTTCCTGCTCGGTGTAATCCATGAGGTCGTCATCATTATAAACCAACCCCACCCTGACAAGGTACACCCGGGACACACCACCCACAATACAACAAAGGGACACAATTCAAAACACTTTTCAGGAGGAAGCAATAATAAAGAAAACACAATAATCAGAAAAACAATAATCCCCACAAAAAGACTGTGATTACTCTTCAAAGCTCTATTTGAAGTGTAACCTGTGGCCGCTGTGGTACTGCGCAAGCACAAGTCCTATCCCACCGCTCACCAACAATGTTAGAAATGGGGTTACCAATTCTACCTGGGGTAGCATGGAGCAGAGCAGGCAGGCCAAACTCCTGAGGACATGTGTGAAGCATCCACGCAGTACCCACAGACGACACACCAGGCACACCACAAAAGAGACACAATGCCAGTTCTGGTTGGAAAAAGAATAACTTTTGTATTAGATCCAAGCTGCAAAGGTAAAACACAGTAATCACAATGGGGAGAAGCTGGCGCCAGGGCAATGGATACCAGGGGGATTATTTACAAGGAAAATGGGAAAAGTAAGAAAAAAGTAAGTAAGCCCATTAGTGTCCGGGCTGAAATGAAAAGAGCGTTATCACGTGACCTGAAATAACAGCAGTATCAAAGTGAGGGAGAGAAACACTATGCATGAAACATCAGGGTCAATACTGCAGGGAAAACGTAGGCTTTAATCCTCGAGGCAACCTTAGCAGTAGGCTTCAAGCAGAACATAAAACACTAGGGATAACACCGCAGGCCTGGCATTAGCATCTCTGTGTGAAGAACCTAAACACCTAGCATCAACATCTGGCCTAGGCATGCAGCAGTCCTAAATCATGAGGCCGGAATCCTTCCTAGAAAAACAGTAGGCCTCAGGGACATTATCCTTCGGCAGGAACCATGGTGCGCATACAAATGGCATAGAAGATATCAACAGTGGGCACCATCATATAGGCGGAACACAGGACCTACCAACCTCCCTTAGCATGAACACATTAGGTGAAACCTATGCGAAGGCATATAACTCACTATACCACTACAGCCCAAAGCATAGGAACAGGGAGGCACAACTTTAGCAGTAGCACCATTGCCCATGAAGGCAAGGAAAACATCCGCAGAGGGACATCTGGGCATCCTCCTCAACGTGGGGGCATCATTCAATAAATCAACCCTAGGCAGATGTTCTGCTAATGCCCAGTTCAGGAGCCTCAGTTCCCTCCGGGCCTCTTCAGTTTAACAGGGGCCAACTAGGGCCGACAACAGTTTCCAGCCGGGCAGGACGGCCTCGGTGGCAGCAAAACACCAGTCTTGGGGGCGGGCCCCGACTAAATGCCCCGACACGCCCCCCCAACCCTCTCACAGTAGAGCCCCACTCACTGGGCTCTCTGCGATGTCTCTGGACTTCTGTGTCTTTTTTAACAACAAGGGACCCCAAATCAGTCAGCTAGGGACCTCGGGGAGCAATTTTCTAAAACAACAATGGTCCCATGCAAAGTTCAGTTCACAATCAATAAATATAGACGAAATCAGATCTATATTTTAGAATGACATGTCCAGCCGGACAGAGGTCCGGGCTAATTTTGAGCAACGACTTGCCCCTTGACTACTACGTACTGCCTCTGCAATTTCAGGTTTAGTTAAATAAGGCAATTATTTGTTTGTCCTGATGATGGTTCCCATGACCCTTTAGGGGAACCGAAACGCCGTCGACTTGCTCATGCACCTTATACAAACATATTTGGTTGTTGAAACTGATGTAATGGTGCTATTTGATATTTTCTGTGCAATGTATATGTAAACAGAAAAACGCTTGTTTGCCTTAAAACCTTTCCTATCTTCTTCAACTGTAATCACCCCGCTAGTGTTGGGCACAGGCTTGTGTACCTCACAGGGGCATTGTGGAAAGTATCCTTGTTCTATTTTTGAATTTTGTTTATTAAGTAAACTTGAAGGACCTCTGTCCGGCTGGACATGTCATTTTAAAATATAGATCTATCTGGACTTCTGTGTGGCTCTGTAGGCCCTGCAGGGCTCACTCACGGGCTGCCCTCCTCACCCGGGCTCCGTAATAGCTGGGCTGGTGCTGCGGGGCTCTCCTTTCCCCTCCGGGGCTGTGTATGTGCTGCAGGGCTCACTCTCCTCCGTGACTGGCGCGGGGCTTCCCTGTCCAACCGGGAGCCCCGCAGGTCACCTGCAGCACCTTCTCGCGGCTTCAGGCCGCCGCTGCTGCTTGGCTCTCCGCTTCACCCGGGTCCCGCTGCGAGGGGCCCGGGACTTCAATAGGCAGCAGGGGTTTTCGCCACGGAGGGGTCAGGCACCGACAGAGTGCCTCGAGGCCCCCTCCGCCTTCACCAGATGTTCGCGACACCGTGAGCACTCCACAGCTCCTCGGCTTCTTCCTGCGGCCTGGCCAATCGGTGAGCGTCTTCCTGGGGCGCGCCCGCAGCCGCCAATGACAGCACAGCTTGCAGGGGCGCAGCAGTCTGATTCAATGGCTGCGCGGCTGGCGGGGCGTAGCCTATGACGCGGCCGACGCCCCCGTCCCGTGACGGTGGATCGCGTCAACTTCCAGGGTCCAGTGCGGCCTTCTATAATCACGCGGCGGCCCTCCCCAGGCTCCGGGGGCCGTAGCGGAGGCTGCAGACTGCAGCGGCACTTCTCTTGACCTCACGCCGGGCCGCTGCGGTGATTCCCCGGCGGCGATGAGGGGTAGGCACCCTCTCCAGGTACGTTCGTCGGCTCTGGCCGCGCCGATGACTTCACGCCAATTCTGAAGTGCGGGGTAGGCACCCGCGGAAGAGCATTCACACGCGGGGTAGGCTCCCGCTGGGGTAAGGACGCTCCTCATTGCAGCGCGATTCGGGCACAGCGCTTAGAAGGCACAGCGCTTAACTTAACACCACGTGGGGCACAAAGGCAGCCTCTTCCAGCTGTGCAGCGCTAGCAAGCATGCAGCGCTTCTTCTCAGCACAGCGCTCCCCAATAACAGTTCTCCGGGGCCCCACAGGGCTTCCAGGCAGCACAGCTCCTTAGGGGCACAATCCTCCTACTACAGCGCTTTAGCACACAGCGCTTCTTCTAGGCACACAGTGAAAGGGGAGTGGACAGTCCCAGCAGCAAGCCCCAGAGTAACACTCCTCACCTTCTGGGGGGGGAGGGGGTCCAAGGTGCTCCTTCGCCTCTAGGCGCTTCTGGGCGCAGCGCTTGCATGGCGAAGGGTCCCGGCACTTCAGGGACCTAGGGGGGCCCTCCTTCTTCAAGGGTCCGGGGGACAGAGCAGTGGGCACTACTGGGCCAGGTTAACAGTCAGTGGGGGCTTCATCAAAACAGGGCGGTAGGCTTTCACCATCCCCACTGCAGCATAGCCCTCCTCCTGAACAGCAGCCTGAACTCCTGAAGTGGGGCTTCCATTAGCCGTGGGGACAGTAGAGGGGTGGTGGATGGGTGCAGGGTCCAGCACACAGGCCCAAGTGGCGGTCTCCCCTGGCAGCAGGTCCCCTCACGTTCCTGTCCCTGCTCTGTCTCAGCACATGGTGGCACATCCCCCTTATTTATAACCCCCTCACCCCACCTCCCAGACAGTGCCAGCAGCTTCTGGAATTCTCTGGTGAACTGGTTCAAATTGGCTCAGGGGAGGAATAGAGCACCCTGGGTGCCAGGCTTTCCCTCCGAAAGCAGGGATGGTTGGGTACTTAACATCTAGACCGCTACCCTACTGCAGTCAGGTGGCACAACGCGCAACCATGGCCTCCATTTTAAAAGATTAGCAGTTCACCAGGGTACATTTCTATCATGGGGTTATCACAGGTGCGCACACCATTGCATTACATTTTCACATTAACATGGCGTCTCACACCACACATGGCCTATACACTTTATTCACCAAACATTTTTGGGGAAAAGGGCCAAGTCCAACAGATGGTATTAACCATAATATTAAATTTGAGGAGGCTATTTACCCCATATGCACAATTATCACATTTCAAAATAAACGAAGACCCTTGAACCACACAAGCAGTCTATAGTCCAGCAAACACCACAAGGTACTTTCATAGTCTTCTTCTGGGCCACCATCGCAGTCAGACAGAGCGAAAAAGGAAGAGAAGGGCTAACCATGTGAGGAGCTTGTCTCATCTTCAGACGATGCATGGAACAATGATTTTAGTTGTAGTCAATAAAGTACTTCTATATATATTCATTGAATTATTATTTACTATTATTACAAAGTTCCCATTCTTTCAATACTAGCTAAAAAGAAAAAATAACACGTAATTATATCACCCACCACAGTATAATGTCATTTAACAAATTGTTAATACCGACCTACTTTAAAATTATTTTCATTATATAGCTGCTTGCATAACATTATTTTTGTAGCATCAATACTTTTCTGAATTCACACGCTTTGCATCTATTCTGCCATCTAGTGGTTGGGTCTGGAATAATGCCACGTGGTCCTTCTCTTTTTTTGTGTGGGTGTCGACGACCACAGTTTGGTTGCACCTTTGTCCCCTGTATGATGGCAGACAGCACTCCGGATGGTCCTCTGCATGGTCGCCAGCTTCAGATTCTTTTTTCTGCTATTGGGAATGGAAGCATACTGGATGATAATCTACGAACATATGCACAGAAAGGAAGAAAAACTCGACCAAAGACACCAAGAATCTCCAAAGGTGAGGAAAAAACACAGCAGAGACGGGAGCCTTCTCGAACCTGATGGGGGACACCATTGGTGAACGCAACATGGCCAGAGAATACAGAGGAGAAAGGCAGCCAAGGGATAGAGAGAACACCCCTTCAAGTTATTCCCTAATTGCCACAAGTTTGCATAGAGGGATCCACACGAGGTCTGCAACCAAGATTGCACCAAAGACCCTCAAGTCAAGGTTTAAACAACAACTGGCACACAATGCCATGGCTGGCACCCACAGATTAAAGGAATCCCTGATGGGACTGTGCCTTGCCAATCATGACAAGGAAAACATCAAGAAAGTGGAGCCTTTATAAGGGGGAGAGTTGGATGGCAAAAGAAGCATTGTTGATGTCGAAAGAGCAGAAGCCGTTAAGAAGGCGGCGAGGGAGGCTGAAAAGACAAAATGGCAGAAGGTAACTAAGGACCCGAAAGCCACCTCAGAACCTAAACACTTGATGACCGAAGATCGACACAGACAGAAAGAGCCACATGGGTCGCCAGCAAAGGACACAGATGGGGCACACCTTAGAACCTACCATTGACGCTGGCAGGCACAAAGGAGGGGGTGAAGGGAAAGAGCAAGAAGGCGAAGCACAAAGAACCCGAGGGTCAGAAGAGGAAGACCTCCTCAACGACCAATGACGAGCTTTTGCTTAAGGTCGACTCCAGACCAAAATGGCAGCCCTCCCACAGCGCAAGAAGTTTAATGACTCCCTGAAGGTGTTCCGCATTCCCACAAAGCCCTTGGGGCTGAGTGACATCGAGGTGCCCTCGAAACCAGACCCACACAAAGAGGAGCAGGAAGACATCTTCGAATATGAGGAGGATGAGTCCATTGTTGTGGAGAGACAAGATCAGATTGACGACCATTGGCATGATCTCAACGCCGAAACCCCAGAAGAGAGTGTCAATAGCTACCCAGAGGCCCTCGCCCCAGATTACCTGTCCATGTACAACTGACTAATCAAGAGGGTGTCAGATACGCCTGGAGTCCAGCTCGTGGAAGACAGAGAGAGAGAGGAAACATGCTTCCTCTTGGAAACCCTGATGCCATCACGAAAGGTAAATTATTATTATTCTTCAGCATTTGTAGAGCGCAAAGCTACCCAAGGGCATCCCAGCGCTAGCGATTAGACAGAGTTGTGGTGTCAGTTTATAGAGCAGATTGCTGGATTCAGCACGGATGTGAGGGGGATTGAGTTCCAGAGTCTTGCCACGTTGTGGGAGAATGATCTGCCTCCACTTCTTACACTTCTAATTTTCAGAATAACTGCAAAATGGAGACTAGCTGAGCGTAGGCACTTTCCGGGATGGTAGGGGGTGATGAGAGGTCTGATGATAGCCAGGGCGGTACCCCAAAAGACCTTATGGGCTATACATAGAGCCTTAAATGTGGTTATTTCAGAGACAGGTAGCCAGTGAAGCATCTTCAGGGCCGGTTTGGCTGACTTCTTTTTTGGTACCCCGAGCAGTAGTCTAGGAGCGCAGTTCTGTGCAACTTGGAGTTTCCTTAAAGTTGCTTTGGGTGCTCCATGGTAAAGGGAGTTTCCGTAGTCCAAGCATGATAGAACCAGGGCCTGTATCAGGGTCCTCCTTGCATTCAGCTGAAGGAGGGTGAGAAACTTGCAAAATAGTCTGATAGCGCCAAATCAGGCTCCAGCTACTCTTCGAACTTGAGGGCACTGTCCAGCCAGATGCCCAGGCTTTTTATCTTGGTCTTAGGAGTTGGGGTCGGCCCTAGGCAATTGGGCCAGATCTGTTTGAGGTATAGTCCGGAGGTGTTACCCAGGAGCATTAGCTCTGTTTTTTCACCATTTAGCTTGAGGCAAGAGTGTTCTATCCATGAGGACACTTCCCCAGACAGGTTTCAAAGTCCGCTAGTGGCTGCATATGTACATCAAATAATGTGGGGCTCAGGGAGAATCCCTGAGGGACTGCACAACTGATTGCTAGGGTTCTAGGGGATGACTCCCTTGAAAAGACATGAATGATTGGATCCAGTTAAGTGCCTCACCTGAGATACCTCTCCTACTGAGTCTCTCCAATAGGATATTAAAATTCACAGTATCAAAGGCTAAGCTCAGGTCTAGGGGGATGATGGCCACAACCCCCCCACTGGTTGAGGATCAGTTTAGAATCCTCCAACACAGCGAGCAGTGAAGTTTCAGTTCTGAGTTGAGGCCGGAAGCCTGTTTGTGTGGGATGTAAAAGGTTGTGGGTTTCTAGAAATTCTGAGATGGTCGAATTCACATGCTTTTCTAGGGCCTTAATGATTACTGGAAGCAGGGATATTGGGTGATAAATACCCAAGTTCTGGGTCCAGGTCGTTTTTTTTAGTAGCGCCCTCACCATGGCATGTTTCCAAGGGGATGGGACTGAGCCGGTAGCCATAACTGATGCATCAATTCAAGCATGTGGGGGAATATCACTTTTCCTACTTTGTATAGTGCGTGGGGGGAGCTGGGTGTAGAGGGGAGCCTAACTTTATTTGAGAGAGGGTTTCTGATAACCTGGCTAAATTCAAAGGGGGAAGTACTGTAAAAACATGGTCTGAGCTGGGCGAAGGCTTGTTTGTTACAAGTAGGTCACTAGGGCAGGGTAGGCTGGGAAAAGCAGTGTAAATCTTCTACATTTTCTGTAGAAAGAAGTCTGCTAGTTCATGACATCGCTCAGGAGAGGTCGCAAGATGGGTTTCGGAACTTGAAAGTTCTAACAGGTCCTTTGCGACACAGAAATTTCTCTGGGGGGGTTAGCAGCTGAATGAATTCTCTCTTCATAGTATGCTGCCTGCGCAATCTTAATTCCTTTTTAATAATGCTTTATGGATTCTCTGTATATCTGTTTGCTGAGGGCGTTAAAATCTTTCCTGCCTTTCCTCTCCATTCTTTTACAATTCTGTTAAAAAGTTCGAAGTTTAGGGGAGTACCAGGGAGAGAGTTTCTCTCTCACTTTATGGCAGGGTATGGCTCTGGCGACCATGTCTAGAGATGTTTCGATCCAGGTGGTGAAATCAACTGCGGCTGATGTGAGATTAAGGTTGAGTTCAAGTTTTAGACTTTCTAGTGCTGTGTTCCAGGTTTCTACTGATAGTTTGGCCCATGGACTGACTCTCTTGGTGGTACATTTTGTATCTGGGGGAGGGGGTGGGGAATTAACATATATGGGAATCAGGAAATGATCGGTCCAGAGCAGGGGGATGGGGTCGCCTACCAATAGTTCATTAATGTTAGTAAAGACTGGATCGAGAGTATGGCCTAATTTATGGGTGGGGCAAGGGACTTTTTGGCGGAGTTGGGTTCGCTAGTAAGTCCTTGGTCAGTTCTAGGTCGTCAGCCTTATCACAGCCGTTAAAATGCAGGCTAAAATCCTCCAAGAGCATAGTATTTGGGAAGGAGCCTACTAGTGTAGCTGCTACGTCTAGTAGGGATTGGAGAAATTGCCAGAGTCTAGCAATAGCAGAGCAAACTCTCCTCTACCTTAAGTGTTAGTCTCCTGAAGTGAGGACTGTCATGAAATCCATGGGCATGATGACATAATGCATTACCCTCATACCACAAGCGAACAATACAGAAATGTCTCTGCAACGGATGGTCACTAGCCATAGGGAGCTGGGAGGATCTAGTGATTGTCATCAAAGGTTTAGAAGGAGATAGAAAGGTGATACCCAACAAAAGTGAGGGCAGGGAGAGACTTCAAGCTACCTACTCCTACGGTGACCATAATGACATACGTATCCCAGAATGGCTGGGGAGTGCACATGAACAACCTGAAGGTCAGAGGTCTCTGGAACCCTAAGGAAACCATGAAGTACAAAGTATCTGTAACTAAAGATGGTCTTCCTCGTGCTGAAAGCATTCCAAGCTCACTTGAAGGCACACTTAGTGCTTATCCAGACAGACAACACAACAACCATGTTCTGTCCCAACAAGCAAGGACAAACAAAAGCGTTTCCACAATCGAAACTAGCACAAGAGATATGGAAACATGCAATTCAAAGGAAGACAACCCTGGTAACAATACACCATCCCGGGAAAGCAGAACACAGAAGCAGACATATAGAGCAAGCAAGAAAACCACTCCCACAAATGGGAGATAATGCAGGAAGTACTGAACAGGATGTTCAGACAGAAGGGAACCCTAAGCATAGACCTATTCACAACCCCAGAAAATGCAAAATGCCAGCCCTTTCCCGTCCATGTTTCCACACCACCAGTCTGAAAGGAATGCCCTGTTGATAGACTGGTCAGGGAGACTTGCCTATACTTTTCCACCGATTCTCCTGATACCAAGAGTAATGACAATGGCCAGGCAGCCAAGGAAGCCACTCATATTCTTTGCTGTGGGCCTGGGGCATGGTACTCGGACCTAGTAGAGATGTCCAGGGGACAAATCGTACAAAACAAAACAACACAGGACCTGCTAACCATGGGAAATGTCACCCACAACCAGCCACACTCAATCTTTTGCGTGGCTCCTGAATACCTAGAGTTTAGTCACCTAAATATGCTCCCTTGGACAATTGAGATCATCAAGGAAGATAGAAAACCAAGCACTCGGAAGTGCTACTTGGCCAAGTGGATAAGGTACACACACTGGTGCAGGAAGCAACAGAAACTAGAGACAAGGGCAAAGCATGACACAAGGCTAAAGTACCTCACATACCTACTGGACAGTGGCCTGCATCACTAAAGTTCCACCTGGCCGCCACAGTAGTGTACACCAGAGGCCAACAGGGATAATTCTCTTCACATTACCGGTAGTGAAAAGATTCCTAGAGGGATCAAAGAGTGGGGCACCATCTAGTGCAGTACCGATACAGATGAGGAAACTGATCATTGTACTCACACAATTATTAATGGAACCGTTTGAGCGAATGTACAAAGCAGAGTTGACGGTTTTAACCTTAAAGACAGTGTTCCTAATAGGGATCACATCTCTTCGCAAAGTCATTGAACTACAAGCACTCACAATGCAGGAGCCATACCTTCAAATACACAAGGACAAGAACATCCTAGGAACAAACACACAGTTCCTACCAAAGGTGATATCACAATTCCGTGTCAACCAAAGCATCCAGATGCCGGCCCTTACTCAGGCTCCAAAGTCACCAGCCGAAAGGGAGCTGCATACTATCGGCGTGCAAAGCGCACTCATGTACTACCTACAAGAGACATAAAAAATTTGCAAAGGGAGGAAACTATTCTTATCCTTCGCCAGAGCAAGCAAGGGTACACCAGTGTCTAGAGGAAAAAAATTGCTCGGTGGATAGCAGAAACCACCAAAACATGATACACAAAAGCCGAAAAACCTTACCCACATGCCCCAGGACACATTCAACCAGGAAAAAGGGTGCAACACTAGTGTTTCTACAAACGTCCATTGGCAATAGCTGCAAACTGGTTATCCTCACACACCTTCACAAAACACTACTGTGTGGACATCCATATAAATAAAGAAGCACAGGTGAGACAGAGAGTGTACTACAACACCTGTTTGGCAACTCATCTACTTCTCAACCCATCCTTCGCAATTAAAAGAACATCACTATCTAATCACATACACAGCATTTGAATCCGGAAAAAGATTCATGCTGCAAATGGTTACCGACCAGTCTAAAGAGTTTTCTGTATTCACATGCGACCCACCCACCTCCCCAAACAAGGGGTTAAGAGCAACACTTCAAGACGGAAGTTCTAACAGAACACAAAATAAAAATGAAAAAAGATGATGCAGACCACGCACAGGAACTTCCAGGGTGCCGTCTGATGTCATATAGGGGTGTGGTCGACGACGCCTACACACACACAAAAAACAAGCATTTGCAATGCAGTAGGTCTCGCATTTTCGTAACTTTTACCTATTAGCATTGTAAAGACAATGCCTTCCATTTATGTGCATTTTGTACTTCTAGTCGCTGCTAGCAGGTTTTCAAAACACATAAATAAAAGGCAGTCACTTAAAATGCCAATAGCTACAAATCACACAAATGCAAGATGTATTACATTGCAAATTCTTGTTAGAACTTTTGCCTTGTTTGTGATCGAAGCATTACCCTGCTGATGTGAGAGGTTACTGTTGGCACCTGGCTTACTATTCTCCTGAAGTCTTATTGGTCTGTGCTGGATCTTCTAAGGTGGTGTCCTGCAAGGCAGTGTGAGGCCCACAGCGAGCAACAGTAGGCTATTACTGCTCACTACATTTAGTTCGAACGTAACAATCTGTACATAACTTTGGTGTGCATGGATTGAGTGATAGAAAATGAGGTTTTCAAGGCGCTGATTTTTGTTAGAATAGATGATTTCAGCCCTCTGCTGCCATTCAGCGACCAACGTTACAAATGCTTGCTTATACAGAAAAAACAGGATGTTCTGGCAGGTTGATATCCCCAGAGTAAAGGCCTGGTTACAACCCTGGTAACCAGTTCAGCCAAACACTTGCGTAGACAATTCTCATGGATATGGTGGGTCCACTCCTGGCCTTCACCCTGGGGGTGCCAAGGAGTGGACACCTCACAGGGAAAGCCAGGACGGGTTCCACAGCGGTATTCGTACAAGCGCCTTGAGACCCTTGCGGGTGAGTAGTGCGCTATACAAGTATCAATTTACATTTACATTTTACAATTTACATATTTAGAATAGGCATGACGGTACATTTTAAAACTTGCAGATGTAAACAATGAGGATAGTTTGGACCTTGTGTAAAGAGCTGCAGTACAAACAACATCTAACGGCAGCACTAACATTAAGCTTATGCTGGCTGATTTAAAAATAGGTATAGACGGTCTAGTTGCTATAAGAAAGCAAGTGTTTGTTGCGCGGCAGCTAAAGTGAAAGTGGACAGCATTGCAAATTAATTAAATAATGAAGCGTGGCCCCCTAAGTGAATGTGGACCGCCGTTTAAGTTAAATAAACTCCATGGACCACACTGCAAATTAATTAAATAAAGAAGCACGGCCGCCTAATTGAAAGCAGACCGTGGTGTAAGTTAAATAAGTAAAGCAGCCCGGGCGCTAAAATGAAAGTGGACCGTTCTGCACATTTAAAAAAAATATGGAACAACAATGTAAAAACAGGCTGAGGCTCTGTCAATTAAATAAATAAAAAAGACCAATTGATGGACAGAATGCTGCACAATGGCAAACATTCACCCCAGTACAGAGATCTGGGCCTAAATCCATCGTTTTTGCTCCCGATGCTTTTCCAGTTCAGACCCAGCCATATGCAAATCAGTCTTGACACTGTTCCCCAGGGGAACAGTCCAGTCCGAACTGCCAGGCCAAGTCCTCCCTGGACTGGAAATAAGCATCCTGAGACCGGTTTCGGGGCATCACCCCTCATCAGCCAGGATAGCTTGACTCCAGTGGCATGGAGAGCACAGGACCTACGTCTGTACGTCTGGGCATACCCGTCCCACTCAGGGTGACAAATGCAAAAAGACCACGGGCTAGGCAGGGAGGGGGGCATGTTCTGCATGGACACTACAGCTAGGAAGCCTCGGGGGCCCTCACGAACCCCGACACAAGCCTTGATCAGACGTGGACAGGAAATAGCAGTCAGGTGTTGGGAGTTGTGTGCTGTTTTAATGGGGAAGAGTATCTTACATACTCTTCACAGTAGTATGTCCATGTCATTGGGTCATGTTCGCCGGCCACTGCTGTCCTGTCTGCACTGGTGGTTTTGTTGTCACTTGTCAGACAGTGCAAATTTACTGTTGTGCTGGGCAGATTAACGGATTGTGGGTCACCATGGAGGAAGGAACCCATGTACACGGCTGGAAAACCAAGTCTGCTCTGTCAGCCTCTCTGCTGCACTGCAGAGTGCTGTCTGCCCGGGAGGCACCCTGCTGAGTTCTTGTCTGTCCCTCCTACAGTCCTGCCTGGCACATAATCGAGCTCACGGCACCCCAGAAAAAACCACAGGCAATTGCAGATTGCAGCCATCCGAGTAAGTGACTCCCCTTCCTCATGTGCTGTCTCATTTTATTTATTTATTTATGCGTTTTTATATAGCGCAGACTTTACCCGAAGGTGTCAGAGCGCTTCACAATAGGAACAGAACTGATACAAGAGAACATTACAAGTGAACAAATTACAAAAGCAAAAGTTACATTACATGAGGCAAATGTGACAATCGTGAGCAAACTTCATACAAGAGGTAGCAAACGGTGCATTACAGGAGGAAAAAGTGACATGTGTGCAGGTTACAAAAAGCAGAGTAGAGGTAGAGGTATAATACTGCAATAAATGGAGGACACTCAAACACAAGAGCAAACGTTACGTAGGCAATGGTGGCACTTGTGCAAGTATATAAAGCAAACAAAAAGTAAGAGGTAGCAAACAGTGTGTTACAAGAGAAAAGTGACGTGTGCATGTTACAAAAGAGAACAAAACACAGGCCAAAGGGTAGTACTGCAATAAATGGCAGTCTCTCAGACCACAAGAACACACAGGGAAGGCACTTCCATAGTCATGGAGAATAGAGATTTTCAACACTAAAAGGTCTTCCTTCAGATAATAGAGAGGGCATGAATTAACTTTGGAAGTGTCTTTGAAGGAGGAGAACTTTGAGGTCAGTTTTGAAGGCCTGAGAGGAGGTGGTGGTCCGGAGCTGAGGCGGAAGTGAGTTCCAGATTCTCACTGCGTTGCCTACAAAGGATTGGGCCATCGATCTTTCCTTCTTGAAAGTGGGAGGTTCAAGCAGTAGATTTTCTGCATTTCGTGACGGTCTAGATCCTCCAGAGAGTTTCAGTTTATTAGCCAGATAGCGAGGAGAGGAGGAGTGCAAGGCTTTGTGGGTGATGCAGGCAGTCTTGTAGATAGATTTTGCCTCGATGGGAAGCCAGCGGAGGGTGGATAACATGGGTGTGATGTGGTCGCTTCTTTTGGCCCCATTAATGATACGAGCTGCTGAATGGAGGATTGAATCAGCGAGTAATGCAGGTACTTTTCAGAGCTGTCAAGTCTCTGAGCTCAGGCCTAGTGCATGCTGCATGCAGCACTGTCCTAAATGTACATGGTGTCTGGGGCATCAGTGTTCATGTTTAAAATGTTGTATTAACTTTCACTGCAAAAGAAACCACACATCCTTATTATATTTGTTACGCCAGGGCTATGCTACTGGTTTGAGGGCGTAACATCAAAAACAATGTTCTGAGGTTTGCCTAATGTTGCTTTTTTGTTGTTATTTTTTTTAAATCTTTTATTTTGATGCACTATAAAAAGACAAAAAAGCGGTATTTTGGAAAACTTCAGGTGACTGTTGTGATAGCGCCACCTTTACTTCTAGTTCGTGACCGTGAGACTGTTCAGAATTAGCACACAAAGGCTGCCTCAGGAGCCAGCTATATGCCTGCGCCCTAAGAGACCACTAGGCTCCCTTGTAACATCCAGCAAGCTGAAACTCGATCCTGCCTTAAATAATGTGTATTGTCAAGCAGGGTCGGATTTAGGGTTGTGCTACTGCTGGTGCCATTTCAACATATTTGCTCATGGCTTCAGTCAATGAGTTCAGGCTTGACACTAAGTGTCTCATAAGTGGATCTTCCAAATTCTTATGGACCTTTTGTAGACCATATAGTACCGATATGATAGGATGTTCATCATGGAGGAAATCATACTCTTCCGGACATATGATTCCGTCCTCCTTTGCTAGTCTTAAAACACCTGCAACCTTGATTGCTAGGTCATTCTATTCCTCCCTGCTCAATATTCTATAATGGGATTCTACATCTAACAAGGTTTACATGCATCTATTGTAGTCAGACAAATGGGGTGGGTCCGTCTAGGAGACCATTCCTTATTCCTCAAGGAATCCCTCATGTTATGCAACCGTAGCCAGGTGAGACCCATTCCTGCCCATACTAAAGATCTACATACTCAACAGGCAATTGGTTGTTCCCCAACCCCATCGGCCTTGGTATGATGTCTGTCAGACCTGTCCAGATCCGTCGGTCCTTCAGATCCACTCCCCATTGTGGTCAAACACCAGATCCACCAGTAAGCCGCCCCACCTGTAGTGCAGAAATCCTATTAAAAAACACAAACATATCCCTTACATACCTGCTGCACCCATCAACAGTACAACACCAGCATTGGGGATCCTTCAGGGCTGCGGTTGGAGGAGAAAAGCGCTCTCCTGTCCTCGTAAAAGTTTTGGCAAGGCCCTGGCAGGAATGAGCAGTGTAATTGGCCCCATTGTTGGCAAGAAGCTGGTGTCACATTCCCTGGTGGCCCATACAAGTATTCTTTGTGCCCTTGGCCACCTCTTGTGCAATTGTTCATTTACTCCCTAGAGGATAGAAGGCTTAGTGGGTTAACTGTCTGCTAAAAACGCAGGAGACCAGGTGTGTTATCCACCATCCCATAGTTCATCAAACTGTGTGATCTTGGACAAATCAAAGTTCACCAACCCCTCTTCTTCAGCCTGCCTATGCAGGGGTCGCTCAGAAACAGACAACCGCTCCAATTTAAGTGTGATACACAATACATCTTGACATTTCTATTTCAAGTGCCTAGGAGCATATGTACGATTCAGAAAAGGGGGTGGTGATGAACAGAGTGTCTGAATTAAGCAGACCACTCTTACCCAGTCCAAAGATCAGGGCTTGATCCATCACCGTTATTTATCTCACTGCACCATCCCAGCTCAGAACCTGGCTATATGCAAATCAGTCTGTCCCTGGCCCAGTGCATCATGGGAACAGGGCAGACTAAACTACCTAGCCAATTCTTCACCAGAAAGGAGACAAGCTACCGGGGACCGGTTTCTGGCATTTCAGCCGTCTTCGGCCCGGCTTGCTTGAATCCTGATGGTGCAGTGAGAAAGGGACTCATGTCTGAGTATACCCTGCCACACCTATAGTGGCCAAAAACGATTCAGAAAAGGGGGTGGTGATGAACAGAGTGTCTGAATTAAGCAGACCACTCTTACCCAGTCCAAAGATCAGGGCTTGATCCATCACCGTTATTTATCTCACTGCACCATCCCAGCTCAGAACCTGGCTATATGCAAATCAGTCTGTCCCTGGCCCAGTGCATCATGGGAACAGGGCAGACTAAACTACCAAGCCAATTCTTCACCAGAAAGGAGACAAGCTACCGGGGACCGGTTTCTGGCATTTCAGCCGTCTTCGGCCCGGCTTGCTTGAATCCTGATGGTGCAGTGAGAAAGGGACTCATGTCTGAGTATACCCTGCCACACCTATAGTGGCCAAAAACGATTCAGAAAAGGGGGTGGTGATGAACAGAGTGTCTGAATTAAGCAGACCACTCTTACCCAGTCCAAAGATCAGGGCTTGATCCATCACCGTTATTTATCTCACTGCACCATCCCAGCTCAGAACCTGGCTATATGCAAATCAGTCTGTCCCTGGCCCAGTGCATCATGGGAACAGGGCAGACTAAACTACCAAGCCAATTCTTCACCAGAAAGGAGACAAGCTACCGGGGACCGGTTTCTGGCATTTCAGCCGTCTTCGGCCCGGCTTGCTTGAATCCTGATGGTGCAGTGAGAAAGGGACTCATGTCTGAGTATACCCTGCCACACCTATAGTGGCCAAAAACGATTCAGAAAAGGGGGTGGTGATGAACAGTGTAGACAGCACTATGCTCTATGAGTGCAGGCATGTTTTCGTTGGCTCAGCTAAAGTCATCTTATTCAAACAAGCATTGTCAAAGCCAATAGGTCTTGACTTCTGGGTGCACTGGCATTGCCAGTGGTTTTTGCTGCTGCAGTGTTGCATCAAATGTGGGAGGGTGACATACATAACCTAGACAGGTGATCTCCATGAATGCGCTTGCCCTTTTTTCTTTACTTTATTTACTGATCCAAGATGGCAGATGACATAAAGAGCAGTTAAAAAAACGAATTGAACTTTAGTTGTGCAAACACCTTTTACAATATGAGACAGATCGGCAGCAAAAGGCAACGCCCAGGGCATCGAAAAAGAAAACATTAAAAAAAATAATAACAAATTAAAAAGTTACACAGGCTCTTTAGGCTTTGCTTGAGGGAGGACAAAAAAAAAGAGAAAAGAAAAGCAGGACGAGGAAAGCAAAAGAGAGCTTGGGGGAGGGATAAGGGAGCAAAATGGAGAGCACTGACGGTTTGGGGGGGAGCAGCACAGACAAAGACACTCACACTCCATTTTAAAAACTCTTTTAAAATGTTGGCTACTTTACAAAATATAGTTTTTTCACTCACTTAGTACACCCTACCAATCCGCATTCCTCTACTTCTACTGCCCCTGAAGCCCCTTTCATACACCCTGCTTGTCGTATAATGTATTTTAACATTATGTCCCAGCATGATTGTTTGAAAACATGAAGCCCCCCTTCCTCAGTCTTACTGACCAAGCTATGCCCCTAGGAACACACTGACCAACAGGGGTACCGCCCTCTAGTTTAGGGCTAAAGCCTCTACGTTGGCTAGCCGCCCTACCCTGATGGGATTTAGGCAGCGAACCCACAAACTAGGACATGGGGGGTGGGGCGGGGTCAGAGAAGAGCATGGCCTCTGAGCACTCATGGCTAACCAGATAAAATGTACAGGTCTCGGGGTCACCCATACAACTTAAAAAATAATAATAATAATAAGTCCTTTTTACGTTTCCACACTCCTGCTGTTTCACTCACTCCTGCTCTCTGACTAAAACTCAGAACCTCCCCCGGGCTAGGCAGGGAGGGGGGCATGTTCTGCATGGACACTACAGCTAGGAAGCCTCGGGGGCCCTCACGAACCCCGACACCCGCCTTGATCAGACGTGGACTTTCTGCTTTGCGCAAGGCAGAAAGTACCAAATCACGAGGCCTCGCCTGGCACCCACACACCCGAAAGAGGCATGTGAAAAATCTGCCTGGGGTCCCTACAAAACAACTGATTGGCAGGGGAGGCAGGAATGGTGCAAGTTTTTTGGGTTGAGTTTTATATAGCGCAAACTAGACCCGAAGATATTGGGTATACTTTACATAGTACCAGTTTCATTACACGAGGACACATTTGTTTTTGTTTTTTTGTTAGGCATGGGGAGATTAAGTGATTTGCCCATAATCACAGGATGTTGAGCGTTGTTGCCAAGACTTCAACTCGGTTCCCCAGCTTCGAATTCGAGCACTCTGCCTGTAAGGCTACATCCTCTCCCTGTGTTTCACGGGCTGCGATGCACCCCTAATAAGGAGGGCTAAGTGCTGATCATATGGGCTGGGGGGGTGCTCCTCGTAGCCCCAAAGTGGCCAAAACTAAACTCGAGACCCTCCCTCAACAAGGAGCTTGTGGGATCTCACAAGGGAGTGCATTCAGTGGGCACAAAGCCCTGGCATTGGCCTTTTCATCCTGTCACTGCTTGAAGGGCAGGTAGAAAGAAAACGCATGACACCACCGCCCCAGAACTACTGCCTAAGAAGTGTGCTGCCTGAAGCCAGCCTTTACTACCCATGTGCGGTGCATTATCAAAATGTGCTGGTGCAGCCATGTCATCCTCCACCCTGCACCATGGGTGCCAGTCCCTTTGCGTGACCACCTGCTGGCCTCGAGTGCCACTGCAGTGTGGCCGCCGTGCGCCTCATCCACGCCATCATGGTGAGGACTGTCAATGCAGCTCCCACACCAGCTCATTGTGACCCACAACCGATACCTTCCTCCTCGACATGACACCCCCTGGCCCTGCCCCCTTAAAATCACGGCAGAACACATGGCCCTCTTGCGGCCCGATGTAGCGCCATGACCCGAAAACCACAGCACTGGGTCATGACGCATAACAGAGTCTGAAGACGGGAGCTCACCTCTAGTGACCCTTATTTAAATATTTGGGTCACAACCCTGAACAAGCAGTATGGCCATAAGACAAAGGTGACCGATGGCCAACCTCTCCTCCTGTGGTGTGCCACACGCCAGCCTCAACACCGAGTGAACCCAAGGCCCTGGTCTACTCCTTACGAAGGTCTGTGAACGCAGGTGTGTCACCTAGACAAACACACAGTGTGTCGCAAGTCCACCATCATACCACAGTGTTGTCATGCTTCTGAGACCAAGAAAGACAGAAGTCCTCCTGTTGACCAGTGGGCCCGCTTGCTGTGACAAGACCCTCACGCCCCTCACCCTGCAGGGAAGACACCAAACTTCCAACAGCGCTCGGTGCCATGTTAAGGCCTGCACCCTGGATATATTCTCCTCCCAATCACATACAGAACAAAGACCAGCCTTGGAGCCGGGCCCTGGAGAGACGAGGATGTGCTTCTGTGCCAATGGTAGCGAAGCCAGGGAGCTGCAAAGCACCCCCTGCGGGCGGCGCCACCAGAATTCACAATTACAAACTTTAAAGAGGCTGTAATGCACCTCTAGCCAACATTAAAATAATGTATTGCAGGTCACCAAAATAGTCACAGAGCATTAAGTAGAAGCGCTGTGAAACAATGCAATAGGTTTCGCAACTGAGAGTTTTGGAGCTATTGGCAATGCCTTTCATCAAAAATTTAAAGGCATTGTCATCTACAATACCAAAAGCAACACCTATTGCACTGCAGAGCGCGGTGTCTGTAAAGCGGGCACCGCCTTCATTAAAGTAAAAAAAAAAAACAAGAAAGAGCGCCGTGTCCCTGAAGTGTGTGCCGGGTTAATGACTAAAGTTAATTTTAAAAAAATTAACCGGAGCGCGGTGTCCCTGAAGCAGGTGCTGCGCTTGCTATTAAATAAAAAAAAATAATAATAAACTGAGCGCAGTGTCCCTGGAGCGGACGCCACGCTCAGTATTAAATGAAAATAATAATAATAATAAACTGAGCGCGGTGTCCCTGAAGCAGGCGCTGCACTCCGTATTAAAGTTTGCAGAAAACGAAATGCAAAATAGGTTACGAAGCAGTCGCCATTACCGAGCTGGCACTTCGTGCGTGCTGTGTCCCTTAATGAAGTAAATAGTTCTCAGAACTGGTAATGAATGCTCCCGAGTTAGGACACAGTAAAAGATCGAGTCCTCGTGGGCGGAAACAAATGGAGACAAGGCGGTAACAAGGACGGACTAACAAGCCTCATAATGAATCGAAAGCCAGCATTTACCAAGGACAATGGCACCAGCCAATGAAAAGTATGGGCGGAGAGTCGGCGAGGCTTACACAGTATACTCTATTACTGCATGCCTCGCAGAGTGAGCAGCGCCTGCGCACTGCCGCTAGACTTGACCTAAGAAATACAGGTTCTCTGTTCCTAACAATTTCCGTTCAATTACTAACATCATGACTCTAGCAAAGTACTTGAAAAATGAGGCATGCAACAAAGGAAAGGAATTAGAGCATAGGTGCCTGCACTAATGTCAAAGTTGCTTCTGTGTTATCAAGAAAAGGTGTAACAAGGGGCTGGAGGCACAATTCCTTATACCACCGCAAAGTTGTGAGGCAAGTCAAAACCTGCTTCTACAAACCGAATATACAAAGAAAAAAAATAGCCCAGCACACTTTTGTACAACAGTATTATGACGATATAATAACCATTTGGAAGAGATTAAACCAAAGATGAGTCGATGTTGTAGTAATTTCACTTCTTTATTCAGTTCTTTTTTTTAAAAACTTTTGAGACCGCCAACGCGTTTCGTCCCCTCCAGGGACTTCTTATTTATTTATTTTATTTTATTTTTTTGGTTTTTATAGAGCGCGTAGTCACCCTTGAGTATCCCAGCGCTAAAACCTCGAACTCCTAACGGGGGGCACAGGGAGATTTCGAAGAAAAATCAGGGGAAAAGGAGGGTTTTGAGGGACTTTCTAAATCGAAGGAGGTTTGGTTCAGCTCTGAGGTTCGAGGGGAGAGCGTTCCATTTTCTGGCCGTGTTAACCGAGAATCTGCGGCCGCCGATGCGGGTTTTCTTCACCCTAGGGACAACGATAAGGTTTCCCTGTTCGGATCGAAGCGATCTCGATGGTCTGTATGGAGTGATCCAGGTGCTCAGAATGGGGGGACCCGCATTGTTCAGGACCTTGTGTGCCAGACAGAGGGCCTTGAAGGCGACTCTTTCCCTCACGGGGAGCCAGTGAAGTTTTCTCAAGGCAGGTTTGGCCGATGTTCTTGCTGGGGTGTTTGTGAGCAAGCGGGCTGCGGCATTTTGGGTTTTTTGTAGTGTTTGCAGGGTGGCTTCCGGTGCCCCGAGGTAAATAGCATTACTATAATCCAACCTTGCTAGCACTAAGCCTTGAATTAGCAGGAGGCGGGACTGGAATGGCAGTAGGGGGAGTACTTTTCTACATGATCTCAGGAGCCCGTAGCAGAAGTATACACACAAAAAAAAGAGCACTTAAGGAATATCAAAAATGGTGGCATGACTAATCCGATAGTGCAACATATTGTAGAACAGCATCTTGGCGAGAAGAATATTTCCTTCCATGCTATTGATTGCACTCATGCCAACGCTAGAGGGGGTGATAGAACCCTACAGCTAAGACAGTTAGAGTCAAGATGGATATGTAGACTCAGATGTGTTACACTGGGTCTAAATATCAATAACGAATTTCACAATTTTTTATAGGCGAACCACATTCTGTATCTGCTTGAAAATTATCTGTGTGTTATCTTAAACTGTGGCAATCGGTGCCCATGTCGGTAAAATGACCATTGCTTGATTAATACAGACATATCTAAAAAAAATCTTAGACGGAGTGTATTCATTTGACAGTGAAATTATTGGAATTTTTCCTTTTTCTAACTAGGATGTTTCCCATATATGGTACAAACAATATGCAATAATGCACATATTGACACACCATGATTTTGCGACTTATTCTTTCACCATTCTAGGGACACTCAATTAAAAAACAGTAGTAGGTGTTCCCTCATCCTTAACAGGATTATGATATTGATTGTACATAACATTGGTCAAATTATGTACAACAGTGGTTTGACTGGATTGGACTGATACACGTGCATGATGTGATTCTGACAGTAATTTGGTAAATGACTTCTCAGCATACCATTCCAAGATGGCGCTCACCAATGTGTGTTTGCCTTTATTGCCCTAAGATGGCCCTTATGCACGTTGACCGATTTGGTTTGACAATACGTATTAAACGTGCTGTGACTAAAATTCGGCGTTTATAAAAGGAATTTGGGATACTAATAATTACTATAAATACAATTCGTCCAATATTAGAAATTGTCAATCAATCGGCCTGTTGAAAAGGATTCCACTCTGTGACCATTCCAAGATGGCACTCATTAATGCTGGCTTTCAAGTACTGGTCTAGAATGATACTCGGATATGATGAAACAATTTAGGATTTATACACCTATACCCAATGTATATTAATGGTAGTTGCTTGGCAATCTCTGTGAAGTTATATCTCTCACTTAAACATAACATAACGTTCTTTAGCAAAACGAACGGTCACTTTGCCAGTATTTGGGTAAATGACTCTCGAACATACCTTTTAAGATGGCGCTCACCAATAGGGGCTTGCCCTTACTGCCTTAATATGGCCCTCGTGCACTTTGACCTGTTTCTGTTCGGTATCACAAGACTATTGCTTGTGCCTTGACTAAAATTCGGCATTTATACAACGCATTTTTGATTATTCACGTAGACAGAAGACGGTCAAGATTAGAAATTGTGATTTTATCAGTCACAAATAACTCCGTGATGTGACCATTCCAAGATGGCGCTGTTGAATACAGGCTTAGATGTATTGTTTTTGGGCGATACTTGGACATGCTGAACTGATTCGGGATTCACGCAACCAAATCCGATCTGTCTCAAAGGTGGTTGCTTTGCATAAAAATGCATCCATTAACAATAAGAATAAAATAGTAATCGGATGGCTATAGGAGCTGACATTTTTTCAATCGATTGTAATAAAAGTGTGATACAACCAGGATTGCACTCTAACATAATATAATCTTTATATAAATGTGTTTGTGTGGACAATATGTCAATGTATTCCAAGAATTAGCCGCGGCTGGCTTTTCAACCTGAAAATAGCTTGTATTTTCGCACCATTCAAAGATGGCGCTTTTTTTTTACTCAATAACGCGATAGCGGTATATCTTTGATGTCACAATTCTCTACCAATTATTGACTAATTGGTGATCAATTATACAATTAAGAAGGATATAAGAAGGATATATAAGAACTTAGGTGGTGGTGGTCTGCCATACGCCACCACATTGTTCATTTGGTTACATCCTTCTGAGTAAAGGTGAGTGCTCTCATATGACTATGCCTGCATTATGCACGCTATGTTGGGGGTCTTCAAACTTCTTTAACTACTAGTTAGCTTACTACTTTGCATTTTGGAAGGGAGCCTGGTTTCCATATATTTTGAACCTTGCTTAACTGAACAAAATAAGCTTCTTTGTTGGTCCTATATTGTCCAATTTTTATTTTGACAGCCTAAAAGGAACATTTAAACTTGGATTCCTAGTGGTGGATGGGTAGAAAATTATACCTTCCCTTTTTAGAAATAACGATAGTGAGAAAATACGCTTAGTGTACTGAGACTCTGTGTACATAATGACATTATGTGAATCTGTGGCTTTGCCACAGTACAACTGCAGACCCATGACACTCCCATTTTATCCATCTTCTAATGAATGACCAACCATGTTTATTGGATGTTGGTCAGATTTTTCACTGGACTTTTTTTGGGACCATGTCTGATATTGTGTAGATTTAATCTCATATACAATATGAGTGGGTATATTGGACTATACCCATTTGAACAAACTTGTTCTCTTTAAATATTTTTAGGAACCTATCCTATGGTGACAGACTTTTTAAAATTTCTTGAAAATCTCGTTAAAACCCTCAGATTGTATTGAAATATAGTATCTATCTGACATTTTGATATTTGTCTATTTTACTTATATGACACCATGTCCCTCCAGTTTCTTTCTTCCTAATAGGACACTTTGCCTTTCTATGAGAAAACTTCTAGGGGGTATATCATTAATCCCCATAAATAATTGAATGGAGCAACATTCTCTCCTTTAAAAAACCTGAAAAGTAAGCAGCTTTTATTCTTATACAAATTGATAGTGGAATAACTTAAATAGGGTTTCTTCTGAATATATTTCTTCTTCTTACAGCTTTATCGTCATAACTTGACATTACTGATGAGTAAACAAAGCTATTAAAACGTGTCCATTGACACAACACAAGGTATGCATTGCTAAGATGTGGTCTACAGTATTAAATGGAAATATATGGAGTTGTTCCTCCCTCCTCCATGTGTGTACTCCATACATGATAAATGGTCTTAAGTCGAAATGTACATGTTGTAGAAAAATTGCAAATCGGTACAATGCAGTGTAACAATAATAAATCATGGTTTGGAAAATGTATATACAAAAAATGTTTTAACTTTTGTAAAAACACCTTTTTTTAAATGTCAGTGTTTTGTCGGTGCTTTGTAAAATTTACAGTGGTAAATACTCTCTTTGTACGGTTTTGTAAAAATTTTCTTTTTTGTGTGTATACTTTTGTAGCCCTGAAGAAGTCCCTGTAGGGGACGAAACGCGTTGGCAGTCTCAAAAGTTTTTTAAAAAAAGAACTGAATCAAGAAGTGAAATTACTACAACATCGACTCATCTTTGGTTTAATCTCTTCCAAATGATTATTATATCGTCATAATACTGTTGTACAAAAGTCTACTGGGCTATTTTTTTCTTTATATTTTTCTTTACTTGAAAAATGAGTACACATACTATGTAACCACATCGAACAAATTCAGCTCCTTGACCAATTCCAATCGGGTTTCAGATCAGGTCACAGCATTAAACTGCTTTTACACACATTGTTGACAACGCCCTGAGGCTACTTGACCAGAATGAGCCATGTCGGCTTATACTTCATGATCTCTGCTCGCCGTTTGATACAGTCAAACACAACAACATAATTGATCTTCTTGAAAAAATAATGGGGTTATCGGGTCCAGTTTTAGCTGGTTTGCATCACTCCTCCATAATAGAACACAAAGAATCAAAGTCAACCAATACCTTTCTAACACAATGCTGGTCTCAACTGGAGTTCTGCAGAGACCCACACTCTCTCCTAGGCTTTTCATGGAAACTCTCAGCGAACTTTTGAACCGTTCAAACATCTATCACATATATGCTGATGATACGCAATCGTACATGAAAATTTTATCACCCGATGATATCAAAACTCTTAACTGTGCCCTGCAAACAAGTCAACAATAGTTAACTCGCAACCACCTTATGCTAATTACACTCAAGACGAAATTTCACCTGATTGCCCCCTCCCCCCCCACAATCGCTCTGCCCCGATTCGAGACTGGCTCAAACACCTAACTGTTTTCAACTGCGCTCCACATGTTGTTGACTGCAGTAGATCATTAGGCATAACTCTTGACAAGTACCTGAATATGCAAGATCACATCAGTGCAGCCACTAGAGGAGCTAATCACCAACTAAACCCTTTGAGGAAAATCAAACCGTTTCTTCCTCCTGACGACATGAAGCTTGCAGTCCAATCCCTAGTTATCTGCCGTTTAGATTATGGAAGTGTGACCTTAGCAGGGCTGCCCAAGGGAAGACTAGCCCTTCTAAGGGCTGCACTGAACTCTGCTGCCAGAATCTGTAGTGTAGGTCCTATACTCCCAATAGGCTCTGCGCATTGGAATAATATATACTGTAGTTTAGACGTAGGACTGAGGTCTACTAGGTCTCTACCGAATATATTAAACTTAATACTGAGTGCCAGCTAGCTCAGAGGTCACTAGAAACGTTCTCGAATTCACAAGAAGGGATTAGTTTCTGACAACCGCATAAAGATGACAACTTTGTTTCCCAAGAATAAGAAATCAAATCTCTAGAGTCGCGGAAACAATAGATAATTATTTTACTCAGTCAATCGTGCATGCTTCATTTCAACAGAGATGCAGAGAAATAGAGAGACGGGCGTTTTCAATAAAATTATTTATTGAACAGTCTTCTTTCTCAAGCTGGATTTCTCGGCAAGAGAAAAGACAGCGTCTCTCAGTGCGTCAGCTGGAGTGTCGGCTTCCTTCGGCACTTGCTGCTGCAGGGCATCGGAAGTGTGGATGTCTTTAGCCACTCAAGGCATAGCTTTCCTACACTATATGTTGTTACTATCCCAGGGTGTTGTCTCTGGAGTATCTTGGATCTGGCCTGTTCAGTTTTAACCCCTGTGTTTTGTTCAGGAAGCTATCATGACAGTTATTGGTGTCTGTGGGCCAGATAAACCATTTTTTCCAATCAGGATTAGTTCTGTTTTGTGTTATAATAAATGGTACGTCTACCTTCTTTTCTGTAGTGTCATTACTTTCAGAAGTGGGTTTAGGTAAAGACGGTTTATTCAAATCTTTTATCTTAGCCAGGCCAAGACAAGAAGTCTGCTGAACAGTATCGTTTAAAAACATTATTTGTTCTGGTATAATGCAGGCTCTGAACAAGGCCTCTAAACCTTGTACCTGCCATTCTATCGTGCCCCAGACAGTTTTTGTCTCAATGTTGTCTTTCCAAAAGTCAAAACCTAATGTAGACAGCTGAACATAAAAGTTTGCAGAATAAATTTGTTTAGTGTTGGTCGACATTGTTTTCATTCCTGTCTTATTTACATTTTTAAAATAAAACGTTTCTGGATTTGTAACATTAAACCCTGAGAAGTATGAAAACTTTTCATGAAATGTTTTTGAGGTATCTTTTGGTGGCGTGGGGCAATGTTCCCATTGATTATATGTAAAGACATTCCTAGGATTTGCAGATTTGTGCAAATAGTGGTGACCATAGTGATTGAAACAATACATTTGTTCATAGTCTGATGACCCTTCTAAATAGTCATGTTTAGTAAATTTTGCAGACATTTCTAAATCTGACATCATATTATTAATAGTCTCAAAGTCCCAATCATCAGAGAATGTGCTGGATGATACAAAGTCACTTAAAGAAACCTTGAACTGGTGTGGAATCTTCAGCAGCTCCACCGGGCCATAGATGTCATAGTCAGTTCTATCCCATGCTATACCACCAGGTATAGGAACGGCTGTGATGTTCACTGATGACAGGTCTCTTTTTTCACGATGGGAAGATTTGTGAGGTTTTAGGACCAAGTGGATTTTCTGACTTGCTGTGTCCATTGTACTGTATTTTCCATCTATCATTAGTCCCAAGCTTAAAACTAAAATCAGCCAGAGCAGGAGAAAAAATACACCCAAACCCATCCAAAATTCAATCCGTGGTGAAACCAGATATATTTTCTCAAGTTGATGAAAGAGTTCTGTTGTTTTTTCTTTGAGAGTCTTGTTTGCTGGCTTTTCTTCTGGTTCACTGGGATCCTCAGAGAATGTATCAAAGTTGATAAAATAGCCAGAGGCAGTTCTATCAATTGTTGGAATTGCATCCGGATTGTTATTAATCTTTGGAGTTGCTTCTTCCTTTGTCATATTGGTATAGTCAGAGGCTACATCATTGTAGACAACTGTTTCTTGACGAACTATTATTTGGGTCTCAAGAGGTACGAGTTCCATGGCTTTGTTGCATAGTCCTTCTTTTCTTACTGCTGGTTTATCAAATGTGATAAGTCTTTTAGTCTGAACCTCTTGTATAGTAGCAGGATTTGGTCTTCTGCTACATCTTGGGAGTCCACTGGGCCTACTACTTATTATTGGCCACATGTTGTTTGACCAGATCGATGGACACGACTCGGTTCTCCTTTTTACCAGCAAGGGGCGGTAGTACTACTGATCTTGTTCCTTGGATTGCTAAGACAGGTACTGTTTTTCTGTAAGAAGGCCCAAATTCCTTCTTCACCGCTATCCTTTCCCTGACTAGATCCCCAATCTTTGGAATCCAGAAAGGTCTTGCTGGGACAGGTGTTTTTTCTTCAGTGGCTCTTGGCTTTTTTGTTGTGTTACTCAGACTTCTTCTTGTTTCATTTAAGTCATGTAAAACAGCCAAACGATCTTTGACATCAAAGGGTTTTTGTTCCACCACTGAAGTTTGACAGTCGAGGTCTTCGATTATCATTCTAGTATTATTATTATTATTATTATTATTTATTTTTATAAAGCGCGTAGTCACCCGGAAGTATCCCAGCGCTGAGGAACCTTAGAGACATGACTGAGGACTGAGTTTACGGGAGGGGCAAAAGGGCTAGGGGAAAAGATGTGTCTTTAGTCGTTTCCTAAAACGGAGGTATTGGGGTTCAAGACGAAGATCTCGCGGGAGGGAGTTCCAAAGACGGGCCGCATGGACCGAGAACCGTCGTCCTCCTGACCGTGCTTTCCTAAACCTTGGGGCATTGATAAGGTTTTCTGCATTAGAGCGAAGGGATCTTGGGGCTCTGTAAGGGGTAATGAAGTTTCGGAGAATTGGAGGGCCCTGGTTGTTCAGGGTTTTGTGCACCAAGCACAGGGCTTTAAATTTAATTCTCTCCCTTATGGGGAGCCAATGCAGGAGTTTGAGGGCAGGCTTGGCCGATGATCTGGCCGGGGTGTTGGTAATGATCCGAGCAGCGGTATTCTGGATCCTCTGCAATTTAGTCAATGTTGCTTCCGGTGCACCCAAATAGATCGCATTACTATAGTCCAGTCTAGATATAATAAGACCCTGGACTAAAAGTTTTTGCGATTTCGGAGGGAGAAGGGGCAGGACCTTCCACAGGGATTTTAGCAGACCGAAACAGGTCCCTACGACCTTTTTTGCTTGTGGGGCGAAGGAGAGTTCTGAGTCGATCCAGACGCCCAGACTTTTCACCTCTGTCTTTGGGTCTGGGGGAGGACCTAGACATGTTGGCCACATGTCCAAAGGAAGTGAGGTTCCTTTTGGGCCGAGTACAAGGACCTCGGTGTTTGCCCCATTTAATTTTAGCGCTGATGTATTCATCCAGTGATGGACCTGCGTGAGGCAGTTAAGAAGATCGGCTTCCTGATGTTGAGGGTGGGACAAAGACACCACTAATTGAGTGTCATCAGCATAGTTGATGACACTCACTCCGAAAGGGGTGATGACTTCCTCCAATGTGGACATATATATGTTAAATAATGTAGGGCTCAGGGAGGAGCCCTGAGGCACACCACATTGGAGGGGCATTTCGGAGGAACGGGCGTCTTTCTCCCAGATCTGATAAGATCGTTGTGTCAAGAAGGATGAGAGCCAGGATATGGCTGTGCCTCCTAGACCAACTTTTGCCAGCCTTTCGATGAGGAGCTGGTGGTCCACGGTGTCGAACGCTGCACTAAGGTCGAGGAGGATCACTGCCACTGATCCTCCACCATCTAGCAGCGTTCTAGCTTCCTCTACCGCCGCCAGGAGGGCGATGTCCGTGCCCTGTCCTGGTCGAAAGCCCGTCTGGGAGTTTTTTAGCTTGTTGTTAGCTTCTAGATACTCGGAGAGTTTCTTATTGACGAGTTTTTCCGCAATTTTACTTACTCCTGGGAGTAAGGAAATGGGCCGATAATTCGCCAGGTTATCAGGGTCCAGAGTGGGTTTCTTTAATAAGGCCTTTACCACTGCCTTCTTCCAACTCTGGGGCACAACTCCCTGTTGAAGTGATGTATTAATCAACTGAGTGAGGGCGGGGATGATGGAAGGGGCTACCTCTTTAAGAATCCGAAGAGGAGCAGGATCTCTGGGGGAACCACTTTTCATAGAGTTAAGCGTTGTTCGCACTTCATCTGAGGTGAACTGGCCCCATGTGGATAGGCCGGTGGGAGAGGTTGAATGTGGAGAAACGGTTTCTTCCCTCGGGTGCAAGGGAGGAATTGAATCCAGGATTAATCGGATTTTGTCCTGAAAAAAGTTAGCCAGTTGTTGGCATTTCTCTTGATCGGCTATAGGGTCAGAGGGGGGTCCATGATCTTGTACTGGTGGTTTTGAAAGTTCTTTCAGGATAGCGAATGATTCCTTCCCGGAGCCACCTGCTCTCTCTATTCTCTCCTGGAAGAACACGCTTTTGGTAATCCGGATAGCGGTTTTATAATTGAGGAGAGAGATGGAGTAAATTTTTTTGTTCGCTCCTGTTTTCTCACGTCTCCATGAGCGTTCGGTCTTTTTACATTCTTGCCGTAAGGTTTTAAGCTCTGGAGTATACCACGGAGCAGGGGATATCTTTTTTGGTTGCTTAAAAGTGGTAATTTTAGGAAGCAGAGTGTCCAGAGACGACGTAATCCAGTCACTGAATTGTTTATCGGCCAGATTTGGGTCCGAGGAAAGCTTAGGGGTGGACTCGGTCAGAGAACGGGCCCAAATATCCAATGACAATTTATGCCATTGGCGATCAGTAACCTGGGTTTTAGGAATAGAGTGATTAGACCTGGGAGTTTCCCAGAAAAAGGGGACCAGGAAATGGTCAGTCCATGGGAGGGTCACCGGAGGGTCGGTGGTCATCGTTGGAATATTGGAAAAGATGGGATCCAATAGATGGCCCTTCTCGTGGGTGGGCTCGTTGTTCATCAGACCTACCTCTAAGGCTGTAAGGTCATGTCTAATGTCCCCGGCCACACGATCCGTTGGGTCAAGGAAGTGGAGATTAAGGTCACCTAATAACAGGAAGTTGGAGGTGGAGGAGGCTAGTTGAGAAATGGCTTCAACTAAAGAGTTGGGGAAATTGCCAGGGGCCCCAGGGGGGCGATAAGTCAGAAGCCCCGCTACAGTGAGGGCTGGAGTGATTTGGATGGAAAACTGGCCGCACTCGCAATCCTCAATATCAGCGTTCGTCATCCTACAGACGTATCGTTGCCTGTGGATTATGGCTATCCCGCCTCCCCTCCCTTTAGGTCTATTTAACGTTTGGCAGAGATAGCCTGTGGGGAGAGCTGCGACGACATCCGGATCAGTGCAATCCGAGAGCCATGTCTCTGTAAGGAACATTAGGTCGTAATCGTGATCATGGATTAGGAGGTTTATTTCGGTGGCGTGTTTCGGAAGGGAACGGCAATTGAGAAGCCCGGCTTTCAAAGCCGGAGTAGTGCTTTTAGGGGGAGGGACCGGATTGCAGTGTGGACAGGTCGAAAAGATCTTACCTTCCGTAACCGTGTGGTAACAGGGCAAGGTGGTTTTAGGACGCAGGGCTCGTAATGTGTCAGCTGTATACATCACTCGCTCCTGAGGGACACCTGGCAGAGTGACGGGGCCAAGGGCCGTCCGGGTCCGGACGGGCCCAGACGGGCTTGCCTTTGGCGCGTACAGTAATTCATAAAGAGTGATTCCCACCAGAGAATTTCTTGGCAGATTGTTAGAACTATGTTGGACACTTATTAAGTGTTTGTCCCACCCATCACCCGAACCTAATACCTTAGCTGTTATGGATTGCTTTATGTCACGGTTTTTTCTTTCCACTTCCGTATTACCCTCAGGATGGAAGGGACTAGAATACTGCAATGCAACGCCCAAGCTAACCATAGCCTCCTTGTAAGCTCGAGAGCTAAACGCAGGACCCTGGTCAGAATGTAGCATCCCAATTGCGTATGTGCCGATAAAGACTCGCAAATCCTTTATAACAGTTCTGGAATCAGCCGAGCGCTGGGGCAATAACCAAATAAATCTTGTGCAGGAATCCACTGCGACCATAATATATTTAAAGTTGCCATCCCTAGTTAAGGGACCACAGTGATCCAGGTAAACACACGCTAGTGGTTTATCTGAAATCAGAAGGGGTGTTTATGCAGGACGTTTCATTGTAGAAACTTTTATTTTCTGACAGATTTCACATTCTAGAACATAATTTCTAGTTTGTTTCCTCATGTGCGGCCACCAATATCTCTGTTTTAATAATGACACCGTGGCGGAAACTCCCGCATGTGTAGATGCGATCCCTTCATGTGCTGCTACAATTAGTCTTAACCTATGTTCCATGTTTGGGAGTGCTTATCCCCCACTCCAGGGATTCGAGCAAAAGGAACATTATTCGCATCAGTTATATATGAGTACTTTACTGGACAGCCTTTCGGGAGTGTCTTACCACTGTCTTTGACTGTAGCAGTGACAGCTTGTGTTATTTCGCTGTCTATTTTTGTTTTTGACCGGGTGATTGCAGCTATGGAAGCCGTTTGCACAGCTGCCTTTGCGTCATCATCAGCCAATGATTTCCCTTCAACGTGAACGCCATCACGCTGATGACTCAGGGTATGTATCACGTGAGTCTTTTGTAGTTCTTTTTGTAAAAGAACTATTTGTTCCCAAAGCATTTTATGCTTTATTGTGCCACCTTTAGCATCTTTGAAATCATTCTGAACCCAGTTCTGCAAGTATTCATTGTAAGATTGTACGCAGTAATACGAATCGCACACTGAGTGTGGGGAATTCGCGATGGGTATTTTCAACCGCCATCTTGAAAGCCTGTAGTTCAGCTCGCTGAGCTGTACAGTCTCCGAGTGATTGAGTTTTTGCGACCATAGGTCTGAATTTGCCTTCGCGCCAGCGACCTTTAACCCCTTCGACGCACATGACGAGCAAAGCTCATCATGAGTTACGCCTGTCGTACGCTCATGACGAGCTGAGCTCGTCATGAACCGCGGGTTTTCGCAAAAGTCAGCGTAGCGCGTAACGCGTAGCGCGCATGGTGTTAACAATCGCGCACGCAGCACTATAGGCTTGTTTACCCCTAATTGCGGGCTGTGCTGATCCGTCTGTATATATTATACATCCGTAATGTTCCAGAGGCAGAATTTCGGTCGGCAGAGGACTTTCGTGTTCGTATTGGAGACATTCTTGCGTTTTCAAGCTGGGGTCAAAAACGTATTCAACGTCTGTTGCAGCAAGCCATTGTATCCATCTCGGATGTAAAGCTTTAGCATTTGGGATGCTTGCTTTTGTCACTGCCTCTAAGGCAGGTACAGGTGTAACGATCATTATGCGTTTACCCTGCGCAAGAGCTCTCTCTTTTGCTACTGTAGTTTGAACTGCTGTCAGAATTTTCTCAGTAGAAGTGAACTTCATTTCAGCTTGTGTGTACAAGTGTGATTTGTATGCTATTGGTACCGTTTCTCCCTTATTAAAGGTCAGGTACGTGAATCCGCATCTTCCTGGGATGACTCGGATCCCAAGGTTGCAAACGTTTTCGCGTGTCTGTAACTGTTTTTAGCTAACATGTCTGTTTGGACTGAACGCAGAATTTCTATGTGTGCTTGAGTCCAATTAGTTGGTTTGAAATCAGGTTTGATTAGTTTGTGTAAAGAGTTTTAACTCTTTCTGTGTAATTTAGAACATAAGTTCTTCCAAAATTCAGGAAACCTAGAATGGACTGTAAGTTTTTCAGCGTTCTTGGACTTTGGAGCAGCGCACATTTTTCTAGAAAGTTTGCTGCCAGGCTTTTGCCTTCACTCGATAACTCGTACCCTAAAAATAGGACATTGAGGTGGGCAATTCGTGATGTCTTAAAATTGAATTTATACCCTTCAGAGGCGAACCCAAGTATTATGGTGTTCACTCTTTCCAAGTGCCTGTCCAAGTCGTCATCTGTAGGATAGATGTCATCGACATAAGATAATGCCTCATCATCGTACGTTTGTAGTAACTCTGTTACCCTGGCTGAAAATAACCCTGGACTATTCTTGAATCCTTGGGGGAGACGGCAAAATTGTTGCTGCGTCCCCATTATTGAGAAAGCGGTCAGATGCCTGCTTTCAGGTGCAATGTTTTGACAGAAAAACTCATTTGAAATATCTAATGTGGTTTTATATTTTTTGCACACGATGTTATTCATCAGTGCTGCACTGTGTGCATTTTGCACTGCAAAAGTTTTGCAACAGTTTAAGTGTCTGTAATCCAATACTAGACGATATGAATTGTCTGGTTTGGAGACAGGAAACAAAGGATTGTTCATTGACGAGGTGCATGTTTCAATCACCCCTTGGTATTCAAGTTGATTTAAAATCTCCCTGACTTGTTTTTTAGCTTCTTGCTTAACTGGGTACTGCCTTTGTGCAGCAGGTTGATTTTTTAACTGGATTTTATGGTGAGGAGTATATTTATCCCATCCCACATGATTTTTATATAGTGCTGGAGCCTGAGCTACTGCCCATTTTCTGGCATAAGTATATGTTTTATGAATTGGAATATGATTTGAGAAGGCCGGCATAATTATCTCTTCCCCATGTGGGCACTCCCTGACAAATTCAGGTGGCCAGTCTTGTTCGGCTCGAAGAATGTCATAGCCCTTAGAGAGCTTTTCCCAAAAGAGTGCTCTTATTTTTCGATTTATGTCCCCCTCCATCTGGAGTGTTACTTCATATAACTTGTGGGGTACACTAACCCTGGTGTCTGCAACCTGAATGTATTCATTCAAGTTCACTGTCTCCAGATGATCCTTCAGGATCCTGCAAACTATGGTGACTTCTGCTGCGCTGTCTAGCATTGTTTGAGCCCACTCCCCGTTCTTGAGTTGAGTCCTCAAGATCCTCGGCATGTCTGATCTTTATGCTTGCTACCTTCTTTTTAGGAAATTGAGCTTTTTTACTTTGTCTTTGGACTTGACGCGTTCCTCCTTGTGTTCTGACCGTTCTCTTCTTTCCGATTTCTGCGAGGAACTCTGAAAAGATCGAGAGGGATGTGTATCATTATCTTGATATCTGTCAGGTTTCTTCAAATTATCCCTATTCCTAAGTTTATACCTTTTTTCAGAGGGCTCCCGTTGGGGAGACCTACCTCCCCTTTGGGGAGATTTTCCTCTGCACTGAGAACGTTTATCTCTAGAAAGAGTCTGTTTAGTGTTTTCCCACTTCTTTGTAGGAGTAGTGAGATTATTTTTAATAAATACCTTTTCAGGATTTTCGGTTAATTCAGGTTTTACTGGTTTCCCACCCAAACTATCTCTTCCTAATTCTTCATAAGATTTCTCAATAATTCTAGCAAGCTCATATGGTTGATCTGTTATATCTGTTTCTTTTAACTTTTGGCGCATTGCCACAGATGCTGCTTCACCTTTAATGTCAGCTAATATTATAGCTGAGACCTGTTTCAAAATCTTTCATTAATTTCATACTAAAATTTAAGGCAGGTTCTGAACTGTATTCATTTTGAATCTGCCTCAGAACGTCTGGTATCACCGCCATGGACGGTACACCATGTGTTTTTGTGTAGATTGAAGCAAAGACTGTACCCCAAGTGTCACAGTCCTCCACATGTGGTGCTATCCCCATTGGTAAACAGATTGTGTTTCTAATGAGGTGTACTATCAGGGAATACTGCCTTTATCTGAGTAATTTTCTGAGCTAACCAGAACGGAATTTGTTCCCTCTTTGCAGGTAATTTACCAATGACTGATTGTATAGTCAGTGGTGTAATTTTGTTTGTGTTCCCCTGGTTTGGGGTGTGCTGTGGAATCCTTATAGCAGGTTGGACTGTTAAAGTCCTCATGACATATTGAACCAATTGTCTGTGTATTTTAATTAACTGTTTCAGCTGAGCTAACAGTTCTGGACCTGTCATTCCGTTAATGTCAGGATGTGGTGTATAGCTGGCTAGTACCGGCCATGTAGCTCCTGGTCTACCTAGTGGACCGAGCCTGGTAATGTGATTTTGATGTTGTAGGGCGCCATTAAACCAGAGCTGATGCTCTTGGTAAGTTAGTGGAATTTCAACGTCCTCGAAAGGAACGTATTCCGCTGGAGGTTCCTCTGCTTTGTAGTAGTGGAACTCCCGTGTTACTGGATTTGCTTGTGGAAAAGTAATCCTTGAATAGAATGCCTCTGTCTGCCGATCTTCATGTGCCTCTATTACAAATATAACTTTACCACCTCTCGATAATACCCCATTTTCTATAAGTTTTATAGTTATGGTTTTTCTTATATTTGCTGGGATGATTACAGCATCATCGTCGTTTTCATTAAACCCTGTAACGTCTGAACCCGGTTGGTTCGCATTTACTGCAGCTCCACCGGTTGCGTTGTTGTCTCCGTTAATCGACATTGTTTAATGAAAGTTTGCAGAACAAGTTTCAAGGAAACAAAGATTAGGTGTACAATATTTTGGAACACTGTATCCTTCAACGTTGAATAAACCAAAAACTAATACATAGGTTTTTCGTCCGACTCAGTTTTGGCGGATATTATCCTTTTACCCACTCTAGAAGTCTTTTGGAGTTTTTACGGGAAAAAGGGGTCTGTGTGAAAAGCACGACTGAGTTAATCTAGTATCTAGCGTTAAATTATCGCCTTACCAAACGTTGGGCGCCATGTTGTGTAGTTCCTACATTCCCAATAGGCTCTGCGCATTGGAATAATATATACTGTAGTTTTGACGTAGGACTGAGGTCTACTAGGTCTCTACCGAATATATTAAACTTAATAGTGAGCGCCAACTAGCTCAGAGGTCACTAGAAACTTTCTTGAATTCACAAGAAGGTATTCATTTCTGACAACCGCATAAACATGACCACTTTGTTTCCCAAGAATAAGAAATCAAATCTCTAGAGTCGCGGAAACAATAGATAACTGTTTTACTCAGTCAATCGTGCATGCTTCGTTTCAACAGAGATGCAGAGAAATAGAGAGTCGGGCATTTTCAATAAAAGTATTTATTGAACAGTCTTGTTTCTCAAGCATTGGAAATGAACTGCTACAATCGTAATACTGGTTATAAAGTAAAAGGCATATAATACACACAGTATTATAAAGTAGTACTGTAAAAGCATGATATGGTTTCTGAGCCATGAAAGTGCATAAAATGTATAGAATACATACAGTAATAAATAATGACTAAAAGTACTCACCTGGTGCTTCTAAAATACGCCTACCCCGGTGTACCTAACCTAAGTCTGGTACGCGGGAAGAAGTAAGTGAGGAGTAGTCTAAGTTTAGTAGTTCTCTGCCAGGAATCTATTCCAAGAATTCTCTAAGAGGTCTAACCAGCTCCGTACCTTGGTTTTAGAATGAAGGAGGTCTTGTATCTCTCTCTCAGAACTCGGTTTGGAGCTGTATTTCTCGGCAAGAGAAAAGACAGCGTCACTCTCAGTGCGTCAGCTGGAGGGTCGGCTTCCTTCGGCACTTGCTGCTGCAGGGCATCGGGCAAGTAGATAGTTGATCTGCTCCAAACCACAGTGTGTTTGATTGGGCAAACCTGAGCATATTTATACTTTGAAGGTGCCGAGTTTGACGCATGTTTGGACTTAATATTGTCACTCAAAGGCTAAATTCTTGGAAAACGCCAGGAGTTCTTGGACAACTTAATATTCAAGCAGGAGGAAGTTCCTAGCTGCTGAAGGCGGGTTTTTCCAAGAAATCGTTGTTAATTCTCGGAACCTAGTGGAAGTAGCCATGCCGTATTTGGGCTGTGTGGCTTAGACCAAATAGGGTAGTGATTTCTATGCCTATATAAGGATATGATAAAGTATACCTATATAAGGGCATGAATCGGGAAAATTACACTAGGGGCCTAGATTCGATTACAACAAATCATCACAGGATCAATAAAACACGATCACATCACTCCAGATCTAATACACCTATATTGCTCTCTCGAAGCAAGGACTCAGTTCAAGAGAGCCTGCTTGACGCACAAAGTACTTCATTACAACACTCCTGTTTACCAGGTGAAAAAACTAAACTCGGAACTATCTGGTAAGAATTAGGTCCTAAGAAGTTCTAACACTCTCCTGTTGAAACCACCTTTTTAAAAAAAAAAGAGAACCTATAACCGTGCCTTCTCCAATCTTTCCACAAGAATATGGAACGCTCTCCCTCCTGAAATCAAATCAACCGAATGACCTACTCATTCAAAAAGGAAGCCAAATTGCTGCTCCTGAACAACTACCTGCCACAAAAGGCCTATTGACACTGTAATTGGTTATTATTTCTTGTTTTTCTCCCGGGTCTCCCATTGACTTTGTATTTTGGTTATTTTATATCACCATGTTTCTGGATGTTCCTCAACACATTCTCTGAATGTTTAGTCTCTTATGTGTACAATATTTCTGTGCTTCTCTGTACAGCGCTCTGATACCCTGACAGGTCATTATCGCGCTTTATAAGACATTGCAATTAAAAAAATAAATGAGCTTTACAAACATAGATGCCTCATTGCTGAAATAACAAACAAGTTGCCTACCTTTATTAACACCTTATCTGATAGAGACTCCATCTAGCTGCAGATTCTTTACTTTAGAATTACCCCCTGGCGTCAGACTGGATCTGCAAAAAATATTTGAACAGTACCCCTGCATGCCGGTAGGTGGCGCTGTCTGGCTACTCGTGGCGGCAGCGTCCAGAAGTGATGTCTGCAGTGCCTCTACAGGTGCAACTCCAGCACGCTTTATTATTATTGTAATTATTATTAATAAAGTTTTATATCGCGCGAACAAGATCCCGAGGGATATCAGGGAGCTTTACAAAAGGATGGAAGGAAGGACATAAATACAAAATTGTCATCAAGTAGGAGAAAAAGGACAAAAGAACAGGATAATCGCAGATTCAAGGACAATTTTACCATGGAGGGTAATACAATAAAACGGGTATAAGCGGGCAATGAAGGGGGTCATAGTCTGAGGTAAAGAGGAGCAGAAACAAATGTTGGCACAATGGACTTAGGAAACAGTGTCTTCGAACAGATGAGCCTAGCCTAATTAGGGTAGGAATTTATTCATAAGGAATGTTTTGGCTTCCAATTTGAATTCCGTCGTTGAGGAGATTCTGCAAACTTCCGGTGGAAGAGAGTTCCATATCTTTGGGGCAGCACCGGAGATGGCTCTGTGACAAGTTCTCTTTTCGCTAAAGATGTATGGTTTCAAGAGGAAAGTATTGACGCTTCTTGAGGCTCTTGCACCACAAGATAGCTTAAGTTTTTGCGCAAGGTACCTGGGAGTATTGAAGTGAACGGCTTTGTGTGCCACAACAGCAATCTTTAACTATATTTGTGCTTCGTAGGGCAACCATTTAAGAGATTTTAGGACAGGGGATATGTGCTCATTTCATCTGTAACAAGTCTAGCCGGTGTGTTCAGTGATGCCCTTAGTCGAGCCAGGGTATATTTGGGAAGGCCACAGAGGGTAGTGCCACCGTAGTCAAGCCTCGGCTAGACAATCGATTGGACCACCTGCTTGAAATCATTTTGTGGAAGGAAAGGTTTGACATTTCTGAGTGTTCTCATCAAGAGCTTTGCTCCCTTGCACACCTGCTGATATGATTTTTCATATTTAGGTGCTTGTCCGTGGTGACTCTCAGCGATTTGGCTGAGTCTATGATGAGAGGAGTGCAGTTGAAGGCAGTGAGGTGACTCAGCCACATGTCTAGCTTGGGGAAGCTTGAGGATGTGGTTGGGAGGGGAGATGAGCAGGAATTCAGTTTTGGAGGTGTTGAGCAGGAGATGGTTCTCAGTTATCCAGTTTTGAGTAGACGTTAGGGTAGTGTTGAGTGAGATGATGTTTTCTGGGGAAGAGATTTTCAAATAGAGTTGCGCATCGTCCGCATACATGTGGAAGAGAATGTTAGTGGAGTTTAATGTGTTAGCTAAAGGTTCCGAGACCAGGTTGAAAAGAATAGGAGATAGGGCGGACCCCATGTCAACCGGAGAGGGCTGGGAGAGGGAGTGATTTGCCTTGACTCTTTAAGATCTGTGGTGAAGGAAGGACGAGAATCATTGTAACACCTGACCAGAGAAGCCCATCCTGTTTTTCAAGGTGGCAAGGAGGTTGTCATGATTAACCGTGTCGAATGCGGCGGAAAGGTCGAGGAGGATCAGGAGGCAGGATTATTTTGGTCAAGCATTTTTAAAATGGCGTCCATGATGTGAGTGAGTGCCGATTCGGTGCTGTGTCCCTTTCGAAAGCCGGATTGATGCTGGTCAAAAACTTGGTAATTCTCTTTGTGAGCGCAGAGTTGAGATTGTACGCATTTTTCTATGAGTTTCGCTAGGGTGGGGATGTTGGAGATAGGGCAGAAGTTATTGAAATCAGCTTTGTCTGCGTTTGTTTTTTTAGAATAGGAGATACCTGGGCTGCTTTTAGGCAATCAGGGATCGTGCCCTGAGAAAGAGAAGTGTTTACAATCCTTGTACAGGAGGGGATAAGTGCATTCTTGATTTTTTTAATATGGTAGGGGGTAATTGGTCACTGAAGTGGTTGGATGGGTTGATATTCTGGAGGATCTTGTTGATGTCTTTTTCACTGAATGGGGTAAAGGTGTCGAAGACGCCTTGTTCTTGGTGATCACGCTGGTAGATATGCGCTTTTCTAAGAGGACAAGGGGTGATACGGCCCTGGGGGAAGGTAGTAGGGCACTGGAGATAGATAGAATCTCTAACAGATAAGAGGTTACCGATAGAGACTTCTAGATGCAGATTCCTTACCTTAGAATAGATACCCAAGCAATACCTCTCCTGAGGTGGGTCTGTGGAACCAATTCACTATAGAAGGTCCTGCAGGACTGAACAGGCAAAGTGCCAATCCCGACAGACCTGGCTGTCCAGACAGTAGTGCTTGGTGAACCTGTGAAGAGAAGGCCAGGCTGCTGCCAGGCAGATGTCCAGGACCAGAATTCCACATGTTAACACAGTGGTCACAGCCTTAGCTCTGGTGGAATGAGCACACACACCATCAGGGGGTTGCCTCTTGGCAAGTAAGTTGCACATTTTAATGTAAAGGATGATCCATCAAGAGATGGTCCATTGTGCACAGCCTTCCCTAATCTTGGCTCTGACATACCCCATGAAACGTTGGCCACCCACCTGGAAATCTTTTGTGCAGTCAAGGTAGAACAATGTTCCTTTTAGGTCCAGTAGATGGTGTTGCTCCTCTTCCTTAGAGGGATGCGATGGAGCATAAAACATAGACAGCGTCAAGGACTGACCTACATGAAAGGGAGTGACAACTTATGGTAGAAATGAAGCTCTAGTGCAAAGAAATAGCTTGCTACTGTAGATTTAGGTACGGAGGATTGGATGACAAAGCCTGAAGCTCAATGTCCCTCTGGGCAGATGTTATCGCCACTAGGAAGGTCGTCTTGAGGGTAAGCCGACTGAGAGGACAGTTATGTAGTGGCTTAAAGGGAGCATACATCAGGAATGTAAGTACAAGATTGAGGTCCCACTGAGGCATGATAAAGGGTGAAGGTGAAAACATATGTTTTAGACCTTTCAAAAACCTATTAAGAAGTGGCGTGGTTTGGCCACGCAGGACGGGCTCTCTCCACCTACCTACGCAACCGGATCCTCCTTTTCATGCTCCACTGCCGCCGGAGACCATGTAGTCCGCTTTGGTGGTTTTCCTTGGCGAAATGCGGCAGTACCTCCTGGTTCCCGGCATGACGGCGTGATAGCCGTCTTCACCTGAAACGCGACTCAGGACTCACGCGTCACCGAAACCGCACCTCCTCACAGCGCAGGCCGCACTTTCCACTACTCCAGGGCCGCGCCTCTCACTATCGTAGGCCGCGCCTCCTCACGCAACGAGGCCGCGCTTCTGTGGTAATGTTAGCAGCTTCGCCTACCATTGTGCACATTATTAATACACAGCGCCTCCTCCTGTTAAAATAGGGAGAGGTTTCTCTTCAGCGTTATCGGCGGAGTCCTTTTGAGAAATGTGTTGAAATAGGGACATTAACTGCCTTAATGACGCATGAAAGTTTTCTACAAAGGAATCTTACATTTTTCTTTATCTTTGCTCCTTGGTTTCTTCAAACTGTGCCTTGCTACCCTAATTCTCTTGCCTTACATGACATTTTGTCCAGGAAGAGATAACTTTATCATACTTACCATCTATCTCTCATGTGATACCTCAGGCTGTCCCCTCATGGGGACTGTGCAAGACATTTAGTTATGGAATCCTGAGTGGAATGTGCTTCTGTCCTCTCGCCTTCTCATTTTCTAAAGGCGCACTTCCTCAGCTTATGTATGCCTTCGTAATTTGGACACTGTCTTCATATACCTACCAGACTTTTGCAGCTCTGATCATTTTCATGATAGTGCTTTGCTTATGATGTTCTTTTGGCGCAAATTGTTCTCTATTCCTGTATTGCACCTGTTTTGTATAACAAGATCAGCTATTTCTGTGACAGCAGTATGGTGCTTTTTCATTTTGCTGAATTACCAGTATACAACCTCTATAGGACATTAATTTGTTCATATGCTCCATTAATATTAGCCTAAAATTTGCTTTTCTTCCTTTACTTTGTCATTTGATGCACCATTGTTTTCATCATTGCTTCATATCGCAATATTCCATCAATTCGTTTTTGTAGAGCACCTGTGCAACCGTGTGTCACAATGTCTAACAGGAATGGTAGCAGAACGCCTAAACAAACACTTTTCACTGAAGTGGTAAAACAAACTCCTAATTTGCCAGTGAAAAGTAACGCATCCTCATCGCCTCCTCCATCCCAAGCTGTACCACCTCACAGTGACAAGACATTATCTGATACTATGCAACGAATCTTGCAGGAACTTTCTGTGGTTAATTGCCGATTGGAGGGGCTAGATATCACCATTATATTACTGGCTGCAGAAACTAAGTAAATTAGAGCAGAGCTCGCTACTTTTCATACAAGGATTGACAACATTGATTCTAAAATACTGGATATGGAGAGCCGACTGGATACAGTTCAGAGTTCAGATCAAGACCTCCTTTTTTTGCATAGCAAAATCATTGATGTGGAAGACCGCAGCCGTAGAGACAATGTCTGTTTTTTTGTATTTCCAGAAAACATAAAAAAACAGGACATGAAGTTATTTCTCTATGATACTCTTCCCACTCTAACTGGTATCTCCTTTGCTCCTCCTCTTGAGATTCAACGTGCTCACAGAATTGGTCCTCCACGTTCAGATGCTTCTGCGCGGCCAAGACCAATTATTGCTTGTTTTCTTTGACATGAACAAACTCGACAAACTTTATCCATGGCTCGCTCACGTGGCTCCGTTCTTTTTCAAGGTCATACTATTCATATAGCTGCAGACTTTTCGAAAGAGACGAACGAGCGACGGAAGGCATTTCTCTCCATGCGGCCTCAGTTGCGTCAAATGGACATCAAATATGGATGGTTTCAGCCTGCACGTTTTCGTATCACCAGAAATGGAGAATCTAAAGAATTTTACGACCCTGCACTTTTACAACAATTTTTGAATGACATCAAATCCAACGACATGGAAACCCAATCTTCTCATTGTGATCAGCCTGCATCATTTACTTCTCCATCTCCAAATTTGCCAATACCACACTCAAACACCTTTATTGATTCCAGACAACGTGGTAGAGATTTCACTCGTCTGAATCGATCTCAGGATGATAATGCTTCAGCTCTGCACTCCATCTCCACCCTTACTAATGCACCACAGAGAGACAAATCTAGATCACCTCTCAAAAAGCCCTCAGATGCTGACTGAATGCTCTTTTCCGGTTTGCTTGTATATTTCTGTGATTTCTTGTTCTACCTCCTAATTGCCACTATAGATACTGACTGATATCATTTTTCCTGTTCCATTGCCCATTTTGATGCTTTATTGCATTATATAATGTAGTTACTTCTGCTTCATATCTGATATTGCAATATCTGTATGAATGCTACTGTGTAATTCCATGTTCGCACTGTTTTCCGCTTTTGAAGCACATTTATCCCTCCTATTGTATTGCTTATTGCATGTTCAGGTTATAGTAACCACCTCTTGCATGTCTTTTCCTCATTGCTAAGCCCCTCCCTCTGGAGATATTAGTATCGCTTAATCTGACACTGTATATATTGTAGTAAGTATTATTGTTCAATTGTTTTATTTGTTTCAAAGTAAGCTTTGCTGTCTCCTTTCAATCTTTGTTCCAATGTTCTATTATATGTTTTCCTCCCCTCCCCTTCTATCTCTGATCTATATTTTTCTTCCTCCTTTCTATATTACATTCTGCCACTTGTTCTCTTTTCTTGTATTTTATCTTCTATGCTTCTCTAACTTTATTTTTCACAATCTTTATGTTATGTATTATGTCTTTCTTTTCAACACCTTTTGTTGCAATTCTTTCTTAATCTCTTACCATAGTTACATCATATTGTAGATGTCAATATTCTTATTTCATGGCTTTGTATTACACAGTAACATTTTATGGTTTCTTATGGTTATGATAATGTTATTTTACTTTATTGCAATTTTCATATATTCCATATTATCCTTTATTCATTTGATCCACATTTTTATCTCCTCGGATGGGGTTCCGTCCCACGGCGTTGCTTAAGTGCACCCAGAACAGTGGTTAACAGTCTTGGTTCCTTCTTTATTTTCCTATTTTGTTTTTCTCCACTTCTTATAACTTGTCTATTTATTTTTTCTTTATTTTTTCTATTTCAGATATTTACTCTGCTTTTCTAAAACTCTTCACATCCTCTTTTATTTTCTTTCTTTTTTCTTCTTTTTCCTTCTGTCTCTTTTTTATTAGTTTCTCAGACTTTTACACACTTTGTCTTTTGTTCTCCAGAGTACCATCTTTATCCTTTTTTTCTCTGTATACTTATTTCCTCTCTTTTTCTATTTCCTATTCTTAAATTCTTCTATTATGTCTCCTATTCATCCTGTATCAGTGATTTCCTGGAATGTTCATGGTCTCACCCATTATATTAAAAGGAAAAAAGTCCTTTCATATTTGCATTCTAAACATGTGGACATTGCTTTACTACATGAAACACATTTGGATGATATTGATTCTAGTAAACTCAGCAGAAATTGGGTCGAAAGGTTATTCATAGTAGTATTTCTAAATCGGATCCCACCAACCCTAATCCTGTTCGTAAATGTGGTGTAGCCATCCTTATCCGAAAGTCACTTCCCTTCACAATTTCCAAGACATGATCTGATCCGGAGGGTCGATATGTCTTTGTTAAATTGAACATTGGAAACTCTTTTATTTGTCCAGGATCTATATACGCTCCACTTGGTTCCAAAAAACAATTTTTCCTTACAATGAACTGTCTTCTCACAGAAATCAATGCCTCTCAATTTCTCATTGGAGGGGATTAGAATTTGGCTCCAGATCCTGTCCTCGACAAAACAGGCTGCCTTGATAATGTTAACACTTCAGATAGAACCATTTTACATGATGTTCTCGCCGACAATGGTCTAGTTGACCATTGGAGGCTCAGTCATCCACAAGACAAAGAGTAAACATTATTTTCTTCTACCCATGGCACATTTTCCCGTCTAGACTATTTCCTTCTTTCAAAAAAGGCAGTTCAGTGGGTTACAGAATCGAGAATCCTGGAAGCACTCATATCCGATCACTCTCCTGTTCTTTTGTCCCTCGATTTAGGTCTCTCTAGGCCAGGACGCAAACCATGGAGATTGAGCATAAACAGATATAAGACACCTGCAGGTAAACTTCTTTTACAATCTCACCTCCAAGACTATCTCACTATTAATGAGGATTCAATTTCATCTAAGAGAACGGTCTGGGCAGCAGCTAAGGCTACCATTAGAGGTCAACTAATGCGCGATGCTGCTCTTATTAACAAGAACAATGCCGCCAAACAAGCAGAATTTGAGCAAGACATTCAACGGTTTTCTCATTCGTATATTTCAAATTCTACCCTCCAGAATCGTAAATTACCGGAACAGGCACGAATGTCTCTTAATAGTCTTTTTACTTCTAAGGCCGAATACGCCTTGCAAAAAATGAAAGGCAGACATTACGAGCAGGGGGAAAAGCTGGTCGGTTACTAGCTGCACAACTGCGTCAGAAGGAGGCCGCTATGGCGATTCCAGCTATTAAATCCAGTCGTGGCGACATACTTACTAGACCATAAGAAATTGTTGAAGAATTTGTTTCCTTTTATATATCTCTTTATTCTCCAAGTACTCATATAGATAAACCTAAAATGTCCAATTTTTTAGATGCGATACATCTTCCACGACTTTCGGATGACGGTAGAGCTTTACTTGATGGTATTATTACAAAGGATGAGATTTCTTCAGCTATAACTGCCTTACCATACCATAAAGCTCTGGAGAAGATGTTTTCCTCCTGAATTTTATAAATGGACTGGTCAGAACATGATCGATACCTTACATGCCGCGTTTCAAGAAGCTGTTGAGGGATCCTCTTTCAGATCTCTTTCCAACAAAGCAATTATAGCTGTCTTACCAAAACCTGGTAAAGATCCCTTGTTGTGTGGCAGTTATCGGCCTATATCTCTCTTGAATTCTGATATTAAAATACTGGATGTATGATGATACAACGCATGTTATTACAACGCATGCTTTTACAACGCATTTTTTACAACGCAAAATATATTACAACGCAATATTTTACAACGAATACTATTACAATGCAATATAGAGTTACTAATGAAAAAGTACCAAAACAACGAAATCTATTAAAACGCATACCATTACAACGCATTTAAATTATATATATATATTTTTTTGTAATATAAAATCTGGCACGGGATGCAGGGAAATTAGGGGTTTTGGGTGGGGAAGTGTTTTAAAATGTGGTGAAAAACTACACGGAAAAACACTGATTTTCTAAAAAATAATTACATTTTTAACAGTTAATTTATTTATTTAATAAATTAAATAAATAAATAATTTTTAAAAATAGTAAAATACATACTGGGACGGGAAGCAGGGAAATTAGGGGTTTTGGGTCGGGAAGTGTATTAAAATGTGGGGATAAAGTACACGGAAAAGCATTGAATTTTTAAATAATTATTAGATTTAGAACGGATAATTAATTTATTTAAAAAATTAAATAAATAAATATTTTTAAAAAAATAGTGAAATAAATACTGGGACGGGATGCAGGGAAATCAGGGGTTTTGGGTGGGGAAGTGTATTAAAATGTAGTAATAAACTGCACGGAAATGCTGCAAAATCATAGAGATATTAAAATTAATACTCGAGTAACATAATAAATACTAGAGTAACAAAATAAATACTCATATTTATGAAAATTGACATATTTAACCGAGATAACGATGTACTTTAAAAAAAAACGTGAAAACGATTAATAAATAAAAGAAAAACAAACTTTAAAGAGAAACAGAAAAATGTTACTTACAGAGAACCGCCATTTTAAGCACAGTAGAATAAAATTAAGTCCATCTACCATTTCCATGACATAAAATATCAACATGACTTTCAAAATCGATGCCAGAACGGAACGAAACTGTCAAAACTTTACTTAAAAAGAAAACATTTTAAATGATACGTTTTCACATCATATGAATGAAAATAAAATTATAAACGTAACGGTGTAAATTAGAGAAATAATGATGCTACTTACGAAAAGGTATAAATACATGCAAGCCACCATTTTTAAGTCAGTTTATTATCAACTAGCAGAGTGACCAGACGTGAAAACCTGACCCTCTGACCTCTTCAACTTAATATCAACCAAAGCGAACTTTGAAGCATTTATCAATCACATTGAAGTAAGTTAATAAAACGATGTTATGAAATGTTTAATTATAGCACTTCAGCAGCAATATGTTAAACAAATATATTTTTAAAATAGAATAAATAATGGAATATTAACCATTAACTAAGGAAATATTTGAAAATATTGACAAACAACTGTAACGATTCTGAAAAATAAATAAACGTTAATAATATAAAAACGATGTAATTTTTTTAAAAGAAAATATTCTATTCTGAAATATACTATATTTTTAAAAAAACGACACAAAATATTTATTTTATTTATAAACCGTTCTCCAACCAAGTGAGACGGTAAAACCAGCTTTTCAAAATAAAGCTTATATTCTAAACAACCAGATTACTCAGCACGATAGAAAAAAAGGTAATTTTTTTAGTAATGTACAAAAAAATCAGAAGTAAAGACCTTACATTCCATCCGATTAAATAATCCATTCCTTAAAATTATTCTTTTCTCACAGAAAAAGGAAGTTGGTTTAAAAAAACGACATTCTTTTCGAAATACAATCGTCAAGATTTAAAGAAGGTAATTTTTAATAAATTTAATGAAAGTATAAATAGAACATGAAATAATGCCATAAGAAACAGATTTTTAAATTCTAAATACTAATTGAAAATACAACAGTACAGAAAGTGTGAAATAATGTAGATTTTTTTTAAATTTAAAACTTGTCAGTTATTACTAGATCACAATCAATCGAAAACAGATTTCCTTTAAATGTTTAATATATTTTTTAGATAGTCAAAATTATCTTCTGAAGCACTGCCAAGTAGAAAAAAAACTGAGAATACCAGTCGACAAAGCACGTGAAAGAAAAACATATAAAAAAACTAGGACTATCAGTAAGGTAAGTGCTGGATAGTGTAAAAGTGCCAGTAACAATTCTTATTCCAGTAATGTGCATTAGTAGAGTAAGTGAATAAGCATAAGCGAAAAAACATGCAAGTTTACTAAGCCTCCCCCCCCCACACCCTGAAAAAACAACCAATGAATACATAACTAAATAAAGCAAGACAGAGTGGTCACACAGTGGCCAGATTGGTTTTATCTAGACTCAAAACATTAGCGCCACCTTACAGAGTTTGCCAGTGAAACGTTTCATTTCTTTTCATGTCCTTTGCTTTTGAAGCAAAACCACTCATTGATTTCATTTAAATGTTTAAAATATATTTTAGATACTCAAATTTAGCTATCGAAGCACGTCAAAGAAAAACATATCAAAAAACTCGGACTATCAGCAAGGTAAGTGCTGGATAGTGTAAAAGTGCCACTAACAATTCTTATTTCAGGAAAGTGCATAAGTAGAGTAAGTGCTGGATAGAGTAGGGGTGCCACTTACTATTCTAACTCCAGGAAAGTGTATGAGTAGCGTAAGTGCTGGATAGTGGAGAGGTGCCACTTACTATTGTAACTCCAGGAAAGTGCATGTGTACGGTAAGTGCTGGATAGTGTAAGAGTAACACTTAATATTAAAACTGCTTTAATGTGCATGAGTAGAGAAAGTGCTGGATAGTGTACGGGTGCCACTTACTATTCTAACTCCAGAAAAATGCATGAGTAGAGTAAGTGCTGGATAGTGAAGAAGTGCCACTTACTATTCTAACTCCAGGAAAGTGCATGAGTAGGGAAAGTACTGGATAGTGTAGGGGTGACACTTACTATTCTAAGTCCAGGAAAGTGCATGAGTAGGGTAAGTGCTGGATAGTGTAGGGGTACCACTTAATATTAAAACTCCTTTAAAGTGCATGAGTAGGGTAAGTGCTGCATAGTGTAGGGGTGCCATTTACTATTCTTACTCCAGGAAAGTGCATGAGTAGGGTAAGTGCTGGATAGTGAAGAAGTGCCACTTACTATTCTAACTCCAGGAAAGTGCATGAGTAGGGTAAGTGCTGGATAGTGTAGGGGTACCACTTAATATTAAAACTCCTTTAAAGTGCATGAGTAGGGTAAGTGCTGGATAGTGAAGACGTGCCACTTACTATTCTAACTCCAGTAAAGTGCATGAGTAGGGTAAGTACTGGACAGTGAAGAGGTGCCACTTACTATTCTAACTCCAATAAAGTGCATGAGTAGGGTAAGTGCTGGATAGTGAAGAGGTGCCACTTACTATTCTTACTCCAGGAAAGTGCATGAGTAGGGTAAGTGCTGGATAGTGAAGAACTGCCACTTACTATTCTAACTCCAGTAAAGTGCATGAGCAGGGTAAGTGCAGGACAGTGAAGAGGTGCCACTTACTATTCTAACTCCAATAAAGTGCATGAGTAGGGTAAGTGCTGGATAGTGAAGAGGTGCCACTTACTATTCTAACTCCAGTAAAGTGCATGAGTATGGTAAGTGCTGGACAGTGAAGAGGTGCCTCTTACTATTCTAACTCCAGTAAAGTGCATGAGCAGGGTAAGTGCAGGATAGTGTAGGGGTGCCATTTACTATTCTTACTCCAGGAAAGTGCATGAGTACGGTAAGTGCTGGATAATGTAGGGGTGCCACTTACTATTCTAACTCCAGAAAAGTGCATGTGTACGGAAAGTGCTGAAAAGTGTAAGGATGCCACTAAGTTTTGAAATTCCAGAAAGATGAGGCAATTTATTTAAAAAATTAAACAGTGATTAAACAGTGTGTAAAATTAAATAAAAGCACAATAATGTTGTAAATATGCACACCATCAAAAACTTCAAAAAAGAAAAACAAATGAAACAGTTTGAAAACATATAATACATTCTCCAATCGTTTTTTTAGAGCCAAACGAGAAAAGGAAAAAACAAAGAGCAACCGAAAAAAAGCCCATAAAAAAACAAGTTACAAGAGCAGGAAGAAAACAACGAAGTAAACTCCAAAACCCAAAGGTAATTTTTAAATATAAACACATCTCTTTTGCAAAATAAATTGCAAATAATACTCTAAGGTAAAAGCTGAATAGTGTAGAGATGCCTCTTACTATTCTAATTCCTAAAAAGTGGATGAGTACGGTAAGTGCTGGATAGTGTATAAGTGCCACTTACTATACTAAGTCCAGGAAGTGCATGTATACGGAAAGTGCTGGATACTGTAAGAGTAACACTTAATATTAAAACTCCTTTAAAGTGCATGAGTAGAGAAAGTGCTGGACAGTGTACGGGTGCCACTTACTATTCTAACTCCAGAAAAGTGCATGAGTAGGGTAAGTGCTGGATAGTGTAGGGGTGACACTTACTATTCTAAGTCAAGGAAAGTGCATGAGTAGGGTAAGTGCTGGATAGTGTAGGGGTGCCATTTACTATTCTTACTCCAGGAAAGTGCATGAGTAGGGTAAGTGCTGGATAGTGAAGGGGTGACACTTACTATTCTAACTCCAGGAAAGTGCATGAGTAGGGTAAGTGCTGGATAGTGAAGGGGTGACACTTACTATTCTAACTCCAGGAAAGTGCATGAGTAGGGTAAGTGCTGGATAGTGTAGGGGTGACACTTACTATTCTAACTCCAGGAAAGTGCATGAGTAGGGTAAGTGCTGGATAGTGTAGGGGTGCCACTTAATATTAAAACTCCTTTAAAGTGCATGAGTAGGGTAAGTGCTGGATAGTGTAGGGGTGCCATTTACTATTCTTACTCCAGGAAGGTGCATGAGTAGGGTAAGTGCTGGATAGTGAAGAACTGCCACTTACTATTCTAACTCCAGTAAAGTGCATGAGTAGGGTAAGTACTGGACAGTGAAGAGGTGCCACTTACTATTCTAACTCCAATAAAGTGCATGAGTAGGGTACGTGCTGGATAGTGAAGAGGTCCCACTTACTATTCTAACTCCAGTAAAGTACATGAGTATGGTAAGTGCTGGACAGTGAAGAGGTGCCACTTACTATTCTAACTCCAGGAGAGTGCATGAGTACGGTAAGTGCTGGATAATGTAGGGGTGCCACTTACTATTCTAACTCCAGAAAAGTGCATGTGTACGGAAAGTGCTGAAAAGTGTAAGGATGCCACTAAGTTTTGAAATTCCAGAAAGATGAGGCAATTTTTTAAAAAAATTAAACAGTGATTAAACAGTGTGTAAAATTAAATAAAAGCACAATAATGTTGTAAATATGCACACCATCAAAAACTTCAAAAAAGAAAAACAAATGAAACAGTTTGAAAACATATAACACATTCTCCAATCGTTTTTTTTAGAGCCAAACGAGAAAAGGGAAAAACGAAAGAGCAACCGAAAAAAAGCCCATACAAAAACAAGTTTCAAGAGCAGGAAGAAAACAACGAAGTAAACTCCAAAACCCAAAGGTACTTTTTAAATATAAACACATCTCTTTTGCAAAATAAATTGCAAATAATACTGTATGGTAAAAGCTGAATAGTGTAGAGATGCCACTTACTATTCTAATTCCTAAAAAGTGGATGAGTACGGTAAGTGCTGGATAGTGTATAAGTGCCACTTACTATTCTAAGTCCAGGAAAGTGCATGTATACGGAAAGTGCTGGATACTGTAAGAGTAACACTTAATATTAAAACTCCTTTAAAGTGCATGAGTAGGGTAAGTGCTGGACAGTGTACGGGTGCCACTTACTATTCTAACTCCAGAAAAGTGCATGAGTAGGGTAAGTGCTGGATAGTGTAGGGGTGACACTTACTATTCTAAGTCAAGGAAAGTGCATGAGTAGGGTAAGTGCTGGATAGTGTAGGGGTGCCATTTACTATTCTTACTCAAGGAAAGTGCATGAGTAGGGTAAGTGCTGGATAGTGAAGGGGTGACACTTACTATTCTAACTCCAGGAAAGTGCATGAGTAGGGTAAGTGCTGGATAGTGAAGAAATGCCACTTACTATTCTAACTCCAGGAAAATGCATGAGTAGGGTAAGTGCTGGATAGTGTAGAGGTGCCACTAACTATTCTTACTCCAGGAAAGTGCATGAGTAGGGTAAGTGTTGGATAGTGAAGGGGTGACACTTACTATTCTAACTCCAGGAAAGTGCATGAGTAGGGTAAGTGCTGGATAGTGTAGGTGTGCCATTTACTATTCTTACTCCAGGAAAGTGCATGAGTAGGGTAAGTGCTGGATAGTGAAAAAGTGCCACTTACTATTCTAACTCCAGGAAAGTGCATGAGTAGGGCAAGTGCTGGATAGTGTAGAGGTGCCACTTACTATTCTAACTCCAGGAAAGTGCATGAGTAGGGTAAGTGCTGGATAGTGTAGGGGTACCACTTAATATTCTAACTCCTGTAAAATGCATGAGTAGGGTAAGTGCTGGATAGTGTAGGGGTGCCATTTACTATTCTTACTCTGGGAAAGTGCATAAGTAGGGTAAGTGCTGGATAGTAAAGAGGTGCCACTTACTATTCTAACTCCAGTAAAGTGCATGAGTAGGGTAAGTGCAGGATACTGTAGGGGTGCCATTTACTATTCTTACTCCAGGAAAGTGCATGTTTAGGGTAAGTGCTGGATAGTGAAGAAGTGCCACTTACTATTCTAACTCCAGGAAAGTACATGAGTAGGGAAAGTGCTGGATAGTGAGGGGGTGACACTTACTATTCTAAGTCCAGGAAAGTGCATGAGTAGGGTAAGTGCTGGATAGTGTAGGGGTACCATTTACTATTCTTACTCCAGGAAAGTGCATGAGTAGGGTAAGTGCTGGATAGTGAAGAAGTGCCACTTAATATTCTAACTCCAGGAAAATGCATGAGTAGGGTAAGTGCTGGATAGTGTAGGGGTGCCATTTACTATTCAAACTCCAGGAAAGTGCATGAGTAGGGTAAGTGCTGGATAGTGTAGGGGTGCCATTTACTATTCAAACTCCAGGAAAGTGCATGAGTAGGGTAAGTGCTGGATAGTGTAGGGGTGCCATTTACTATTCTTACTCTAGGAAAGTGCATGAGTAGAGTCAGTGCTGGATAGTGAAGAGGTGCCACTTACTATTCTAACTCCTTTAAAGTGCATGAGTAGGGTAAGTGCAGGATACTGTAGGGGTGCCATTTACTATTCTTACTCCAGGAAAGTGCATGTTTAGGGTAAGTGCTGGATAGTGAAGAAGTGCCACCTACTATTCTAACTACAGGAAAGTGCATGAGTAGGGAAAAGTGCTGGATAGTGAAGAGGTGACACTTACTATTCTAAGTCCAGAAAAGTGCATGAGTAGGGTAAGTGCTGGATAGTGTACGGGTGCCACTTACTATTCTAACTCCAGAAAAATGCATGAGTAGAGGAGGTGCTGGATAGTGAAGAAGTGCCACTTACTATTCTAACTCCAGGAAAGTGCATGAGTAGGGAAAGTACTGGATAGTGTAGGGGTGCCATTTACTATTCTTACTCCAGGAAAGTGCATGTTTAGGGTAAGTGCTGGATAGTGAAGATGTGCCACTTACTATTCTAACTCCAGGAAAGTGCATGAGTAGGGAAAGTGCTGGATAGTGAAGAGGTGACACTTACTATTCTAAGTCCAGGAAAGTGCATGAGTAGGGTAAGTGCTGGAAATTATAGGGGTGCATTTACTATTCTTACTCCAGGAAAGTGCATGAGTAGGGTAAGAGCTGGATAGTGAAGAAGTGCCACTTACTACTCTAACTCCAGGAAAGTGCAAGAGTAGGGAAAGTGCTGCATAGTGAAGAAGTGCCACTTACTATTCTAACTCTAGGAAAGTGCATGAGTAGGGAAAGTGCTGCATAGTGTAGGGGTGCCACTTACTATTCTAACTCCAGGAAAGTGCATGAGTAGGGTAAGTGCTGGATAGTGGAGAGGTGCCACTTACTATTCTAACTCCAAAAATGAGAGAAAAAAAATAAATATACAGTTTACATTTTTTAAACAAAAACATAGAAAAACATAATAATTTTTATTATCTCTTTTCATTTTTTCTACAAATAATGTCAAGCCAGACCACAGCATCTTACACCAAATCAAGGAAAGGAAACAGACTTATTCTTCCCGTTGCAGCGGCAGAGCGGTTACTGTTGGTGACAACGTAATCAAAACAACTGAACATAACCACTCAGCCTCTGCAAAGGAGATAGAAATACGCAAAACAATAAACAAAATGAAAGATATTGCATCCACCTCCAATGAAACTCCTGGTCAAATTTTAAGAGAGGTTGCACAACATGTCCCTAGACATGTTGCTTGTAATATGGCTACTATACCCAATTTGCGTAGAATTATTCAACGTAAAAAGCAGGCAAGTAACACACACACAGTTACTCCTCAAACTTTTGCTGACATAATTATTCCTCATGATTTAACTCTTTCTTTCTCTAATGAACCTTTCTTACTCTATGACAACCAAGACCCTCTTAAACGTATTCTAATATTTAGCACTCCCCGTAACCTTTTTAAAGTAGAGAATACTGAAATTTGGATGATGGATGGGACGTTTAAATGTACGCCCCATCCTTTCACCCAAATTTACAGCATTCATGCACAGATTAACAAAAATGTAGTTCCCTTAGTGTATAGTTTGCTACCAGATAAGCAATCTGCAACCTACACTGAATTTTTGTCAGTGATTAAAGAGAAAACATCCGGAAAAACTCCTAGTAACATCATTATAGATTTTGAATTGACTATGATCAATGTGATCAACAAATTGTACGTGGATACCCAAATTCAGGGATTTTTTTTCATTTTTCCCAGGCATATTGGCGTAAACTTCAAAAAACATCCCTGGTTTCAGATTACTGCTCAGATAGCAAACTACAGGTTGAATTAAAGAAATTAACAGCACTTTGTTTTGTACCTCCTGAAAGTGTAGATGAGTACTACACTGCAATTTCGGAATCAGAATATTTTGTCGAAAATGAAGAAAAATTGGCACCCTTGTTAAATTACTTTGAGGACACATGGATTGGGCGTCTAAGCAGATCGGGTCGCAGGAGAAAGCCACGTTTCCATGTGGAGTGGTGGAACTGCTACTCAACCTGCTTGGAAGGAGGTGCCAAAACAAACAATGCCATAGAGGGATGGCACAACTCCTTCAGTCATACAATTGGCAAACATCATCCAAATTTCTACTCTTTTTTGAAAACTTTGAAGAAGGAGCAAAGTTTTCAAGAAATGAGACTTGCACAGGCATTAACAGGTAGCCTAAATCCACGACCTTCAAGACAAACAAAGGAGATGTCCGAGAGACTATTGGCAGTACTTCAACAATTTTCGTTGAGTGTGGCATTAGACTACCTGGAAAATGTTGCTAACATATTACATTTCTAGTCAATAATCACAAACTTACTTTCTTGCTTTGTCCTAAAATTATTTTTTACACATTTAATTCAATTGGCATTTTTTAAAAACATTTTTTAAATTAATATTCGTCGGGTTCCCTTACCTTAAGAAGTCTTCTTTTTTTCTGCTGCAGCATTTACAAATGGAGACAAATCCATTACGAATTTCTTTCCAAAAAAAACCCCTTACAATCCATGAAAAGTCACTCTTCTCCTTCTTTTATTTTTTATAAACAATTTTTATTCCATTAAATTTAAAATGGAATATATTTACTTTTGAAAACATTTTGAACGTTCCATTTAAAATAACAAAATTTTCCTCACCACTTAATTTTTCAAAAGTGATGCTGGCTTGAAGTTAATTTGTAAAAAAAAACTAGTTTTTTAAAAAAGTGTGGAATTATATATTTGACATATTTTCCCGAATAGTAAAAAAAAGAACAATGTTCTTATCTGTTAAATGTTTACCTCCAAAAATGACAAAAACGTATTAAAAATTTTTGAATCAATTCTTTTTTATTTTGAAATTTTAAATTTGTTACTTTAATGCATTTTAAAACTAAAGCATTCTTCTTTTCTTTTCAAAAAACATTTTTTCCTTTTTTCTGTACTTTTTCAAACAGAAAAATTTCGTACTTCAAAACAAATCCATCTTCATTAGCGAAATCCTTAGGCATTCTTCTTTTTTCAGAAAATCCTTTACTGCTAAATGTGACGTTCCCAACCTGTAAATTAATTTTTCAAGGTTAAGTAACTTCACAACCTAACTGGATTTTTTCTCGCTAACTAAATTATATTTTATCATATTCCAACAAAACCGTCTTCGAAACTCAAATCCATTGGCATTCTTTTTTTTTTAAAAAATTCCCTTAAAACCAAATTTGATGTTGGCAACCTGTAAAATAATTTTTAAGGTTATGTAACATCACATCCTAACTTGATTTTTTCTCGCTGACTAAATCATTTTATATTTCAATCAATTCTTTTCTTGAAAACAACACGCAAAATAATTCCTTTTAATTCCTGGCCTATTAAATATGAAACCAAAGCAACCAATCAAACCACATTAACGAAAATATCAACATTTCAATCTAAATGCATCTCTCTTCGATTTTCACACTAGCAATTCAAAAAAACAGTTTTCTTTTTAACAAACCAAGCCAAAAGCAATCATTTTTCAAAAATAACATAACTATCCTATTACTCTTCTAAAAACTTTCAATAGCAATACATGTCTCTTTCTACACAAAACATTTAACGTTCAAAATGTTTTCAATTAATTTAACAATAACTTATTTATCTATCTTTACCCATAACTTTATTCATAACATAGCCCGACGAAGGCATATACAAGTAAAATGTTCGGCGACATGTTGAATTCAAACACAATACAACTTTTTTAAAACCGCAACCTCTCCTTATCCTTTCATTACAATATATATACATTTTTATCTATGTTTTACTTTAAATAAAGTTATTTAAGTTTCCTACCTTGAGCGCAGATCAGCTTCCAGCTGCTTCCAGCAATCGATGCAATCCAAGATGGCCGCTTACGTCGACGTTAACGTAACGACGTGATCAAAATCTAGCAAGATAAAAAAAGGACTATTTAACTTTTATTGTACTTATCTTTAAATGTATTAAAAATATTATTTCAAAAGTGAAAATGTTACAAAAATATTGAAAATGTAAATAAAAATATATATATTTTTTTTATACATTTTTTTTACAAAATAAAACAAAATAATTAAAAAAACTCATGGTCTTTCTACTTTTATTTTTATTAAATGTAACGTTTTAAATTATATTATAAGTACTAAAAATTATGTTTATTATCACTTACCAATATGCTAGTCTTGTTTCCATCTTCTCCCTCCGGCTTCTGTTGTTTTTCGACCTTACAATTCAGTTCCGCGGGTTACTATAGAGTAGTCATTGAAATAAATGAAGGACTAAACCATTCATTGAAATCAATGTAAAACCGTGGGAAATTTTCTAAAAATACATCTAAAAATATTCCTTTCAATTTTAAAAAATGCAAAATATTATAAAACTTCTATAAATAATAAAACTATTTTTAAATAACCTTTTTTCATTCAAAATAATAATTTATTTTTTTGTTTTTAATAAAAAAGAATTCCAGAGTATTATTTTTAAAAATTAAAAATAAAAACAAATATAAAGCTAATTATATTTTATTATAATTTATATTTCTTATATTAAACATAACATATAATTTTTTTAAAACATTTTTTTTTAAATAACTTGAAAAAAAAGATAGATTAAAGAAATATATTTTCTAAATAAATACCTGAGTATTAATACTTCTTTTTTTATCAATTTTTCCAACAAATATCAATATTATTTTTTAACAAATTTTAATATTTCCAAAAATGATAACTGAGTACATAATCATCAAATTATAAACATTTTACCAAAATTAATTCAAAATATTAAAATAAATTAAATAAATATAATAAATATAAATACTTATTTTTTATAACCATAATTTCCATCTGAAAATTAAAAATAATTAGTTAATTTTTTTAAATCACTATTTTCAATATTAGAAATTACAAGAGTATTATTTAAAAAAATAATATATATTTTACAAATAAAAATTTAATATTAATTATAATAAAAATAGCAAAAACAAAATATTTTCTTATAGGATACCTGAGTATTAATTCTAATAAATAAAACCATTTGACTTACATTTTAAAATCTCAAAAAAAGAATATTAATTCTTCAAATTATATTTATTAATAAAAATTTATGATATAAAAACATGCGTTGTATTAGCACTTGCGTTGTAAAAGCATGCGTTGTAATAGAACTTGCGTTATAATACTTGCGTTGTAATAGCACTGCGTTGTAATACTTGCGTTGTAATGGTTGTTTCCCTAAAATACTAGCTAGTATTCTTGCATCCTGTCGTCGTAAAGTTTTACCTTCCTTAATTCATAATTTACAAGTAGGTTTCGTTCCAGGTCGTTCATCTCGGAACCATCTCGGCAGTTTATCTCATGCCTTGTGGTCAGCTAAACATCTTGCAGACAATGCATTACTTCTTTCCCTTGATGCTGAAAAAGCATTTGATCGCATTGAATGGGAATACCTTTTTACAGTCATGCAAAGGTTCGGCTTGGGTGATCAATTATAGATAAAGTATGTCTGCTCTATAATAGTCCATTAGCTCAAGTTAATTGTGGTGGTTTCATGTCCACCCCTTTTCCAATTTGACGAGGCACTCGTCAAGGTTGCCCGCTTTCCCCTCTCCTTTTCCTCTTAGCGATGGAGCCTCTGGCTGCGGAAATACGACAATCCACTGAAGTTGTAGGCGTCCCTCTTCCAATTGGCCATTCTAAAATGTATTTATATGCAGATGACATTCCTCTTACTCTTACTGACCTTCCTCGTTCTCTTCCCGCTCTCCTTCAAATTATCAACAATTTCTCTTCTTTCTCAGGTTACAAAATAAATTGGGATAAAAGTAAAGCATTACCCATGCCACTTGGCACTACAAAAACAGCAATCTCCTTTTCATTGGCAACCATCCCGTCTTAAGTACCTAGGAATATTAATTAATAGAGGTTTGGATAGTATGGTCACGGATAATTTGACTCCTTTATTCACACAAATGCAAAGAGACTTTAATAAGTGGAAAGCTCTGGGACTATCTCTTTGGGGACGAGTTCAGGCGGTTAAGATGGTTACTTTACCACGGTTTCTTTATGTTCTAGGTATGCTTCCTCTCCACATTCCCCTAACTTCCCTTCGATCCATTGACTCCAAAATAAAACCTTTTATTTGGGGTACGGTTAAACCACGCCTTGCCCTGGCCAAATTGAAGGCCCATCAGCTACATGGGGGTTTAGGACTTCCCTCTATTGAGCATTAGTCACTCGCCCTTCATATCTCCCAACTCACGTTTTTCCTGCCCAAATCTAAAGATATACCTCAATGGGTTCCACTTGAACATCACCTTTTGGCTCTTGGTTTAGGTTTGTCCCTTTTATACGGTACGGGAACTAGTTCTTCTGATCCTAAAAACCCTAGTTTATCTGCAAAGCATAAATCTTGGCAGAGAGGTCATCATATACTAAAATCTAATTCGCGAATTCACATTAAAGCTCCTTTATGGCTTAATTCAGCTATTCGTATAGGTGGCCGCACCTTGTCCTGGCCTTTATGGCAAGAGGCTGGCATTAATTCTATAGATCAACTTTTTCATGATGGAACCTTTAAATCCTTTTCCCAACTTTGCGAGGAATTTCATTTACCACCAACACAATCCCATAAATATACTCAACTTCAACAAAGTATCACAAAACACTTGGGTTCTCCACCAGAACTACTTTCAGTATCTCCCATTTTGTCTTATTTGCAGTTATGGGGAAATCTTAAAGGTTTGACTTCTGGTCTTTATAAGACGTTTCTGCATCCTCTATTTTCACAGCCTCTCTCACAAGCTCTTCAGATGAAATGGCAATCTCGTTTATCAGTTGTATATTCCAACATTCAATGGTATCAAATTTTAGAAGGATTACATAAAGGTGTTCGGGAAACTCATCTTAAATTCTGTATTTTCAAAATTCTCCATGAATGGCATTTGTCTCCTGTTAAATTACACCAAGCTAAGTTGTTATCACACACTTCCTGCTGGAGATGTTCTGCTTCTGGATGTGATATTAAACATTTCATTTGCGAATGTCCTCGTACTAGATCCTTCTGGCTTTTTCTGAGGAAAACATTGGCTTCTACAATGTCATTACACTTACCTTTTACACCTGCCAACATTATTTTACACGATTTTCGAGGTTTTCCGAAACTCTCCAAGCCACAAATTCGTCTTCTTCATACTGCTTTGGCCACGGCCAAAATGTGTATACTGCATCAATGGAAATCCCCCTCGACTCCCTCTCAGTAATTGGTGGCAATGATGCAAACTGCTTTACACGAACGCACAATTTATAATTTACAAGATCAGGCTTCCATTTTTCTCCAAATTTGGTCCCCTTTCTTGGAAACTACTGTAGACGATGACTCTACATCCACTCCTTCTTCTTCTACACATATTGTTTCTGCTTAATTCTATTCCTTCAATGGTTCCTTTTCCATTACTTTACTGTGGGTACCCTTTCCCCTCCCTACCAATTAATTCCCTATCCGTTACTGTTGCTCTGGTACTCTTCTCCTTTCTTTTCTTTTTTCCTTTCTCTTTTTCTTTTCCTTTTCTTTTCCTCACTTTTCCTTTTATATTATGATTTACCTCATATTATTTCTATTGTTACCTTATATTGGATTATGGAATATATGTTATTCTTTATTTCCTTATATTTGCTATATCCTATGTAAATTTCATTATCACCTATATTCTCATCCATTTACCATTATATTATTTTGCTTTGTCACCACAATTGTATTTTTATCTGCAAATTTCTATAAAAAATTTCAACACTAAAAACCTATTAACAACAGGGGAATTTGAACAGGGATGTTGATCTGGCAACTGCAGAAAGGCTGAAATGGAAGAAAGATAGTCCTTTAAGGTGGCAAAAGAAGAGCCCTGCTGGGCAAGAAAAAGAATAAACAGAAGGATCTGAGTAAGGAAAGCAGAAAGAGGGTCAACTTGTATTTCTGTATACCATGTCACAAACTTGCCCCAGGGGAAGGGGCACACCATATTGGTGGAGGAATGCCTGTCTGCCACAATACATTTGCAGACTTTGGGTGGAATGTCGAAAGCTGTTGACGGTCAATCTCCATGCATGAGGCGGAGCATTGCCAGTTTTGGCTGGAGTACCCTCCCCTGCTGCTATGACAGAAGAACATCCCGAAAAGACAGCCTGATTGGAGGACCAATTGCCATGCTCAACAGTTCAGGATAAGAAAATCTCCGAGCCAGACTGCAGCCACAAGGATGAATTGGGTCTGATTGTTCCCAATCTTGTTGAGAACTCTGGGCATAAGTGGTATGGCCAGAAAGGTGTACAGGAGGTCTGAGCTCCACTAGAGACTAAAAGAATCAAGCAAGAGCTACTTTGGAAACGCCAGCACACATTAGTGCTGACATTGGCTTTGTATGTTTTAGGCAGTGGCGAACATATTTAACCAAGGCTCTCCCCACTGCTGAAAGAGACCTTGCACCGCCTCAGGATAAAGATGCCATCATTGATCCACTAGGCATCTTCGGATGAGTTTGTCCACCTTGGTGTTTAGTGAGCCCGCCAGGTGTCAAACCACCAGGGAAATGCCTTTATGTTCCAGCCAGGTCCAGAGGTGCAGCGCCTCTTGACAAAGATCCACAATCCTACCCCACCCTCTTTGTTGCAGTTCCACATGGCGGTAATGTTGTCCATTAACACCAGCACTAGCATTTCCTTGATGGATGGTAGCAAGCCAATGCCAGTCGGATCACCAGGAGTTCCAGTAGGTTGATGTGGACTCCAGATTTCACCGGAGACCAGAGGCCTCTGATCTCCACTAATCACAAATGGCCACCCCACCCCAGGAGTGATGCATCAGTTACAATTGCCAGATCTGGTTGGGGAAGGGAGAGTGGTCAGCTGGTGACCCAATCACAGTTCACTAACCAACACTGCAGATCTTTTGTAGTTTCCTTCAAGATCTAGACCATGACGGAGAGATTAACCTGATGCTGCACCCAGTGGAACTTCAGGATCTACTGCAGAGCCTTCATATGCCAGTGGGCATGTGTCACAAGCATGATGCAGGAGGTCAGTCACACCAAATTCCAGGATAGAGGCTGAAACCATGGTATCAAAGCTTGAATATCCTGGACTCGTGGTTCAAGAGGAAAAACCCGAAACTGCAATGTGTTCACAACAGCTTTGAGGGTTGTAGCATCTGAGAGGGAGCCAGGTGTGACTTTAGCACGTTAAAAGAGAACACCAGAGAGTGCAAAATGTCTGCCGTAGTCTGGAGGAGGGAGCCGACTGTCTGGGGCAAGCCCACCTTCAACAGCCAGTCATCAAGATAGGGGAAGACTGCTACCCAGCTCTCCGTAGAGGAGTTGTAACCACTGCCATCACCTTGGTGAACACTCGAGGAGCTCTGGTAAGACCAAAAGGAAGCATGGCATATTGAAAGTGCTCGTGGCCGTCTGTGAACCACAGGAAATGTTTGTGTGCAGGCAAAACGGGAATGTATAAATGTGACCTGCAAGTCCTATGCTACCTTCCAGTCTCCCCGGTCAAGGGCAGACAGGGCTTACACGAGCATGAGCATTTTGAAGTTCTCTTTTTTGAGGAAGAAATTGAAACGGTGCATGTCTAGGATAGTCTAGAATAGGGAAAAGGCCTCTGTCTTTCTCAGGCACCAGAACGTAGCAGGAATAACAACCAAAACCTACTTCTGCCATCGTCTCCCTTTCTAGAGCCCCCATGGCAAAGAGGGCTGCCACTTCCTAGAGGAGTAAGGAGAGATGTTCATCTGGTAGCCTGTCGCAAGTGGATGGCATGGGTTTAGGGTAGTCACCAGTCGTGCAGGTGATGGTGTATCCTGCCTTACACTGGTTGCCCATGATGGTTACGTTATAATATGTTACGTTATAATACACTTATAACACGCACAGATACTCAAGAGTGTCCCGGCGCGGGAGGTGACCGTGAGAGTAAGGTACTGAGATTTAAATGGGCACATTAAAAAGTAGAGTTTTTAATTGTATTTTGAAGAGCCTGGGATCCTGAGTGTTCCGCCGTTCCGTGGAAAGGGAGTTCCAGGTTACCGCTGCTTTGAAGGAGAGGGAGTGGCCCACCAAACGCGTCCTGCAAAAACGAAGGACCGCAGCCAGCCCTTGCGCGGCCGAGCGTAGAGATCTGCCGGGGACATAGAAGGCGAAGCGCTTCCTGAGATACGTCGGCCCTAATAAATGCAAGGCTCTGAGAACCAGAATGAGGGCGTTGAATTGCACTCTGTGGTCTACTGGGAGCCAATGGAGATCACGCAGATGCTGTCTAACGCTTGACCTTCCTGAGATGTTTAGCAGAGGTCTGACAGCTGCATTCTGTATTGTTTGCAATTTTTTTTAGCAGGTAGTCAGGGATGCCAATGTACAGAGCATTTATTTATTTATTTATTTATTGTAAAAGTTTTATATAGTGCTGGCTAGACCCAGAGGTATCAAAGCGCTTTACATGAGTAGGATAGTATAAAGCAAACATGGCATAAAAGCAGATAAAAGATTATGAAACAACAATGTGAAATATACAAAACAAAATAGATAAATAGGTGCAAGAGCTATAAATTTCAAGTAATTAGGTATATGATGTTCGGGAAGTGGACAAATGTTACTGCACAAATATAACATGGTGGTTGGAGATCAAGTGCAGGTCACAGGTTAGGACCCCCAATAATAATTGTGGCATACAAGTAGATAGAAGAAAATGAAAATAACATGCAAAGTATACAAATCAAATAGATAAACAGTGGAAAGAGCTATACATTTCAAGTAATTAGGTAGATGGTGTACAGGAAAAGGACAAATATTACTGGACAAATATAGTAAGGTGACTGGAGATCAAGTGTAGGACACAGGTTAGGATCCCCAATAATAATTGAGGAGGTGGATTTTGAGGACTTTTTTTAAACTGGAATAGGAGGGGTAACAGCACAGGTTTTTTGGGAGGGCATTCCAGATGATAGGGGCATTTCCAGAGAAGGAGCGTGTCTGTTTTGCTTTCTTTTTATGAAGTGGTGTGATTAGTAGGAGGGTGTTGGTGCTTCTCAGAAGTCGTGTGCTGCCCGCAATGCTGAGCTTCTTGGAAAGGTACTCCGGAGTGTTTTGGTGGAGGACTTTGTGAGTAATGCAGGCAGTTTTGTATGCAGAACAGCCTTCGATAGGGAGCCATTTAAGAGATTTGAGAGCCGGGATATATGATCGAAGCGTTTGCAGTCTGTGATGAGCCTGGCTGCCAGGTTGAGCACAGCTTTGATTGGAGCATGGCGTTACCATAATCAATATGTGAAAGAACAAGTGACTAAACTACAAGTTTAAAGTCATCGGTAGGTATAAAGGGTTTGATTTGGCAAAATCGATGCTTGACAGGATAAGAGCATGGGCCACCCTTTCTTTGGCTGGCCTAGGTAGCAAGGGAAACAACTTTCTAAGTGATTTGAGAGTACCAAAGCATACCCCCGCAAGCCTCTTAATCTGCACGGAGAACCTAAGGCCCTCACCAAACCAGACCCCCAAGAAGGAGGGGAAGGATCCATACAGGCGGACCTCCGACTTGTCCTCGTTGCACTTCAGTTGTGCTAGTGCAAGCCATTTAAAAACAGTAGAAAGAAATTTCTGAGCTGTTTCCGCGGACCGGTCGTTATCCTTCCAAGTAAAGAGTGTAGAAATCAAAAATCCACTTCTCAGGGGTCTCACTGATACTTAGTCCATTCAAACCAATAATGAAGAATTTGGCACAGAAGCTGAAATATAAAACAACATTTTTATTAACCTCAAATGAGTGAGACTACGTCACACAGAAGCCTTAGCAACTGAATGAGGCAGTCTGCTAGAATGGTCTTACTTCACTCTTATATACTTTTTATCCTGCCCCAGGCATGTAAGGGAGTTGTACCAATTACATTCCTAAACAAATGGAAAATCTGGAAGGTCAGCAGGTGAGTAGCCTTTGGGGTTTTAACAGGATATCGGCAAAACATTATAATTACATAGTTCACAAAGGTTAATCTGATTTAGATGGCACTGCAGGGCATGGCATGATTACATGTAAAGTATCCCAACCCAAACGTTAATCATTAAGAATGTCCCAAATTCAACCTCCAAAAGCCGGACAAACCTATAATTGAAAGCATAACCCATGTAATGAAGAAACATAAAAAGAAACAGTAACAGATGATGAACAAGATAAGGCATGTGCAAGGAAACTAAAAGTTAACGATGTCCTGAACATTGATTGGCAATCTCAGACAAAGATCGATCAGGGAAATTGGCTTTGCGAGGTCAGTTTCAGGTGAAGAGATCAGTTTCTTACAGTTCATTTCAGAGTCAAAAAGAAACCTTAGTTAATGTATACATGAACTAAGAAGGCCAGGCCACTTTATTCGCCAGGCTACCGTCACAGGCCTACGTGAGGCAACACAAAATAGTTGCACAGAACAAAATGGGGTCAGACTCGAGAATTACAGAACATCGGCCCCTCCTTTTGCCATTACGTAGGCAATAACCTAAGACTCATGTAAATCTGAATCTAGGTCTATATCGATATTCATTAAGTCGTCAAGGTGTTGCTGTAACATCATATTATTCTCTACTTCTGTCGGGACAGGTCTCCCAACACACATAGTAGCACAAGGACTCACTTCTGGTGGACCATTTTTGGATGCTAGAGGTGGAGCCACTTGCTCTTCCATGGCAATTCAGTCAAATGAGAACTTAATTAACATTTACTTTATACAATTGCACTGGAATCGCTTGTGCAACTGTGCTTAAAGTCCGTTCAAAGCCTCTCTAGCAGGCTTCTATCGTCCATCAAATCTGCTTCCATTGTCTTCTTCCGCATTGGGCCTCTCGATTCAGGCCTCTTCATGAAAATAGTACTGCTTAGTTAGAGTGCCCTCCTGGCAAACACTCACAGCTCACTCGAAAATCTCAATGTCTCAAGGCAGTGCACCAGTGTCTCTCCTCTGTGGCAGACACTACAAATAATGTGCTCTTCATTGGTCATGGGCACAGATCATCTCATGCACACCCAGGTCTACCTTCTCAGGCTCCAACACTCATTATTCAGTGTCAGAGGACGCTCAGGCTGCTCTTTCATGGGCACCATAATGTAGTAACAAACACAAAAGGGGTGCCACTGGTCTGAGTGGGCTAGAAAGTGTCTGCTTTCTCATGGAAGGTGTGTGTATATAAACTAGAGAATAAGAAGGGTGAAAGGAAGAAAACACATCAGCCCACCCATTGGCGGAACTTCATCATTTGGGATTTTTAAAGTACAAACTGGTATCCACTAGGTTGCTCACTGTTGTTATCGTGAGTGAACTCTAGTAACGGATCCACCAGTGATGGAAAGCCAAAGAGTAGTGGTGTGAAGAGCTGTGGGAAGAAAAAGTTGCAGTGCTCAAAAAATATGTGCTAGTAGAATAGTGGTGTGTTAAAATTGACTAACATGGTGCCTAAAGATAAATTTTATTATGACGGTAACCATGATGACAAGATTAAAAACAGAGTGTGGATAGTGTTTCAACAAATACTACTATCTTGATGGAATATTTAACTGGTCGACATGTTTCAGCCAGGAATGGCTTTCTTCAGGACCTATGATAACACTACTGCAACTGTGACAAAAAGTGTAATGAGGACTACATACCATGCGTGAATGACCTACCATCTGACGATGTGGTGAATGGTAGCTTCGGTAGTCATGGTTGTGAAATCACCTCTCCTGAAAAGAAAACAGTGTATACAGACACACAGTGTAACAGATGAAAGTAACAATTGCGAGGAAAACATATAACAGGCAACGAGACATTGCTCATTCATTATTTTATTAGATAATCACTCACCCAAAATTTACTTGGGAGTGGCCTCACCTCGCTTGGCACTCGCTCAGGTAATGAGGCCCCGCTCTGAGGAGACAATATCCCCTGGTGTCATGAATGGGTGTGGAAAGGACCGCGGTTCTCAGCTAGCCTAGCCAGCTGATGATGGATGGATTTAATTGGAATTTGATAAAACCAAGAACATATGTAAAGTTGCCATTTAACCATTTGGCGACTGCACATATCTGGTAAAACTCGGGATAACAGCAGAGAAAACACTATGCGCTCAATCTTGCAATATGGTCTACCAACTAGAAGAGAATAGAATACTCAGTTGGGGAAGTATAGCCAAGGTGCAGAGCAAAAAGATTATTATAAGTAAAGGAGCGCTAGCTGGACAAATCTTAGGTGCAACAAAATTGCAATGGAGTGAAGCCCCATGAATGAACAAACCTCCAAAAAGCCTATTCTTAAAGTGCTGCAAGCCGCTTCACTCACCTGTCCGTCGGTACCTCAAACCCCTACTGAGCTGAGGGGAAGGTAACGAGACGGACAGGGCAAGCCGCTTAAATCTGATGTGTGCGGACCACGAAGGAAGCGCGTAAATGAAAGTTACCGTTTCCTTGGGTGTGTCTCGAGGCCATAAAGTGCTGATGTTAGCGAACAGGGCGGACCAACGAGGAATTCATATTCGCCCGCAGTAAAGCTCTAGGTCGAAATGGGCAAAGACGTGTAAGTGAACATCTGATAGGTTGGTGTCAGAGTAGTGGTGTTACCAATCTCGCTATTGGTTCAAAAAACAGCCAATAGGAGCCTAGCTTTTGCCCTAAAGGTAGCAATAGGAAGACGGCAGAGTCGTCCTAATTCTGCCTCACTCATTTACGCGCAGGCAGCTCGGGAATAAAATCCGATATATGCGGACCACGGAGGAAGCTTGTCAATATAGGTTGCCGTTTCCCAGAGTGTGTCTCTAAGGTATCATGTGCTAGTGTCAGCGAAAACTGTGGGCGGACCGAAGAGGGAATTGTGATTGTCCGCAGTAATACACTGAAAGGGAACAGGAAAAGACGTGTGAGTTAACACCTAATAGGCTTTATTCAGTATAGAGGTGTTATTAATCTCGCTATTGGTTCTGAAAAACAACCAATCAGAACCTAGCCAAAAACTAGAAAATGGCCAGAACGAGAGTACATATTCGAGTGGCTGCCGTCTGCGGAAATATGATAAAGTTTACATAGACACGTAACGAAAAAAGGGGGTTACGTCAAACGTCAGCACTTTTCAAAAGTTTGATAATAAACCAATCAGGACCCTCTCATACTGGGCCGACTCAGTAAGCAGAAAGCCAGGTCTACGGAACATGATCATTCCTCCATTGCAAGATTAAGAGGAGAAGGGACCCATGGAGCAAAGAAACCCATACATAGGCCTAGGCTGTCACTGATATTAACGTCTCCTTTGGTAGATGGCAAAAATTTTAAGATGTTTACTGGTAGGTGCATATAGGAACAGGCTGAATAGACAGGGGATACAACCTTCTAGCCATTTTGGGTGAGTGATTATCTAATAAAATAATGAATGAGCAATGTTTCGTTGCCTGTTATATGTCTTCCTCGCAATTGTTACTTTCATCTGTTACACTGTGTGTCTGTATACAATGTTTTCTTTTCAGGAGAGGTGATTTCACAACCATGACTACCGAAGCTACCATTCACTACATCGTCAGATGGTAGGTCATTCACGCATGGTATGTAGTCCTCATTACACTTTTCGTCACAGTTGCAGTAGTGTTATCATAGGTCCTGAAGAAAGCCATTCCTGGCTGAAACATGTCGACCAGTTAAATATTCCATCAAGATAGTAGTATTTGTTGAAACACTATCCACACTCTGTTTTTAATCTTGTCATCATGGTGACTGTCAGAATAAAATGTGTCTTTAGGCACCATGTTAGTCAATTTTAACACACCACTATTCTACTAGCACATATTTTTTGAGCACTGCAACTTTTTCTTCCCACGGCTCTTCACATCACTACTTTTTGGCTTTCCATCACTGGTGGATCCGTTACTAGAGTTCACTCACGATAACAACAGTGAGCAACCTAGTGGATACCAGTTTGTACTTTAAAAATCCCAGATGATGAAGTTCCGCCAATGTGTGGGCTGATGGGTTTTCTTCCTTTCACCCTTCTTATTCTCTAGTTTATATACACACACCTTCCATGAGAAAGCAGACACTTTCTAGCCCACTCAGACCAGTGGCACCCCTTTTGTGTTTGTTGCAAGTAGGATTAGGGGATAGGGTGCGCTTAGGTCAGTAAATCATTTTCCCCTTTAGACCCTTGAAGTAAGTACTGATGAGATGACACCAGTAGATGTTCCAACATGTAGATTTATTGCAGCACAAGAAGGTAGGACCGTCCCTCCGCTGACCAGAGCTCCAACTGCCAACAGGGCAAGAGAGAGCTCCAGAATAGGGAACCCTCACAGGAGTCTAGAGTGCCAGCCCCAGAGAAGAGAAAGCACTGTACAACATATCTTCCCCCCTTAACATGAAAGAAAACAAAAGGAAAAGTAAAAGATAACAAATTCATGAATACACATAGACATCTATAAAACAGAACAAATTCATCAATGTACATAGTCATTCAAATAAGTGGGTGGACGACGGGAGCGAGGGCTCCTCAAGCCAAAAGCTAACGAAGAAGAAGGAGCAACAGGACCAGGGGTGGCAGGATTGGAACCAGGCATGGGACTACTGTGCATACCCAAAGAGGTAGAAGCTCAACTACAATGTGTAGATCAAATTGGTGGTGACGGCCTAAAATGGCTGGTCCGTCTGTTGAAATATAAATCTTACCACAAGCTGATCTATTTTTAAACTCAATTTTTGCTTCAAAATACCCCAACAAGTTAATTTTTTCCCCTTGGTATCCAGACGGAGAAATGTCACACTCTTTTAAAATTCTCTCACCCCATACACTCTTCATCAAGGAAAGTGGGATGATGGTCCACTTTGAACCTGTATCTACCATGAGAGTGACAAGTCTCTCATCAATCTTAAAATTAGCTTTAAAAGCACTTTCCCTTCGATCTTTGCAAGAGCATACATTATCATCCACAACTAAAATTTTATTCATATCACGTTTCAAATCGCCACAGTCATTTACTACAGTCACTCTTGAGTTATTCCTATTCTTGCACATCTTAGCAAAATGCCCCATCTTTCCGCACCGAAGACACTCTTTGTTGTTAGCAAAGCAAAACTTTGCATCAGAGGTATGTGAAGAACTGCCACACCTTGAACAGGTTTTTTGAATTCTTACTGTTTGACGATTGCGGCATATTCTTTTTCTGAAGAATATAGCCCTTCTTCCTGACAATAGCTATTGCCATTGCTTCTTCATCACTATTATCACTACATATATTTTTGTTGGAAACTTCTGCAACTTTTGTTTCCACACCACTCTTCTGTAACTCTCTCATACATTTCTCACTCTCTTCCACAACTTTTGCTAATGCTATAGCATCTTTCAACGTAGGATTCTTCGCTGCCCATAGTCGTTCTTGAACTTTCCTGTTGTTTGCTTGAACGATTAATTGGTCTCTTATTAGTTCGTCCGCCATTTGGCCGAAGTTGCACTTTACAGATAGTTCACGAAGACGTGCAACAAACTCATCAATGCTTTCATCAGACAACTGTTTGTTTTTATAAAACTTGTATCTCTGTAGGACTAAGTTTTCCTCTCTTCCAAATCTGATTTCTAATCGTGTCACTGCCTCTTTGAATTCATCACATTCATCTAGAGACCCTGATGGTAACGCTTGCGGTAAATACTTAAAAAGGCGTTGGCCTTCTTTACCCAACGAGGTCATCAACAGAGCTTTTTTCCGTTTTGGTGAGAACTCTTCTCCGTCAATAGCTTCTATATAATTATTAAACATGACAATCCAGTCTTCCCATGTTAATGACGGATTTCCAGGCTCACTCAAAAATTGAGGTGGAAGAGCAACATTGACTGTTTGAGCCATGAGAACAGTCTTGATAAGTTATAACCATAAAATAATGCTTTTGAAACCAGGGTACTTGTGACACAGAATGGAATAAAAATAAATTATTGTCCGTTTGAAAACTTAAATATGAGTTATTTTTTTTTTAAATTAGTGCACTAGAGCGTATTCTTTGTATTCTTTTGTTTGTAGAAACTGTCCATTAAAATTCTACCGTTTTTGTGAAGTAATGAGCACTTACAGTGAAGAAGATATCCAGGAACAGTTGATACTCGACGCTGTAACTCCGGTGAATTACGTTTCCTAGGCAACCATTAAGTCTTAAAATGGCCGACAGCGTCAAACGTAGGCTCGTTTCTAGCGTGATTGCGAAGGAGCGCACGAAGAGGAACCCGCTTCAATCGGACACGCTTATGACATCAGCTGTGCAGTGCAGCGTAGTGGTATGCGTTCCAATCGCGTATGCGTTTCAGCGATTGTGTATTGCAGTTGCTAAGCAACAAAGTACAACGCATGCGCACACAGATCAAGCTCACCGTGAAGGAGACGTTGGGAAGAATGACGTCACTCACTTGGACGGCGAGATCTCGGAAGTGGGAAATCAGCCAAAAACTCTCCAGAGACGCTGATCGTATGTGCTGTAACAAGAAGACTAACGCTGCAAACCACACGGGGTTCGTGAGGGAGCTGGAGACTACCTTTCTGTGTATCACCAAATAAGCTGCAAATCGATCAAGGAAGCTGTGGTCAGACGTATCACCAGTTCCAAGTCGCCAAATGAAGTAAGTACAGATGAGATGACACCAGTAGATGTTCCAACATGTAGATTTATTGCAGCACAAGAAGGTAGGACCGTCCCTCCGCTGACCAGAGCTCCAACTGCCAACAGGGCAAGAGAGAGCTCCAGAACAGGGAACCCTCACAGGAGTCTAGAGTGCCAGCCCCAGAGAAGAGAAATCACTGTACAACAACCCTCCTCCATGTTGTGTTTTTGTCACCATAATGTAGTGCCTTTTGTCAATCTCTGATCCTCCGGTGCACTGCCCTTCCATGAACCTTATTTTGTAACCTTTTAAAACACTATTCTGAAATGCAAAGTTCCAACCGTGATTAACTAACGGCGAAGTCCCAGCTAAATAAACATTCCTATGTTATTCGTGGCCTTCAAAAAACAACATCTGCTTCCTTAGCGGCAGTAAGATCCCTTCACAGTGTTGAAAACAGAGCACAGTGGCAGTCTTACTTAAAACAGACATTTCAAGTTTTAAAATGCGTGTGCAATAATATGCGTTTGAGTTTAGCAAAAATTCACTTTAGCTGAAGTGTTTGCCTGTTTACATGTAATACAATGTATGTAAGTAAAAAAATGCTATGAGTTAGTTTTTCTACAAAACACACAATTTGTTTTTGAGGCCTTTTATATTCCTAGTGAATGTGAATTTTAATTTTATCTTTTTTTAGGCATTTAACAGTTTGTACATATGCGTTTTTACTTAGTCTATAAATTAAAAAGCAACATATAGCTATTATAGCATATCACATGGTAAATTGCTGGATTTTTATTTAATTTTTACTTAATATTAATTAATCTGACATTTTACTTAACAGACTGAAAACACAAACACACATTGAGCTCATTTCAGACATAAACAGAAAGGGTTCAAACACTCAGGACACACAATACAGCGCTTTAGCCATTTGTTTCATGAATAGCGCCATCGCTATTTACTTACAGAAGTTACACTAATGGGAAAAACCACATAGACATTTAAACACACATTTAACCCACAGATCAACACATAGGACTGAAACAAAGGACAGCCCACAGACTGTACTTAAACCAAACCATTTGTAAATACTAGTTTTAAGTCATATTTACAAGAAACACTTCTCAATAGTGTTCCAAAAGACTGCAAAAACAGTCCAACAGACTGCTGTATGTCCAAGAAGCCAAAATACACTCAATTCACTAGTTTTGGCTGGCAGAACACCAAAAAACGCTCTGCATTTCTCCATTCATAAAATTGCACAGAACAAAGGATCCTTGTTTGTATTTTGTCATATTTTAATTCCCTGGGGATACAGAATCACCAAGGAAGAAATATGTTTTTAAACCTAAACCTATTTAGGTATTCCCTCTAGGGGAGCCGGCTAATTTACTTCACATCACACTATGGTACCTCCAAGAAAAAGCAACATATTCTTCAATGTGAGCTTTGAAAACAGGCATGCCAAAAATACTGTAGAATATGCAATATTATAATCAAAGTAGTGCTTAAGGTACTCTTCGTACGTTGCACCGTTCAACAAAACCAGATAGAGAAAAATGTCCTCATTACCTGCCTACACAAATTGCAATTCGCATATACAAACCTATACAAATCTAAAGTTGGCCAACACAAATTCCAAAATTCCAAAGCTATACCAAACAAATGGTTGTCCAAATTCTAAATGCCAAGTTCTAAATGACCTAACGGTCTTTTTTTAAAATACTCACGCCAAAAAGGTTCTCAGTCAGGAGTGACATCATGTGGAGGATCAAAATCAGGAAGATCAGAAATATACTAGGCTGCAGAGACAAAGAATCCCCAGAACCTCCGTGCACAGAGTACCTCCTTAGTAGAGTCCTGTCCTGTCCTCCTCAGTAGATTTCTGTCTTCTGACAAGATCACTCCCTCAGATAGCCACTTCTCTGATGAGGGCCGCGTTGGCCGCGCCATTTGTAGAAATCAAAAATCCACTTCTCAGGGGTCTCACTGATACTTAGTCCACTCAAACCAATAATAAAGAATTTGGCACAGAAGCTGAAATATAAAACAACATTTTTATTAACCTCAAATGAGTGAGACTACGTCACACAGAAGCCTTAGCAACTGAATGAGGCAGTCTGCTAGAATGGTCTTACTTCACGTCTTATATACTTTTTATCCTGCCCAGGCATGTAAGGGAGTTGTACCAATTATATTCCTGAACAAATGGAAAATCTGGAGGGACAGCAGGTGAGTAGCCTTTGGGGTTTTAGCAGGATATCGGCAAAATATTATAATTACATAATTCACAAAGGTTAATCTGATTTAGATGGCACTGCAGGGCATGGCATGATTACATGTACAGTACCCCAACCCAAAAGTTAATCATTAAGAATGTTCCAAATTCAACCTCCAAAAGCCGGACAAACCTATAATTGAAAGCATAACCCATGTAATGAAGAAACATAAAAAGAAACAGTAACAGATGATGAACAAGATAAGGCATGTGCAAGGAAACTAAAAGTTAACGATGTCCTGAACATTGATTGGCAATCTCAGACAAAGATCGATCAGGGAAATTGGCTTTGCGAGGTCAGTTTCAGGTGAAGAGGTAAGTTTCTTACAGTTCATTTCAGAGTCAAAAAGAAACCTTAGTTAATGTATACATGAACTTTGAAGGCCAGGCCACTTTATTCGCCAGGCTACCTTCACAGGACTACGTGAGGGCAACACAAAATGGTGGCACAGAACAAAATGGAGTCAGACTCGAGAATTACAGAAACTCAAGAGGAGCTGGGTATCAGCATACGCTATGATCTTGACTCCCAACTTCTCTGCAAGATAGATCAGGGGTATACTATAGATATTAAAAAGCAGAGGGCTCAAGTTAGAGCCCTGCAGTACTCCTGTAGACACTTTTCTGGGTGCCAACGAGAATGGTGACATCCAAACCTGCTGGGTGCGATTCTCTAGGAAGGATTTAAGCCAATCCCAGGCGTGACCAGTTACTCTAATATTCGAAAGTCGGGCAAGTAGTTGTTGGTGGAGCACAGTGTCGAAGGCGGCAGAGAGGTCTAGTAAAATCAGAGCTGCTCTGCCACCTGCGTCCAAGCACTCCCTCATTGCATCCGACATTTCTACGAGAGCAGTCTCTGTGCTGTATAGCGCCCTGAATCCAGATTGGGCAGGATGGAGAGCAATGAATGACTCAACATAGGTGTCCAGATGTCTAAAGACAGATTTTTCGCACACCTTCGCCACCACAGAAAGAAGGGAAATAGGGCGGTAGCTAGCGAGTTTGGTGGGATCTAGAGTGGGCTTTTTCAGAAGTGGCAGCAGTTTAGCCTGTTTCCATAACAATGGGACAGTGGCAGTCAGTAAAGACAGATTAATAATGGTATTTACCTCCGGGTTAACCACCTCTGCAGCCCCTGCTAATAACCTAGCCGGACATGGGTCTGTGGGAGAGCCCGACTTAAGTGATTTGAGGATAGACAGTGTGTCTGACAAAGCAATGAAAGAGAATTCCATCAGCGGCGGAGCTGACGGGTTGGGGATTGAAATATGCGGGATGTGGGACTCTACCTACTCGGGAGAGCCCGTCCCTAGGCTATCCTGAATAGTCTGTATTTTTTCAATAAAGAAGCATGACAGCTCCTCGCACCATTTTGCTGAGGCCAGGAGAGCAATGTGTTCAGCGCACGGTGATAGGAAGCTCTGGACAATGGTGAAAATGTCCTTACTGTTGTTATTGGATTTAGCTATGCGCTTTTTCGCCTCCCCAATGGCTGCATAATAGTCTCTCTGAGCCCTTCGAAGAGCGGTTTTAGCCAGGGGACAATACTCCAATCTCCAGCAACGTTCAAGTTTTTTGCATCCCTGCTTAAGGTCTCTAAGTTTGCCGGAGTACCAGGGTTTGAGGGAGCATTTCTTACTCCTCTATTAGAAAGGAGTGTAGTTACAGAATTGATCGCCTGGGAAATCCAATTGGCAAGGTTAACCAGCGCTTCTTCCAGGTTAAGAGCGGCAGTCGGCAGCATAATTAGTAGAGCCCTACAGAAAGCAGGAGTATCTATTCTCAGAGATGAGCCATAACTTTAGGGGGAAGGGGCTTAGAGATAGTCCAAGAGAACTGGATCAAGTCATGATCTGGAGGGGTTCCATAATAGACAGAGGGAAGTTAAACAGACCAAGTCTAACGTGTGCCCCCCCTTGTGGGAGGAAGAGTTGATCCATTGGGTCAGTTGTGCCAGATTGAGCGAGTCCTTTAGTTCCCTAGAGTCGCTAGCCTCAGAGCAATCTAGGTGGATAGTAAAATCATCCAGAAGTAAAACATTTGAAAAGCGTAGTGCCTGGGGGACAATTACTTCATTCAGCGCTTTCAAAAAAGCTCCAGTGGGGCCGGGGGGCCAATACACCAGTGTGCCGCAAAGCGTAAAATGTGGCGACATAATGATAGTAAAGTCAAGTGTCTCCCCATCGGCTAAGCCCAGTGTTTCCTTGCGGGGTAAAACCCACACGTCCCTAAATACCACAGCTATCCCTCCACCCCTACCAATTTTACGGTCTGCCCTCGCAATTTCGTAGCCCCTAGGGATGGGTAACTTGACCACTGGGACAGAAAACTCGTTAAGCCAAGTTTTGGTTACAAATAACACATATAACTGCTCATCTGAGAGGAGCTCAGATATATCTGGGGCATGCTTAACCAGTGAGCGAGAATTAATTAGTGCTACCCGAATGCAGTCACCCTTCTGAATACTGGTTGCCAGGGCAACTACGGGGGCTGGGAATATCAGCTTAGTTTGAAAGCAGAATTTACAATTTTTGCACGTCCTAGACAAATTTTGAAGCCCCGCCCTGTGGCAGCCACATTTACCCTTAGCATGATTGAGAACCAAAAGTTCCTCACGACTAAAATACCTCGGACCGCCCAGCAGCTCTGTCTAGAGACGAGCAGCATGGCTGGTGTTCTACACTCCCGGGCGCAGATGGGCTTGCCTTTGGCGCGCCCGCTGCATGCGTCTACTGCGCCGTCTGCTGCGCTCGTCTGCTGTGCGTTCGTTCAGGCATGTGGGTTAAGTAGGGTATTCCCTCCCCCAACTTGAGCGCCAACTCCAACCACACCGGGATCCGGGAATACACCCAAAATGGCGCGCTGCCCTCCACTCAAACGGCACTAATTGCCGCGGTAGACCAGGGCAGGCATAGCACACCTCACGTACGTGAATCCGAGGTAGGTGCGAATTAAGCCACACTATTTCAGTTTTTAAATGTTCAGCAGTTTAAAATCAAGTAGCGATAAAAATCCGAGCAGCAATAAAACGTTCACGATCAAAACAGGTGATAGTAATTTTAAAAAGCGCTCAGACACTAGTACTGTGCACACAACAGATCCAGCAGGTACTGTCACTCGCTGCCTTTACCGCTGCGCATTCGTGCAAGTATGCGCGTTAAGTAGGGTATTCCCTCCCCCAACTAGAGGGCCAACTCCCGCCACACAGGGATCCGGAAATACACCCAAAATGGCGTGCTGCCCTCCACTCAAACAGCACTTATTGCCACAAAGTACCAGGGCAGGCAAAGTACACCTCACGGATGCGAATCCGAGGTAGGTGCAAGTTAAGCCACACTATTGACGTTTTTAAATGTTCAGGAGTTTAAAATCAAGTAGCGATAAAAAGCCTAGCAGCAATAAAACATTCAGGATCAAAACAGGTGATAGTAATTTTAAAAAGCACTCAGACACTAGCAGGGTGCACATAAAGATCCAGTAGGTACTGCCACTCCCTCCCTTTACTGCTCGAGATGGTTGGAGATGGTTGGAGGGTGACTAAAGAGTTTTGGAGTTGTGGCTGCTGCAGGGTGGTGGACTGGCCCGAAGTATGGCTGCCCAACCCACAGGGTCTGAGGGTATATCAACTTGGGTTACGCAGAGGCTGAAAAGCTTGTGTGCCGTGGCGGCTGGGCAGGTAAAGCAGCAGTTGCAAGCTCCTCCTGTGGACATGAAAAAAGGCAGACCAAAGAAAGGCCCAAGAACATGGTGTAGCTCTGCTTGCCTTGAAGCACTCCAGCACTGAGTCCACCTTGTCTTCGCAGAAGCGGGAGCCATGCAGGGCATGTCCATAAGAGAAGGTTGGACATCCTCTGAAAAGACCATCGTTCTCAGCGAGGCGTGGTGTCATAAGGCCACCGATGAAGAAACCACCCTGCCTAGCGAGTCTGTTGTGTGCAGCCCACATCTGATCGTGAACTTGGCTGTGTCTCTCCCATCTGCCATAGCGTGGGAGAGTATAGCCCGGGCCTCCTCCAGGACCATGGACAACACCTGCGCAACCAAATACCACAGTGCATGGGAGAAATGACCCAAAAGGCATGCAGTGTTTACCGACCGCACAGCCAGGCTGGTGGAAGAAATTTTTCTTGCCTAAGGTGTCAAGCCTCTTAGATTCCCTATGCAGTGGAGTGGTAGGGAATGCGCCAGAGTTTACATGGGAAGTGGAGGATTGGACCACCCTGCTCTCCGAGGTAGGGTGTTCCATGAGGAAATTAGGATGTCTTATGGTGTGGCGATGGCAGCGGGCAACTGTCCTGTTCACACGAGCCCCTGTGCAGGGCTTGGAATAGGTCACAAGCAGGATGTCTGTAAGGGCTTCATTAAATGGGAGAAGTTGTTCTGAGGTGGTTACTTCCACTGAAGCACCTCTTTAAAGACATTAGTCTTGATTGCCACTGAGGGCAGGCTAAGGTCCAAGACCTCCACCCCCTTCTCACCCCCATAGCAAAAGAAGCACTCTCCTCCATAGCCACGATAGGCAGAGAGACCATGCCAGTATCTTGGGAGGTTCCAATCAACTGGCATCCGCTAAGCCCTCAGACCAATCCATGTTAGGGTCTAAGGGCTGGTATTCCTCAAGATCTAGTGTCCCCTCCCAATCCTCCCCAATTCTAACCCCTAGGAATAGGGCACAGGCCCCGATGTGGAGGGCAGGGGTTCAGTCGGTGCTGGAGTCAATGTAGGGTGATGCCCCTCCAGTTCTCCGTCAGGGATAAGAATGGGGTAGGCGCCAGGAGCATCAACCTAAGGACCGACAAAAGGTTAGGTTGAGGTGGAGGTGGAATGACCGGCGCCGGTCTGAATCCCTCTATGTATCCAAGGGGTCTGACTTGTGCCAGGGGGTGGACCAGCTGACAGGGAACCATTAGAGGCCCAAAGGCTAGCCACCGGAAATGGGCTACCCGATAATGAGAAGCATGGACTCATAACATTTGCAGCGTTGGGCAAAAGCTCAGTTGCAGAGCCAGACCTTGAATGATAATGCTCCTGTGTCTCGTCGGAAAACTTCGACGGGCGGGGTGAAGTTGAAGTTGAAGACTTCTTGCTCTTTTCTTCTTGTAAGACTTACCCGAACGCACAACTACTTCAACAAAGATCAATGACTCCATGAACAAATACAGGGACCGATCTCTCGACCATAATTGTGACTGGGTCTGGCAAAGCCTGTTGAGTGGCAAGGAGCTTGAGGGACTGCAACCTCAAGGTCTTGGGGTGCATAGCGAGGCAGTCGATACAGGTCTTTGCGTCCTGGTTGGGCTAGAGGCACCAGAGTCAAACAAGGTACGGTCCATTACCAGCATCTGTCGGTGACATGTGCCACATGGTTTGAAGCTAGCTTACCTAGTGGACATCCCTGCCACACCAGAAGAAAAATCTCACAAATGGGACAAAAAGTCAAAAAAGATCAGTCTAAAAATGACTTGTGGTAGCTCTCAGGATCTGCGCTGACTGGGGCAGAAAGAAAAGAACGGACATTAGCATGCTGGTGTGGCGTCTATATAGGCACAGCACAAGCCACTTCCGACGTGGATGACGCAGATAACGCTTCAAGGAGCCAAACGGCGCAACCTCCCGGAGCGCTAGGGTACTGCTCAGTAAATAATTCCTGATCCAGTCTGGCGCCTGGAGATAATTCTAGAAGCTAGAAGTCTCTATCAGACAAGTGCAGCACAATAAAGGGAAACCAGGTGACAACTATGAAGGAGACTGACAACAGGATAAAACATCCAGTGAGACTGACAACAGGATAAAACATCCAGTGCTGTACCTCACCAATGATATACATGGACACTTGCCTAGAAATCCAGCTAGTAGGGGTAACACCTGCACAACCTCGCCACAGCTGTAAGTTCAGCACAGTACTTTCAAAAGTCAGTGGGCTCCAGCCGCAAACAGGCTAGAGAGGCTCCAATCAAGAATGAACATCAGAGGGGTAAAGAAACGCTGATGCCCCCTTGTCGCCAGTGAAGGAATATGGCAACACATGAGCTAAGTCTTCAGTTTAGAGAATAAGTAAAGCCATGTGCATTTCCAATCTTGTCTGAAAGGACAACTGACAGGAGTTCACCAACACTCTAAATGAGCTTCTATAGAAGGCTCAAGGTAAGAAGGACAGGAGGAGGGAAACAGAATGAACCAAAAGATAGTATCCAACAATTACCACTTCGGATGTACTCAAAACATAACAGATATATATATGATTGCCCTTTCACAAATTAAAAATAAATTGCAAATAAAGACAATTATTTTCTCAATTTCCGGTGATGTTTTTAAAGGTTATATGCAGCAGAACCAGTTTAAATAGCTTTTCATTTCACATGTCCTTGCCAGGTTGCTCTCCAGACACAGCCTTTTTGTAGTGATGCTCCTCACAGTAGGATAGTCTGTGGCCAGGAGCACCCATAACACAGACACAAAGAGGTATGAGAGTTCAGCACTTCCCAGTCACCAAACTAACCGAAAGAGTGATCAATAAAGACCACGCTGGCCCTCACCTAAAGGGCCTACTTCAATTTGCATAACAGAATCTGCAGTTCCACCCCTACCATCTAGCAAATGGCAGTGCTTCAGGAGGTCTAACCAGCAGCCCCTTGCTAACAAAGTCTTCATTGAATTTTTAAAGGGAGTGTAAGAAATTGCATTATTATTTGCAATGAGTGACTACGCTCATAAACATAAACACATTTGTCAGGGTGAACCCTCAAAGTCACTAATTTAGCCTGAGCTCAACCCCCTAGTAGCTCCGACTCAGAGCAGACAAGCTTAACTTAGGGCAATGTGTAAAGTATTTATGCAGTACCAAAACAGCATTACGTGCCAGTGATATTCAATAGTTGCAGAACGCCAGAACAAAGGCACAATTTGATGCTTATGGCACTGGAACACAGGTTAAATATACCAACCAGGAATGTACTGATCAAAGAATCCCGATTCTCCACAGGAGAAGACTTCTAAAGCCTGCCAGAAACTCAGGGGAGGCACTTAGAAACTCACAGGGTGACAGGCAGAGGCCAAGTAGAAGGGTCCAGTTCAGGTCCAATTGCCACTGGTTAGCGGATAGTTGCAGGTAAAAGCCTCTTGCAGTTTATGGTATCCTCTGTAGTTTAAAAAGGAGCTTGACCATATGACCCTTGGGGTCCACTTATTCATCATAGGTACAACAACAAGCCAGTCCAGCCCTTTCAGGACTCTTCGCAGGTCTCAGACAGCAAGTTCAGTCCTCCTCTGATTTCCCTCAGGTCCAAGAATGTTCTGAAGTAGGAGCCCGGAGGTGCCACATTTATGTCTAGCATGAGCTAATAGGTGGGAATGACTCCTGTGCACGTCCTAACCAAGGGGTTAAAAGTTCCTGGGGAAACCCTAACCACTTTGGACGTTTTCCAGATGGCAAAAGTCTTTAGCCACACTAAACTTGGGCTCTGAGGGCTGGCGGTGTGTGTGGGAAAGTGTACTGTGGTAATCCCAGTGTCTTCCAATATCTAACACTGAAATCCAGTTTAGGACAGTCACTGATTCCAAAATAAACCCAGAGACAGACGTCTGGTAGTACAAAGCAGGGCTTCTAGCAACCAGACAGTAGATACACAACAATTGTTTTGTTTCTCATCCTTCCAAGTGTGCCTTTAGAGTTATATGTAATTCTAGCAGACTTGTTCAACAGAATTTGACACTTATGTTAAAAAGAGGCCCGCTGTGATTAGAACTTGCTGGATTGGTGGAAGAAGGCAAGGCCATGCCCATGTGTCAGCTAACATTTGCCTTTGATGGGGGAGGTCTGTTTGAAGTTACTCCAGTTCCTGGGCCTAACACCACTGGTCATCCTGTCATGGTCAATGGTTGTGGCGTGTGGCACACTGTGTTTACTCCTGTGTAGTGATTGAGGTATCATTTGATATTTAATCCTTTGTAGATCGTTTGGGTGATGATGGGTGTCTCCCTCTGACCTAGGGGAGTTGAACTTGAATGCATACTGAAAACACTGTTAACTAAATAGCAGTGTGCCCAAACAGCACTCCTCTGTGAGACTACTTTCTTCTGTACGTTTTTCCAGTACTTGTCCAAAGTATGCTGAATATTCACAGTAAACTCGAATTTCACCTGATATCGCTTGTATTTTATCTCCAAAATACTTAAACCATTTATATTGTGCATCACATAGTTCATATTCATTCAATTCAATATGATTCATGTGTTGTTATGATGAACACGTTATTGTTTCCGAAATTAATATGTTCAATCCCTATGTATTTCGGGCCACTGCCCTTCCTCAGGGGAAATGCATTCAGTCTAAGGAAAAAACAAACGTATATATGATGTACGGAGGTAGAAACTCCCTTGGTGAGGTGCATGCATTTGTGTATTCTAAAAAGTCACCCATGTATGGCAAATACTGTCGTCTTGGCCTCTTGGTGTAAAAAATTACGGAGTATGATTGTGCTCCCGAAAAGGATTGTGAAGTCTGTTTAGAAACCGTTAGTGTAAACTGCCTGGACTGGGTCATGCACAGAGTGTTATCGAAATAAAACTGCGAGGTGGATCGTGAGCGTTAACATGCTGTGTCGGCCCGGCGGATGGTTGTACTTAAATTAAGCCGATCAAAATGCATGTGTATTCAAAACCACAAGTTGTCCGTGAAAAAGCGTATCTCTAATAAATTAAAAACGCCAGCTGTACCATGCTCAAAAATAGGTTTTACCAGTTGTCATTTAGACAGGTCCAGGTTGGTAAACGAACCGCAACAAGTCTTCTGGGAATCGCAAAACTGACGGTGAACGCGGTGCATGCGTATTAAACCAGTGGGTTATCGAAACAAGTCCGTAGCGGCCATCTTGGACAGGTGTAAGATTTGATGAGTTCACAAAAATAGTGCGTATAAAGTAAATATAAGACGGATTAAACTGAAAAATGGCATGTATGTGAAATAATGGTCTGTATGTGTTACAAAGAGCAGTAACACATAAAGTATTGTGAAAACAATTAAATACAATCAAAAGCGAAATACATTTAAAGTTCAATGCATTCAAGGTGAATCATGAGTGTTGACCATACTACAAAAAACAACTATATTCCATTCGTTCATTTAAACCCTTTGGACTGCAAGAATCCAGTCTTTTAATCCAGTGCACCTCTCGCTGTAATAGTTTCTTCCTGTTGTCAGTACCTGATTTCACAGGAACAACCTCCAAGATCAGAAATCTTAATTGGCTTATGTTATGGTTGTTTGAGGTGAAGTGTGCGGCTACCAGTGCCTTCATAACTTTATTCCTGATCACACTCTTTTGTTATGTCATATGGACCTTTATCTTTCTCTCAGCCTTTCCAACATATGGAAGCCCACATGGGCACTTTAAAAGATATATCAGATTTTTGGTGTCGCCTGTGGCGTTAGTGAAAAGTTTCATGGTCTTGCCAGTGGTTGGATGGTTCAGGGTGTTACCGCGTATTATGTTGTTGCAGTGACCACAGTTTAAACACGGGTGGTGCCAGTGTAGGTGATGTTCTTGCTGGTTGGTTCGGTTTCGAGCAGGTCTTTCAGATTCCTGGATCGTTGGTAAGCGAATAATGGTTTTGAAAAAATGCCCTTGAAATCAGGTTCATTTTCAACGGCATTTCGAAGTGTTGCTGTTTGGGTCCAGAGATAACTTTTGGTCCCCTCGTTGGTGGCCAGAGGAAATGGGGGCTCCTCCCTCTCCGGTTTCAAAGGTTAAAAACCTGGGTATTGTGATGGATGAATCACTGTCCTTCAGGCCACATATCAATGCATTGTCCTCAGCCACCCACTACGTGTTGAAAACCATTCGGAAAGTTCTACCATTTCTGGCGGATGAACACAGGAAGACAGTGGTCACTGGTCTGGTGATGTCCCGACTAGATTATTGTAACAGCTTGCTGCTGAACGCCCAACAGGGGCTGTTAAATAAACTTCAAATCCTGCAGAATGCAGCAGCTCGTCTGATTACGGGCACACCCAAGTTTGCCTCGGCAGCTCAAGACTTGGTGAAGCTGTACTGGTTACCTGTGCGTAAAAAAATAATTTTTAAAACGCTCTGCATAATTTTTAAGGCTCTGCATGGCCTAGGCCCCCAATGCATGATGACGTTCTTCCAATGGTACAAGCCTTTAAGAGCATTAAGGTCAGCAGAACAGGAGCTGGTGGTAGTCCCAAGAGTCAGAAAAGCCCGGTGGGGAGGTAGGAGCTTCTCCCTGGGAGCGGCGACGACCTGAAATACGCTGCCACTGAGCCTTAGACAGCTTCCTGATTTGCTCCCACTCAGAAAAGCCCTTAAAACATGGCTCTTCACACACTAATCGGAGCACCAGTTCAGTTGCACTAGTGATCACTCAGCGCCAGGACACCTTCGGGTAACAGTGCGCTTTAAAAATGTCAAAAATAAATAAATAAATAAATAAATAAATAAATAATGGGCCAATTTTTTTGTAGGATTTTCTTGATCTGGTGTCTCCTGTTGGAGAATTCGGACACAAATACTGGCCTGTTGGTGATGGTTTTCCTTGTTCGTGTTGATAACAATTGAGATCTATTGATTGCTCTTGCTCTCTCCTTAGCACTGTTCAAAACCGTTTCAGGATACTTCCTCTCTCTGAATTTGGCTAGTGTTTCAATTTCGTTCTTCATGTATGTGCTGGTTTCAGAAGAGATTCTTTTGATTCTCAATTGTTGAGAGTATGGTAAATGGCGTTTCAACGACATTGGATGACAGCTGTCGAAGAGTAGAGAATTGTTTCTGTCTGTGCTCTTTGTGTATACGTCTGTCTCAATCCTGTTGTTTTTGCATGTTACAAGAACATCCAGAAATGGAATCCTTTCTGTACTGACTGCGTGTGTGAATTGAATGTGATCATCTATGTTATTGATGAATGTTATGAACTCCTTGATTTCATCCGGAGGTCCTTTCCACACCAAAAAGATGTCATCAATATAACGCCAAAATCTCAAGATCTTATCATTCCATCTCGGGTTGAATAACATCCGGGCTGACGACAACCGAGAGTGTAGGTACCAGGCGGGGAGTCGCGTGTGTTCGAAACTGACACCGCGTGAAGGTTTCCCGCGTCGTCAGATTCCAAGGAGAAAATATCTCCCTCTCGCAATGTTTTTTCGCTCCTGTGAAATTCAGTGAGCTGTCACGGGCATCAAGCATGAGTTATTCTAATTTTTCACATCTAGTGCCCCACGGGAGGGTGCGCCTTAGCGCGCGCACACCACCGGAGGCATGCCTTGCAAATTATACTAGGTCCTGACAAATGCTAAGCGAAATTGCATTTGTAGCAGCAGAAACATGTTGACCGTTTATCTTCACTAAGGACACAGGTTTCCTAATATAGAACCTAGTTTGTCCGTTCACACTGTTTTTAACCAATACGGGTTGACCTTTATTAAAAGTTTTTATAGGTTTCAACCTTGTATTTTTTAATTAGCACTCACAGTTATTCTCACATTTTAGTTAGAGCACTGTCGCACTCAACACTATCCTGCTCCGCTGTAACTCAGGCGTTGTAGCACGCTGGGGAGGCATTCGGCCACCCCAGCGGGGACCCAATGATGAAGCATGTCACCAACTAGTGGTGAGTGAGGGTCCTTTTTTAAGAAAAAAGATTTTTCTCTTTTCTTTATAGGCACAACTTGGCATAGGCTGCTTCCAGTGGCACGTTTTTCTTTATTGGACTCACCTTTTGGTTTATGGGGGTTATTATTAACCTAACAAACTACAGTTGTTTTGTTACTTTATTGTTTTTCACTGAGTCACTCCTTAGTTGTTTATGAAGTATTGCTTGGGGTACAGGAGTGCCTACTCTAGCCCTCTCTCTCCTGTTGATTCTCAGCTGAATAAAATGTTATCCAGTTCCAGACGGTGCATGAACAAGTTGGCATAGCTGGGAGCCGCACAATTGCTCATCGATGTTCCGGGTAATTGTAGGAAAAAATCATTGTTTCATGTAAAATAACTATGGTACAGAGTATATTGAAGCAGTTCTAAAAGAAAGATCTTTAATTCCTGTTTGATATCATGTTTAACTAGAAATGATTCAATGGCTTCAATGCCTTTATTGTGCGGAATGGATGTATAGAGCGCACGTACGTCAATTGTACAGAGTGATGGTCATAGTTGGATTCAAGGTAATGTCATTTAGTTTGGTTAGAAAGTCTGTTGTATCTCGTAGGCAATTAGTCATTTGTTTCACTAATGGTTGCAAATGCTTGTCCAAGTATCTTCCTGTGGGTTCATGGATAGACCCCCTCGTGGACACAATTGGGCGAAATTGTGGTTTTTTTTGGGTTCTTATGAATCTTAAGCAACATGTGTAAACTGGGGCATCTGGGAAATTACTGAATTAAAAACTTTCTGTCCTTTTCTGTGATTACACCCATGGAGTACGCGTTTTACACAATGGTTTTCAGTGTTTTGGCGAATTCCCCTGTTGGATCATGGGGTAGTTTCATATATAATTCTCCATCGTGTACGTTTTCACTGACATTCATCTGATAGTACTCTGAGTCCATTATCACTAGTGCGCCGCCTTTTTCAGCCTTACAACAAACTACATTTCGACTGTTGATAATTTGATTGATAGCTTGTCTTTCTCTGGTGGTAAAATTGGTGTTTTTAGTCACGGGTTTCTTGAACAGATCCTTGATTTCGTTCATGGTGATAGTCTCATAGGAATCCAGAATTTTGTGACTGACTGGTGCCATAAACGAGCTTTTGCTTCTTAGTCCCAATAGGGTGTCTTCTGTGTCTTCCATGGGCTTAGGAACCACGTTGGTTCACAGAGCACTGGTATGCAATTTTAAACAAATGCTAGCTTGACTTGATTTTGCTTCAAAAAGATCCAAACCAATTTAAGCAGCAATTTATCCAAAGATGAATTGGACCAAGCATTGAATGACATCAACATTCATCTTGATGAGTAACTCTCATGATTTACCTTGATTGCATTGAACTTTAAATGTATTTCGCTTTTAATTTTATTTAATTGTTTTCACAATACTTTGTGTGTCACTGCACTTTGTAACACATACAGACCATTATTTCACATACACACCATTTTTCAGTTTAATCCGACTTATATTCACTTTTTACGCACTATTTTTGTGAACTCATCGAATCTTACACCTGTCCAAGATGGCCGCTACGGACTTTTGCCCATCCTTTGTTTCGATAACCCACTGGTTTAATACGCATGCACCGCGTTCAAAGTCACTTTCGCGATTCCCAGGAGACTCGTTGCGGTTCGTTTACCAGCCTGGACCTGTCTAAATGACAACCGGTAAGACCTCTTTTGAGCACGGTACAGCTGTCGTTTTTAATTTATTAGAGCTCCGCTTTTTCACGGACAACTTCTGGTTTTGAATACACAAGCATTTTGATCAGCTTAATTTAAGTACAACCATCCGCCGGGCCGACACAGCATGTTAACGCTCACGATCCACCTCGTAGTTTTATTTCGATAACACTTTGTGCATGACCTAGTCCAGGCAGTTTACACTAACGGTTTCTAAACACACTTCACAATCCTTTTCTGGAGCACAATCACACTGCGTAATTTTTTTAACCAAGAGGCCAACACAACAGTATTTGCCATACACGGGTGACTTTTTAGAATACACAAATGCATTCACCACACCAAGGGAGTTTCTACCTCCGTACATCATATATGTTTTTTTTTTCCTTAGATTGAATGCATTTCCCCTGAGGAAGGGCAGTGCCCCGAAATGCATGGGGAACGATTGAACATATTAATTTGGGAAACAATAACGTGTTCATCATAACAACACATGAATCATATCGAATTGAATATGAACTTTGTGATGCAACATTATAAATGATTTAAGTATTTTGGAGATAAAATACAAGCGATATCAAGTGAAATTCGAGTTTACTGTGATTATTCAGCATATTTTGGGCAAGTACTGGAAAAACGTACAGAAGAAAGTAGTCTCACAGAGGACTGCTGTTTGGGCACACTGCTATTTAGTTAACAGTGCTTTCAGTTTGCATGCTGTCATGGTAACACAACCACCTCCCCCTACCCAGGCCTTACTTCTCTGCCCTGGCAGCAGTTTTCAGACGTCTTCAAATGCTTGAAACTAGCTGTCAGAAGTGGGAGAGCAAGAGTAAATTTAACCTACAGGAACTTCAGGCAGGAAAAAGATAACTTTCTAAATTTTACGTTTCTTTAATAATTAACTAAAATCCAAATTCAACATTGAACTGAAACTGGAGTTTAAGAGTAACATTATTAATAATAATTACTAATAAAATCATTGTCTAGTTATTTTTCTAGCTAGTCCCATTCCTGAGAAGCAGTTTAATCTGTACTCTGATTCTCTACATAGGAAAGCTAAGCTTGCCACTTTGAAAAATTGCTTGTCGGTGCTAGTCACTGTAAGGATGTTAACATTAAATTTATGTATGTCCTACTTTTAACTACAATGCACTCTCCTTATGGCTGTCAGGACTACTTAGGGGTGCCTTATTAATATTTATAAGGGAAGTTATTACCTTTCAAACTGCTTTGGTTTGTCAGGTCATGTTACACTGTTTAAGCTGCCACAGCCAGGCTGCAATGTGAGGCACAAAGACATGTTTTATTATGTCACTGTAGTGGGAAGCTCAATAAGTGCTTCACTCACCCTAGTGACATTTACCTTAGAGATCCAGGATACATTCTGAACCATATACTAGGAACTCATATGTAAGTAAATATATACCAATTTGGAATATGCCAATCCGACGATGTTTAAATGGGGAGCACAGGCACTTTACGTAGTAAGTGCTATATAAATGCCATTTATTATTACAATTACTGTTTAGTAGGGGTAAAGTGCACAGAAATCTAAAGCCAGTAAAAATATAAGGTTCAAGAAAAAGGCTAAATAACTTGGTCACCACGCCAAATAGGTAGATTTCCTACAGGTAGCCCACTCATCTCAGTGTCCGGTTCTATACCCACAGGAATGCAGGCAATACACTTCTAGTGTCTTGGTAAGCTGTTTTCACCCTCCATCTTGTGCCATGTTAAACCAGGGGTGCCCTACATGCATCCAAAGGTGCACTATAATTATTATTGTGACACAAACTTGAGGCTGAACATCAGCAGGCATACACTCCAACATTTGCAGAATCTCCTTTTATAGTTTGCATCCAGCCATTACTGTACACTTCCAACTCCTGAGCTGAACAGTTCTCCATGCTGAAGCGGTGATCTAGTGATAACTTAGCAGTGGACAGAATATTTTCTTAACTCTAACTTCTATTAAAGAAACTAAAATATGTGGACAGAATATTTTCTTAACTCTAACTTCTATTAAAGAAACTAAAATAACCTATTGTCTGTATGAAATAAGACATGACAAAATCCTATCCTGTACACAACACATAAAACTGAGTCAGGATGGAGTTTTTTTTACATGTAGACGTATCAACTACGAGTAAAGAAGTTATGCAAAGTATGCAGATTATTCCAAATTCATAGTAACACATGCAGAAGCTCTGCAAAATATGCAGATTAATCCAAATTCATTGTGACAATTCGACAAGCAGAATTAAGCAGTTTAACGTTACAATTAGGTGCATAAATTAACAAGTTACTTACCTTAGGTAACGCTCTTTCTGGTGGATACCTGATTGAACCGCGGAGTCCTCAGCTTGGGTCCTCAGCCTAGAACCAAACTGGATCTGGAAACTCGAAAAGTGCATCGGCAGGTGGAGTCAAATCACTCTGCGTCAACTTAATTCCATTTCAAAATGACAGCAGAGCAGCATATAAACCCTACCACTGCTCTCTAATTTGGGACTTTTGCAGATGTTAAAAAATCAACTCCACAGAATGGGGAGATTGGAATGGGGTGAAAAATCTGCAGAGTATCCGACAGTGTTACCAAAGGAAAATAACTTGTTCTGATGGATACTTCTAAGACAGGTTCCTCACCTTGTGAATGGATACCAAAGCTGTTAGAAATGTGGTCTCTAGTTGGCATTCAGTATGCATCCTGTCCAAGTAGGAAACCTCACTCTAGTCAGGGCATGGGGATCACACAGCTAACATAACCCCTGCTCACCCCAAGGTAGCCTGGCACGAGCAGTGAAGCTTATCTCAGAGGAAATGTGTAAAGCATCTGTACATGCGTACACAATAACACAGTGAAAACACTACAAATGGACACCAGACCAGTTAATAAAAAAAACAATATTTATCTGAATAAAACAAAACCAAAATTACAAAAATCTAACATACACAACTAAAGATATCACTTTTAAAAGGTTAAAAATAGTTCAGTCCATAGGAAACTATAGATGCGTCACTTTTAACATGAAGTACCTTCGATACATCAAAATCAAAGACAAAAACAGAAGCAGGGGAGGTAAGGTGCCAGAAAAACAAAGTGATGCGTTGGTTCCTTACTCACAGGGGAGGTGATGCGTTGGTTCCTTACTGACAGGGGAGGTGATGCGTCGATCTCCAGACACACGGCCTCAGTTCCTTACTGCTGGGCAACGTTGATGAAGAACTTGGTGCCCAAGGACGATGCGCCACAAATCCAGATGCGCTGTGTCAACGACATAACCTGGCACTGCGTCTATTTCACAGCCGCGAAGCAGGTGATGTGTCGATCTCTTCAGCCGCACTGCAGGGCCTGCACCAGAGCAGGAGCGCGTGCCACGGACGTTGGTTAGGCGGTGCTCGGGACTCGGATTGCGGTGATTCTTCAGCCGCCCAGTGGAAGTGCAATAGTTTTTCTACCACACGGCGGAGCTGTGTCAGAAAAAATGACGCTGCACTTTGATGCATGGATTTTCTTGGTTCTTAGCAGCCAAGCTATCTCCAAGGGCCCAGAACCAGATTTGGCACTACTTGGCAGATCAGAACTCCAAGCAGAGGAGTTCAGGGGCTGCAGAGGAAGTCTTTGATGGCCTTGAAACTTCTTAAAAGGAGGCCAGCACAGACAAGCCCTTGGAGAACTTCGGAAAACAGGATGCAGAAATCAAAGTCCAGTTCTTTCACTCCCAGGACAGAAGCAGCTGGCACAACAAAACAGCAAGCAGAGTTTCAGTCCCTCCTATAGCATCCAGCACTTCTTACTGGCAGAATTCCCTCTTAGTCCAGAAGTGTTGTAACGTTAGGGTGTCACAGCTTTAGTACTTATAACAGTTTCTACCTGTGAAGTAGGCAAGCTTCAAAGTAAAGTCTTTGTAGTGCGTGCACAAGACCTTGCCTTACCCTGGCCTGGCTCCTGACACACAGCAGGGGGCTGGAGACAGCTTTGTACTACTAAAAAAAACCTCCCTTGACCCTGCCGACCTGGCAAACTACAGACCAATCTCCCTCCTCCCGGGAACTAGCAAGATTGCGGAAAAACTTGTGAATAGAAAACTTTCACAATTTCTGGAGAGCAATAACCGGCTTAAAAGCTCGCAGACGGGATTCCGCCCCGGGCAGGGCACCAACATTGCCCTCCTCATGGCGGTGGAGGAGGCCAGAGCACTCTTAGACGAAGGAGGATCAGTGGCAGTGATCCTCCTCAACCTCAGTGCGGCCTTCGACACCGTCAACCACCAGCTCCTTATTCAACGACTCAGGAGTGTCGGTGTTGAAGGGACTGCTCTGTCCTGGTTATCGTCCTTTCTGAGTCAACGCTCCTTTCAAATCTGGGAGAATAACACGCGTTCCTCCGACACTCCCCTCCAATGTGGCGTGCCTCAGGGCTCCTCCCTGAGCCCCACATTATTTAATATCTACATGTCCCCATTGGAGGAGGTTGTCATTCCGTTCGGAGTATCGTCAGCTATGCTGACGATACACAATTAGTGGTGTCCCTTTCTCACCCTAGCCAACAATCTGCGGACCTTTACAACTGTCTGACGTAGATACAAGGATGGATGAACAGTTCATCTTTGAAACTTAACGGTTCAAAGACTGACATTCTCCTCCTTGGTCAGAAGGAGCCCTCTCTATCACAGAACATCTGGCCACCTTGTCTAGGCCCGCTCCCAGACCCGAAACCAGAGGTAAAAAGCCTGGGTGTTTGGCTCGATAAGGACCTATCATTTGCAACACAAGCAAAAAAGGTAGCCGGGACGTGCTTTGGGCTCCTCAGGTCGATCCGAAAGATCCTGCCCCTACTCCCTCCCAACTCTCAAAAACTGTTGATCCAAGGCCTGATACTCTCTAGGCTCGATTTCAGTAATTCCATCTACTTAGGCGCTCCGGAGGCAACCCTGAACAAATTACAAAGGGTCCAAAATGCAGCGGCCCAGATCCTCACTAACACCCCTGCCAGAGCCTCGGCCAAACTAGCTCTGAATCGTCTCCATTGGCTCCCGGTAAGAGAACGTGTGAAATTCAAGGCCCTCTGCCTGGCACACAGACTGCTTCCAAACAAAGGCCCCCCAAGCCTAAAAAAATTCATTAAACCATATAAAGCCCCTAGATCTCTCCGATCCGATCAGGAACATCTCATCGTCATTCCCAGAGTCAAGAAGGCCCGAACAGGTGGAAGGCGCTTCTCGTCCACACTGCACGCCTTTGGAACGCTCTACCTCGCGACCTGAGAACTGAACCCAACTATCTACGGTTAAGGAAGCGATTGAAAACCCACCTCTTTCCTTAATCCTGTCCCCCTCCCTGCCCCCGCTGACCCGCAGTTGTACTGATCTTAGCGCCGGGATACTCACGGGTGACTACGCGCTCTATAAAATTAAATAATAATAATAATAATAATTTGTGTGAGGACAGGCACAGCCCTATTCAGGTGTCAGTGACAACTCCTCCCACCACTCTAGCTCAGGAAGGCCCAACAGGCTGGGGTGATGGCCCATCAGGATATGCAGGGAACACCACAGCCCCTTTTGTGTGACTGTCCGAATCTCTATCTCTTCCCAATTGGAAGTTATACTTGTAAGAGTTACCAGGCAGGCAGCTCCAATGATAACTTACGGGCAAGATAGTCCTTGCAATAGTGAAAAATGAAATTAGTAGTATTTTACTATCAGGACATGTAAAACACACTAGTCCTACCTTTCAAATACACTGCACCCTGCCTACATTAGGGGTGCCTTACATGTAGTAAAAGGGAACGTTTGGGCCTGGTAAGTGGGTGCACTTCCCAGGTCGACATGGCATTTTAAACTGCCCACACAGACACTGCAGTGGCAGGTCTGAGACAGTTGCAGGGCTACTTATGTGAGTGGCACAATCAGTGCTGCAGTACCAGGGGTTGTTTTTGAAGTACAGGCCCTGGGCACCCACAGTGCTCTTTACTAGGTACTTACCAGTAAATCAAATATGTGAATCATAGATAACCAATTGCAGATACAATGTACACAGGGAACCCTTGCACGTTAGAACTGATTTACAGTGGTAAAGTGCCCAGAGTTCAAAAACCAGCAAAAATGAAATGCAGTACACAGTCAAAAACAGAAGGTTAGAAGCAAAAGGACAGGGGAAAATCACGCAAAAGATGGCAAGTCTAACAAAAGCAATACCTCTCAAGATGTTGGGTGTAGAGAATGCATAATTTAAAAAAGTCTGGGCAAAATGCCAAGGCAAAAGTGCTTTGTGAATGTGTGCACTGTCGCCCAAGTAGCCACCTGACAGATATCCAGGACAGGCGTTACACATGCTAATGCAGTGGTAGCAGCCTTTGCTTTAACGGAATGAGTCCTCACACCTTCTGGAGGCTGCTTCACAGCTAATGCATAGCAGATTTTATTACAGAGGGAAGTCCAATGAATATAGTCAGCTTCTGCACCACCTGGCCTTTCTTTGCTCCAGTGAGACCCACAAAGAGCTGATCATTCACCCGATAGTCCTGGGTATGATTTATAAAAAACTCAGCGCTCTTTTGGGTCCAAGAGTTGGAGTCTCACTTTCTCTTTCGAGAGATGAGGCGAAGCTAAGAATGTTGGAAAAGTGAAAACACTTTACTACTCTCAGTAGGAATGCAGATCAAGTTCTTAACACAGGTTTGTCTGGAAAAAATGTGGTATAAGAGGGAATGATCGAGAGTGTCTGAAGCTCCCTCAAACGAGGCACTGATGTAATCGTGACCAGATAGGCCTTTTTTAATGTCAAGAGGCCTAATGGACAACTGTGGATTGGCGTGAAAGACAAATATTAGGAAAGAGAGAAACAAATTGCAGTCCAACTGTGGTATCACTAAGGGTTCTGTCAGAAGCATATGCAAACCTGTAAGAAACTACTTCATAACACATCACATCAGAACACAAGGACAGCTGATCTGGCAAAAGTAAAAGGTCAAAGGGGCCAACAAGTAACCTTTAGTGCTCACTGCGATTTCTTGCTGGGCCAAAGTTTGGCTTTCAACAGGTTCATCTGGCGGGTGCCACACCAAGGCACAAAGTTATCTTAGCATCTGGTGTACACATATTTCATTAAAGGACACCTGGCTACCAAGATCATATCAATAACTTCGTACTTGAGATCAAAGGAGATCAACTACCCCAGCTCAATATCCTTAAGTGGAGGTGCAGGTTGCGCAGACTTGGGTGCAAGACCCATCCCTCTTGCTACAATAAGCAAAGCAGCAGTGTGTGTGGAGGGTAGATGCTCAAGCCCAGAAATTCTGAGTACCACACTCTCCTGCCCCAATACAGAGCCACCAAGATGAGTTGGGCCCAGTCATTTCTGACCTTCTTTGGAGTTTGGGGCAGGCCAGGATACTGCTGGAAGGCATACCGGAGTCCCACACTCCATTGTAGGTGGTATGTGACTCTGAGAGAGCCTTCTTTGTAACTCCAAGGTGCATAAGTGTTGACACAGCATGTTCTAGGATGTAGCAAAAAGCAGAAACCTAGGATACATGTTTCCAGTCCAGGGAGGACCTGGCTTGGCAGTTCGGCCTGGACTGTTCCCATGAGGCACAGGGTCAAGACTGATTTGAATATGGCTGGGTTCAAACTGGAATGGCATGGTGAGTAAAGAAATGATGGATTTAGGCCCAATCAACTGTTGTTTTTGCATTTGTCACCCCGAGTGGGACGGGAATGCCCAGACGTGGGTCCCCTGCTCTCCGTGCCACCGGAATCAAGCTATCCTGGCTGAAGAGGGGGGAACCTGAAACCGGTCCTAGGATGCTGGTTTCTAGTCCAGGGAGGACCTGGCTTGGCAGTTCGAGCTGGACTGTTCCCATGAGGCACAGGGTCAAGACTGATTTGCATATGGCTGGGTTCAAACTGGAATGGCATGGTGAGCAAAAAACGATGGATTTAGGCCCAGATCTCCGTACTGGAGTGAATGACATTGTTCTGCATTCTGTCCATCAACTGTTGTTTTTGCATTTGTCACCCAGAGTGGGACGGGTATGCCCAGACGTGGGTCCCGTGCTCTCCATGCCACTAGAAACAAGCTACCCTGGCTGAAGAGGGCTGAAACCCCGAAACCGGTCCTAGGATGTTTGTTTCCAGTCCAGGGAGGACCTGGCTTGGCAGTTCGGGCTGGACTGTTCCATGAGGCACATAGTCAAAACTGATTTGCATATGGCTGGGTTCAAACTGGAATGGCACGGTGAGCAAAAAAACTATTGATTTAGGCCCAGATCTCTGTACTGGGGTGAATGTAGGACATTGTTCTGCATTCTGTCTATCAACTATTGTTTTTGCATTTGTCACCCCGAGTGGGATGGGTATGCCCAGATGTGGGTCCCATGCTCTCCATGCCACTGGAATCAACCTATCCTGGCTGAAGAGGGGTGAAACCCCGAAACCGGTCCGAGGATGCTGATTTCCAGTCCAGGGGGGACCTGGCTTGGCAGTTCAGGCTGGACTGTTCCCTTGAGGCACAGGTTCAAGAATGATTTGCACATGGCTGGGTTCAAACTGGAATGGCATGGTGAGCAAAAAAACAATGGATTTAGGCCCAGATCTCTGAACCGGGGTGAATGGATGACATTCTTCTGCATTCTGTCCATCAATTGTTGTTTTTGCAAAAAGCTGGAGACAGGGTCCTCTCAACTGTTGGAAGATGTCCTGTGCCACCTCTGGTTGTAGGTCGTGATCTGCCAGGCCTCACCAGCTCAGTTTATCTGCAGAGGTCAAAGATCCCACCGGGTGCTTCACCATCAGGGAGATGCCCTGACAGTCCAGACAGTTCCAGTGGCGTAAAGCCTTCTGGCAAAGGAATTCACAGGACCATGTATCGGTGGGGTTGTCTGTGAGAACCTGCACAAGCCTCTCCTTGATTGTTGGCAGGAAGACCTTCAAGGCCAAGCGAATCACCCACTACTCCAGTATATTGATGTAGAGGTTGGTCTCTGCCGAAACCAGAAACTTCTGAGCTACACCTCTACCAGATGCCCCCCAATCCATTAGTTACATGTCTGTCATCACAGGCAACTCTGGGTGGGTTAGGGGGAGGGGTCTACTGCTGGTCCAATTTCTGCTGAGCAGCCACCACTGCACTACTTTTGTGGTCTCCTCCGAAATCTTGAAAGAATCCGACAAGCTCCCCTGGTGAGGCTTCACATCCCACTGTAGGGCTCACATGTGCCATCTGGCATGGTCGGCGAGCAGCATGCAGAAAGCCAGTAGGCCATAAAACCTCAGAGGCATCCTCACTGAGAACTAGTACAGAGGCTGGAACATTGGGATCAAACCCCTGATGTCCTGAACTCAGTCCAGAGGAAAGGCCCAAAAGCACACAGTATCTTTTTTTGCAAATCGGTTTATTAGCATTTAAATTCATTAGCAGATATTTTGCAGTTGTTGCATTTAGTAGTTTCATCATACAATTGTAGGTTGACAGTTCCCACTGCTCGTGTATCTCTGTTGCGAGCAAATGCTGTTCCGTTGATGTACCACATTATGTCAAATTAGGAGAATGCAATACAAAATGAAGGAATAAGGAATTTCTGACTCACTCAATCAGTAGTCATATTGTGCGCACCATAGTTTTAATTAACATGCATTTCGTGGTTAGGAGTCATCAGTGTGTGGTAAAGAACTGTGTTACCATATAATACATTTTGCAAAGTGTATGTTTGGAGGCAAATAATGGGAGGAAAAAACTTGAAGAAAAGCAAAAACTGTTCCGAATAAAAAGAAAAGGAGGGGGAGTGGCTTGAGGCGTTAAGATGGCGGTCACACTCTAGAAGTGCTCCGGACCCCCCAGCCATCATCCCCCCTGCATCTGTCTCCTGCAGCTGCCATCAGCGCCATGCTCCGTGAGGCCTGACTCCCCTATGCTTGCTGGTGCCGCTGGACACGCTCCTCGAGGCTGACATAGCCCTATCTGGCCCTGTCTTCCCCAGCCGCGAGGCACCCAAGATGGCGGCCTCCATGTCGCCTGTGGCCGCCGGACCTGACGACCCGCTGCTGTCTGGGCGGGTCGCCGCTCTCTTCACGACGGCGCTGCTGCTGGGGGCTGTGATCACTGCGGGTGCCCGCTCTGTCGAGAAGACGATCGGAGGTGCCTGTGACCCCGCGCCTGCCGACCTCACCCAGCGCGGGGTGAGCCGCGAGACACGGCGCCTGCATAATGAGGGTGCGGGGGACGGCCCCTTTCATCATCGCACCCGCGTCTGCGCTGGTGGTGCGGGACATCCGGGGAAACCGCCTGGACTGCGCCGTGACGCTGTTGGGTCTGTGGCGCCCCCCCTGTGGCCTGAGACGACCTGAAGCATATCTGTGCTACAGAGGAGGTGAGGAGGTGACTGGCCCGGCAGGTGTTGCCACCCCTGAGCCCTGCTTGTGAGCTGCTGAAGCGGGTTGGGAGACCCCAGGAGGAAGGAACTGGGGCTGCTTCGGGCCGGCCGCTGCATTCCTTGAGCGGCCTGCGACCCTCCCTGCATAGTGGTCTGGTGCTGCCCGGCCTCCTCCCCGCACCCTGCCCGTGGAACTGCCGGGGCCGAGCGGAGGCGCCTCCGATCGGTGGCCAGCCCTCGGCCAGCCGCGTACTTGCTCCCCCGGACCCGGGGCCCACGAGATCCGGCCTGCCTGGCATGCTGGGGGGCCCCTCTGAAGGCACTGAGCCCCCCCCTTTTTTTTTTGATGCGGCGTGGGAGTGTCTCGGCTGTGCCCCGGTGCGCCTGGTGGTGTGGCCCCCGCTTCGATCTGCCCCGGCGCCGGCGGTGCAGCCGAGTGTGCTGCTGGACTTTTGCCCCACCCTGTTTGGCTGCTGGGGGCCTTGCCTCCTCTGACACGGGAAGGGGAGCTGCACCTTAGCGGGGCGGAAGGGCGATGGCCCCCTCTCGCCCCCTTCCATTCTGGGGCCTTGCCACCTGACCTGACTAGGGGGGCCTGTGGGGCGAGGGCCCGCTGTGGAGTGGCCCGTGCTGGAGCCGGGGTTCCCGGGGCGGGGGTCTCCCTTCTAAGACGCCGAGAGGCCGGGACTGTGGCCTAGACTCCGAGAGACAGTCGCCCCTCTGGGGGCCGCTGCCTGACGCGCCGGAGCCATGGGCAGGAACCGTAACCCCCAGACCCCGCTCCCCCGTCCCAGATGAAGATAGACCAATTCACTCAATCGGACCGCTACTCTGGCGCCAACCCTCCGCCAGCACAAGGGGCCACAGAGGGAGATCTCTCCACCATCCTGCAGGTGATAAGTGCATCTCAAACCTCGGTTGAAAGTAAGATTGGGGAGGTGAGGGTGGACGTGGCCCTCATTCGATAGGAACTCTGAAACGCCACGGCACGGATAACTGATATGGAGTCCCGCATCTCCACGGTGGAAGACAACCTGGGCACCCTCAAAACACAAGTGGCCCGGCTTCAAACCCTGACATCGGAGCTCCACAGCAGGGCGGAAGACGCTGAAAACACGGCGTGGAGGAACAACTTGCGCCTCCTGGGGTTTCCGGAGGGGCTGGAGAAGGGCCACACCGCCACCTTCCTTGAAACCTGGATCTGCTCATGGATGCCTGCTGAGAAACTTTCCCCCTGGTTCGCGGTGGAACGGGCCCACTGGTCACTCGCTCCCAAGCCGCCTCCCGGGGCTCAGGCCCGTCCCATTTTCCTTGGTATTTTCAACTTCCAGGATAGGGACGCCATCCTGGGGCCGCCAGGGACTTGTGCCTGTTGCTCTTCCAAAATTCCAGGATCATGATCTTCCCGGACTACTCTAGGGAAGTCGAGACTCAACGCCGGTCCTACGATGAGGTCAAGCAAAAGCTCAGAGCTCTGGGGCTCCGCTACGGTCTCCTTTTCCAGCTCGGCTGAAGATCTTCTTCCAAGAAAATACATAAAATACCTTTTTCTTCGATACTCCCCAGGCGGCGTGGATCTGGCTCATGGAGGAGCGCCCCCTCTTGCCCGGGAGGGCCCGCTCCCCTGCCCGGAGGCCGCCGACACGACAGAGCTGCGAGGCGCCCAAGACGCAGCGGCGCCGGACCGGATCGCACAGGCGAGGCCGCCGCCAGGAAGGGGCCTCCCGCTTGCCGGGAGCGCGATCTCAGCGGCCCCTATCTCCATCGACGGACCAGGACCCCCCCCCCCCACACCTTGGCCTCCTCCGTGATCGACCTGGGGAGTGTCCCTGGGCCAGACGCAAGTCTCTGTAAGGCAAGATCGGACTCGGTCCTGTCTGGTAACCCTGTGGTCCGCGGATCCATTGATGGAAAGAGGGAGTGACCAAAGCGACAAACGATATGCCTGGTATTCATCAGCTGGGTTCCAGTACGGTGGGCCCACTTTGTCTTTCCGGGTGGAGCCCCGCCCGGCTCCCAGGGAGGCCTGATCAACGGCCGCCTTTTAGGGGGCGCCCATTCTGTCATGTCTTGCGAGCCTTGTTTGCCCTCCTGCTTTATTCCTAACTCCTTCCAATCGTCTGTATCTCCTGCAGGACTAAGATTGTTACACTAAGTCAACCTCACACTTATAACTTCTTCTATTCATAGCTGGGAATAGTTATCTGATAATATGGAGGGAGGTCCTCCTTAGCCAAGCTCTTGACTGTTACTCTTGCTCCCTACTAATCGTTTTAGTGCATCCCCCCTAGTGGGGTAATTGTTTGGTTGGGAATTGGGCCTACATATGCTTCCTGTTTCGAAGTGTAGGGTGGGGGGAACTAGGAGGTGTGAGTGGGAGGGGAGTCCGTTGTCTCCCATCGGTTTGTTACTCTTCGCTGCCTACGGGCCGCTCTCTGGTTCTGTTTTACTTGGCCGCCAGGGGCCGTTGTTGGTGCTACCTACGGGTGGCTGGTTGCAGCTCTCCTTCTTGGTGATTTATTGCTGGTGGGTCCACACCAGACATGCAGCTCTTGGTGTCCACTTTTTTGTTGTTTTCGTCAACCTTCGAGCCGCCACCGAAGGCGGCTGCGGGCAGCCGTCCCCCCCCTTTCGTTGGGTCTCCAACATCACCAATCCGTTCACTGACCCTGGTCACCCTCCTCCGACTCTGTGTGAGGGTGTTGGCCCTTCCCTACTTGATTATGTTCCCTTGCGGTCCCCTGCCCCCTCACGTCTCATCCCCCTGATGGCGTACAAGCTCACTAGACCCCTCCACATCCTCTCCTGGAACGTCAATGGCCTCCTGGACCGCATTAAACGCACGGCCGCCCTCCGGGCTGCCCATCACCACACGGCAGACGTCCTCCTCCTCCAGGAGACGCACCTCTTAGGCACACAATGTAACTTCCTAGCCCGATACGGCTTTGAGATGGTCTGGCATTCCGGCTTTACACGAGTGTCCCGAGGGGTGGCAGTCTTGCTTCAGAATGGCCTTCCCTTCACCTTGACCGCTGCCGAAAAAGATCTGCAGGGCCGGTACGTAGTGGTATCGGGTATTGTGAAAGGATGCCCCCTAACCTCCTGAGTCGCTACATCCCCCCACCCTCCTGTCCCCGGCGCTTCGACATCTTACGCAAGTCCTCTCCTCCCTCCCACAGGGTCTCACGGTGGTTGGAGGAGATTTTAACGCAACACAACCGGGACCCCATCCATGGCCCGGATCTCCTCCGCTACTGCTCTGTCGGGCTGGGCCTCAGCTTTGGAACTCTGCGAGGCAAAGATAGCGAGGGGGTTACAGGTTCATATTAAACAGATGGGTTTTAAGCCCGTTCTTAACCCGTTCTGAGCCGCTCCGTCATGAGCCTCGGTTGAGCTGTGCTCATGACGGAGCGGTTCCGTCATGGCCCGCTCGGCGCGCCTGCGCGGCGCTAAATTTCGCGCCTGCACTGGACGTTCCATTGAGCGGGCGGGGCCATGGCGGAACCGCTCCGTCATGAGCACAGCTCAACCGCGGCTCGTGACGGAGCGGCTCCGTCACAAGCATGCGAGCGCCGCTCGGCCCCCTCGCACCCTTAGCGCAGCGGCGGAATTCCCGCTGCAGCGAAGGGGTTAAAGGCGGCGATGGATTGAGCAGCCTTGAGATGTAATGGAAGAGCGTTCCAGGCCCTGGCAGCCCTGACTGAAATGGATTGGCCTCCAACTCTGGAAAGCGTAAATCTAGGTACTGTCATTTGGCACTGATTAGCCGAACGGAGGCAGCGATTTGAAACATACAGGGTAAACCGCTTCCTCAAATACCCAGGTCCGAGCTGATGGATCGCTCGGTAGGAGAAAACCAGCATTTTAAACATAATCCGGTGAGCCACCGGAAGCCAATGGAGGCTGCGTAAGTGAGAGCGGACGCGAGACCTCCTGGGCAGATTAAACAAAAGTCGCACAGCCGCATTTTGAATAACCTGAAGCCGTTGAATCAAATACGCAGGTAAGCCACTAAACAGGGCATTCGCATAGTCAAGCCTAGAAAGGATTAAAGCACGCAATACAGTCTCCTTGGCCTTTTTCGGAAGCAATGGGAAAAACCTACGTAGGACTCTGAGGGTAGCAAAGCACACACACGTGAGTTTTTTGATGTGGTCCTCAAACTTGAGATCGCTTCCAAACCAAACCCCTAAGTTTTTAGCAGGGCCGCCCATGAACTTGGGGCAGGGCAGATCTGGTGGCCAAAGGTGGTTTTTAAAATTATCCGAAAAGGAACCATAAAAGAGAACCTCGGACTTGTCTTCGTTGCACTTGAGCTGAGCAAGTGCTAGCCAGTGAAAAACAGATGAAAGACAAAGCCGAACAATCAACGTGTCCGAGTTATCCTTTGGCCAAGTGAACAAAAGTTGGGTATCGTCGGCGTAAGCCATTATTTTTGCCCCCAACTGTTCGGCCAGATAAATCAGAGGCGTCAAATAAACATTAAAAAGAAAGAGGGCTCAGAGTAGACCCCTGTGGGACACCTGTTGTGAGTTTCTGAGGCAAGGAGGCATGGGGTGGCATCCAGACCTGTTGCGTCCTGTCATCCAAGAATGACGTCAGTCAATCAAGAGCTAACCCAGAGATGCCAACGGAAGCCAATCTGGTAAGAAGTAGGGTATGGGGCACCGTATCGAAGGCGGCAGAGAGGTCAAGTAAAATCAGAACCGCTCTGCCACCTCCATCTAAGCACTCCCGAATTGCCTCGGACATCTCAACCAGCGCCGTTTCGGTGCTATAGGCAGCACGGAACCCTGATTGAGCCGGGTGTAAAGCCTGAGATGCCTCAATAAAACGGTCTAACTGTCTGAAAGCAATCTTTTCACAGACTTTAGCCAAGGCTGGCAACAATGGGATAGGGCGATAGCTGCATGGAGCGGCCGGATCCAATCCGGTCTTTTTTAGAAGCGGCAAAAGTTTTGCTTGCTTCCAACATGACGGAACAGTAGCAGAGGAAAAGGAGAGATTAACGATCTGGGTAACCTCTTTACATACCATATCTGCCACCCCCCCAAGGACCCTCGCTGGGCACGGGTCGGAAGGGGACCCTGACTTCAGGGCCTCCAATAATGCTAGGATGTAGAACTCAGCAGAGGGAGAGAAGACAACAAACTGCTCAGTTGGCTTAGGCCCAGAAAGAGAGGGTAAAATTAAGGAGGACTTGGATACGTCACAGACAGCGAGCAGGTCCTCTTGAATCTTAGCAATTTTATCAGTGAAGAAAGAGGAGAGCTCTTCACACCAGTGATCCGATGAGGGCAGCCTAGGTAGCGCGGCACATGGGGATGCAAAGCTCTGAACAATAGAAATTTTTTTTTTACTATTGTTGTTAGCTTTTTCTATTCTCTCTGCATAGTAGCTACTCTTAGCTAATCTAATCGCAGCATAGTAGTCCTTTTGGGCAGTGCGCAAGTCCTTCTTAGCCTCAGGCAAGTAAGCTTGTCTCCACACCCGTTCGAGTTTCTTACATCCAAGTTTTAATTCTCGTAGGGAGTGGGAAAACCATGGTTTGGAGGGGGTAGACCGTAGCCTATGAATACAGTTATTATTAATAGAAGCCGCTGACCCCTGTTCCATCCATATGTTAAAAGTACTGACTGCCTCACCAATCTCTGAGGTCAGAATCGGATGATTTCGGGATAGGGATTCAGACAGGTTGACTAGGTTAATCCTCTGGGGGTGCGCAAGTGGGGGGGAATCCTCAATCCCCGTGTCTCTGTCCAAGGACCAGGAAAACCTGATCAACTCATGGTCTGACCATGTCACACTGTCTTGATTGGTCATTACAAGATCAAAATTGCAACAAACCAGATCTAAGAGGTGGCCACACACATGAGTTGGAGCATTGACCCACTGTTTGAGGTTAGCCATGGTTAAGGCTTCTCCTAGGCGGTTAGCCTCAGTGGAATTTAGAGCATCAACATGGATATTAAAGTCCCCCAAAAGGAGAAACCTAGAAAATCTCAGAGTATGTGGCACTATAGCCTCCTCCAATGCCCCAAAAAAATTGCCCACATTACCCGGAGGACGGTACACCAAGGTACCTCCCAAGGTGAAATGTGGGGTCAACACAAGGGAATAGTGGAGCATCTCCGCATCCCCCAGCACGTCCTGGTGATCGCAGGAGCAGACCCATATATCCTGATAAATCACAGCAACTCTGCCGCCCCTGCCATACGGACGGTCTGCCCTCGTGATCTTGGGATTGCTAACTCTACCACCGGTGCACAAGTGTCATTCAGCCAGGTCTCGGTAATAAACAACAGATCAAATTGGTCCTCCGCTAAAATCTCAAAAACATCGGCGGCATGTTTTACCAACGACCTAGCATTGATTAGCCCCGCCCTAAACAACAACGGGTCAGTATTTACTTGCACCGGACCATCCAATAAGGGAAGAAATTGAAAATTACACATGGAGCAAACCCGAGATGTGTTATCAGCCACCCCCCAAGGGGTCCCTTCTCCACATCTGAAAACATTCAATGCAAGAAGGTTATCATGGGAGTACCTTAGTCTAGTGGACTGATGCTTCCAATGCAGACTGGCAGGGGATCTGGCCCTGGAACCGTCCGGGACACGGACGGGCACAGACGGGCCCTACTTTGGCGCTCCTTCTGCGCGCAGACGGTGTGCCTGCTGCGCGCATCCGCTGTGCGTCCGAGCAGCCATCACTATATATGTTCGAAGCCCCTCCCCACGCTACAGCGCTAACTCTGTTAGCGGCGGGATCCGGCCCTCAGGCAATATGGCGCCCTACCCTGCCCTCCACATCAAACGGCACAAGAGCCGCAGTGGAACGGGGCTGGTAGGAGAATGCACACACAGCAATTGGCAACAGGTACAATAACAGTTAAAAATACATCGCAGTTATTAAAATAGAGTTTGAAAATATTTTCAGCGAGTTTTATAAACTAGTCCAGCTGGGGTCAATACAGGCAGAGGAGGATCCCCTCGCAATCTGCCAAACTCCGAAGCAACACACAAGGAGCTGCCACCACCTTGAGAAATCGCCCGGGCCCGCAGAACTGCACTCTATTTATGTTCGAAGCCCCTCCCCACGCTAGAGTGCTAACTCTGTTAGCGGCGGGATCCGGCCCTCAGGCAATATGGCGCCCTACCCTGCCCTCCACATCAAACGGCACGAGAGCCGCGGTGGAACGGGGCTGGTAGGAGAATGCACACACAGCAATTGGCAACAGGTACAATAACAGTTAAAAATACATCGCAGTTATTAAAATAGAGTTTAAAAATATTTTTAGCGAGTTTTATAAACTAGTCCAGCTGCGGTCAATACATGCAGAGGAGGATCCCCTCGCAATCTGCCAAACTCCGAAGCAACACACAAGGAGCTGCCACCACCTTGAGAAATCGCTGGCCTCCCACCATACCCACTCCCGCATCGACCTCCTCCTGTTGCCGGCAACTGACTGTCAACTGGTTTCTGGCACCACCTTTCTGCCTGGGGGACTGTCGGACCACTCCCCTGTCTCCCTGCGGCTTGGGTCCTCCCCGACGGGTCCACGGGCGGTCTGGCGTCTAAATGCTTGGTTCCTGCAAGACTCAACCACTACTTCTCCACCAACGAGGGTTACGTTCCATCGCCGGGGCGCTGTGGGAGGTGGGCAAGGCGGTGAGTGGCCAGGGGGTTGGTCCACGCGAAACGCTCGGACCAGATGGCCTGACTTGCGCAGCTGGAGTCCCGGGCTGGACGGCTGGAAGCCGCGCATTCCTTTTTGGGCACTCGGACCCCTTCGGCAACTGGCGGTAGTTCGAGACGAGATCCGTTGGATCTCGCTGGACTCGGCCAAAATGCTGTGGCGCTCATCGATGGCGAGGGTGTATGGGGGGGGGGACAAGAATGGCAAGCTCCTCCACAACTTGGTCTCTTACCCCAAAATCAACCGCATTATTCCGGAGGTCCGAGGGCACAATGGCACCCTCCAGGTGACTTCCACGGCCATAGCAAAAACCTTTGCACACTTCTATACGTGCCTCTACTTTGCTCGCCCCTCGGACTCGCCCCTGTCCGCCCTGCTGGACGGGGCTGACGCCCGACTGCCTTCTCTCTCTCAGGACACTGTGGATGCTCTGGACCGACCCTTCACCTTGGAGGAGGTTTAGGACGCCATTCGGCCCCGATGGGTACCCGCAGGAATACTATGTCGCCTTCCGTGACATCTTGGCTCCCCGACTGCTGGACCTTTTCCGACATGTAGCGGAGACCGGCTCCTCAACCCCCCCCACCCCCCCACCTCCCTCTGAGTCAGACCTGGCCACGTTCGTGGTTATCCCGAATACTCAGTCGCCTTCCCTGAACTGTGCGGACTTCCGCCCGATCTCGCTGATCACTACCGGGATTAAGCTCTTCGCCACGGTATTGGCCCAGAGGCTCCAGCCTCTCCTGCAGGAGTTGGTCCACCCCGACCAATGCGGGTTCATGCCGGCTAGAGGCACCCGTCACTGCATCCGTCGCCTTCACCTGGCCCTGGCCCACCATGCCCGACTGACCCCGTACCTGACCCTCCTTTTCCTCGACTTTGAGAAGGCCTTCGACACAGTGAATTGGGATTACCTGCAGGAAGTGCTGGGGGTGATGGGCTTCGGCCCCCTGTTCCGTCGGCTCATCAAGGTCCTCTACGCCAACCTCCGGGCCTGGGTGCTTATTAATGGGGAGCTCTCCGAGGCCTTCTCGATCTGCAGGGGTATGCACCAGGGGTGCCCCCTCTCGCCACTCCTGTTCGCGCTGGCGACGCTCATCCGGTGAGACCCCCTTATACGGGGTTCAACCTGGAACGAGAGCCACGTAGACAAAATAGCTCTTTATGCAGATGACGTGCTCCTTTAACGGGCGGAACCAGCGAGTTCGGGCCCCAGGTGTTTGCAGGTCCTCTCGGCCTTTGAGTAAGACTCCGGACTTCGTCTCAATGCGGCCTAGTCCACGTTGGTCCCGCTGCACCCCTCCAGGGATTGTTACGACTGGCAATCGACTATTCCCCTTAGGCGCCATCCGGTCAAATACCTTGGAGTGTGGGTGGCTCTCTTGCCAGAGCTTGAGTGGGCCCTGAACATCACGCCTTGGTCGTCCGGATGAAGGCAGATCTTAAGAGATGGCAGGCCCTCCCCCTCAACCCTCTGGGTAGAAGCGCACTTTTCAAAATGATGGTCCTCCCCCGTTTTCTTTATATATTGCAAAACATCACCGTCCCCCTCCACCGCCCTTGGTTCCGTGAACTCGATGGGGCCCTGTACCGGTTTCTTTGCGGAGGTGGGCAACCGTGTATATCCCTAGCACACAGCCGTATTCTCCCCTTTGATGGAGGCATGGGGGTGACCCACCTCCACCTTTACTACCTTGCCACTAAACTCATCGTTATCCATGACTGGTATGCGGGCGGCTGGTCCCACCCTGCCTATCGGGTGGAGCTTGACGCGATGGACTTCCCGCAGGTTCAAGCACTCCTGTACGGTAGTTCGGTGCCACAGACATTGGCCCCGATCACTAGAACAGTACTCCTGGCCTGGCGTACCGCCCTGGGACACGTGGGGTGGGACCGAAAACTCACCCGGCAGACACCGGTCTGGCACGGAACCTGGCTCTGGGAGGTCTCGTCCCTGACAGGGTTCCGACGCTGGGACCCGATTGGAATCTTGGACTCATTTGCAGACCTACGACAACATCATGCCCTTTCCCACGCCCAACACTTACCTACAACTACGCCACGCCCTTCACACATACCTCTCCTCACCTGTTTCCCTTCCGGAGTTCAGCCCCCCGGAGGCCCAGGTGATGATGGGGAATCTGGGCAGGGGAGGAGTGTCCCGCATGTACCGTTCCCTAGTGAATAATGGCCCGAGTCCCTGAACCGGCACCGTGCTCGCTGGAAGGGATGGGTGGGCCCCTTGGGGGATGCAGATTGGAGGGATGCCCTAATGGCGCCCAGAACCCTGACCGCGTCCTCCAGGCTGCGCCTGGTGCACATATACTACCTCCATGTGGCATACTTCACTCCGGAGCGGTTATTCCAGGCCCGACTATGTCTCTTTTCGGATTGCCCGAGATGCGGCATGGCCTCTGCTGATTTTTATCATATGGTGTGGCTTTGCCCGGCGAGGGGGGGTGGGGATTGGAGCGGGAGCTCACACAGACCCTGGGATGGGTGGTCCCACACGATCCACTGCGGATGCTGCAGGGGGTCTTTGATGGTCTAGATGGTTCTAGGATGGACAAACGGCTCTTGGGGACAGTGGTGGCGATGGCCAAGAGAGACATAGCGCTGCACTGGTCACGGACTAAGGCGCCAACTGTGGGGGGTGGAAGAAAGGGGTGGATTGGTGCGGAACCCAGGAGGAGGCCCTATTTGAAGCCCGAGGGTGCCCAGAGTTATTTCACAAAGTGTGGGGGAAATGGTTCAATATGATACCGCCGTGAAATTCTGCTGCTTTTCTGTACAGCGCCGTGCTGCAACTGTTATGCAAGGTGTGTTGATGGACTGGATTGGACTGACCCTACCTGTACTCTTTCTTGCTTTAGATCTACTACTTATGCTGAATGATGAGTTGATTATCAAAAAAAAAGAAAAGGACTTGGGTAACGTAAAATGGACAGAGAAAATATTGCCGGTATTATGTTGTTGAGGGTGGAAGAGGGTCTTATGTCTATAAGCTATAAATGTTTGTACCCATGGGTCAGTACGTACTATTGGCAGGTAAGTGGTTCAGGGTTACAATAATTCTGCTTGCCTTGTCCAGGTCCAAGAGTGTTGTTTTCGTGTCTCAGGGGCAATCCGTGGGTTTGCTCAGTGGGTACTCACTCTCATTTAGGGTAAGGGGCCTGCCATTCCACTTTCACAACCCCCCTATCCATTTTCCATTCCGCATCACGACCGACTCCAACACCTTCGCCGCCGCCGAGCACCTCCTCTTCCAGATTCACACCAACCCAAAGACGATCCTCAGAGGCACCCTCATCTACAGACCCCAGGGACCACGCACACAATTCAGCGAAGGCATCACAGACTTCATCAGCCCACACGCCCTCCCCACCGCCGACTACATCCTCCTAGGGGATCTCAACTTCCACCTGGAGAACAACAAGGACCGCAACACTGCCGCCCTGCTGGACAACCTCGCCAACCTCGGACTCAAGCAACTGGTCAACACCCCCACCCACTACGCCGGCCACACGCTTGATCCCGTCTTCCCAGCAAGCACATCACCTTCAGCCACTCCACCCGACTCCACTGGACCGACCACAGCTGCGTCCACTTCAGCTTCAGAAAAACCACAACCCACCACCACCCGCAACAGGTTCCTCACAGGAGCTGGAGCAAGATCTCCGCCGACCAGCTCACCACCTCCCTCAGCCAGAACCCACCGGCCAGTACAATGGACCCCAACGAAGCAGCCCGCAACTTCACGCAGTTTCTGACCGCCTGCGCCGACGACCTCGCACCACTGAAGAACCCTCCCAGCAGACCAAGAAGCAAGAAGGCCCCCTGGTTCACTGACGAACTCAAGGACTCCAAGAAGACCTGCCGCACCCTCGAGAAAGCCTGGCTCCTCGACCAGACCACCGACAACATGACCGCCCTCAAACACGCCACCCGCAAGCATCACCAGCTCATCCGCACCACCAAGAAGAAATCACTGAAGGAGCGACTGGACAACAACGCCCACGTCAGCAAGGAACTCTTCAGCATCGTCAAGGAGTTCTCCAACCCCAGCACCGGCAACAACGACATCACTCCTTCACAAGATCTCTGCGACTCTCTCGCCTCGTTCTTCCACCGCAAGACTGCCGACATCCACAACAGTTTTGGCGCTCCATCCACGCACCCAACCGTCGAACCAACGCACCCCACCGCCACCCTCCGCACCTGGACCACGGTGACCACCGAAGACACAGCCCGCACAATGAACACCATCCACTCCGGTTCTCCAACCGACCCTTGCCCCCACCACGTCTTCAACAAGGCCGACTCCACCATCGCACCCCAACTCCGGGACGTCGTCAACACCTCCTTCAACAACGCCACCTTCCCGGAGAGCTGGAAGCATGCCGAGCTCAGCGCCCTACTGAAGAAACCAACAGCGAACCCCACCGACCTCAAAAACTTCCGCCCCATCTCGCTCCTCCCTTTTCCTGCCAAAGTCATCGAGAAGATCGTCAACAGACAGCTTGCCGCCTTCCTCGAGACGAACAGATCCCTCGACCCCTCGCAGTCCGGTTTCAGAGCCAACCACAGCACCGAGACCGCCCTCATCGCAGCCACCGACGACATCCGAGCCCTGCTCGACAACGGGGAAACAGTGGCACTCATCCTCCTGGACCTCTCTGCAGCGTTCGACACTGTCTGCCACCGCACCCTAGTCCAACGCCTCAGCAACATCGGCATCCAAGAGAAGGCACTGGAGTGGATCATCTCGTTCATCGCCGGAAGAACACAGAGAGTCCGCCTCCCCCCGTTTCGATCCAAAGCCATCGAAGTCATCTGCGGTGTCCCGCAAGGATCATCACTCAGCCCCACCCTCTTCAACGTCTACATGAGACCTCTTGCTGCCATCGCACGCCAACACAACCTCAACATCATCTCCTATGCCGACGACACCCATCTGATCCTCTCCCTCACCAGAGACCCCGACACCGCCACCGCCAGAACCAGCCTACACAAAGGGATGAAAGACGTCACCGAATGGATGAAGAACAGCCGCCTGAAACTGAACTCAGACAAGACGGAAGTCCTCATCCTGGGAACATCGCCCTCTGCCTGGGACGACTCCTGGTGGCCCCCAGCCCTGGGCACCGCTCCCAAGCCAACAGACCACGCACGCAACCTGGACCCCTCCCTCTCGATGACCAGACAAGTCAACGCCGTCTCCTCATCATGCTTCCACACCCTTCGCATGCTTCGCAAGATCTTCCGATGGATCCCGACCGAAACCAGGAAGACGGTCACTCAGGCCCTCGTCACCAGCCGATTGGACTACGGAAACACCCTCTACGCCGGAACCACGGCCAAGCTACAGAATAGACTCCAACGCATCCAGAACGCCTCCGCCCGACTCATCCTGGACATCCCCCGATGCAGCCACATCTCCGGCCACCTGAAGGACCTGCACTGGCTCCCCGTCAACAAGAGGATCACGTTCAGGCTCCTCACCCACGCACACAAGTCTCTCCACGACTGGGCCCCAAGTACCTCAACAACCGCCTGACCTTCTACACGCCCACCCGCCAGCTACGGTCTACTAGCCTCGCCCTCGCCGCCGTACCACGCATCCGAAGAGCCACCGCCTGAGGCAGATCCTTCTCCTACCTGGCGGCCAAGACATGGAACTCCCTCCCCATCCACCTTCGGCTGACCCAGGACCACCTCGCCTTCAGGAGACAACTCAAGACCTGGCTGTTCGAGCAGTAGCGGACCCCTTCCCCCAAGCGCCTTGAGACCCTTCCGGTGAGTAGTGCGCTATACAAGTGTTATGATTGATTGATTCCTACGTGCCCATACCGGTCATGTCTTATGTATTATCGCTGCTCCTACTTTCCGGCACCCAGTTCAGGTCTGTCTCTGGTTATAGCCAGCTATTTAGTACTTCCTGCGATAAATCCGCAAAAGGCCGCCTACGTAATCCCTGGGCATCCTACCGCCTGATTGTCTGTCCTTCAGCCTCTGGCCAGGTCAGGACATCTTTCACCCATGTGTCCATGATTGGACACCTTTCTGATTTCCATGTCAGGGCTATCCGCCAACCGGGCGTGCCAGTGTTAAGTCTAGAAATCTCAAACCCACTTTCTTTGTTTTGGGTCTTGGGACACCTCCCAGAAGGTAAGTCTGTATCGTGCCGGGGAGAGCCCGTCCTAACGTGGTCTGAAGTCGCTGGGTTGCGACAGGCCAGGAGACTTGGAGTTTGTGGCATCCCCAAAGCATATGACAGAAGTCAGCATCAGGCACCTTAAATCGTTGACAGCACTAGGGTTCGCCTCCGTATATAATTTGCAGTCTATGTGGGGTGAAATATGCCATGTGTAAAATATTAAATTGTGTGTCTTTTAGTCTAGTGTTGCAGGATACCTTCTTAGGGAATTGTAGAATCCTCACCCCCTGGAAGTCGTGCGCCAGAGTCTCCCATCTAGTTTTCAATGACTCTATAGAATCCCTTCCCATCTTGTTCAGTGTGCGAGAGAACCACGTCACCAAATGGCGTGCTTAACCCATGAAAAAAAGGAGCTAAAGGACCGAGTGAGTTGGTGGTTCTTCTCATCCAATGGCCCACTGATCCCTGAACTTCTGCACTAAGGCTCCATATGTGAGGAATTGACCCCTTAGGGAGGGTGTGGGTTTCGGCGAAGTCCTCAAAGGGCATAAGGGCTCTCTGCAGAAAGTAGTCCTCCAATGTCCCAATCCCTGACTCTGTCCAGGTCATGAGTTGAGTAGTTGTAAACGTTGTGGTCGGATCACCATGTGGGAGTCCCACCAGTGGTAATGTCAGTGCATATAACGAAGTTCCGCGGGTTCGCACAAGACTCCGATGCTAGCTCTGTAATGCCACTTGTAGAAGTACCGTCAGTCTGGAAATGGTTACTTTCGGGTTCAACAGGCGTGCTAATGATAATCCCCGATGAGGGGTCAACCCCAAGAGTTCCGAGCAGTGAGTGCAATCCACATCTATCCACTGAGACACCCATTGGAGCTGCGCAGGCAGGTAGTACAGTTCCAAATCCACGCCACCCACATCCAGCATACGCCTCAGGACCGCCAGGGACACCTTATGTCGGCCACCATCCCAGATTGAGTTTTGGAGAAGGGCATCTAGGTGTCTAAACTATGTCACTGGAATCTTGACCAGCAGGTTCGTAAATAGGCAGGGGAGCATCACAATTTTCTAAAGCAGCACTCGTGCCATGAGTGGTAGACGCAATCCATACTAATATAATAAAGAGAGAGCCCAAACCTTTGAGGCGGGTAATCTCAGGAACCACAGCACCAATCACAACACCCAATACAGCGTTGGAAAGGGCTGTTGCAGCAGAAACACATAGGCTATGCAGGCGCCCACCATATACATTTAAAAGGTAAAATAACTGTGCCAGCAAAGTAGTCCCTTGTGGGCATGTCTGCGTTGTGCTGTGGGCGTGTGCTGGGGGCGTGACAAAGGCTGGGGGCGTGTGGTACGTTCAGCCCTTCATGCCATGTCTCATATCTTGTGCTAATCCCACCCTGCTCCCTTTAAATACCCCTGCCCCCATAATCATAACCCACCCTTACTCCTTAAAATACCCCAACACCCTTAAACACTAACCCATCTTAACCCTATAAATATACCCTGTACCCCAAAACCCAAACCTAACCCTAAAAATACCCCTGTACCCCAAAACCCAAACCTAGCCCTAAACACTAAAAATACCCCTGTACCTCAAAACCAAAACCTACCCCATAACCCTAAAAATACCCCTGTACCCCAAAACCCAAACCTAGCCCTGAACCTTAAAAATACCACTGTACCCCCAAACCCAAACCTACCCCATAACCCTAAAATACCCCTGTACCCCAAAACCCAAACCTAGCCCTGAACCCTTAAAATACCCCTGTACCCCAAAACCCAAACCTAGCCCTAAACATTAAAAATTAACCCGTACCCCAAAACTCAAACCTACCCCTGAACCCTAAAATACCCCTGTACCCCCAAACCTACAAATGAACCCTAAAAATAACCCTGTACCCCAAAACCCAAACCTACCCCTGAACCCTAAAAATACCCCTGTACCCCAAAACCCAAACCTACCCCTGAACCCTAAAATAACCCTGTACCCCAAAACCCAAACCTACCCCTGAACACTAAAATAACTCTGTACCCCAAAACCCAAACCTACCCCTGAACACTAAAATACCCCTGCACCCCCAAACCTAGCCCTGAACCCTAAAAATACCCCTGTACCCCAAAATCCAAACCTACCACTGAACCCTAAAAATACCCCTATACCCCAAAACCCAAACCTAGCCCTGAACCCTAAAAATACCGCTATACCCCAAAACCCAAACGCAGCCCTGAACCCTAAAAATACCCCTGTACCCCAAAACCCATGCCTATCCCTAAACCCTAAAACTACCCCTGTACCCCATAACCCAAAACTATATCTGAACTCTTAAAATACCCAAACACCCCAAAACATATACCTCAGTACCCCAAAACATATACCCCTATACCCATACTTACCTTATCCAAACATTTTTAAAAAAACATGTTTTTACCCTTCTTGCATTTACAACGAATTTTGTTGTAAATGTATGCGTGGTAGAAGCATATAAAATGTAATGCCATGCGTTATAATGGCATTGCAGAGTCATGGCACTTTCATAATGAAAGTATGCAGAGTGATGGTATGCAGAAAGAAAGTTGCGGCATAATGGGTGTTTACCCTCCCCCGGTAAGTACATTGGTGGCACGGCGCCCCACATCCCCAGCAACATACTCCTATTTTTTCACCACCCATTTGAAAAATGCACATGTCTCTCTCATTGATGGCCAGCACCGACATACACTTTTAGACACACCTCCCGCCACAAGTTCTAGAATTGCGAACTTTAGAGCTGGGGAGCTACGTTCGAATCTCGGCATCAGCTCAACATCCTGTGATTCCAGGCAAATCGCTTTGTCTCCCCGTGCCTACCTCAAATGAATGTGTTCTTCTGTAATGCAAATTGTGCTCATGCCATGTTGTCGAGTTCGCGCTATACAATATTGCAAGGGAAAATAAAGTACGGAAACTCGAGTTCACACACTACTGAACGCGCACTCTTAAGCAGTGCACTGTGAATCGGAGCATTTCAAAGGCCTGTCACAGATAAGAAATGCTATCAAAACGAAATCCTACAAAACAATATACTACTGGCCGACAGCAATTCATACCCGGACAACGTCGGGACGGGCTGCTAGTGATCTCATAAAGACCACACTGAACCAAAGGGCTCGGAGCACCTGTCCCAAGTTCCCCTCTCTTATTTTGTCTAGGTCATGATATACCTTCACTCCCAGATATTCAAAGGAGGTAGGGAACCAGTCAAAACCAAGTGGGAGGTCTGGGGTGTAGGGGTACCCTCCACACTGGTGAATACACAGGTCTTAGCGCAGTAAACAGTCAGGCCAGATAGTCGTCCGAAATCCTCCAGAGGGTGAGTTGCCCCACACACTCCAGCCGCTCAATCCCAAAGGTATAAAAGTAGGTCATCCGCATACAAGGAGATTAGATGTTCCTGACCATCTACCTCCAGTCCAGTGCCTCTGCCCTCCATCTGGCACAGTTCCGCTAAAGGATCAGTGGCAGGGCAAAGAGCAGAGGAGACAGCGGACAGCCCAGTCAGGTACCCCGAAACACTCCATATGGGGAAGAAAATATACTCGCAGTCTTAAAACGAGCCAACAAATCTGTGTACAGGAGAGAAATTCATCTGGCCCATTCCTCCCCAGTCCCATCCTTTGCATAGTTGCCATGAGGAAGTCCCATCTGATAGAGTCGAAGGCCTTTTCTAGATCTATTGACTTGAGGAGGGACTCTCAATCTGCCTGTACCGTAGGATGAAATAGGATGTAAAAGAGGCATCAGAAGTTGAATACTGTGCTGCGTCCTAGAAACAAACCTTCTGGTCTCTATTTAACAGGGGTTGCATATGGGGAAGTAATCTATTTGCAAACTTTTGCTGAGGATTCTAAAATCCATGTTCAGCATGGATAGGGGGCGCCCTCACCTCTGTCGTCTTTGGCAAGCTTAAACAGAGGAGCAACAGAGGAAACACCTCCGTCTCAGTTGCAGCTATAGGCCTCTGCAAACAGTACTAGTTGAAAATATATAAATATTTTGTTTTAAAAAAGAACTATTTCAATTGAGTGAAACCGCACGCAGTTTAAATTAGTAGGCTACAGTGCCATCCGGTTTCTTGGCATGTGCCCAGTCGCCACAGACAGGCTCGTTTACTCACTGTGCTCGCAACTCCTGTTGCCATTCAGCACCTTTGCTCCACATAGGAGCGCTGGCCGGTGGTTTCACTCCCTTGTGTAACGGAGACCAGTACCTCACACCAGAGATATGCGCACGCGCCCCTGCCTCGCGCGCAGACGCCGGGCTTTGCGGTCAGCGATACACACTGAAGTTCGAAGCCGGAAACATGGCCTACGTTCCAGCAGCTTCTCACTGGTGAAGAAGGACACTGCAAAGTAAAAGGGTATTTAATATGGTGAATGAAAGTTGTCATTTGTGGTGTACTGCCTGTTTAGGAGGGGCTGTGGGGGTAAGGTAAGCTCTGGGTTTTAAGCAGTGCCCTCAAAACATTCAATATAAAACACACATTGTGTGATGATTAAATTGTGCTTAACGAAATTCAGGTAAAATGTAACAGGCTGGACAAATGATTTCCTGAAAACACTTGTTTAGGTATGCCTCGAAATTGTATATTGTAAAAAACAAAGGAGTCTGCCTACAAAGGAAAGAGAAAATATCCGGTATTGGAAAATTTGAATTTATAGGATTGCCTCGAAGTAGTAATTTTAGCATTGACAATTTGAGAAAGACTAAAATTAGGTGTACGCGCACAACCTGTTGAAGTGAGAAACTAATCCTGTAAATTTTCAACGGGGTAACGTTCTCCGGTCTGGAGCGTAAATTCTAAAGATCCAAGGTTGCGCACCCAATGATTGGGTGAGTCCCCCTAGGCACAATCGAAGCCCTGCATAGGGTTGTAATCTTCAACCAGTTCAAAAATCCAAATTAAGAAATGCTGCGTAGCCAAATTAGATGGTTCAGATATATTATTCGTAATACAAGAACTTAAATTCAATTCTATGTCAGGACCGGAGGCTCTGATTATGCTTATCTAATTTCTTTACTAGAAATGCTCAGCAGCCAATCACAAAACAGTAAAGAAAAACACAACTACAAAACCCATGAGTGCTCTGGGTATCACATGGTAAACCATAGAGTAGCCACTATAAAATGTCCCATAGAGAATACTACATCCTCTTTCTGTGCTATCTCCTTCTATGTTTTCATTACTTACATTGCTTCTGCTTTATTTCATTGCTGTATGCATTTATTTGCTTACTTTTATGCTGCCTGTGTTCGCGCTGTGTTTCGCGCTTTGCCGTTGTGTTGTCCGGCTTCGTGGCAGCGCTTGTGCGCATCGCGCTGTGTTGGGCGGTCCTTTGTAGTGCCGCCGTTGCAGGGGGCGCGTGTTCGCCTCCCCGGTTTCGGGCATTTGGCGCCCGCGCCTTGTGTAAGTGGAGCTGGAGTCACGGGGACCGAGAGTTTGCTCGCGCGGACCTCTCCATAGCGTTTTAGCAGGCGGCCGTTACCGCGCATGCGCAGCGGCCATTTTCTTTATTTATTTCCGTGCTGTCACGGAGTTATACACGCCGGAGCAGCGTTTTGATTGCTCAAGCCCACAGCCTGCGCTTATGGTCCCCAGTTTACGCCCAAATTGAAACCTTTGGGCTGCATAATATTCATAGGCATTGCCTGGTGTGGCCTGTCTGTCAGCAAGCCCTCCCTCCACACTTAAAATTTGTTTCTGTCAGGTGGCTACCTGCATTGCATTGGCTTGCTTTGGGGTTGCCACTCCCCCTGATATACTTGCCTTTGGCAATTTTTGCATTTTTCCTTCCTCTTGTGGGCGTGCATTGTTACACTTTGTGTAATTATGGGAAATTATTACGAGGAAGAGGGCTATTATTATGATGAGGAGGCCTCTGGTTCTATGGAACAGGATTTAGTGGAAGCATTGGATCAAAGTGTCCAGCATTCTGTTAATAAGGCACTGGTTCGCGCCATTGCACCCTTGAAGCGTCATCTTTCAAATTATGCTTTGCAGCAATGCTGGTTGCCTTCTTCTTCTGAACGCACTTCTAAATCTCCCAAAAATCCACATCAGTCGGATTTTGCCAAACTGGTCAAGGCGCTGTCTTCCGAGCAGGCTTCTGGGAAAGCATCCAAGGATTCTCGAGCATCGTCCCCTCTTCAGACCGATGATGGCGATACCTCTTCTTGTTCGTCGATGATCAGGATGTTCCTCCTCCATCTAAAAAAGCTTGTATGGAACACTTTGTGAATGCGCCATCTCATCCCCAACTACTTACCTTCACTCCTACAGACATTATACATCCGAATTCGACATCCTGGCTTCCGACTCCAAAAGTGGCGGAGTACGTACAGGCGCATATTTGCCAATCATTCGAAAGGAATGCGCGGGCCTGTCTTAGATCGGAGTGCCCGCGGCCTGATTTGGCAGACAAAGTGGCGGATACCCCTGAAGTGGATCCAACAATGGTGACGTATCTCAAGAAGTATGCCAAAGATCCAAAAAAGGGCATAGACAGGGCATGGCGTTCATGTCAGGATAAAATGTTAGATCTTCTGGGTCCCCTTACAAAGATTCTAGACTTGGGCTTTCGGGCCAAGGAGTCTGCAACTGTCATAGATCCTGACAGGGGTCGAAATACTGTAGGGGGCGCCCTCACCTCTGTCGTCTTTGGCAAGGGGACCAGTGTGGCAGAGAGCATGGACTCCGGCATTCCTCTTTTCTGGTAGCAGTCAGAGTATAATGTCACCAGTTCAGGGGTCAATAAATGTGAGAAAGTGGAATAAAATTCCACCATGAGCCCATCAGGTCCCCGCGTCTTGCCCGTGGCCTAGCCTTTCAGAGATGCACGTACGTCTTCAGTTAACACTAGATCATCTAGTTTCCTCCTAACTAGCAGCTATAATACCGGGAGAACAATGGTACAAAAAAAAAGGTCACAGTGGCTAGCTGATTATAGATTCATATATGTTGAACTAAATTCAAATGCATTAAATAATTCAAAACGTCACTGCACAAAATTATGATTTCATGTGATTTAATATTGCATCACAGAAATAGCATTAATCAAAACATGAATGTGAGATTAATAACACCTGCATGTCATGGGAAACGGCACACATGTGGTACATTGGCTGACTCAGGCACTATTGTCACACACGCAACATACTCTACAACCACTACGTAATAAATGGGCAACTGACAGGGGTCGAGACTGGACAGATAAGGAGTGGACAATGGTACTAACGGGCCCCAAAAATGTTCCCCGCAACGCGCGCTTCAAACTGATCCAGTTCTACATACTGCATAGGGCGTACCTCTCACCTGACAAAATTAACCAGTATTTCCCGGGCGCCGCAGCTAGCTGCCCTAGATGTGCATTGGAGGGAGCAGACTTGCTACATATGCTGTGGCATTGCCCACAGATTCAGTCATACTGGCAGACTGTGCTACCAATATTAGAACGATGCACAGCCATGCCGATACCACACACTTGGGAGGCATGCCTTCTAGGCCTATACAAACGGACCAAACATAATAAAGTACCTTCTCGTTTCTCGGACCTTGGCCTCCTCACAGCCAAAAGGCTGATCACGAAACAGGGGAAGCGGGCTACTCCCCCCCTGACGGAACACTGGCGCACCTCCCTAGACAACTGGGCGAGAGCGGAAAGCACCACCCTTCGTAATGAGGAGACGACGGGACTGAGACAGTTCCCAATCGCGACGCTGTGGGATGCGACGCTAAGCTCCTTTCATAAAGAATGCCAACTAGTGAGGAACCCCCCAACTGATTCCCCCACTAGGAGAGACCAAGAGGCACTGAGCGGAGCAGAAGACACATAGGCCACAACCCGGGTACCACCGACAGGGACGCACGCGACCACCCCGAACATACCATCGGCGCGCTTGTTGCCGACATCCCACACTGGCCGCCTTGGTGGTATCCCACCCCACACTCTTCACGCGCCCAGCGCCTACCCCCGCCGACCCATTGCCCTCCCCAACGCAGGGATCACGCCCACAGCCACGATTCAATAGCACCCACGAGCCCCCAATGCATCGATGCACCCTCAACCCGACACACGCACCACATTTTCAAAGTTGATGACCATAACCCCCCTTTCCTTATTCCCCTGGTTTTTTATTCCTTCATTGTTTATCTTGTCATGCCATCTCCTTTGTTGCGCCAGAACGGCTGGGACAATTGTGATGAACCACGGACATGATGTATGAAGCAGTGAACTGCTATATTGTGTGATGTGCCCCGCAAACATGACAGACATCTCTGAGATGTGGAAATGACTATGATGTATCATTCAAGTTTTCTTTTCTCCTATGCATTCAATAAAGGATATTTAAAAAAAAAAAAATGAATGTGAGATTAATCAACATTGGTACACATCAGTGCTCAGAAAGACAGAAGGAGAGTGAGTGCTCAGGGAGAGTTGAGTGATTGTGTGAAGGGGCGGAAAGGTAATGTGGTTCAAGTACATCATAGCTGTTTAGAATCAATCTGGTCTTTAACTTGACAAAACAATGTACAAATAAACATAACAGTCTAGACACATATACATGTCCCTGTTGCCTATGTTTGATATAAATAGTAAAAGGGGTTCCCACCCACATCCAAATTAGCGGGCCCCTTGCGTAACCCGAGAATGAGGTGGCATATAACATACCCCTTGAATACCAACTAATAAGTAGCAAGGGGTCAAAACGAGATAAGTGGTGTGCGTTTTGTCTGGCAATGATCTCAACTGTGACTAGTAAACAGCGAAATCTCTTACTGGGGCCTCTCTTGAAGCATAGAGAAATCCCATCAGAATCCCAACCTGTACCGCCCTACATCATTTGGGAATCTTCCTTTAGCAAGTGGGAAACAAAGTACCCAGTGTGAGATTTGGCCTGATTCAGCCGAATCTATCTTGTGAATCCCAATGTCTCTATGTTATGATATGAACTCAGTATCAGGTGGTAACCGAAAAGCAGTCCTGAATAATGTAAATCAAAAAAGTGTAGAAAGTGAGAAAATCTAAAATTGAGTAGGAAGGAGGAAACTAATTTTAATGGACACCTCCTTTTTCTCAATGTTAAAAAACAGTGCAAATGGTAGTATTAACAAATAACTACTCAGATGAACAAATGGTCGACATGTTTCTGCAGTTTGCTTCAAGAGAGGACCCAGTTAGAGATTTCGCTGTTTACTAGTCACAGTTGAGATCATTGCCAGACAAAACGCACACCACTTATCTCGTTTTGACCCCTTGCTACTTATTAGTTGGTATTCAAATAGTTGTTAGGGCTGTAGCATTGGTTGGTCGTTAAATATTCCCTTGATCCCCCCTTCTTTGTTATAAATTATATAACATACACTGCCATCAATGTTTCGGTCACGCCACCTCCACAGCCACCCGGGTGCGTTTCTTTGCGCATCGCAATTTGTATGCCACGACGCCTGAAAAAGTGGTGTAAGGTGTGTCTCTTGCGTGCGGACCTCATCCCTCGGACATTGCATGTCAGACATTTAAAATCCTGAGCAGTGCTAGCCATGCCTGACGGGTAATGTTGGCGCTATATAAAACATTGCAAATAAATAAATGCATGAATTACAGACAACAATAGACCTCTAACGTGTGCACTTGGTCTTGCAGCCCTCTCCTGCCCTTCCATTGTAAAAAAAAAAAGAAATAAACCTCATTATAGTAACACATTCCACAACCTTGAACTCCCTTTCTCCAGGACAGATCAGCAACGGCTATCCGTCCAAACATCACAGAAACGCAAAATATTGACATTCCTAGACCTTACCAGACTCTAAGAGGATATCAGGTTGAGGGGTAGGTAATGGTAGTTTTGACTGAGGCCATTTGCTCCTTCCCAAGTATTGTTGACCTAGAAAAAGCTAAAAAAAATATCCTGTTCTATCCCACCGTACCTCCATATTTAAAGAACTCTGGGCTACCTGGTATGAGAAAAAATATTCTGTATCCACTCTACCTCCTGGAGTCCCTCCCCACTCTCTCCTGGACCAAGACTCATTTATCGGTGCAGAGGCTGTTAAGCCTGTTTGTCTCTTTTACTAAGAAGCCAAATCCCTTGGCATCGTTCCGGGCTACTTGTCAGTCCCAACTTTAACAGCTCCCTTCCATGTCCCTCCCTGGGGGGTGTCAGATGTTGTCTAATGGGTTTGAGGCAAGAGGGTGTTCCAGCTATGGCCTGACCCCTATTGGATGCCCTCAGATCACCAAGCAGGCCCCTGAAGCATTGTGGCCAACATCAGTACCTCTGTTAAGTTTCCTTTTAAAGTAAATCTTCGGCTGACTGGGGGTAACCACAGGGGGCGTTCTCCATCTATCAGTGAGCTTTCAAGCTGAATCCATGGCTTGATTCTTTGATTGGGAATCGTTGTCAGAGTCTCACCCCATCTGAGAGGCAATAACTGTCACCGCTTGAACTGCTTCCGCTCTCTCCAATTCTGTTTGATCTCTGGTGGGTTTCAGCTGTGTGTTTCTGCTCCTGGGTCCTTGGACCCTCTTCCTGTGTCTAGGCATTCCATCGTGGGATTCTTTTGATCTGTTCTCACGAGATGTTCCAACTTTATAGGATTCCAACAAGTCCCACACTTCTTGGGGGATCATCATAGAAACGTATTTTTCCATCCAACTTAATCTTCAACCGGGAAGGGAACATAAGTGAGTATTGTATTCCCTGCTTCCTCAGGGCTTTTTTGACCTCTATGTAGAATGCTTTCTTGGATGGACAGCAAGAGTATAGTCTGGGAACAATGTGACCTTTCCGTTCTCAAAATTGTAAAGACCCTCATTCATGGCGATTTGTAGAAGAATATCCTGGTCACAAAAGTGGAGGAGCTTGGCCACCACCGGACACGGGGGTTTGCCCAGAACCGGAGGTTTCGATGGGACTCTATGTGCTCTTTCTAGGGTGAAGAAGGGTGTTAGTTGAATGAGTACGATCACCGTCTTCATCCAGCCTTCCAGATATGCACCATGTCTCCTCCTTCCGTCCCCTCCACCAGGCCCACCACTCTAGCTCCTCCTGTTACGGCCCTCAGCTCGACGTTTTAGGGCCTGTACTTTATTCGTTATTGTTGTAATTTGCTGGGCCAGATCAGTGTGGGTCGGTTGTATTTCACTGAGTCCCAATTCCACTTCTGCTACCCTATCTGTTAATTTACTGTGGTCTGCTCGTAGCAGACTCAGTCCTACTGAGACCGTGCCTAATTCTCGTTGGAGTGTGCTCTTAGTGTCTGCAATGGCTGCCAGGATTTGATCAAATTGTAGTTGCATGGGAAATGGCTTGGTGTCCAGGCTCTCACTCCCTCCCTCCCTCCCCACCAGTGCGGATTCTGAACCACAACCATGTGCATGTGATGTACTGGGCTTCAATTTTCCCATATCACTGAAGGACTTGAACAGTGCAGGTAGGTGGGAGTAGGTTCCAGGGCCTAAGCTAGGCACAGAGCCACCAAGACCCCAACCTCCTCTGACGGCACCCCAGAACGTGCATGGATCTTTCTCCCAGTTGCGGGCAGAAACAGTGTTGTACCCAGTTGGATCTGTATACCTGTGTGGGTGGTTGCCATGGTCGAGCAGAGCCACTGTGGTTTAAAATGGGCAGATCCCCCACTGTAGTGTGATCAAAAATATCAGAATGTTGAGGCTCCTCAGAAACCTGGTCCTTCTACCAAGAAACAGTTCACAAATACTACGGGCAAGTGCAGGATTCATTCAGGCCCATCGCATCAAGCAGCTGTGCATTTGTTTCAGGTCACTACCAATCGGCACCTCCAATTTCTGTGGACCATTACTACCTCTTTTGTCAGGGCCAGACAGTGCAGGGCTATGCAGGGCTGTGTCGGAGAAAGACTCGGTCTGGTAGGCCCCCTAGAGTAGATATCTGAAGTTGGCACCTCGGAGTCATATGCTTCCTTTATTGTCGGGGGTGTTTGGTTCATAGAAGTGCTAGGCCCTTTCATTTCAATCTTCATTAAGCACCTCTGTGTTACGTGCTTCCCATGCGGCCAGGCGGGAGACGGGCCACAGGGACAATGAGCCTGCTCTGCATCGCAACCCCTGCAGCCAGCGCAACTCCTTTGCGCATACGCCGCCCTGCCCCGATGTATGAAGCTCTCGGCACGGGAGCGCAGGCATCGTTTTTCATCAGCAAAGAATGCAGTATTGTGCACTCTATGTGGGGGCTCACCTCCAGACTCGTGCCACAGCACAGGTGATCCTCACTTTGCCTCCGTGTTCAAAAGGCGGTTCACTCCAGGCTGCAGGGCAAGTCCGGCAGACACCACACCCTCCGTCGCCACCCCAGAGTAGTTCCCGTACCCAAGGGCACGTGATCCGAGATATCAAGGGCCAGCGCAGCCCAGGCTCATGGTCGGCTGGCTTACCGGTGGGTTAGGAAACAGGAGAAATGACTGAGTTGGAGCACAGCGCTGTGATTACGCGTCCGCCATTGTTGGCTTGATAGCCACACCCCCATAAACATACAGGATCCAGGATGGCTACAAGGAAAGGAACCCTCTACAAAGAAGTCAAATGTGACTTCGGCAAAATTATTGAGAACCCCATTGACTCGTCATCTGAAGGTGGTCTGCAACTGACTGTGGTGAGCATTCCCTCAAAAACCAATTGTCAAGGTAGGGGAAGACGGGTACCTCGACCTCAGAAGATGAGAAGGGACAATCACATCATTTTCTTGAACACCCAAGGGGCACTGGTGAGGTCAAAAGGTGGCATGGCAACCTGAAAATGCTTGTGGCCCACCTTGAACTGGACTGCAGGTCGGGGATATGAAAAGATATGTCTTGTACGTCCATCACCATCAAGTTTCCTGGATCCAGGGCAGAGAGAGCCTGGGCCAGTGTGAGGATCTTGAATGTGTCCTTTCGCAGAAAGATATTGAGAGGGCAAAGATCTTAAATAAAACGTAGACCTCATAATTTTTCGACAGAAGGAAGTAACAGGAATAACATCTAGTCTACACTTCCAAAGCCGGTCCCTTCTCTATGGCTCCTTTCACTAAAAGAGGCTCAACCCACTATTGCAGAAAAATAAATAGCCCGACAAATGCAGCTCTGATGCAGGTGGCAAGTCAAAAAGGAATAGAAGGGTGCAGCCTTGTTGGATGATTTAAAGGACCCATCTGTTGGATGTGATGCTCTCCCAACCTTGGAGGAAGTGGCGAACCCTGCCTTCCATAGCGTGGTTGTGTGCCACTAAGGCAACATTAAAGAGGTTTTGAAATTGTTGCAAGAGGGGTGTTGGGGACTGAGATCGTGGTATCCCTGATGGCCTGGTCATTGTCTGTTGGGCATACAGCACAAACTTTAAAAGGGCTGGAAGGCCTGTTGTGCAGGAGGCAGCTTGTTCCTGCCAATACACCAAGCCCCTGGCATATCCCTGAAAAGGGAAAAACTGTTGGGGAGAGTGCTGAAATGGGGCTGAACGATCCATGGATCATGCCGTGGCTCACCCCTCTTTGAAAAGGTCTAGGGTAGAGTGTGCCTTTTCGCTGAGCAGGTGGGATCTGTCAAAAGGTATGTCCATTAGAGATGCCTGAAAGTCCCCAGAGAAGCATATGGACCTCATCTACGTGTGGCGCTGAGGCACCACACTTCTTGCAATAGCCCGTCCCAGACTATTAGTGGTGTCTAGGCCTGATTGGGTGACAACTTCAGCTGTGTCTTAGTCATCCTGAAGGATCTGAGTCGAGGAGTCCTGTAAGCCTTCTGGGACTGGTGGTAAGATCTCACCAATCATGTCCCAGAGTGCATGGGTGTAGCGACCGAGGAGGCCGAAGGTGATGACTGACCTTAAGGTAAGGCTGGGCGACCAAAACATTCTCTTGCCAATACTTTCCATAGGTTTTGACTCTGACTGGGAGTAGTTGTAAAGGCATAAGGGTTCACTCTGCTGGTGGACGTCTGCACCACCAAACGCTCAGAAATTGGGAGCTGGGATAAAAGAAATCGGGGTCACCAGGAGCTGGTCTATGGCAATGTGCGATTTGGTGATTAACCGGAGGGCCAGACAAAGCTTTTGCCCAAGTGCCAAACAGTGTGTCAGTGGCTGTCTCACTGAAAGGCAGAAGATGTTTGTTTGGTGTCTGACCAGACTGAAAAGTCTCAGTGAGGAAATTAGTTTTTACCTCCATAGTGGGGAGGTGGAGGTCAAGGAATTCTATGTCAGGACCGGAGGCTTCAGATTATGCTTTTTCCCTTCTTCGCTGTTTATTAACAAACCAATCAGCAGCCAAAAAAACATCAATATAAGCCTTATACCTCAGAACAATTCTATTAAGGACAAGGAGGCGAGGATTATGCTTTTTCCCTTCTTCGCTGTTTATTAACAAACCAATCAGCAGCCAAAAAAGCATCAACATAAGCCTTATACCTCAGAACAAAGGATATAAAGGCTATCACAACTTAGAAAAAATTCTGAATAAACTACAAGTCCCATGGTCATCAGCAGAACAGCCTGCAATATTGTCCTTCGTTAGTGTCCATGACATCTAGATAGGACGTTCCTCCTATGACCACTTCCTCTTTCTTCGCTGCTTCGCAGCCAGTTAAGTGTTTTTTTGTTGTTCTCCACACTGGGTTTCTACTTTGTGGGGTAGTTTAAATGATTTGAGTATTTGATTGCTGGTACGCTTTGTTAAGGGGTTCTTGTTTGCCTTTCAGAGCCCCTTTAGGTCGCGGGAGCATTCGCTGCTCTTCACGCGACTTTCCCTGTGTTTCGCGGCCGCCTCCGGCCGCTAGGGGGAGCCTGTGCGTCTCGTTCGCCTCAGCGCGGCTTTCTCGTCAGGGAGACCGCGCTGAGGTGAACGTTTCGTCAGAGCCACCCCTTGCCTCACCGTGACGCTCAGCTCGTCTGAGTCTGTACTGCCCCAGGTTTCAGCCTTACATACGCCCCGCTGAGGGTCTGTACAGCGGCTTTGCCGCGATGCCGCCTACAGGCATTTCTGTGATTGTGCGCCTTGTTTTCCTGCTTTTGGGTAATTTCAGCAGCGCACAGGGAGGCAGCAGTGACCCGGTCCTATTGAGGGTCAGCGCGCTGTGGGTTGGGTGCCCCCCTTTAAAATCCCGGTACCACTGGGCCCAAAAACTACGGCAGAGTACCTCTGTCCCACATATTTTAAACAGGCTACTACCTGTTGTCCTGCTCCTGTGCCTTCCCCCCTCTCACCTTATCATTAAGAGGTGCTTGGGTTGCGCTTTACAGGGAGATGGACAAAGACGAATATTACGAGGAGGAGGAATCTCATCAGTATTTAAATGATGAGGAGTTTTATACAGCGGTTGATAGCTCCATTTACCGCTGCGTGCAGGAGATCGTAGGTCCTATGGAAGATCGACTTTCTGCACGCATTTTTCAGGAGTGCGAGAGGGTCACTCAGGCACATTTGGGGGCCTCTAGCTCTGCACCTCCGGGGGAAGATTCCCCCCCAGCCCCTAAGAAAAAGTGTAAGGAAGGGGTTGCTGGTGCGTCGCAGGGTGTAGACAGGGACGCCTTCGAGCGCCTGCGTGACGCATATCTAGCCAAGGCGACCGTGACTACCCCTGCGCCTCCACCAGCCCCGGGCCCTTCGGGGTCCTTAGGGACACCGCCCTCGTCCCCTGGACGGTTTTCCCCGGCAGACACTGACGATGAGGATGGGTCAGTGCGTTCCTGGCGGCCCTCGAGCTCAGCCACTGAACTACCCCAGGATAGTTCGGGCATGCTGGACCCGGATGAAATAATGCATCCGCGGTCGGCTGCCTGGACACCGGGGGAGAAAGTGGCGAAGTTCGTCGCAGGGCGCCTACGCAAGCCCCTTGAGAAGGACGCAAGGAGCTGTCTGCGCGGGGAGTGTCCTAGGCCTACATTGGAGGGCAAAGTGGCCCTTACCCCCGAACTAGACCCTAAAATGGCCACTTTTTTGGCGAAGTTCGTTTAAAGATCCTCGCATGGGGATTGATCGCTCCTGGCGCTCCTGTCAGGACAAGCTTCTGGATGCCATAGGTCCTATAACTAAGATCCTGGACATGGCAGAGGAAGCGAAAGTGTCAGGTGCGGCCATTTCCCCAGATGTCCTGTCCAGCTGGGCAGAGAGTGGTGGTTTTCCTGGGGAACGCCAATTGCGCCCTTTCCACCGAGCGCCGGAGGTCCCTCCTCATTAAACTTGACCCGAAACTGGGAGACTTGGCATCCTCGGAAGCGGGGGCGGTAGCCCAAGGGGGCCTCTTCGGGGACCCTTTTATCAAAGAGTTAGGGAAGTTTGTCTCTACTTTCACGTCCCTAGATAGGGCGCAGTCAAGTATAAAGAGAGTTTTACAGCAGCGTTTTTCCAGGGGGGCCGGTCGCGGTGGGGGCCGCGTGACCGGCCGTGGTGGTCAGCAACCTGCCAACAGGAATCAAGGCTCCGGAAGAGGGCAATTTAATGCCTCAGCAAACTACAATACCTTCTACCCAACCAGAGGTCTGCGCTTCCGAGGGCGCTGTGGTTTCAAGAATGCCGGTGGAAACAATCCCAAGGTGAGTGTTATTTCGGCAGACAGTGTCAGCATTGGGGGGAGGTTGGCCCTGTTCCCAGAGGCATGGGCAGGAATAACATCGGACGCTTGGGTCTTACAGACCGTCCGCGGCTTTCACATAGAGTTTTACGATCGACCATACCAAGACAGACCCCCACACCCTATTGTTTTCTCTCAAGCGGATGCGCAACTGGTCGACGAAGAGGTCGCCGGCCTCTGGTTTGCAAAGCGGCCATTTGTCGTTCAACTCGACATCCGGCCGGGTTTTTGAGCAACTTGTTCCTGGTGGACAAAGTGGATGGGGGAAAACGTCCAGTAATCAACCTCAAAGAGTTCAACGGATGGTTGGTTTACCGGCATTTCAAGATGGAGGGGATCCATCTTTTGCGGGATGTGCTCCTCCCGAACGACTGGTTGGTCCGCCTGGACCTCAAGGATGCGTACTTAATGGTTCCTATCCACCCTCCGCATCGTCGTTTCCTTCAATTCCAGTGGATGGGTCAAATTTTCGGCGCCTTGGTGCTTCACCAAGCTACTCCATCCGGCTGTAGAGCTCTTGCGGGGCCAAGGAATTCGGATGATTGTTTATTTAGACGACATTCTGTTGATGGCACAGTGCCCCAAGAAGTTGAGCCTTCAACTTCAACAGACAGTATCCTTGCTACAGGGGCTGGGATTTGTAATAAACGACGTGAAGTCAGTTCTATCCCCTACTCAGACAGTAGTGTTCCTCGGCTTTACGGTGGACTCGGTGCAGTGCACCCTGAGCCTTCCTTCCAGGAAGATGGGAAAGATTCGCCACCTTCTGCGTCAGACAATCTCGAAATCCCACACATCGCTCCGGCAGATTGCCCGAGTGTTAGGATTGCTTTCCTCATCCATTCAGGCAATCTTTCCGGGCACCCTTCACTACAGGGCCCTTCAGCGCCTCAAGGCGCATCATATTCGTCGGGGTCTAACGTACGATCAGGTGGTTCCCCTCTCAGTCGAGGTGAAGGAAGAAATGACCTGGTGGTTGACTCATATGGAAGCTTGGAACGGCCGGGCGATCTTCGGACCGGTGCCGGCCTTAGTCATAGAGTCAGACGCCAGCAGGGCCGGCTGGGGCGCCCGTTGTGGAGAGTTCTCCACAGGCGGCGCCTGGTCGTCCGAGGAGCAGGAGTTGCATATCAACTGCTAAGAGCTGTTGGCGGGGTCCTTCGTGGTGCGTTGCTGGACAAAGGATTCGGCCCGCTCCTGCGTTCTACTTCTCCGCAGTCCGCTATGTCAACCACCTGGGCGGCCCTCGTTCCAAAGCCTTGGCGGACTTAGCGAAGGTCTTTTGGGACTACTGACTGACTCGCCAGATCTCGGTCACAGCGGAGTACTTGCCGGGTCAACAGAACCAAGTTGCGGATTGGCACTCCCGGCACTTGCGGGATTCAAGTAAGTGGAAGCTGGACTCGGAGGTTTTCAGGTGGCTGAACACGCTGTGCGTTTTCAGTGGACCTCTTTGCGTCCCGTCTGGACCACCAACTCCCACGTTTTTACAGCTGGAGGCCGGACCCTCTCGCGGAGGCCACGGATGCCTTTCTCCAGGATTGGAGTCAGGAACAGTCATTCGCCTTCCCGCCGTTTTCGATGGTGCTAAGAGCGGCGGCCCATCTTCGCCGCCAGCGAGCGGATGTGGTTATGGTGACTCCCTGGTGGAGATCTCAAGTATGGTTTCCGGTTCTACTGGAACTTTCTTGGGATTCTACAATCCTACTCCCCCGCTTTCCGCGTCTTCTTCTCAACGCGGACGGGAATCCCCACCATCTGATCATGCAGAGTTCTCTCCGCCTCATGGCATGGAGGCTTTCAGGCGACGCTGGTCGCTCCCAGGCCTTTCGGGACCGGCTGAGAACTTCCTCTCAAAAGCCTGGACAGGTAGCACAGCGAAGCGGTATCGCTCTGCCTGGAATAAATGGTCCCGCTGGTGTCTTCGACGAGACCTGGATCCCCTGGTCGCAGGCGTCGTACCAGTTTTGAACTTCTTGGCGGAATCGGCTTCAACAGGACTGGCCTACCGCACTGTCAATGCAATGCACTCTGCGATCTCAGCAGGCCATAATCCTGGGGCAGGCGCTCCGATAGGAGAGCACCCTTTTGTTTGTAGGCTCTTGAGAGGGATTCGCCTCTCCTTACCGCCAGAACCGCGTTACTCGGTTCTTTGGGACGTCAACCTTGTTCTGAATCTTTTTTTGTCTTGGCAAGCAAACAAGTATCTTTCTTTGAAAGAGTTATCGGCAAAACTGGCAATGCTCTTGTGTCTGGTCTCATGCAGGCGGGTGTCTGATATGCGCGCCTTGGATATCTCTGTGAGGGTTTTTTTCCCCGGATGGGGTAGTCTTCACTTTGGGGCGCCGCACGAAATGTGGGTCAAGGTCAATTTCTTATCGGTGTTTCGTGGACGTCCCCAAACTCTGCGTGGTACAATGCCTGAAGGCTTATGAAGATTTAACCCTAGAACTTCGTCCTCCGGGTGAACGACAGCTGTTGATTGCACTGCGGAAGCCACACAAGGCTGTCTCATCTCCCACCATCGCCAGATGGGTTCGGTGGATCATGCAGGAAGCAGGTATCGATACGAAGCAGTTTGGTGCCCACTCCGCTAGAGGGGCCATGGCTTCTAAGGCTTTCTCTTTGGGAGCCCGTCTGGAGGACCTGATGCGTGCTGCGGATTGGTCCTCGGACTCCACTTTTAAGCGGTTTTATTTCAAATCAGTGGTGGATATAGCGCATTTGGTGGTAAGTAAGCTTTAAACTAGCATAATCTGAAGCCTCCGGTCCTGACATAGAGTCGAAATTTGCCTAGCTTAGTAACGGTAAGTTTCAATTCTATTAAGGACACGGAGGCGAGGATTATCCCTCCCGGCCACCGATGGAGGCGATCCCCCCCGTACTGCAGTAAGTACGCAGGTTTTCCAGTGGTATTTGATGAGACGTGTTGTGATAATACTGGTGATTTACTGCCTGTACTGAACCGTTTGGGTTTACAAACCGCTGATGCTGTTGTATGTTTCTTGTTAGGTAACGATGGTGCAAAGCAGGACCATTGAAGTTTAAGCGTGACTCGCGCGAAGAAAGAGGAAGTGGTCATAGGAGGGGCGTCCTATCTAGATGTCATGGACACTAACGAAGGACAATATTGCAGGCTGTTCTGCTGATGACCATGGGACTTGTAGTTTATTCTGAATTTTTTCTAAGTTGTGATAGCCTTTATATCCTTTGTTCTGAGGTATAAGGCTTATGTTGATGCTTTTTTGGCTGCTGATTGGTTTGTTAATAAACAGCGAAGAAGGGAAAAAGCATAATCCTCGCCTCCTTGTCCTTAATAGAATTGAAACTTACCGTTACTAAGCTAGGCAAATTTCGATTCTGCAGCTTTCCTGATGACTGTGGCAAATGACGTACTCTCCCCGCTGGTCCAAGAAGGGAAACCCAGTACCGGGTGAGGTGTCCAGTCCCCTGGCATATGGCAAGTCCATAGAACAGTTTTCCACTTATCAAAGGGTGCGGCAAACTCATTCCATCATCCCCAATATTGCCTCCAGATAGTTGGCTCTGGTCAGAGTCCAAGCCAAAAGTTGATGCAGTGTCTGCATGCGCCTGCACTCAAATGGTCATGATGAATTTGGTGGCATTTGTGTCCGCGTCAATGTCCAAGGGACCAGTGCAGAACCCGAAGCAATTTGAGGGCCACAGACAGCACTGATGAGGGATCCGCCAGTGGTAAACCAACTGGAAACCCCTGCAGTTTCTTGGGCTTAAACGACCATCAAAGGGAGCCAGAACTGTATCAAAGATGCACAGCATGGCCTCTCTAAAGGCTGATATGCTGCGACATCGCAGGCGGATGTGGAAATTTTGAATGCATCAGGGCCAGAGTTGGAATTGGCTCCTAAGTGAATTGGGAGCTAGACTTAGAGGCACAGTAATGCCTGCGAGCATTCACTGGAGATCGAGAGTGGTGGCAAAGGGCCGAGTTCCACTTGCACTTCTTTGGTTTCTTTTTGGAATTATTTACAGACTTTGAAAGTGAGGAAGGTGTGTTGCAGGAACAGCTTTGGGAACGGGAAAAAGTTTCCACTTCTAACTTCATCCGGGAGCATGACCTGCACGGTATCTTGCAATGTACGCTGAACCCAGAGGGGACCTGTCACAGATATCTGTCCATAACAGTTCTGACAAGGTTTAAATCCTGTCACTTTAGTAAGTAACATGTTCTCTTGAATGGTGGTAGAACTTTGAGAAAAAGTACCTTTGAAGTATGTAGAAAATGAGCAGCAGAGCTCTGAATCTTTGGCTGAAGGTGTAAAAAGCAGGGTACTGGCGCCAGCGTGCATGGGTGGCACTTACATGCAGCTTCACTTGTCACCTTAGGAGCTGTACAAAGCTGGCGGAGTCCAAGGACAACGCCTACCAGCATTAAGGAACATTGCTTTTGAGTTTCTGGGTACAGTCTGGCACCTTGGGATATTCACAGAGTGAGGTATCTGCGGTTAGAAAAAAAATTTGATGTTCATCAATTTGGTCAGTATTTGGAATTTTTGTGCATCTCAAAAAAAAATCTTGCTCTCACAATTGCCTGTGGGCATTTGTGCAGTCCCGATTGTGATTCACCCGGTAGTCTATTATAGAGAAATTACGTCAGAACTCAACTGTAATAAATTATTACAGTTGACTTCTGATGTTACAATGCCACCGCCGAGCCAAAAGCTGAGGGGAAAAGCAGGCCTGGTCATGGATGAAAACCCGGTCTGGAGCCCCCACTGACCCCTACCCACCGCACATCTACCAGAGGGCCGCCACTGGCACTGAACTAGGACGGACCATCAACGCCTCCCTCCAATCCGGCATCCTCCCTGACGACTGGAAGCGGGAGGAAGTCAAGCCCCTCCCTTAAGAAGCACACGGCCGACCCAACAGACCTGAAGAACTACAGGCCCATCTCTCTGCTCCCTTTCACTGCCAAAGTCACTAAAAGACTCGTAAATGCCCAGCTGACCTCATTCATCGACGAAAACACCATCCTAGACGCCTTCCAGTCCAGATTCCGCGGCAACCACAGCACTGAGACCGCCCTCCTCGCCGCCACTGACGACATCCAAATGCTACTCGACCAAGTACACACCACAGCCCTCATCCTACTAGACCTCTCTGTGGCCTGCGACACCGTCTCACACCACACCCTCGCAGCCAGACCACACGATGCCGGGATACAAGGCACCACCCTCAACTGGATCTGATCCTTTCTCTCCAGCAGCACCCAGAGGATCAGACTCCCCCCCTTCATCTCCGAACCTACAGAGCTCAACTGCGGAGTACCACAGGGATCATGTCTCAGCCCCACGCTTTTCAACATCTACATGGCCCCCCTCGCCGGCATCGTCATACAGCATGGGCTCAACATAGTCTCTTATGCTGATGACACCCAGCTCATCCTCTCCCTCACAAAGGATACCGAAAACACCAAGCTCAGCTTCCAGGAAGGAATGAAGGATGTTGCAGCATGGATGAAGGACAGCTGCCTGAAGCTCAACACAGAGTAAACAGAGGTCCCCATTCCTGGAACCCTAGACCTCCGCATGGGACGACACATGGTAGCCCTCTGCCCTGGGCAGTCCTGCCACCCCGACAGACCACTCTCGGAACCTCAAATTCATCCTCGACTCCTCCCTCACCATGACCCACTAGATCAACGCCGTCGCCTCCAGCAGCTTCAACTGCCTTCGCATCCTCCAAAAGACCTTCAAAAGGATTCCCCCCGAACACAGAAAAACTGTCACCCACGCACTCATAACCAGCAGACTGGACTACAGAAATGCCCTCTACGCCGGTATCAACAGGACACTACTTCACAAGCCCAAACCATCCAAAATGCTGCGGCCAGACTCGTCCTCGTGACCCCTCGGCAGGAACACATGACTCGATTAGAGAATAACCCACACCTACAAATCCCTCCACAACATCGGACCCAAATACCTCAATGAGAGAACTTGCTTCCACGCACCCAAAAGAAATCTCCGATCCGCCGACCTCGCCCTAGCAGAGGTCCCCCCCGTCCGCACAAACAGAGCAGGAGGAAGGGCATTCTCCTACATCGCAGCCAAGACCTGGAACGAGCTAAGTCAGCATCAGATACTCCCCGAACCTGCACGCCTTCAGTAAGGTCCTCAAGACCTGGCTCTTCGACTGAGCCGGAGCTGCCACCCACCCCACCACCCCAAGCGCCTTGAGACCCTCACAGGTGAGTAGCAAGCTCTATAAACCCCCTGACTGATTGATTGATTGATGGAGAATAATTAAATCAACTGGTTAAAGAAAACGTTGTTTTTCTTTCTTCTGCTCTGTTTCTAGCTTAGATTGCCAAGCAGATATTTATGGCAACTTGTTTATTTTTTGCACTCCTTTGGTATTAATAGAAAAGTTAGAATCATTTTCAATATTCTACACATTCCAACCTACTGTTGATTTTTTTTTTATAACTGTCTTGCATTAACCTGCTTCTAATATATTTTTTCAACAAATTCCCAACAGCTTTTTAGGTTTACTTTTGTAGTAGATACAATTTTTATTCTTCATATTTTTGCAAATATGCTCTCTCTTTCATATGAAAGAACGATGCAACAAGGGTTTAAATGGTTTGAGGCAAAGATGATAGTGAGAGCATGTATATAAGGGATAAAGTACCCTTTGCAGTACATGATAAGGATAATTGGAGTCACCTCGGAGTTCCATAACCTCATAGGAACTCTGCCTTCAGCCTTGTTACTGTATATGGAAACGGAACTCATCTGTGACTTGGAATATTCTCAGAATGTACGGCAGGGGGTTCTTTATCCCATTAATTATTAACAGTATTGTTGTTTACAGTGTTATTATCAGTAGTAGCAGTGTAAAGAGGCTGCTCCCATGGTTTTTGAAGTCTTCGGGACTCTTGAAGAAGTATGTTCTGTTTACTCTTCCAGGTGCCTTAATTAGGCAATGAATACATAGCAACTGAATCTAGCAGGCCCCATAGCTAGGCGCATAGGGCGGGTGACTCGCTGCCTTAAACAGTAGCAATTGAAAGGCCTACTCAAACCAGTTGACATCAGCAACTAATTATACATGATGCAGTAATGCACAGATCCGTACACCATATGAAACCGTCCTCGCAGCAGACATCCACGAGACACGGGTGACACTATGCAATAAAATGCATTGGTAAGTTTTCTAACTGCAGTGCCTTATTCTCTGGGATCCTTGTCGCCCAGCTGCAGCCTTTAATGCACATAGAGCGCAGAGTGTGCAGAATTTAAACGTTGATTTATCACAGCTAAAACTCACTTGTGGGTCCCGAACGCAACACATTACTCTTAACGTCTTCCAAGAATCGAGAGAGGCCTCAACTCGTGAGGGAAGCCCATCAGCACAACATGTGCCACAAATATGGTATTTCAAACAGAGCAGCAACAGAGGAAACACCCCCGTCTCAGTTGCAGCTATAGGCCTCTGCAAACAGTACTATTTGAAAATATATAAATGTTTTGTTTAAATAAAGAACTATTTCAATTGAGTGAAACCGCACGCAGTTTCAATGAGTAGGCGACAGTGCCCTCTGGTTTCTTGGCATGTGCCCAGTCGCCACAGACAGGCTCGTTTACTCACTGTGCTCGCAACTCCTGCTGCCATTCAGCACCTTTCCTCCAGATGGGAGCGCTGCCCGGCAGTTTCACTCCCTTGTGTAACGGAGACCAGTACCTCACGCCAGCGATATGCGCACGCGCCCCTGCCTCGCGCGCCGACGCCAGCGGTACGCACTGAAGTTCGAACCCGGAAACATGGCCGCTTCTCACTGGTGAAGAAGGACACTGCGAAGTAAAAGGTTATTTAATATGATGTATGAACGTTGTCATTTGTGGTGTACTGCCTGTTTAGGAGGAGCTGTGGGGGTGAGGTAAGCTCTGGGTTTTAAGCAGTGCCCTCAAAACATTCAATATAAAACACACATTGTGTGATGATTAAATGGTGCTTAACGAAATCCAGGTAAAATGTAACTGACTGGACAAATGATTTCCCGAAAACACTTATTTAGGTATGCCTCGAAATTGTATATTGTAAAACAAAAGAGTCTGCCTACAAAGGAAAGAGAAAATATCCGGTATTGGAAAATTTCAATTTATATGATTGCCTCAAAGTAGTAATTTTAGCAGTAATTTTAGCAATGACAATTTGAGAAAGACCAAAATTAGGTGTACGCACACAACCTGTTGAAGTGTGAAACTAATTCTGTAAATTTTCAACGGGGTAACGCTCTCCTGTCTGGAGCGTAAATTCTAAAGATCCATGGTTGCGCACCCAATGATTGGGTGAGTCCCCCTAGGCACAACCGAAGCCCTGCATAGGGTTGTAATCTTCAAGCAGTTAAAAAATCCAAATTAAGAAATGCTGCGTAGCCTAAATAAGATGGTTCAGATATATTATTCGTAATACATGAACTTAAATTCAATTCTATGTCAGGACCGGAGGCTCCGATTATGCTGATGGAGCAGGGTGAAGAGCAAAATTTTGTTCTAACTTGTGAAGTTAACCTCCCTTAATATATAACTTGACTAATAAGCATGTGGTGAAAAGTATTAATCAACTTAGTTTAAAATTGCAAACATTACACGCGGGATTAACAAATGTGCTATATGTTGCAAATGCAAAGAAGAAAATAATAAACTAACCTTTGTCTATTGTCTTTGTCAGTATTAAATGCGGCTGTTTAACTAATGGCATGTGCTTATGTTATGTCTTTTGTGACAAAAGCCTTTTGAGTTCGTGCAGTTCCTTAAAGAAAAAAGTAAATATAAAAAGCTGCATCTGTGTTGCTTCTGCTAGGTAACATAATTAACCTGGTTAATTATTAGAAGGGGGGCAGGTAACAGAATGGGTCTCAATTCTTTAATTAATCGTTGTCTTGTCAGGGGTGTGGAATTTATAAATTAAACTGCTTGTCCTAGGGGCGAAATGCAACTCAAATCTACTTGTCCTAAAACAAAATCTACTTGTCCAACCTATCGATAACATCAATCACAAGGGTCAACACAAAAACCTTTGTGCAGTATATAGCTTTAATAGCATATCTGTATTTGGGTGTGGTAAGTTTAAGTTAATGTTTTCAGTATGGTTATATGTAGATTGGTAAGTGGATATAGATGCAGCATAGATTGAATGTATGTACCATTAAGGTGGTACATTACAAAGCTGTGTTGTGGGCATGATTGGGCCAGGTTCAAACATGTACTACAAGTTGATGTACTCCTGTAGCTCACTCTGGATGTGCTGCTGAAGAAAAAAATACTGAAACAACTGAATGGCCTGGTACCATGCTATGCACAGGATGGTGCTAGGGGTTGTGTCTAATATTTACCGCGGATATAATGAGGGGGGGGTCTGTTTTCGAAGATTGGTGTATGTAGAGATGTTAGTTTTAACAAGGCACAGATAGAAGAATGTAACCTCCACGGTCAGATGACCAGATCCCACAGCTGTTTTCTGATTGGGCCTGCGACATCCACAGAAGTAGAACAAGGAAATGCAGTGATGCATTAAAAGTAAGCAAGCATGACCTGCAGGACCTTCCTGCTGAGGAGGGGTACCTAGGCCACGTGGCCCCTTGACCCTAAGATAGAAAGCAACTGTCCATCTCTCTCATCACTTAAGTGTCATCAGTGATTTCACAAAAAGGACAGGCTGATACGGAAAGTAACCTGCATAAATACTTTGATTTAACATGGCCCTTTGAAACTGCATGAGGAGGAACCAATAATTATTTAATTATCACTCGCCGCCATTCATGACATATAAGGGAGTTCATTGCAGAGGGACTCGAAAATTTCTCTCACAGGCATCCGTTATGTTGGGATCACTCTAAGAGAGATGGAAGGTTCTCCTTTAAAGCTACCTAGAGAAACGGGGGGCTAATAGGGGAGGATTCATCACTTCGCAGTCACTCTTTACTGTAAGTGGAGCTGCAAAAAGCTCCCATTACAACCGAGGAGCTTAAGGGCAAAGTTGAAGGTCTCTCACACCGTGAATACATAAATGAATTCCCTCTCCCAGAGATTAAAGATTTTTCATCCCCATCACTAGGAGAAGGTTCTCTGAATGATGGCTATAACACTCACAGCTGTGAGAAAAACACATGGAGATTCTATAAAGGAAAAAAACTAACCCCTCTCGTAGTTACTAATACGACTGAGAAAGGTCACTTACGGGGTAGCTAATACATTTTATAAATATAGAATTTTCAGTAACATTTTGCAATAGTAGAACAAATAGAAGGACAAAAATTTATGTAGGTGAGAATTAGTCAAAGCAAAAAAAGGCTGAAGATAGCTTACAGCACCTAATGCTTTTTTAAACTATGATCTCTGCAATATGATTTTGAAGCAAATTATTTTCCAATTCATGAGTTTTTTCCCTTTTCTCACAGCAAAATATTTGGGTACATTGAAGCCATTTTGCTTCAGAGTAATATATCGGGCCAACATGTGAAGAGCTTGATTAAGGGGGAATTTTATTCACCGGCCCTAAGGAACATTGGTAAGTCATGTCTGCAATAAAGCCAAAGGCCATTTGTAGTCCTGCCTTAGACCAGTAGTAGCACTGTGACTCAGTATCCCTCGGACTGCACACAAAAACCCACTGCTCAGACACACAAGTCCAGTAAACAAACACACACTGCCACTGCACAGATGCACAAGCCCGTCAGAGACATACACATTAGTGCAGACACACATGAAACCCTGAACACACGACACTGCAGATGCAAACTTCTTGAGACACACACACTCCTTAAGACACAGTATCCCTACTACAGACACAGTTTCCCTGGCAAACACACAAACTCTCCCTGCAGATACAGACACACTCTGGCAGTGACACCCACGCAGACTGGCTCTGATACACACAATCTGGAACAGAGCACACATTATTGAAAAGGAACACAAACCCCCTTGCACAGACACAGAGTTATGCAGAGAAAGTCCCTGCAGACACATACTCTGGCACAGAGAGACAGATCTTGAGGTACACACACGCTCACACCTTCCCCCTTTGGTACACACAACCCAATGCAAATACGTGCACCCCAGCACACATACACTCTGCCCTGCATGACAAACACAGACACCTTCAAAACGTGCACAATTCCACCCTGCACAATCTGCTGATATCACATACCTTACAGATATGCGAACCTTGTACACAAACACACGCATACACACACACAACCTGCAGACACACAAGCACACTGCAGCAAACACATTCAGCAGGTATCACGTCCAGCAAATCACTTCCCAAATGGTTTAACCTGTTGACTGGTCGGTGCATGATATCAAGCAGTTGCACTAAGTGCCATTAAGAAGGCAGACTGGACTTCTGGAATCAACATATGGTAAACAAACAGACAGGTTCGACACGCTCTCTGTTCAGGGATGGAGCAATGTGGCCTATGTTAGAGCTTTTAGCCCGCTTTACAGCTGGTTTACAGTTGTTGCCCTGCTGGTTTAGGACTGTTTTACCGCAAGTACTTGCGTTCACTCATTGTGGCACTTGTATAGAAAATAAATAGCTTTCTAAAGACGGTTTGTGAGTGACACTGTGCTGCAGTGACTCTCTTCATATACCCTTGCACACAAACCTAGGCCCCTCACACAATTCTAGGCCCCTAAGTACATAAATGTAAATACATAAATCAATGTGGGACGCTCCATATTTCGCAGCCCCCTTATAATCTGAATATTGGACATCAGAAGTCTGGAAGGAGCAAATATGTGAGGGCGTGGGCTTGAGGGGAAAAAATGAGTGCAAGAGCGTTATGTGGCACGAGCCATTATCATAGAAAGGCAGATATTGGTGCCCAAGTGGGAGAAAACACCAACAGAAGGACGAACGAGAGCAGGTATCAGAGGCCCTGGGGGAACTAATAGCTCGAGCAGGGGCACAAACGTCAGAACCAGGAGGAGCAAGCTGCAACAAGAGAGGCAGGCAAGCAGACTTGGTCATAAACATCGCAGGGGAGAGCAAAGAAATTAGGTGTGGTGAGAACCCCTTGCAGCCCCCCAACCTCTTACCAGCTGCTTCTGAAGATGTATTCTACAAAACTGCATTGCCTTTTTCCTCCTTCAATGCCTCACAACAGTGTGTGGCGCCTCGCGGCCAATAGCAACACAGCGTCTGGCCCTAAACACACCCCGTTAGTCTAGAGAAAATCCCTGGAATAGTATTAGAGATTACAACGAATAGGGGACAGATGTACTTTCTATGTCCACAGGACCCGTAGGTCTATTGTGAAGGGACACACCAAATACCAAAGTATAGCGTTTACAATCTTTTATTAAAAATGAAAGTCTAATATTAAAATTTCAGAAGGAAATCAATCAATTCAACCTAAACACACCCCCACAGCAAGAATGCAGTTTCCTGCAGAATGGGTTTAAGTATTTCTTTGGCTAATACCAGGATAAAATGTTGGGCTTCTAGTCTTTTGCAAGTCGTGATACTTTTCCCATGTTGATTGCATTTCATTATGCCTTTGTGACTGGCTGTGAGCACCAGAGCTTTATCCTCCTTATGGTTAGTAAATATCTAGTTGTCCGTCGGGCAAAATACACATTAAATCTTCTTGCCCTTGACAGAAACCAACATGTCTCGGGCGTCGGGCGATATGAATTCCACACCCCTGTCTTGTGTTTGTTTAATAATAGTTTCCAAAGTGAGGCCTGAAAAGTGGCTCCGAAAAATATGGCTGACAGAGATGCAGACGAGTAACCTTGTCCAGAGTGGAGCCTTGTAATTACGCAATGGAGCGTTTTGCTGAACGAACATTAATAATAATAAGAAAAAGACTTTTTGCTTGAATAAAATGTGCTCACGGAAAGAAGGCCCAAGGACAGGATTTGTGAATGTCTGCCAAGGTTAGGAAGTGAAAAATACAGTACTCGAACGGAATAGTATCACTTTTTAGGAAGCCAAATGTCGTCGAAGAAAGAGACAATGGGGCTTATGAAAAGCCCGGACTTGGACAAAATATAAGGATGACCTAACTGTGGTCTGACATGGCTCAGCCAATGAGAGATCTGGATTTTGTTGAAAGAATGCAGAATGTAGAAAGTTTTAGATAGAGAAAAGGTATAAAACCTGACATGAGCAGGACAATAAGCTTGCTTCCCAATTCCTGATTGACGTGCTGTTGGACTTTTGGCGCACGTTAGGACAGCTGACTTTAATTATTATTTTCCTTTTCAGGCGAAGCAAAGATAGACAGGGAAATAGATTTAGGGTATGGAAACTGTTTCTTACTAATAATTCATGATTTTGAAACTTGCTTGAATAAATGTCAGTCCAATACTTCATTTCCTAATAAAATGCTGCTTTCTTATTTGCTTATAAAATAAAGATTCTAAAACGTAAATGTTCATTCTTTGAAGAATAAAGCTAATAAAAATTAGATTTGAAAAGACAAGCTGGTCTTGTTTATTCATGGTCTAGTTACTATCAGTTGAGCCAATCACCTTACGTGGTCTGTTTAATAAATGATAAATGTTTAAAAATCATGGTAAAAGTTGATAAACTGCAGTTGTACATAATAGTGTAAATAATAGGTGAGTGAATATATTAATCAGATCACTAGATTCAGTTGCTCAAAAATTGTCTCATTGGTGTTATGGGCCAGTTTAAGTGTTTCAAAATTAATGTTGAGTATTGAGGTAATAGGTAGCGTTTGTGAGACAGTTTTTCTATATGAGCGCTGGATCAATGCTTATCTCATTTCTTTACTAGAAATGCTCAGCAGCTAATCACAAAACAGTAAAGAAAAACACAACTACAATACCCATGAGTACTCTGGGTATCACATGGTAAACCATAGTGTAGCCACTATAAAAGGTCCCATAGAGAATACTACATCCTCTTTCTTTGCTGCTCCGCAATCAGTTAAGTGCCTTATCTCCTTCTATGTTTTCATTACTTACATTGCTTCTGCTTTATTTCATTGCTGTATGCATTTATTTTCTTACTTAGATGCTGCCTGTGTTTGCGCTGTGTTTCGCGCTTTGCCGCTGTGTTGTCCGGCTTCGTGGCAGCGTTTGTACGCGTCGCGCTGTGTTGGGCGGTCCTTTGTAGTGCTGCCGTTGCAGGGAGCGCGTGTTCGCCTCCCCGGTTTCGGGCGCTTGGCGCCCGCGCCTTGTGTGCGGGGAGCGGGAGTTGCGGGGACCGAGAGGTTGCGCGCGCTGCTCGCGCGGACCTCTCCATAGCGTTTTAGCAGGCTGCCGTTACCGCGCATGCGCGGCGGCCATTTTCATTGTTTATTTCCGTGTTGTCACAGAGTTTTATATGCCGGAGCAGCGTTTTGATTGCTCAAGCCCACAGCCTGCGCTTATGATCCCCAGTTTACGCCCAAATTGAATTTTGATACCTTTGGGCTGCATAATATTCATAGGCATTGCCTAGTGTGGCCTGTCTGTCAGTAAGCCCTCCCTCCACACTTAAAATTTGTTTCTGTTAGGTGATTACCTGCATTGCATTGGCTTGCTTTGGGGTTGCCACTCCCCCTGATATACTTGCCTTTGGCAATTTTTGCATTTTTCCTTCCTCTTGTGGGCGTGCATTGTTACACTTTGTGTAATTATGTGAGATTATTACGAGGAAGAGGGCTATTATTATGATGAGGAGGCCTCTGGTTCTATGGAACAGGATTTAGTGGAGGCATTGGATCAGGGTGTCCAGCATTCTGTTAATAAGGCGCTGGTTCGCTCCATTGCACCCTTGAAGCGTCATCTTTCAAATTATGCTTTGCAGCAAGGCTGGTTGCCTTCTTCTTCTGGACGCACTTCTAAATCTCCCTAAAATCCACATCATTCGGATTTTGCCAAACTGGCCAAGGCGCTGTCTTCCAAGCAGGCTTCTAGGAAATCATCCAAGGATGCTCGAGGATCTTCCCCTCTGTAGACCGACGATTGCGTTACCTCTTCTTCTTCGTCCTCTGATCAGGATGTTCCTCCTCCATCTAAAAAAGCTCGTATGGAACACTTTGTGGATGCGCCATCTTATCCCCAACTACTTACCTTCGATCCTACAGACATTATACATCCGAATTCGACATCTTGGCTTCCATCTCCAGAAGTGGAGTATGTACAGGCGCATATTCGCCAGCCATTCGAAAGGGATGTGCGGGCCCGTCTTAGATCGGAGTGCCCGCGGCCTGATTTGGCAGACAAGTTGGCGGTTACCCCTGAAGTGGATCCAACAATGGTGACGTATCGCAAGACGTATGCCAAGGATCCAAAAAAGGGCATCGACAGGGCATGGCGTTCATGTCAGGATAAAATGTTAGATCTTCTGGGTCCCCTTACAAAGATTCTAGACTCGGGCTTTCGGGCCAAGGGGTCTGCGACTGTCATAGATCCTGGCGAGTTGATTGGTTGGTCCCAGAGGGCCATCTGCCTGTTCGGGATTGCCAACTGTGCGATATCATGTGAGCGCCGTTGCTCTGTTTTGTTAAAACTGGATTCCAAGTTAGCTGAATTAGCTACGTCTGAGTCGGGTTCTCTCGCTCAGGGTTTGTTGTTTGGCCAGCCATTCCTTAAGGAATTATTCAAATTTGTCGCAACTTTTAGTGGGCTTGACAAAGCTCAATCTTCTCTTCGACGGACATTCCGCCCGGTTTTTGGGAGGGCCGGACATTACAGGGGATGCTCGTTCGGCCGTGGTTCTAGCCAACAGAACCAGCGTGAATATCAGTCCCAGAGAGGAGGTGGACAAGATTCCTCTTACACCAGTAATAAGTCCAACTTCTATCCCTCCCGCAAGGGGAGAGGGCAATTAAAAAAAGGACGCTACGGTGGTAACCAGGGAGGACATCACGAATCCTCCAATTCAGGTGAGCTTGATCCCAGCCTCAGAGGTTGTACTGGGGGGCAGGATACAATTTTTTCTTCCAAATTGGCGTCTGATCTCGAGCGATGCTTGGGTGTTGGAGACTGTCCTGGTTTACAAAATAGAATTCTACAGTTGTCCGCGTCAGTCCCATCCTCCTTCGCCCCTTGTTTTTTCCCAACAAGATTGAGAAGTAATTTTCGCGGAAATCGAGTCTCTTTTGGCCAAAGGGGCCATAGTTCAGACTTCCCATCATCCTCAGGGTTTCGCCAGCAATATATTTCTGGTCCAGAAAAAAGGGGTCGGGTCCAGATTGGTTCTCAATCTCAAGGAGTTCAACGGAGGGGTTGTTTATCGCCACTTCTCAGGGTTCTTCTTCGGGAAGGGGACAGGATGGTCCGCCTTGACCTGAAGGATGCTTACATGTCGATACCAATCTACGGCCCTCATCGCCATTTCCTCCAATTCCAGTGGCTAGGGACTTGGTTCGAATACAAGGTTCTCCCTTTCGGCCTCTCGTCAGCACTGTGGTGCTTCACAAAGCTCCTTAGGCCCGTTGTGGAATCTCTGCGAGCCCGCGATGTTCGCCTGATCATATATCTCGACAACATTCTCATTTTGGCACACTGTCCTCTCCTGTTGATGACTCATTTGAATTGGTCAACAGCTCTTTTACAATCACTAGGGTTTCTTATAAATCCTCAGAAGTCTGTTTTCAGTCCCTCTCCGTCGATAGAATTCCTGGGTTTCCTGGTCAATTCGGTCTCTTGTCAACTCCTCTTGCCCAATCAGAAGATCAAATCCATCAAGAGGGAGTTGAGGTTGGTTTTGTCCAAACAGAATGTTTCATTGAGATCTGTAGCTCGGATTGTCGGTCTTCTGGCATTTTCGATTCAGGCGATCTTCCAAGGTCCTTTGTATTACCGGGCTCTTCAGCGTCTAAAGATCAGACATCTCCAGAAAGGCCTCCGCTATTCAGATCAGGTTCCTCTGTCGGAGGACGCGAGCTGGGAGATGTTATGGTGGTTGGAGCACATGGAATCTTGGAACGGGCGAGCCCTGTTCGGATCATCCCCGGATGTGGTGATGGAATCCGATGCCAATTGAAGAACCGGGACTTTGGGCCTGGCGGCGCAGGGCACGCCTGAAATCTTCGAGTTCACCTGTGTAAAAGCACAACATTTGTGAATAGGGACAAAAAGGGCTCATACAAGGTTTCAAATGAAAATGGCTTTATTGCCAATAAGCTGCAGCTGAGACAATTTGCAGGACTGCAAAGAGATCTGGTTTTACAGAGAGGAAATCAGTCTTTATATATGTTTCACAGACCCCTGACACATTATTCATTAACTACTACATTGTGGTGTGACCATCTCAGAAATATATCCACGTGTACATTACAGTATCATGATGCATTTCAGAAATATGTCTACGTTCACATTTTACATTATTCGTGACGCATCTGACCATGCAGATACTGGTTAATCTTTTACACCACTACCTCCTGACCTAGAGCCTTGGTCGGTTATCTTGAAATGTCAATATGCACTGTTTGATCTAATCAGCAGAGGCTCGTGTTTTCTGCTTTCCCCATACAAATGACGCACATGCTATTTGTGCTGAGCAAACACTTTACCCTTTCACTTTACCCAGGCAAGGGCAGAGCAAACTTGACACGTACTAGGTCAGCGAGCCCCTTCTAGGAATGCACTCGTTGAACTGGCTCTGTACACAGTTGAAGGCTAGTGAATCATTACACATGTTTGGAGTTACAGCAGAATGGACACGTACACGTTCACTTGCAATTCTTTTGGTTTCAGCTGAATTTCAGACAACTTAGTTTTAACCATTTGTGCAGCATGGAGCTATCTTCCATTATGAGTGGCTCATATCATTTACAGGCAGATGACAGACATAAATTAATGTAAACTACGGTTCACTTTAATGTATTCATTCAACAAAGGGCCAACTAATTTTTCATCTTTTACAAACGACCCTTTGAACCTTAGTTTAAAGTAATTTCATCATGAAGCATATCATTATTTAATAATTATATTGTCCATTTTTATCATTGTCAGAAATGTCTATGTGCATCAACTCAGTAGTGACTGTTTGCATCAGCATTCGATCCTTCTCCCTTGATATCCTAACTGGACTTTCTGTCAGCCGTCCTAATTGTTGACAGCATATTGGCAAGCAATTAACTAATAGACAACAGCCTATTATTAATAGGAAAATAGTTATAAACACCATTGCTATCTTCCAACCCCATGCACTCAACCAGTTCCAAATTGAACCTTCTATATCCCATGTGCCGGAATCCTTATGTGCTTCTTATACCTATATGATGCAGTCTTTTTATTGCTTCCCTGACAGTAACAGAGGAGTCAGGGACATAGGTGCAACAGGATGCCCCTATAATTGCACAGACTCCTCCCCTTTCTGCTAGCATCATGCCAAGAATCATTCTATTTTGTAACGAAACTAATCTCACAGCTTGAAGCTCTACTGTAATATTTTCAAGTATACTTGTCGTTTCATTTATTGTTGCTTCTAGTAGTCTGGACAATCTACGTATATCCCCTGAGTTGATAGATGGACCAATCCATGGTATCACCCCTTTGGAGAAGTGTGGCTCACTTGTTAGAGCAGGCAGACCCTGAAGCAGAGGTCAGACCCGGGACCAGGTTCAATTCCCGACGCGGCAGGGTCTTGAGCTCAAATGTCCATGGACTCGATAATTCTCGCTTCGGTGCCTGACCTAATCATGGGTTCACACTCTGCAACTCTGGGCATTAAGCTTGCTTAATCTCCACAACGGCCCCCCCGCGGCGGGATGCCTGGCTTTCACCTTGGGGATGCCCTGTAGGGGCTATCTCACAGGGAAAAGCCAGGACGGGTTCCCAAGGCAAGCGCGGAGATACCCCTTCGGGGGTCAATTCAGGAGCTATATAAGAAACATAATAATAATAATAATAATAATAAATATATCACCCGCTATCTGTGATGCTGTATCTCTTTGATCCACACTTCTCCTGCCTCGCCGTGGTGCATGTCTTTGCATGTCCCTTCGTACTTCCTTTGTGTCTTTTATTGCTATAGCAGGTAATACAAAACCTAGGTGACAACAACCACTCCAACTTGTTGGAAGCCATGTATAAGCCTTCTCTCGACAAATGAAATAAATTGAGTCCCCTACGTAAAGTGGAATGCTAATATTTCCGGCCGTCATTTCAAATGTCATGTTAAATTCTGCAAAACAGCTATTAGCTCTATTTTTACTATTGTTATGTAAATGGCGGCACAGGATGTTGCAAAAGGCAATGGAACTTGAACCAGGGGCAAACTTTGGTCTACCGAAGCTGGGAATTGCAAACATATCCAGCAATTTCCCCTTGGTAATATCTTATTGGTATGATGCAACAAAGTCACAAAGGAATTGTGGAGCATATCTTCTCTGCGGGCTATTTCTTCGGGTGACAAAGTGTATGCAGGTATTGTAGCAGGGGTTGTTAGTGTTGGGATCAACTGTTCCATGGGATAGAACACGTCCAATAGATATACAGTAATTAATGCTAGCAATAACAGACAGAATATCACCCCAGGTATGCACATTTTAGACTTGTACCATTTTTCTTAATTTTTAGAGCTGTATATTTCCTATCCATACCTATCTATTCTTATACTTTCTTTAATTGGATGTAGTGCTATTGATGACACTATGTTGTGAATTATCACTGTGAATCTTTACTATAATATAAGGTAAACATACTAAAAGCATAAACACATATAAGGTGAGGCTGTAGTACACAATATATTGCGAACAGTTATTTGTTAATATTTCAGATGGCCTCTGAGAATTTCTTGGTACTTCTCGCCTCCCAAAGATATGCATGTAATTCTTGTAATGCACGACCCTTTGGTCACGTATATCAACCGTTAGTGCAGCCTCACTTAATTTTTACAATATTGTCCACTGTACCTCACCCTAAAGGTAGCTTTTTAAAGCAGGCTGTCTTGCCAACCTGTGAAAAGTTATTTGCTGGTTGCTGCAGCAGCACGGGTGCTCGTAGTGACAGGAGGACTCGCAAATACCTCCCGGATCAGTTCATCTACTAATTGCTGCAGTGGCACGGGCACTTTGCAGTTACAGGAGGTCTCGCAAATACCTCCTGGATCAGTTCATCTACTAATTGCTGCAGTGGCACGGGCATTTTGCAGTTACAGGAGGACTCGCAAATACCTCCTGGATCAGTTCATCTACTCAACGTTGTACTGGCCCACTTTTTACTAATAACTCCCTGATGAAGTGTGCTAAACTTTTCTTGTTCTGCAACTGAGCTATTACTCCTGGTGGCAGTGTGCAATATACCCTAGTTGAATTTTCTCAGTCAGAAAGTACTCTAGCTAAAGCTTCTCGTAATGCTATACTGTTTAAGTCTCGCATTAGCTCATATTCTAGCTGATCAAATAATTCCTGGATGTATAGTAGTGCGCTTTCGTTGTTTTCTTCACCGTTATTCTCAAAGTCAAAGATATTTGTTAAAACATCTGTTAGGATGATATCTAGCAGTAATACTTCATCTATTTCCTGAAGAGTATCAATTATAGGTATTATTGACATTTCATCTCTGTCGTCTTTGTTGACCGTAAATTGTACCTCTTCTCCTCTTTGATCAATTCCGGTGTTGGCATGTGCTGCTGACCTGGGTCTTGGCTGGATGTGGTGTCAGGAGGTGCCCTCTTGATGTTGCTGGCGTGGATCCAGGATTTGTTGTTGGTGCACTTTAACGCAGTCTCCGTGGCGAGCAGGACTTGCTGTGGACCCTTCCAGCGAGCTTGGAGACAGTTGGACCTCTAGAATGCCTTGATGAGCACCCAGTCCCCAGGTTTAAACTTGTGTCCCTCAACTTGCAGTGGCTCTGGTAGGGCCCCCTTCACGTGCTGGTTGATAGAAGCAAGAGTGCGTGTAAGTGACATGCAGTAATCATTCAACAATTCATTCGTCATCATAGGCAGAGCATTTTTGTCTGGAACTCCCCAAGCTACCATTGGCAACCCAGTGACTATTTCATGTGCACTGAGTTTGGTCTTGGCATCTGGTGTGCTCCTCATGCTCATTAGGGCAATAGGTAAGGCATCCATCCAGGTCAATTTTGTGTCCGCACATATTTTTGCTATCTTGCTCTTTAGCACGCCATTTTTCCTCTCCACTGCACCAGCGGCCTCTGGATGATAGGCACAGTGCAATTTCTGCTGTATTCCCAGAGCCTTGCACGTCAATTTTATTATTTCATTACAGAAGTGGCGCCATTGTCTGAAAATAGTATTTTTGGGACCCCAAAACGTGGGATCAACTCCTTTATCAGGCACTTGGCTGTTGAGATGGCATCATTGTGTTTTACCGGGTATGCCTCTATCCATTTTGAATACATGCACACCACCACCAGGATATACCTATACTTATTTGTAGGTGGCATCTCCACATAGTCTATTTGCAGGGCTTCAAATGGCATTGTTGGTTTTTGAAAGTGGCCTTTGGGTACTGGAGCAGTCTTACCCACATTGTACTGTGCACATACCATATATCTTTGACATATTTACTGTGCTGTTTTTCTTATATTCTTGTTCACCCAGAATTTGTCCATACAATTTACTATGCCATCCCTGCATATGTGTGCCGGGCCATGTATGGCCAAACACATGGAGTAGACCATTCTGTCTGGTAACATATATTTCTCCTTGGTGTCATTCATCCAACATCCTTGAACAAATGACCCATCCTTTGACCAACCCATCTGTTCTTCTGCTGTTGCTCCTTGTTGCATTAGTCTTACACCTTCAGTTGTTAGATCTAGTGACTTCACTTCATCAGGTAATTCTTGGGCCGTTAGTACTAGTGCTGAATTATTTCTTGCTGTCTGTTTTGCTGTTATGTCAGCAAATGCATTTCCCTGGCCTACCTTGTCAGTAACCTTCTTGTGAGCACTGCATTTAATTATGGCCAATTTCTTTGGAAGTGCCAAGGAGTTAAGTAATTTAGTGATCAGCACTCCATGCTGTATCTTTGTGCCTTGTGAGGTAATAAAACCTCTTTCTTTCCAGAGTCTTCCAAAGGAATGTGCCACATTAAAGGCATATTGGCTGTCTGTGTATATGTTAACACACCTCCAGTCAGATAACTCACAAGCTCGTGTGAGTGCCACAAGCTCCGCTGCTTGTGCGGACAACTCAGGTATCTTACAGGACTCAACTACAGTTTTATTTGTTACAACTGCATAGGCTGCTGATGTATTTCCATCCTCTGTTCTAAGGCAGGACCCATCCACCCACAATTCTCCTTCAGCATCTGCATAGGATGTATCAGTCATATCAATTCTACCTTTCGTTTGTTCTTCAGTTAACAGAATACAATCATGGTCTGAATCCACTAAATCATCAGTGGGAACAGGTAACAGAGTGGCAGGATTTAGAACATTACACTTGTGAAGTGTTACATGTGCTGCAAACAAACAGATCTCATACTGCGTAAGTCTGGCATTTGTGAGGTGCTGAGTACGTGTCTTATTCAATATCAGCTCCACTGCATGTGGTACATAGACATCAACTTCATGTCCCAATATTATGCTTTCTGCACGTTGTAGTGATAAGGCAGTTGTTGCAACGGAACGTATGCAGGAAGGTAAAGCCTTGGCTACAGTATCCAAGGTGGCAGAGAAATATGCGCATGGTCTTTTGTGGTCACCGAACTGCTGGCAGAGAACCCCAAGAGCACTCCCGTCAGACTCATGAACATAGAGTTGGAAAGACTTAGAATAGTCTGGTAGGCCTAAAGCAGGAGCAGAGCAGTGAGCTTGCCGAATGGCAAGGAAGCTTTGTTCATGTTCTGGCAACCACTGAAGGGGTTCGGGCGTGTCCTTGTGGGTCAGGGCCAATAAGGGTTTTGAAATCAAGGAGAAGTTAGCAATCCAATGTCGACAATAATTGGCCATACCTAAAAAGGCTCGCACCTGTTTTTGGGTGCGTGGCACTGGTGTCTGTAGAATCAATTTAATGCGCTTATCATCCAATCTTCTCTGCCCTTTCGACAGGATGTGTCCTAGGTAGGATACTTCATGTTGAACAAATTGTATTTTCTCTGGTGAAACCTTGTGACCACGTTCAGCTAAGAAATTTAACGAATTAATGGTGTCAGTTGTACATTGTGTCTCAGAGATGCTACCAATCAGCAGGTCATCTATGTACTGTATTAGCACAGAATTGGGTGATAAATTGAATGTGTCTAGTTCTCTTTTCAAGGCCTGATTGTAAATGCTTGGGCTCTCTGTGAACCCCTGGGGAATACAACAGAAACAGTAAGTTCTCCCGCTTACAGAGAATGAAAAAAAGGTACATGCTACCCTCATCTACTGGAATTGAGAAGAAGGCATTTTTTAAATCCACTACTGAAAAATATGTCATTTCTGGTGACAATGTTGACAATATTGATACTACATTTGGGACAACCGGGAACTGTGGCACCACAATCTTATTTATTTCTCTGAGATCAACTATGAATCTGTAACTTTTTTCATCAGTATTTCCATCGCCCTTTTTCAAGACCGGAAGAATAGGGCTGTTACAAGGACTGCCTGATATTTCTTTAACAATCCCTTCTTTTAGTAAATCAGCTACTATATCCTGCAATCCTTTAGACCCTCTGGAGCTATTTTGTACTGTGGTATTCTTGGTAATTTCACATTCTGTTTGACTGTAATTGTTACAGGTGTGATGTTCATTTTCCCAGTGTCATTTTTGTGTTTTGCCCATATTCTTGAATCTATCTGATCCATTATTTGTGCTGTAATATTTTGTATTCCTATTGATAGGAAACAGTTGCCCATTTCCTCTTGCATTGGTCCATCTACTTCCAAGAAAACTCCGTCTGCAGTGCACTTAATTGTGGCATTCATCTTTTTTAGCAAGTCCAATCCCAACAAATTAAATGCACATTTGTCTGATATAAGGAATGAATGCGTGTCCTGAATTGGGCCTATACTGTATTTCAAGGGTGCTGAAATTGGGCTTGTTACAGGTATGTTGGTGAATCCCACTGACTTATTTATTTTTCCCGAGAGAGGAACATCTGGAAACTTTTTCTTTGTTAAGGAGGAATTGGTGGCCCCTGTATCTATTAGTAATTCCACAGGTGTACCTTCAATCTTACCCCTCACATATGGTCCAGTGGGATCTACAGGGATTACCATCCTCTGTATTAACTCTCTCGGGCCTCCCTATCGAACATAATAGTCCCATTCCCCTTGGGGCCCTTCCTGATAGATCCCATCATAAGGGTGATGCACCTGCATTTTTGGTATTTGTTCATTATCAAAGAAATTTGTGTTGGGGCAGGTTGTGAGTCACGTCCTTGCTGTTGATATCCAGCTCTTCCCATGCTCCTTCCCCGGCCTCTTGATCTCCCCATCTCACCACCTCTCTGTGACTGCTTGACTGGGTGTGGGCATTGAGCTCTCCAATGATCATGTTCCCCACAATTAAAGCATCCCTGTGTGTGTGTTAGTTTATTTGTGATTGTATGCTGTGTTGGGGGTGCAGAGAATGACCTTTGTGGGCCCCCACGGCCTCTTCCTCTCCCCCTGCTTCTTTGACAACGGCTGCTATACTGGTGAGCCTGCTGAATCAAGACTTTCGTTTTTAATTCTTTTATTTTGTTATTTTTAGTTTCCAAATCCTTCTTCCCTAGCATTTCGTAATACTGTGCTAGTTGTAAAACTTCTGTTAGAGGTTTGCATGACAAGTAGGGTTGTACTCTAGAATCCCTCTTTTAATTGCAGGTTTTAAATTGTTTACAAAACAGGAGACAAGTGCGCTTTGTGTTGCTTCCTTTTCAGTATCTAAACCACTTGAAGCTGTGAAGACTTTCTGTATTCTAGCGAAAAACCCAGATACTGTTTCTTCAGTATCTTGAATGCATGCATTTAATTTTGACCAGTCTATTTGTTTTCTTGGTACTAGTATATTTATTTTAGCCATTATTTTAGCCGGTAAATTTTTAATTTCCTCTGAAATATCTTCTCCTTGTTCTCTCTTGTCTGTAGTTATACTTTCCCATTTTATTTTTAAGTATTCATCATCCTCTCTTCTTATCTTTCCCCAAAGGTCTGGTGGCAATATTATGGAAAACATCTGTTCTATGTCATCTAGTGTTAGAGTGCCAACTCTTAATATTATTTCCGTCTGTCTATACCATTCCTCTCTTTCTTGTCTAATGTCTGGAAACTGAAGTGCAAATCTATGTAATTCAACATTTGACCATGGTGTGTGAACTTTAATAGTGGGCTTCCCTTCCTGACTTCCTGGTACTTCTCTTAATGGCATGGTGTGAGTAGGAGAAAGAACACAAGAGTTTGAAAATGTACTAGCTTCCTCCTCTTTACTTTTTTAAAGTTTTGTACATTTTTGTTCTAGTATCAGTAGTGTATCTAGCCATTCAGCTAATATCTGGACAGCATCGTCCATTACTGCTGATATTGTGCCGTTATGAACACGGGACAACCTGTCAGGTTGGGGGTAGCCGTCTTCCTCAGGCCAATATTTGTCCCAGTCTTTAAACCAGCTGTAACTTTTGTTGTCCAACTTTTCCAAAGCGCTGCGTTGAAGTGCAGGCGTGAAATCAGTCGGGAAGCGGCTTTTTGCATTACGCCATGTAGAAGTACCATTTTTCATAACCTCCATCACCCACTCGTGTACCACTTTCTGTTCTTTGTCTGATATTTTTATCCGTAACCCTTGTCTACCTGAGCGAGAAACAAGCGTACCTTGAAGTTGTATAGGTATTGTCTTACTAGTTTGTGATGTAACTTGTGGTGTGTGTGGCGTGTGTGTGTGTGGTGCTGATGAAGCCTGCGTGGTTTGCGGGCTGTATGGTGGTGGAGTTGTCAATAAACCTTCTATTACAGGGTCTTCGGAATCTTCCTGTTCTAAGGGAGCATTAGGTACAGTTGGGTAAATATCTGGTATTGGCCTGTGAACTGTGAAGCATTTGTCTACTTCCATTTCCTTTTCCCTACAATGACTTACATGTCTTTCTTCTCCTTTCTGCCTATCATGTACCATAGCTTTTCCTCTCATTGTTTTAGGTTCGCCTGAGAATCTTGAAGCTACATATGATCGCCACGCATGGAAAGCATCCCACTGCAACAAACGTACCTTCTTCCCTTTCTTTTCACGTTCCCTTAAACAATCTTCTAAATAAAGCATTTTAGCTTTATCAAACGTGCCATATTCTGGCCATTGCAATTCATTATTTTTCCTGGTGTAATGAGTCCATTGATGGACAATTGTAGAGTATCCCTTTTTCTTTGACACGTACCACGCTGGAGTACCGCGAGGGGCTGTAGGTTGAGTGACATCTAACGCTGCCCTGCGCCCTTTAGCTGTGCTCAGAAATAGTTTACTAAGTATTTTATTTTTATTTATTTACTAATTTATTTATTATTATTTTTTTTCCTTTATCACTTTTTATTTCTTTACTAGAAATACACAGTTGTACACCCTATTTCAACACAGTTTCAACACACAGTTGTACAACCTATTTCAACAATATGCATATTTTTTAGACGTCTTTCAGAAGCATGCTCTGTCTTGAGGCAACCACCCACGGTCCCTCTGAGGCAACCACCCACGGTCCCTCTTCTGTCCTTGGGATCCTTATGATCTTTCACAGATTGGACAGTCCTCCTCAGGCACTTATGTTAAAGGCGCCCTCAGACCTCCCCTAGGAATTCCTAATGAATTCCAGTGTCTACCCTTTGAGGTATCAGTAGAACAACATTCTATTTATAAAAGTCAGTTCAGTGCATTATGCACTGCTTACCTGATCATCTGATCAGTAATGCCTTTGTATGCGTCCTTCTTTTTGTGGCAGAAAATCTCCTGATGGCTCGAAGGGAGCTGCAGGTGTCTGATGTCAAAGGCTTATCAACGGGAGCCTTGTCGTCTGGGCGTGGCAGGAAACAAGTCCTCTCAGTAGCTGCGCAGCATACACCAAGATGTTGAAGGCCCCCGTAGAGTCCTGAGACCGCAGTACTTCAACCCCTGCAGGAACCAACAGTCCCCAGCGAGTCACGCGCCATCTGTAAAAGCACAAAATTTGTGAATAGGGACAAGAAGGGCTCATACAAGGTTTCAATGGCTTTATTGCCAATAAGCTGCAGCTGAGACAATTTGCAGGACTGCAAAGAGATCTGGTTTTACAGAGAGGAAATCAGTCTTTATATATGTTTCACAGACCCCTGACACATTATTCATTAACTACTACATTGTGGTGTGACCATCTCAGAATTATGTCCACGTGTACATTACAACATCATGATGCATTTCAGAAATATGTCTACGTTCACATTTTACATTATTCGTGACGCATCTGACCATGCAGATACTGGTTAATCTTTTACACCACTACCTCCTGACCTAGAGCCTTGGTCGGTTATCTTGAAATGTCAATATGCACTGTTGGATCTAATCAGCAGAGGCTCGTGTTTTCTGCTTTCCCCATACGAATGACGCACATGCTATTTGTGCTGAGCAAACACTTTACCCTTTCACTTTACCCAGGCAAGGGCAGAGCAAACTTGACACGTCCTAGGTCAGCGAGCCCCTTCTAGGAATTGACTCGCTGAACTGGCTCTGTACACAGGTGAAGGCTAGTGAATCATTACACATGTTTGGAGTTACAGCAGAATGGACACGTACACGTTCACTTGCAATTCTCTTGATTTCAGCTGAATTTCAGACAACTTAGTTTTAACCATTTGTGCAGCATGGAGCTATCTTCCATTATGAGTGGCTCATATCATTTACAGGCAGATGACAGACATAAATTAATGTAAACTACGGTTCACTTTAATGTATTCATTCAACAAAGGGCCAACTAATTTTTCATCTTTTACACCTGCCTTGTTGCACAGAGACACGGAATACTCTGTTGGCGTAGAAAACCAAGTTTTATTAGCTGCAGCTAAGCACAGTTGTCCAAGAAGTACATCAAGTAGGTTCTCAGGAGACTGCCACTTTACTTTGTGACTCACAAGCATTTTATAGCCAAAATACATCTGTACAAACATACACCCAATGCACAAAGTTTTAGCCAATCAGAAGAGTTTGAAAACAAGGTGTTGTGCAACCAGAATGCTCTCTGCTTACATGTTGTGTTATCCAGCCCCCCAAAGTTAATCAATAATGGTACCCATAGTTCAGTGTTGCAATGGCAGGACATGTCTGTATGTTTCAAAAGAAAGGTTGTGAAATGGGAAAACACAGGGAGAGAATAGCGAAGGCCAAAAGATAAGCTATGGCAAGAGAAGAATACTAAAGGCTAACAGATAGTTGATACAGGGATTAGGTAGTACAGGCAAAGATTAGTTATGCCGGCTGGTGTCTGAGATTGGTTTCAAAAGAAGGACGGAGGGGTTTTTTTGAAACGTTGCAGTCCAAAAGGGCAGAGACACTTTGTTCATCGAGCAGCCTGTGTAAAGGCAACACAAAATGGCGGCGAATGTAAGATGGAGTCGAAATTAAAGAACCTCACAGTCTGTGGGGATGGTGAGCCCGTTGCGGTCAGATATCGAGAGGAGGCCGGTGGTCTCGGGAAGAATTATCTCTCCATATAAATTGCTTGGAGCTTCTGGCGGGGTCTTTTGTGATTCGTTGTGTGGCTTAGAACATGACGAATTGTTGCATACTCCTACGCATGGACAATGTTTTGGCGGTTCGGTATGTCAACAAATTGGGGGGAACAAGGTCCAGACTCCAGGCGGAAATTGCCAAGGATTTTTAGCACTTTTGCCTTCAGCGGCAGATCACAGTTATTGCTGAATATCTCCCGGGTCGCGACAATCTGGTTGCCGACTGGAACTCTCGTCATCTACAGGACCTCAGCGATTGGAGGCTTCACCCTCGCGTATTTCGGTATCTGTCCCGGATTTGGGGTCAGTGTCGGATAGATTAGTTCGCCTCTCGTCTCAACACTCAACTTCCCCTGTTTTTCAGTTGGCATCCGGATCCGGATTCTTTTCTCCAGGTCTGGCCTCCTCTCCTGTGTTATGCGTTTGCCCCGTTTGTAATGATTCCCAGGGTCCTGGCTCGCATGAAGCATTGCCAGTCGGAGCTCATTCTGCTCACTCCTCTGTGGAGGGCTCAGGCTTGGTTCCCAGTTCTTTTGGAGATGAATTGTGCGGTGCCGATCCTCCTTCCCCAGAGATGGAATTTGTTGCTGGACCTTCATACAATCGGGTCAGCTCCTCCTGGTGGCATGGAGAGTTTCGGGGAACGCTGGCAAATCCCGGGTCTTTCTAGAGACACTGCCAGATTTATCAGTGAGGCTTCGATGGTGTGACTGGTGTTCTCAACGGGAGGTGGATCCCGCTTCAGCGGATATCTCTTTAATTGTCAATTTTCTGGCCTCTATTGCTTCATCAGGTCTTGCTTATAGGACAGTGAATAATTTTCGTTCTGCCATTTCTGCGGGACATGTCTCGATCGATGGCAAACCTGTTGGTGAGCATCCACTGATTTCTAAGTTACTCAAGGGTATACGGCTGGTAAAACCGCCCTGTCCTAAGTATGTGGCTTTATGGGATGTTTCCATTGTTTTGCGTTTCTTAGAAGCTTGGACTTACAACTCTTCGTTGTTCCCCAAAACAACTCTCAGCTAAACTAACGATGTTACTGTGTTTAGTTTCGTGCAAGCGTGTTTCTGATGTTCGCGCTCTGGATCTTGCGGGTCATGCTTTCTCACCTGAAGGTGTTGCTTTTGCTACCTCCAGACGCACCAAATGCAATACGTCTCCCTCTTTTCCACATATTTCGAAACTTTGCATGGTTCAGTGTCTTAAGGATTATGAGATGAGCACTGCTCCTTTTCGACAATATCCACATGGTCAATTGATAATTGCTCTACAGAAAACTTTTCGTCCTGTGACCCCAGCTACGTTAACTAGATGGGTACGATGGCTCATGCATGAAGCAGGTATTGATGTTTCCAAATTTGGTGCACATTCCACTCGGGGGCTATGGCTTCCAAAGCCTTTTCTATGGGAGTGAGTTTGCTAGACATAATGAAGGCCGCAGACTGGTCATCTGCCTCTATGTTTAAGTCTTTCTATTATAAACCTATTGTTGATATTGCATCTGTGGTGGTGGCACAGCTTTAAACAAGCATAATCAGAGCCACCAGTCGTGACATAGAATAAAAAATTTGCAAACATACGTGACAAGAATTTTCAGTTCTTTTAAGGACACGCAGGCGAGGATTATCCCACCCAGTTTTGTTGTGTTGCATTTCAAATGTGATGATATTTTTGCCATTTTCTTGCAACTGTATATTGTGTATTATTTATCTTTATTCCTTGTTCCCCCCCCCCCCCCCTTCTTGGCTGATACACATTTCTACTATGGTGGACTGGTATAATACGACTCTATGTTTCTTTTCAGGTTCTGATCCTAAATGATGTTATTCCTGTTTGTTCCTTTGATCTGTCTGGTGACTGTCTCCAGTTCCAGTGTTTATTCTACTACTGCAAGCATCGTGTCTTCCTTTCCAGTGGACTGCTGCTTCATGGTGTTTCCTTTCTTCTACGGTCTTTGTTTTGGACAGAGAATTTCTTCAATTGAACAGTTTTTAAGATGGCCAAAGAAAGAGGATGTAATATTCTCTATGGGACCTTTTATAGTGGCTACTCTATGGTTTACCATGTGATATCCAGATTACTCATGGGTATTGTAGTTGTGTTTTTCATTACTGTTTTGTGATTGGCTGCTGAGCATTTCTAGTAAAGAAATGAGATGAGCATAATCCTCGCCTTCGTGTCCTTAATAGAATTGAAAATTCTTGTCCCGTATGTTTGCACATTTTTAATCCATGGCAAATGTGTGCATGTCAACGAGGGCACCAGACACTGGCTGACTAGTACACCTTTGCTGATGATGCACGTCATCGTTCCCTGACGAAGGGCGATTCGCCCGAAATGCATTGGAACACATTAATCAAGTAAAGATTACTTGTCGTGTATTGACCACAGATAACTTCTGTTAACACCAATTTGCGTTGAATTACCATGGATTGAATTTAAGTTCATGTATTATGAATATTATATCTGAACAATCCAATTCAGCTACGCAGCATTTCTTAATTTAGAATTTTGAACTGGTTGAAGATTACAACTTTATGCAGGGCTTCAATTGTGCCTAGGAGGACTCACCCAATTTGAGAAAGACCACAAGGAGGGCTCAATGGTGAGGGGGTTGTAAATGGTGCTCTTTCATTTAAACTTTAATCAATAATGACACTGAACGACTTTGCATTTAGGATTTCAACCAACATTCTCAATTATAACTTCAAGGACTACATAAAATAAGAGCTGGAGGATGAATTTTTTGTAATAATTTCTAGCGTTAAGGCCCTAGGCAGGATTAGAAGAACAAGTTACATACCTTCGGTAATGTTCTTTCCGGTAGAGATTCTAACTGGTAATTCCTCACCTTTTGAATATTCCCAAGGTGTCGGACTGGATCGGGATAGTTTTCAGCAGTACCTCTGCGTGCCGGTAGGTGGCACAGTGCAACTCCCCACTGGATGGCGTTCTATTTTGTAAATCTCTGGAGCCTATATAGGTGCCACTTTCACGTGCTGACGTCAGTTGCTTTGGAGCTGTCCACGCCCGAGATGCAGAGCCCCAATTGCAAATTAGTTGTTGCCAGTGTGCAAATTCCTAGACTTGAGATCTTATTGATGGATAGAGTACAAACACAGAAAGGGGAGGGTGGGAGGGTTGGTGATGAATCTGTGTGCTAAATAGAGTCTCTACCAGAAAGAACATTTCCAAAGTTAAGCAACCTGTGGTTATAATAGGGACTTTTAGCCACAGGTTCCTCACCTTTTGAGTAGATACCACAGCAATACTTATTCGGAGACGGATCCAGCAGTACAGAGTGGGCAACATGCCCTTCTTGACGAACCTGACTGTCCAGACCATACTGCTTTGTGAACATAAGCATGTAATAGCCACTAGGCAAATGTCCAGGACTCAACAGTAGCAGCTTTGGCCATGGTAGTCATATGATTTTATTGAGCACGCATATCACCCAAGGGTCTCCAAGCCCTAGCCAAAACCATGGAAGGGATGGAGAGACAACTGCACAAGAAAAGCAGTGATCAAAAGAGCCAGGTTTTTAGCCTTTTCCGAAACCGACTATGGTCAGTAACCATACGCAACTGCAGAGGGAGTGCATTCCACAAAGTAGGGGTTGAGGTGTAAGAAGGATCTACCGCCATTCCTGGTAGTACAAATCCTGAGAGGAGTGAGGAGATGTTTGGTTCCCAATCTGAGAGTTCTGTTAGGTAGGTACCAATTGAGTTCTTTGGCCAGATAACTTGGCCCGTTCCCCTAAATGGTTTTATGTACAAGACAGATGATCCTGAAAAGGATTCGCTTCCTGATGGGGAGCCAGTGGAGAGCTTTCAAACTTGGAGCCGTCGGGCACTGTGACGGTAGATTTAGTGCTAGTCTGGTGGCAGTGTTCTGTAGCACTCAAAGTTTGGTAAGAAGCTCTTCATTGATGGAAGCCATACGGGCATTTCTGTAATCAAGCCGACTGATGATTAGACCCTGAACAAGCAGTTTTTTGTTGTTTTTTATAAAACAATTTTTATTAGAAACAAAGTAACAGTAAGGACATTGCATTGGCAGCTCGTATACAGGTGGTCAAAGAGATTACAATATTATTCTCCCATTATCAATCCGGCAAATGTCCAGGACAGTACATTCCAATAACATAATAAACTACCGGTGTGCCGCTCACATGCTCTCGGGACAGGAGACTTCAGCTATACACTCTATCTCTAATTATCCTCCGCTTGTGCTAATATCTCATCCGCATCTCCTCCTAGTCTCAGGAGTCTTTCCCACCTCAGTTCTATTGTCGGTGAGACACATATCTCCCCTCTCTATTTGTTCCAGCGCCCCCACTTGTGATCCCATTTACGTGGGCATCCCCGTCTTTTATATACTGTTTTTTCAGCAATCATAGCATGGTCCATATCTATAGCCCAGTCCCTCAGCAGTGGTACGGAGTCCACACCCCATTTATGAGCAATGTTTAGTTTCGCTATGCTCCACGCCATTGTAGCCTATGCCTGTTCGGCTTGCGTGAGGTCCGTTGCTTCCCAGACATTGAGGAGACACAGTGTGGGGGTTGGGAGGATAGGTTTGTCACAGGTTCTAGTCAACTGTCTGGTGACCTCAGTCCAGTAGTGTTGTATTTGCGGGCAGTACCATATAATTTGTAGGAACGTTCCTTTCTGGTTACAGTGTCGGAAGCAGCGATCATCAGATCTTCTGCCTAGTCTGTGTAGTAGTGGGGCATCAAAATATACTCGGTGACGAATTTTAAGCTGCACCAGGCGAAGCCGCATCGGGATGGCCACATCCCGGGGCAAAGACAGCACCTCCAGCCAGTCTTCGTCAGCAGCTCCCCCAGCTCAGCCTCCCAGAACGCCCTCAGTCTCAACATTAGATCGGCCCGGTTATTAAGCAACTTTTTGTATGTGAGGGAGATGGCAACAAGAAGTTTTCTTGATTCAACTGGGATTCATGGGAAGGCTTCTCATTAATCCATAGCAGATGCCTGTTACATGGTTAACATGGTCTTTCATGGACAGTTTGTTATCGATCGTCACTCCTAGTTTATTAACCACAAGTTTAGGGGAAGGATAGGGGCCAAGATTCTGAGTCCACTAGTCACTGGACCAGAATTCAATGACCTTCCCGAAGTGAATAATCTCCGTCTTACTGGCGTTGAGTTGAAAGTCGTTGGTTTGCATCCAGATGCTGATATGGGCCATGCAGTTTGTAAATCTAAATTTGGTATCTGATGAATCTGGGCCAAGAGTGATCAATAGTTGAGTGTTGTCTGCATACAACACTGTATCAAACCCATGAGATCTGAACAACTTGGCAAGGGGTGCCACGTAAAGATTAAAAAGCGTGGGATTTAGTATATATCCCTGGGGTACTCCCTTATCAACCATCCCACTACGAGAGACGAAAGTACCAATTTGTACAGTTGAAGTTCGATCCATTAGATAGCTTCTGAGACGTTTAGGGCGGTTCCCCGGACTCCCATCTCCCACAATCGATGTATTAAAGTCCTGTGGGTGATGGTGTCAAAAGCAGCTGACAGATCAAGTAGGACAAGCATGGCTGACTGCCCGTTGTCCTGGGCAAGTCTTATATTGTCTACTACCTCTATCAGCGATTTTTAGTGCTGTGGGCTGCCCTAAACCCTGATGGAGAGGAGTCCAACATATCATTGCTTTCTAGGAAGGTTGTAAGTTGCTTATTAACTAAGGACTCAAGGACTTTCCCAAAATAGGGAAGAGAGTTCGGCCGATAGTTGCACGGTTCTTTACAGTCTGCAGATGGCTTTTTCGGGATAAGTTTGACCTTGGGTGTTTTCCATTTTAAGGGAACAGTTGCACAATTTAGGGATACATTAAGAAGGTCCGTGAGACTTTTGAGGATAGCTGGGACAATGTTGGACAGGATATGGGGTGAGACTGCCTCAGCCTGAGAGCCTGATTTAACTTTGGAAAGGGCAAAACTAACATCCACCTGGGTGAGTTTAGTTAACTCGTTTAGGTGATTTAAGGTAGGTGTCTGATTGCCAAGGGGCACGTTATGATGGTATTCAGTTGTATGATTAGGAAAGAGGTTATAAATAGTGTTAATCTTTTCCTCAAGGAAGGTGGATAGTGTGTCAGCCCAATCTGTTGAGGCAGGCTTTTCAGACTGGCAGAAGGAGGGACTGATTAATTTAGTATTTTGTAAAGTTCTTTGTTTGAGTTGGCGGCCTTGTTAATTCTGTCACTAATGTATCTTTTGTTAGCTGATTTGATGTTGTCAAGATAGTGTCTGTGGATAAGTTTGTATGCCTGCCTATTTCTCAATGCTTTAGAGTTCCTCCATTTGCGCTTGGCAGTCCTACTGGCTAATTTATCAGACTTGAAGGCTTTAGTAAACCGCAGTGATGGTAGAAGGAGTATGTGCTCTTTCTGAAGACTGCTTTTTAGTCAGTGCATAGCAGATCTTAATGCAAGGCACATTCAAGCGAAAGATGCTTCTCTTGTGAACAGCCTTCCCTTTTTTCGCTCCAGAGAACCCCACAAAGAGCTGATTGTATACCTGGTGTTCTTTGGTATGATCAATATATAACATTAGAGCTCTTTTGCGTGAGAGCAGCTTCTCCTCCTCCAAGGAGTGAGGCAGAGAATAGAACGCGGGCAAGATAATCTTTCCTTCTGGAGAAAGGAGTTCAGAGGGTGGAGTACCAAAATGGGATGACGGCCTCCATCATTCTTGGGTACCAAAGAGTAGTGGGAAGAATAACCATGTCCTGCTTCTGGCACAGGCACCCTCTAGACAGCCCCTTTGGCCAAAAGGGCTTGCCGTATTCTGCTGCAAAGCAGACAGATGGTCTTTGATCAGTCATGGGGAGTGTGGGGGGCTAGAAGATGCATTAGCATTAAAAAGAAGGATAGTTCCTATCCCTTCTGAACAATTTGTAGGACCAAACTGTCAGATGTTATGACCTGCCAACCCGGCAAGAAACATTTAACAATCATGCCTCGCTAAGGACACACTAAAGGGGTGGTTGGCATCACAGCTGCAACAGCGAAGCTGCTGTGCACCTTGTTGAGGTTAGATTGGCTGGTGGAATGGGGCACCTCTGCCAAAGTTGCGAAAGGAGGGATAGGCTGATGTGGTTGAAAAGACTGGGCAGATAACCCCAGTGAGTGTGCCGTGGCCATACTAGTCTTGAACAATTTGAGTAGAGTCTGCCTTGTTTGTCTCCAAACAGGCATGTCCTGTCAACAGGCATGTCCATGAGGGACTGGACATTGCCAGAAAAGCCAGTTGGCCACAGCAAGCATGGGGGCGAATGGCGACACTGGTGCCAAAACCAATGCGATGGAATAGCTGGCGCCCACAACAAATTGTGAACTTGGTGTACCACAACCATCCTGAATAGTCTGAGGAAGGGCGAGATGGACATCTTCAGGGACACCAACAAGGACTTGAGCCACTGAATCCCAAAGGGTGTAGGAATAGTGCCCCAGAAGGCAGCTGGAATTGAACGATCGAACCACCAAGCTGTCGGATTAGAATATTCTCTTTCCAACCATCTCCACCAGTTTTGACTTCCTATCGGGAGATTAGTTGTAAAAGTGTTTGGGTTAGTCCTTCTGGCAGATGCCTTCAACACCAAGCTATCACAGAAGGCATGCTGAGATAAAATCACCTTGGGCAGGGCTGTGGCGACATGCAAGCTGGTGGTTGATGTGGGGAGGCAGAGCAAGGTTTGGCCCATGCCCCCCAACAAAGTATCTATAAATGCCTCATTAAAGGGCAAGAGGGGTTCAGTGGATATTTGTCCTTGCAGGAGAATAGAAATCTGCCTAGCCTACGAGAACGTAAATTTCAATTCTATTAAGGACACGGAGGTTAAGGATTATGCTCATTCTCTCTTCGCTTTATTTTACAAAATTTCACAGCTCATCATGAAACTTAGCAAAAAACTACATTTCCCAAAACAGGAAAAACATCACAGTCTCTTTATAGTCCTTCCACACTGTCCATGGATCCTAGTCAATAACTGATGCTGACGCCTCCTGCATTTCCTCTTTCTTCGCTGGAGGATCCCTTCCATGATTAACCATTCTGCTTCGCATTGTCGTTTCCTGAAAGAAACCAGAGTAATCAAACACCGTTCCTCGACCATGAAGGAAGGCAAGTAAAATACCAACTCAAACATTGTAAGACCAATATAACATCAATACGTCAACCATCAATATATCTAATCATGTGAGGAAATATCACGAATTCAGAGGAACTCAAAAGGTAATTACTTACCACCATACAGGGCTGTACAGCAGCCCACGCGCTTGCTGGGAGGGATTATCCTCGCCTCCGTGCCCTTAATAGAATTGAAACTTACCTTCTCGTAGGCTAGCTAAATTTCTATTTTATGTCAGGACCGGAGGCGAGGATTATGCTCCTTCAAAGCTTGTGAAAGCACCTGAGCTACATTCAGCAGCGGTTTAAAATAAAACCTCTTAAAGGTAGAATCCGAGGACCAATCCGCTGTTCTCATAAGATCTTCCAGGCGCGCCCCCAGGCTGAATGCCTTTGTAGCCATTGCCCCTCTAGCAGAGTGTGCGCCAAAAACTCTCGTATCATCTCCCGAGCCAGTACTTCAGCCAATTTTTACACTGTTGGGTGATCTAAATTTACACTTCGACGACCCCTTAGACAAAGTGGCAAGCGAGCTAACACTCAACCTAAAGTCCTACGAGCTTCTCCTTAAAAGCCCCCATGCCACCCATGCAAAAGGGCATCTCTTAGACCCAATTTTCTCTAACATCACTGCATTAGAACCCAGGGACCCATTACCCATCCAATGGTCTGATCATTTCCTAATCCCGTTCACCTGGCAAACCAACACTGAGACCTCCCAGGCCCCGCCCACACGTAATCTAGAAAGACCCTGGTCCAAACTTCCCCTGGATAACTGGAAATGCCAACTAGAGCTCACAGCCCCCACACACGATCCAGACCCCCTAGTGGCGGACAAAATTTTCACACACTGGATAGAAAACTTACTCGACCAAGTTCTACCCAGGAAAATAATAGCAAAAAAAAGCAGACCCTTCAAATCCTCCTGGTTCACCTCTGAACTCCAGGACCAAAAAAAACTATGCAAAAAGTTAGAGCGCTCCTGTAGGAAATACTAGGCCAACAACAAGAAATCTGAATACAGAGCAGCCATTAGGTCCTACAAAGCCTCCCTTAAAACCACCCAGGCTGCCTTTTTCGACGAGAAAATTTGAGCCTCCGCAAATTCATCCAGAGACCTTCCGCATTGTTAAGGAACTCCTCAAAATCCCAGACCCGCTCCCCGCCCTGACACTTCAGGCCTCAGATGCAACCAACTTGCAGAATTCTTCTCAACGAAAATTTCAAATTTTTTAAAAAGCCTCCCAACCATAGATCATCCACCAGAACCTAGTTCTCCCATTCCCCCAAACGTCTTGCCCCACCTTGACTCCTTTTCCCCAATCACCATGGAGGGATTTCCCGCAATTCTTGAGTCAATAAAAAGTGGCTCCCCTCTTGACCCCGCACCACTCAACATCCTGAAACTAGTGACACCAACTTTTACCCCATTGGCCACCAACCAAATTAATTCCTCTCTTTCTCAAGGCACCGTCCCGCCAAGCTGGAAAAGAGCCATAGTAAGAGCCCTACTAAAAAAGCCCCAGCTAGACCCCCTAGAGATGTCCAACTACCGGCCCATCTCTCTACTACCAGGTATCAGCAAGGTCGCGGAAAAATTTGCCAATCAACAACTGTCTGCCTTCCTTGAAGCTGGTGAACTTCTTCGCCGCTCCCAGGCAGGCTTCCGCCCTGGCCAAGGCACAGACACTGCCCTGATAGCGGTAGTAGAAGAGGCAAGGCAGATCTTGGACTCAGGAGGCTCAGCAGCTGTGATCCTCCTGGACCTAAGCGCAGCCTTTGATACGGTTGATCACCGTATCCTCATTCAACGTCTCTGCAGCCTGGGAGTCACGGGGTCAGCCCTTGCATGGCTAAAATCATTCATAGAAAACAGAACCTACCAGGTCTCCGAAGGCAGTGTGCGTTCCAAGGCAATCCCTCTCCAATGCGGCGTGCCGCAGGGCTCGTCTTTGAGCCCGACACTTTCTAACGCATACATGTCCCCACTGGAAGATATCGTCGCCCCTTTTGGGATCAAACTGATCACATACGCAGTCGACACACAACTGGTCGTCTCACTCAACCAGTCAGACCACTCCCCTGGAAACCTAAGGTCCTGTCTCTCAGAAATCTTTAGCTGAATGAATAAATCCCTCCTCAAACTCAACAGAGATAAAACAGAGCTACTGCTGTTGGGCCACAAAACCACATCCATCTTCAACTCCATGTGGCCTACATGCATGGGACCAACTCCCCTTCCAAAAAGTGAATAAAAAGTCTTGACGTCTGGCTCGACCAGGACCTCTCCTTTCAAACCCAAGCCAAGAAAACGGCTGGCGTGTGCTTTGGCCTACTCCGCACCGCACGGAAAATCCTCCCTCTCTTACCTCCCCACTCTAGAAAACTCCTCATTCAGGGTCTCATCCTCTCCAGGCTGGATTATGGCAACGCCCTATATCTAGGTGCCCTGGAGACTACCATAAACAGACTCCAACTCATCCAGAACTCGGCAGCCAGACTGCTCACAGGAACAACAAAACTATTCTCAGCTAAACCCGCCCTGAGATCCCTTCATTGGCTCCCAATCTGGGAAAGATTCAAATTCAACTCCCTTTGTATAACGCACAAATCTCTCCATGGCAAAGGCCCCCCCATCATGAGAGACCTGATCACCCCCTACAAAGCCAATAGAGCGTTAAGATCTGACCACCTCTTTCTTGCAAGCACTCCTAGAATAAAGAAGGCACGAACAGGTGGACGTCTCTTCTCTCACAATGCCGCAAAGCTCTGGAACTCCCTCCCCCTCAACATACGGAAAGAAGCCAACCTCCTTAAATACCGCAAACTCCTAAAAACCTTCCTTTTTCCCTAGGTCACCCCGCTCCTTTGCTACGTCTATACACACAGCGCTGGGTCACCCACGGGTAGCCACGCGTTTACAAATTCCATTCCATTCCAATGCCCGCTTCCTGCATAATCCAACGCACCCAACGGGCTATTGTGGGAGAGGACACTGCCCTGAAAGGCTTTTTGAGGGCTATCAGGAGTTGTCGTTCGCCCGGGGGTCGAACTTCCTCCGTGGCCTCTTCATAAGCTTTCAAGCATTGCACCACACAGAGTTTAGGCGATTCCACAAAAGCAGGATATGAAATTGTGCGTGTAATAGATTTGGTGCTTCTGCTCACCGTAAAGGTCACCCCTTCCGGGGAGAAAACACTTGTCGTAATGTCAAGAGCTCTAACATCTGAGACTCTCCTACATGACACCAGGCAGAGCAACATCGCCAACTTGGCCGACAATTCCTTCCATGACAGGAAATTATTTGGTTGCCAAGATAACAGCAAGTTCAACACCTGATTTATGTCCCAAAGGACTGAATAGCGGGGCTCTGCAGAGAGCGATAACCTAATGCCCCTAAGTAGTTTGTTAACAAAAGGGTGTTCCCCCAAGGGCGCCCCGTCCAGCGAGGCATGTCCCGCCGAAATGGCCGATCGGACAGTATTGATTGATCAGTATGCTAAGCCTTTCCGGACCAATTCCGCCAAGTAATTCAAACATGAGCCAAACCAGCGATCACGGGATCCACTTCCCGTTGCATACACCAACATACCCATCGTGTCCATGCTGACCGGTACCGTTTAGATGTACTGTCTCCCCAGGCCCTGCCCAGTAGGAGCTCAGCGTGGCCCGAAAGGCCTGCCAGGCGCCAACGTTGCCTGTAATCCGCCATGCCATCAACTGGAGCGAGCCCTCCTCCACCAGCCGGTGGGAGTCCCCTCCGGACTCAACAGGAGACGGGGAGTTGGGAGGAGTCAGATTGGAGAATCCCAAGAAAGTTCCAGTAGAACTGGAAACCAAACTTGCAACCTCCAACATAGTGTTATCAGGACCACCGAGGCCCTCTGTCTGCGCACCTGGGCTGCCACCCGGGTAATCATGGAGAAGGGCGGAAACGTGTAACCCTTCTCCCGACTCCACTCCTGAGTGAATGCGTTTGACACCACCGCCAATGGATCCAGCCTCCAACTGAAGAAGCGGGGAAGTTGATGGTCCAGCCGACACGCAAAAAGGTCTATGGAGAAAGGACCCCAATGGTCTTGTAGCTAACTGAAGACCTCCGGGTCCAACTTCCACACACTGGCATCTCGGAGGTGACGGGAGTGCCAATCTGCCCCCGAGTTCTCCCTCCCGCGGAGCTACTCCGCCATGACCGATACCTTATTGGAGAGACAAAACTCCCAAAACTGTTTCGCCAAAGTCGCCAGAGCCTTGGATCGCGTGCCGCCGAGGTGATTGATATACCTGACCGCGGACACGTTGTCCATCTTCAGAAGGACGGATGCTTGAACTCTGTCCATGGTCCAACATCGGACCGCAAAGGAGGCCGCAAGGAGCTCGAGGCAATTGATATGAAGCTGTTGTTCTTGAGGAGACCAGCTTCCGCCTGTGGAGAATTCCCCCCACCTTGCTCCCCAGCCGGATCGACTGGCGTCCAACTCTATCACCAAGTCTGGGGCAGAGCCGAAGATTGCTCTCCCGTTCCATGCCTCCATGTGTGACAGCCACCACTCCAATTCTTCGCGAACTTCATCCGTTAGTGGAACCACCTGAGAATATGTGAGACCTTTCCGCAGGTGATGCGCCTTTAGGTGCTGCAGGGCCCTGTAATGCAGCGGGCCTGGAAAGATTTCCTGGATGGAGGCTGAGAAAAGGCCCACCAGCCGAGCTATCTGCCGTAAGGATGTCCCCTGTTTGGCCAGGGTTTGTCGAATCTCGTGACGGATCTTTGCTACCTTCCGGGAAGGGAGGCTGAGCATGGCCGACATGGAGTCTATCACGAACCCCAGGAAAGAGACCTGCTGAGTTGGGGACAGGAGAGGTTTTCTCTCGTTGATCACGAACCCCAATTGTTGGAGCAGGGACACCGCCATCTGCAGGTGAACTTTCAGCGTCACCGGACACTGGGCCATGATAAGAATGTCGTCTAAATAGACAAACAATCGGACACCCCGAGCCCGCAGGTACTCCACAGCCGGGTTGAGGACCTTGGTGAAACGTGTACAACATAAGGGAGAGAGTCAGTCTATGAAATCGGACAAAAAAACCTTCTTAGTGCTCAGAAAGAAAGCCCACCAGACTCAGATCATTTTCCCAGCAATTGGCATAAGTGTGAATTCCATCAGCCCACCCTTTTGGCGGAGCCTCGTCATCTGGAAAACAACGCAGAAGAGTCTATGCAGCCAATGTTGCCCACAGGCTAACAGTATTGGATACTTGACCTCTTACTCCAGGTTGACTCAGCCAAAATGCTAATCAAAGTATATGAGTACTTATGGTGTGCAGTGGTGTCGTGAATGTGAAAGATAAAAATGACTATAAGGACAAAAAATATGTTTATTAAAGATCGTCCGAATGTCATGAATAAAAACAACCATATAGTATGGAACAAATTTTCTATCTAACAATAGGTAAAGTCGACATGTTTCAGTCGCTGTGGCAATGGTGCCCGGCTTTCTTCAGGACTTAGTGAATGTAAAATACTACTGCATCAAAATAACATATGTGTGAAAAAAGTGTTTCAAAATATTTCAAAATATTTCAAAAAAAATGAGTACGTCAGTGGTCAGAGACCACCCTACCAGAACTGGAAAGTATGTCCATGTAAGAAAGTACGTACTCTCCTTTTCCCAACTTGCTGTGAGAGTATGCCTCACCTCACCCGGCAACTGCTAGGTGGTTGAGGCCCGCTCTGTCTGTCGGTACCCCGTGTCCGGGGTACAGCTCGGAGCGTGACACGGGGTCCCTCACTGTCCGCCTGGGGTGTCGAAACCGTCCCCGCAGGGGCTGTCATGCCAGGGGAAACGTTCACGCATAACTGATCAATCCTATCTGCTAAGCGTTTCTCCATGGGGGTCATAAGCTCTGTGACTGCCCTATAAATGGAGTTATCACCCTTGTTATAAAACTCATCATCCCACTGCTAGTAGGCCAAAGAATCCTCCTCTTCCTGCTCTACTGTGTTGTCCATTAGGAACACGAATCAGCACCCCCTGCACTTAAAGGTATGGAGGTGACTGGGTAACCCCTCACACACAGTGCAAGGCAGGATCTATATCTATATCTATATATATATATCTATATCTATATCTCTATATATATATATATATATATATATATATATATATATATATATATATATATATATATATATATATTGCAGTACTCAATCTCCAAGAATCCAGTCGCAAAACCACGGACTCAGATAGACAACGCGGACCCATTTTTTTCGTGCGTTTTCTTTATTAGTTTAAAGTTTTCCGCCCTGCATCAGTACGCCGCCATGACGCGTTTCGGTCCGTATATATTTCGGTTTTGGCCCGGTCTATATATTTATAGCTGAGGGTCTCTCAGGCGTGATATAAGGGCCAGAGGCACCAGATTTAGTAGGGCTGTCAACCCCCCAGGACACCTCACACTCCCAAATATCCAAAGGGATCCAACCCTGCCTTCCCAGGTGTCCTTGTGAGCAGTGGCCCAAGGCCCCCTCACAACCAATACCGACCCGTGCCACCGGGCATGTTAGGGCGAGCCCTATGTGTGCAGCACACCAATACCTATCCGCGACACGGGCGTTGCAACATCGGGGCAAAATATACAGACCCAGGCCAGAACTGGGCGATTAGCAGGCAGGACAAGGCGCAGACTTTTGCGGGGACCGGAGCGCGTTTCAACAGTCACTGACAGGAACAAACGCTCTCCGGGCACCGAGTCGCGACGCCACCCACAGCGCCCTCTGGTGGGCGGAGGACCGCACCGTGGTCTGGAAAGTGGGCGAGCCGCGTAAGGAGCGCACTAACGTTCCCGCGGCAGTCCAGGGAATCTGTGAAAGCAGAAAAACACAAACAATTCCCTCCAAACAACACCCATAGGCCAATGTATAACCCCACAGTAGGAGATAACCAAAAGCAAGAGGAAGTGCAGGAGGCGTCAGCATCAGTTATTGACTAGGATCCATGGACAGAGTGGAAGGACTATAAAGAGACTGTGATGTTTTTCCTGTTTTGGAAAATGTCGTTTTTTGCTAAGTTTCATGATGAGCTACTGTGGAATTTTGTAAAATAAAGCGAAGAGAGTATAAGCATAATCCTCGCCTCCGGTCCTGACCTAGAATTTCTATCAGAACATTAATTTTGATCTCCAAAGGAGGGAACTGGAAGTCAAGGGCTTCGGCTGCCCTACGCCTTACCATGGCTTAAGAAGCCTTCCCCTCAATGGCAGGACCAGCGGGTGAGAGGAGTATCAAATCAAGGCCTCGCGCCTCTTGCTGGTCCTTGTACCAACACTCCCCACGATATAGCTGGCCAATCTCATTACCTCATGCAAACAACAATGACCTGGTGCACTTAGGCAATGTTTTATACTTTCTCAACAAGTGTACGTGTTGCAATCCTTTACAACTATGTCCCCTTCCTTCACGACCAGTTGGGTAGAGAGTACACCGTTTAACACGCCAATTTTAAAAGGCCTCCATCCCATCTAAGACAGTTGTGATTAATGGGCAACAAACAACAATGTGTATTGTGAAAAAAATGTGAGAAAGCAAGATGACACCTCACGGGTGAACCACCAACGGGGAACCTGGTCGGTACTCACCAGTGTAGCCCTGTTCTCATCATCGACAGTCATCAAGCTTTAAAGAAATGTGTCAAAACAAAATAGATGTGTGAGTGCAATTAAAGTGCAGTGGAAAACAGTGCAAAACAAACAACAAACAGAAAGTGTAATGCGAAAAGATAGGAACCTGCACGTATTTGTGACCTTTATTCTTTTTCTTCGTGCAGCCTATCTATTTAAAAAGCAGGGAGTGGCTATTAATTATATAACCACAAACCACAAGCCAACATGTTTCCTTGCCTTATATACATTGGGCAATTTCTTCAGGGCATTAATTTTCTTGCCACTGCATCAATGCTGGACACACCATTCTTCACGACTTTCAAAAAGAACACAAACATATAGCATCTTTACACAGTGCCCATAAAAACTAGATTCAAATAGACACACCAACTGTACAGAAAAATGCACAAGCATTCTCATATTTTCCCCGACGATGCCAAGGTGACTCCTACCGGCCGTAAGGATAGAGTTAAAATACAGGCACAACCCCTCCTGTGAGTCGTCCCAAGTCCCCTGTCGTTTTCTAACTGCAAAAGCCATGTGAAAATCAATTCCTTAAGGTACATACCTTCCAGGCATGAAAGTGTACCGGCACTAATACGTGCCACAATCCCGCAACTGATAGAAATCCACCGGGATTGCATTAAAAGCCCCCCTCTCCTTACCGATCTAGAGAGACGCACGCGTATTTTCTCCGCCTGTTAATCAGCGTTGTGCTTGCGCTGTTCTTAAAAACGCTGCCTCCATGCGAAATCCCATCTCGTACGCGCCCACTCTCGCGAGAGGACGCATCCGCCATCTTAGATCGGGATCCTAATCATTGATGGAAATGATAAACTCGAGGACCTGTATCGGACGCGCCAGCTCTCGCGAGAGGACGCGTCAGTTATCGTAACTCGGGATCTTGGACACTGCCAGTAATGATAACTAAGCATGGGCGAATTTTGCGGATCTCGCGTTCGCGAATTTTGCGGATTTGCGGATTCGCAATCCGCAAAATCCACGAATTCCCGCGAATTTGCGGATTTTTTATTTTTTTGTGTTCGCCCGTGTTTCTGCCAGTTCGCGAGGGTTTTTACAATTTCGCAATTTGCGAACTTACCTGTCGGGGCGCAAGTTTTGCGAACTTGTTGTTTCTACGTGTCCAGCCTGTTTGGGACACTCTTCTTCATCACTGCCACTCTCTGTCACCACTGCCACTCTCTGACTACTCATGCCACCCTCTGGCCCACCCATGCCACCCTCTGTTTCATCACCACACCCTCTGGTTGTCCAGTGTACATTATTTTCGGCAAAGCAAAGCACACCTTCCCTGCCTCAAGTGACCTGAATTAATTTGGGGCTGATTAATGTGTCACAGAATATTTTTTTAGCTGGCACCTGCTTCCTTAGTGCGCCCTGATTAGTGATCTTTTGCACTTGCTAAGTGCTTTCATTGTTGCAAAATTAGTTACAACACCTGCCCTGCCCCAACTGACAATAATGAATTAGGGGCTGATTAATGGATTTTAACTTCCAGCCTGGCTCCTGCTTGTCTCCCTTAGCTGTAATTCAGGACCTTTGTGGCATATGTGTAACTATTCTGAGGTTCAGAGCAGGGTCACATAATAGTTTCAACTGGCAACTGAACTCTGGAGGGGCCCCTCAGGAAGCACTACAGGAAATGGCTACTAATGATGAGCCTGAACTTTTGAACCTGGTAAGTAGTTACTTTCAGTTTTGCTAAGATCGTATTTCTGCAATTTTGCACTTATTCGCGGGGCGCGAACTCACGCGAACAGTGCGAGCAGTGCGAGCAAAATCCGCTGCTCGCGGATTTGCGGATTTTGCGGGAGATTCGCGAATCTCGCGGATTGCGAATTTCCCGAAAATCTGCAAAATCCGCGAGCGGAACGGATTTTCCGCCCATACTTAATGATAACCTCAATTATGTACTTCTCTCGAACACGCAAGTTCTTAACCAAGCGTGTAGCAATGATGATCTCATTAATCAGGATCTCTTTGTTTATTTATTACGCAGTCTCAGAGCGCCCAAATTCCATCTTCTGCATAGTTCATATTGTGTATAAACCACAGAAGAACTTGTCCCTTATTGCTCCAGCTATTATCTTAATGCATATTTTCACATACTAAGAGTTTGAGATGCTACAAGTGTGTTATGGTGGCCATCTTAGACTGGGGAATTGGTTCACTCGCACCAAGACCAGCTTGTTACCTATGAGAGGCAAGTTCTTTAGACATATAACAGCTGATATTCTGAAAACAAAATTTACTTTGTTGTCATACTTAATTAAGTGATGCTATTTTCCTTGGCATCAGCAATCAGATATTGCGGTACCTAATCACAATGGTCCCCAGAACGAAAAGGGAAGAAACAAAGAATGGGTACTGCGAGAGCTAACAAGGAACTAAGTATCGCATGTTCCACTTTCATCAATACCAATAATGGAGTGCCATTATAAGATGTTATATAGCATAGACATAGCATATTTTTCACAGATTTTTAACATAGAGTTCATCCTGCTAATTATGGATATATGTGATTCTCAATGTACTTTATTCCATTCCAAGAGTTTGTTTAATCCAAATTGCTCAATTTTCTCTTGGAAAATCCATCTCGCCTCTTTTGATATCAACAATCTTTCGACACTGTGGGGGTCACCTATCGCTTTCTCAAGGACTGTCCAAGTGAAATCATGTTTGGTGGTGTAACAGTGCTGGACTAATTTCGTGGTCAGTTTGCCCATTCTTATTGTGATTAGGTGTTCCTGTATCATTGTTTCTATTTTTCTTGTGGTGAGGCCTATATATTGCAGCCCACACTCACATTGCAACCTGTACACCACATTAGTGGTATTACAGTTGCTAAACTGTCCCAAGAACCACTCCTTTCCTGATCGTAATATCACACTTATTGTTTTCTTAGTTAAAGGGCATACAGAACATGTCCCACATGGAAAATGTCCTTTAGGAATCAAACTCCCTCTCGTGTCTTTGATAGACGGTACCTGAGTGTGCACCAACTTATCCTTAAGGTTGCTTGATCTTTTAAAAGCAAACCTTGGAGGGGGCATTTTGAATTCTTTGTTAGAAAGCAGCGACCAATGTTTGCGGATCCACTGCCTAATCCTGGTTGCCAAAGGGTCATAGGTCATCACGACCGGAATACAGTCATCTTTCTTCTTCGGATTTACTTCCAAAAGGACACTTCTGGGGTTATTCAGTGCCCTCTGTTTGCCTGTCTGATGATTTTCGCAGGGTATTTCCTTTCTTGCAGTTTACTGCTTAAACCTTGAGCCTGTTCCATATAGACAGCTGTGGATGAACAGTTCCTACGATACCAGAGGAACTGCCCCACCAGCAGGTTGTCCTTGAGTGCCCTCGGATGGTAAGACTCATATAGGAGCAAGGAGTTCCTGTCGGTGGGTTTCTCATTACCTGCCTTGTAATCTCTATCCAAATCTGTGTCTAACAGGAAATGCAGGCTCTGCATTCGCATTTGTGGAGGTGGCTGATCTAGTGAAGGAGCTTCTATGGCAGTCAGCCGTGGCCTGAGTCGAGGAAGAGCCAGCGTCGCCTCAGCGTCAGATGTGCTGAAGTACCAGGAACTGGCATAGACCAGAACATAATCTTATAGATATAGATTAAGTGAAAAATAACCACACAGTGTATTTATAAAAATATGAATTTATTATAAGACACTCACTAAGAAATCTCCTAGCCGGAGATATACACAATACTTTTCAATAGAAAAAGGTAAGTAGCATGTAATACACAGTGGTCACCAGGGGAAGACCAAACCTTATACTAAATAGTGTATCTTAACCACGACTCGAGTCAAGACTATACCCAGAAGATATAGAAGTGTCAGGACCCAAGGAACAACCGAAGGTAAATACCAGGAGCCCCTCGGAGGCCGTGTGCAGAGTGGGAACACGCTCGCTTGATCAATGCAAGTCAATGGGTAAGTCTCAGTTGCAATTTTATGTTTAAAGTATTTTATTGAAAGAGTACACAGATAAGAAAGACATTCAAGCAATGACATTGTGCTGTAACCCCGGGAGCCCATCTTCAAGATAATGCTACGTGTCCCGCAAGTGCAGTAGAGGCTGCGTGGGCTCCGTTTCCATCCACATCACATTAAATAACACCCTGAGGTAGAAATGAAGTCTCCGTGCCCTTCCCCTTTTAAAGAAACAGTTCCCCCCAACTCCCCCCCATCCCCCCTTGCCCCCCTACCCCCCTCCCAGTACCCCCGTCCAGTGTCCTGTCTAGCTAAACCTTCTGAGCTCAGCCCACCCCACTATCCCCTATCTCTATCTAGCCTGTGGTTATTAAGCAGTGAAGTCCAGCGGTGGTGTCAGTCTCAAGAGCCTCAGGTACCTCGGACAGGTTAGTTCCCTAAACTCGGCGGCCAGTAATGCGTGAAAGGGCTGCCACAACTCCTCGAATTGATCTACCTCCCCGGCCATCATCAGTGATAATTTCTCCATGCCCAGGACATGCCATAACCTATGTAGCCAACCCGTGATGGATGGAACAGTGGTGGTCCGTCAATGTATTAGAATGTTCTGAACGGCGGAGCCCAGTGCTATAGCAATTTGTCTACCCCTGCGCGATTTCAGTGGATACATCAGCCCGTTAGGCAAGCCCAACAGGACGTATGCTGGGAAGCGGGGCAACTCTATCTCAAAGCGGGTGTCAATCTCATCTAGCACCTCCTTCCAATAGAGGCTCAACAACGGGCACTCCCACAGGACATGTGTCAGTGTACCAGGTACCCACACTCTCGCCAACAGGTATTATCGATATATCTATCCATCTCATGCAACCGCTCCGGAGTGTAATACCAGTATGTAGACACCTTAGTGAAAGTTTCAGTTAGCCCTACATGGTATGCAGAGTGTCGTGCGCGGTATGAAATCTGGTCCCACTCTTTATGGCTCAGTGTTCTTCCCAGCTCTCTGTTCCAACGTTCCCTACCTGGGTTATGAAAGTGTGTGGGGGGAGGCTGTAACATTTTATGAAGATCCGTGATGAGCTTAGCATCCGAAGCTCGCGTCACTAACCACCTCTCGTACGGCAATAATTTTCTGTCTGCCAGCTCACGCACCTGTGGCTGCAAAGCCCAGTGTCGTACCTGCCAGTAGCGCATCCTATCTGTCTCAGCTAAACCATACTCTTCCTTAAGAGTCTGGAAAGGGAGAACTCCGTCCGGCCCATACACATGGAAGAGGGTCCTGCAACCGGCAGCACGCCAGTGTGCAAAAGCTCCCTGGGTAATCCCTGGTGTGAAGTCCGGGTTGTCTGCAATAGGTGTGAACGGAGAGGGGAACATGGTAAGCTTGTGTGCATTGCTAGTAGTATCCCACACCCTCAGCGGAACCTGCGTTACAAAAGACGCGTAGAGATTCGGAGGGCGATGAGCCCTACGCAGAAAGGGCACCTCTTGTAAGGGACGGCCCGCCACCGCCTGATCTTGGAACAACCAGTGCTTGTCCGACTCCCATCGGCTCCATTCAACCAGGTATCTAAGCTGTGCCGCTTGAAAATATTTGCGTAAGTCTGGGACCCCCAGTCCCCCCGATTCCGGTGCCAACGTGGAGAGAACTCTCCTCATCCTAGGCTTGCGGCCTTGCCAAATAAAACGGGATAGGGTCGACTGTGTCTGCTGGAGCCAGCCTTTAGTCGGCTGCAACGGCAGGGCCCGGAATAGATATAATATCTGTGGGAGGACCGTCATTTTAACCGCTGCCACTCTCCCGAGCCACGATATCAATCCTTTGCTCCGCCTCCCCAGTTCCTCCTTAATCTTTCCAGTCAAAGCCGTATAATTAGCTGTCACCATGGCCTGCAATGTAGGTGCCAACAGGATACCCAAGTACTGGACCTGGTGGGCCGACCAATGCATGGGAAAGAGGCCCTGCAACTCCCGCCATGTTGCAGGAGTCAGGGAGATGTCCAGCGCTGTTGATTTACCCATGTTCATTTTGAATCCAGCCACCCGTGAAAAAGCCTCCAATTCGTCAATACACGCAGGCAGTGCACGCCTCGGTTCCTCCAAGGTCAGAATCACATTGTCCGCATAGAGGCTGACCGTGTGAATATATCCCCCCATCCTCACTCCAATCGCATCCGGGTTCTGCCGGATTCTCTGGGCGAAGGGCTCCATGTATATAGCGAAAAGGAGTGGGGACAGAGGGCAGCCCTGTCTGGTGCCTCGTTCAATGCCAAACCTTTGAGAGCCACAGCCATTCACCCGCACCACCGCCGACGGGAACCGGTAGCAATAAAAAACCAGGGTGCGAAATTTTTCACCTATGCCCATCCTTGCCATAACCCGTTCCAAATAGGGTCAGTGCACCCGGTCGAACGCCTTTTCAGCATCCACCAAAAGGAGCATTCTTTCTCCAGGGATCCGGGAAGCCTTCTCCAGAATATGTACTACCCTCTTGGTGTTATCCACCGTCTGTCTCCCAGGGACAAAGCCAGCTTGGTCCGACTCCACCAGACCCGGTAAATGAAGTGCTAAGCGCGCCACCAGAATTCCCGTGTAAAGTTTTAAATCCACGTTCAAAAGGGAGATCGGACGGTACGAGCTGCATTGGGTTCGGTCCTTCCCTGGTTTAGGTATAACCGATACCGTAGCCTGTAGGAGATCCGGTGGGATCGCCCCCGGTTCGGAGAAGGAGTTAAACAATTTAGTCAGTATAGGGGCCAACGTGGCGCTGAACGTCCTATAGAAGAGCGCTGTGTAGCCGTCCGGGCCAGGGGCCTTACCATGTTTAAGCCTGGAGATGGCAGCAATCACCTCCTCGACCCGTATCTCCCTTTCGAGATATTCCGTTTGAGATGTTTCTAGGGACGGAAGTGTGACTGAGTTCAGGTAGTCCTCCGACTCCTGCGCCATCAGGCTCTCCCCAGTGTATAAGTCTGCGTAGAATCGGCGGAAGGCTTCGGCTATCTGAACATCCTCCGTGACCAGCCCGCCATTTCCCGCCGCAATCTCCTTCACCCGATGGCGTTCATTGGCCACTCTGAGTTTGTTCGCCAGAAGGCGGCCACACCTGTCCCCCCGTGTAATAAGCGTGTTTCAGTCGAAGTGCTGCATATTCTGCCCTATCCATGTCCAGGGATGACAGGAGCTTCCTCGCTGCCTTCAGCTGTTTCCAAATCCTGGGGGCCCCCGTACGGCGGTGCACCTCTTCCAATTCCCTGACTTTTTGCGTGAGCTCGTCCCGTTTCTGTCTCCGTTCCCTGTTCTCCGCCGAGGAGACAGCGATAAATTCCCCTCTGACCACCGCCTTAAGTGCGGCCCACTGCGTCGCCACCGAGGTATCTGCGTTATCATTATGTGTTTGGAAGTCCCTGATCACCGCCGTAACCCTTTGCACGACTGTTTTCTTATGTAGAAGAGCGTCTCTGAGGCGCCAGACCCCCCGGGGGGCCGGATCAGCCGGCAGAGAGAAGCTCCCCGAGACCGGCGCGTGATCAGATAGAGAGATGACCCCCACCTCCGATGTCGTAGCTAGATCACGGACTGGGCCGGTAACTATGAGGTGATCCAGCCTCGCGTATGTTTTGTGCGCGTGAGAGTAAAAGGAGTAGTCTCGATCCGTGGGGTGCAAGTGGCGCCAAAGATCATGAAGATCCAGGTCCACCAGTTGGGATTTAACTACTTGTGACATTTCCCCTGTCTGTGGGGAACGCTGGGCCGACCTATCTATAGCCGAGTCTGCCACCATATTCAAATCTCCACCCAAAATTATGTGCCTGTCCGGGGATGCTGTTATGTCCACTAATGCTGACTGAAAGAAGCTATCCTGATGTTCATTTGGACAGTAAATCGTCCCGATGGTAAATGTCAGGGCCTCTAATTTGAATCTATGCGCTAAGAGTCTCCCCTTTTGTTCTGCAAACTTGTGTAGTACCTACCCCCTGAAAGAGTTTGACACTAATATCGCCACCCCCGCTGTCTTGGTGTTGGACGAAGAAAAGAACTGTGTGGGAAATGTACGGGATCGTAATCTGTGGCAGTCCCGCGCAAGCAAGTGAGTCTCTTGTAAAAGACAAATGTCAGCCTGTGTGTTCTCTAACAAGGACAAGACTGCTCTCCTCTTGACAGGGTTATTAAGCCCCTTAACATTAAGGGTCACTACCTTAAGGGTCGCCATAGAGAGTCAAAACAGAATGAAACATGCATTGAATCCTGTGCAATGGGGGGGGCCTGTGGGCCTCAACTGCCCATAACTCCCCGTCGGGGCATCGTGGAAAGCTCAAGAACACTGAACGGACTGTACCCACCCCCTCCCTACCCAACTCCCAACCCCCTTGTCCCCCAACTCCCCCTCCTCCCACACCTTTCTCGGTGCCCCAACTCCCCTCCACCCCTTCCCCCCCCCAAACCCCCAAGACCCCCAACACCCTCCAAGAAATTGTCCCAGCCATGTCCTGTCCGGACAAGTCTGTGGTAACTTATCGTAGTGGACGTCCAGCCACACCCTTCCTCCCTCTGTTCCCTCCCTAACCCTTCATGGCCCTAAGCCGGCAAGAACAGTAATGCAAAGTCGTTCTCCCCCCGGAGCAGTCTTACGCTGTTAGTGCGACACCGTCGTGCACCACTGTGTCTCTGGAGGCTTCTTGGATGGCGCTCGCCATTTCAGCCCTGATGGTAGGCGAGCTCGGACGCTGGGATGCCGCTGACGTTCTGCACCTCGAGACCCTGCGCCAGCCGTCCTCCGTGGCGCGTCTCCTGCGAGGCGTGGCGGAGACCTCCTCTTCCGCGGTGATCCCCAGTACTTCGCACGCGTCCTGTAGGGACCTCAATTGATGTAGCACACCGTTCCACCTGAAAATAAGTCGGAAAGGATGACCCCAGGAATAAGGTGTTTCATGCTGTTTCATGAAGTCTGTTGCGATTTTGAACGCTTTCCGCTTTTGAAGGGTGATTACAGACAGGTCCTGATACAAGGCCACAGGGTGTCCTCGAAACGTCAACAAGGGTTTTTTCCGGGCCTCCGCCTTGATCCGTTCTTTCAGTGGAAAATCAGGAAGAAAGGCCAATATGTTCGGAGGCGGGGTTGTCGCGCGCCTCTGAGGGCCCACTCGATGAGCTCTATCAATCCGTACCGGAAAGTCCGCTGCTTCAACCAATATGTCCCTGAAGAGCTCCCTCAGGTATTCCGCCACATCCGTCCCCTCTTCCGTCGATGGCACTCCCCGGACCCTGATGTTAATCCGCCGAGAGCGGTTTTCCAGGTCTTCGTTATGGCCCTGGAGGTCCATCTGTTGGTCCTTCAAACGCAGCACCTCCTGTTGTAACTGCGTGATTTCCTCGTCCTGTCTCTGTGTGGAGCTTTCCACCGTGGCCACCCTCTCACCAAGACCGTCCACTTCTCTTCGGATCTCGCGGACCTCCCCGGCCACCTCCTGTTTCAGCGTTTGAAAATCATCTCTCAGTGTGCCAAAAAGTGACTCCAAGAAGGATCGAGTGACCGGGGGTTCACCGCCCCTTGCTGCGTGAGAGCCACTCGCCGCGTTCGGCGACGGTTGATTCCTGTCTCCCCTGGTCTGAGACCTGCCAAGCATCTCGGGGAGCGTGCGGTCGTTCCGTTTATTGCCCTTCTGGTTCGCCATCTTGTCGTCAAGGCCGCTCTACCAAGTACGGGCACCGCACCGGCCAGACACCCGGGCTTCGGCCCCACCTGCCTCTTCTTGCTAGGATGACTCGGTCCTCTGCCGCGGGGTGCACCTCCCGGACCCCCCCGAGTCTGGGGATGACCTCCGTGGCCCGGGCACCACTATCCGCTCTCGGCAACGCAAGATCGAGTGTAGGGAGCCTTCCGCGGCCTGCGCAAACCGGTTCCTCCCGCCTAGCTTATCCTTCGGCGACCACTGCTGTTGTCTACGGCAAGCCGACCATCCGCGGCGTAGCTCTCAAGGGCACCACATACCACCTCAGTCCACCGGTTTCCTCACCATCTCCGAAAGCAACTATGGCGGCTCTGCACGCCTCTGCAAGTTGTTGCACCCTTTCCGGTGATGGCGCCGTCTCCGGGTAACTCTCCGCTCGGCCCCGGGATCAGTCGCCAGCTGGCCAGGAGCCGACGCCTCCGCAGCAGTCTTTGGAGGGTCCCGGTTCCTATCCTTGTCGCTGCGGCTCTTGTTCCGCCTACGCTCCCAGCGACACAGCCCTTCCGGCCTGCAGAGCCTCCGATCAGAAAGGCCGCAGCCGCGGCCTCAATTTGCGTCGGGACCGACAACCAGGGGTGGGTCGTCCCCACGGGCAGCAGGCGCTTCTCCAGGCCTCCCAGCACCGGCGCGGCACCCAGGCGTGTCCCCTACTTCCTTCCGCTGTACCATCGCTGACTTCTGCGTGCTTCGGGGACAGAGCTCTGTGCAACCCCGGCTAGGCCGCCATTCTTCTTCGCATCCGGTCTCGGCGTCGCTCAGTGCCGCGGTCCGGACAACGGGCCCCCGGCCACTCCAGAGCTAGACTTCGGTTCTAACACAGTCCAATCGGTTCCCGCACCGTCCCCAATCGGTTTTATGCCGATGGGGGGGAGAACAAGCTATACAGAAGGCTCAGGGCCCGGATCGGGTCGGGAGCTCCGGGCGAAAGCGCCTCCTCACTCCGCCATCTTGGCCACGCCCCTCAGTTGCAATTTTAAAGTAGAAGGACCCCTCCCAGTGAACCCTGAAGAAACCCTGTGGAAAACAGAAGGTTGGAGAGCGACCCTACCCGTGGATACCCTTGTAACAATGATACCTACACCAGGGAAGCCGATTGCACAGCTGTGAAGTGGCATCGGAAACCGCAGTCAAACCCAATGGAGTACTTCAGGAAGATGCCGCTTCTGGAGAAGGTGAAAGTGTCCGGTGGAACCCAAATGTGGATTCAGGAAGAGAAGTACCTGCAAGCAGAGGCGACAGAGTCTTTGCCACTCAGGAGTGACCTGGAGGCACGGAAGACAAATGCCCACCGATGTCGAGTGTTGCAGGGAAGCTGACGGTGAGCTTGAAACTGCAGCGGTGGGGACCAAGCGATGCTGTGGACGACCAAGAGCCGGTTACGAGCTGTCCCACGTAGGATGTTGAGAGTTGAGGGGTTGGTGTCGTCGGGAGCACCAACAAGACTTGGCAACTGCAACCAAAGTGGAAGTCAAAGAAGGTACAATGTCATGAACAGCAAGGTCCAAGAGATTCACCAACAACAGGGAGTCAGGGAAGGGCCGAGCAATCAGGGGAGCCCAAAATAATTCAAAGATTATCCTCAAAAAGGCCCACAGGCCTGAGGCACAAGAGTCGCAAGAGGACCTCGAGCAGCTCACCTAAGATGCAGGCCCACGGTGCAAGTGATGCGGTGAAGACGAAGATCTTGGTAACTGGTGATGCTTGAAGTTGGGGCTACTTGGAGCCCGAAGATCTTGGTGGTAGGAAGCCAACAGGCATTTGCAACTGCAAGTCGACGCAGTGCACAGGGGGTTGGTTCCTGCATTTCCGACGGGAACAACTGGCCTCAAACTTTGTGAGAGGACAGGGCAGGCCTCGAGGCATGTGGAGAACCACCACCTGTGTTGCTGAGCCTTTCAGAGTCGGTGGGAGTCCAGGAACAGCAGACCAGTCAGCTTAGTGGCAGTGCCTGCAGATGCAGGGTAGGACTCCTTCACTTCAAGGGAGATTCCTCCAGGTGTCTTGGATGCCCACAGGCCTTGGAAGGTTTCTGTATGGCGCACAGGCATGGATGTTGCAGCAGACTAGCAGGGCAACAAAATCAGGAGCAGTAGGAGTCTTTCCAGTTACAAACAGAGCGAAGTCCAGGAAAGTCCAGAGTGTCCAGACGGTTGAAAAGAAGTGGTGTCTGAAATTAATTTTGTCCCACCACGAAACTAGGTAGCCACCCACAGGTAAGCCCTAAAATACACCAAGGAAAGGGTTGGGACAATTCAGGGGTCAATCCCTAAGGAGGGGCTGGACAATGGGGATGATACTCCCCTGTCCTTTGTCCAGTTTCACGCCAGAGCGGGAGCCAACGGCTCTCTGAACTGGTTTGAACTGGACTATGCATGGAAGGCACCAAGTGTGCCCTGCATGCAGACTATGTGGCGCTGGCAAGTGCCCACACTCTGCCCCAACACACTAAACCCTGTCTGGAAGGTGGTCACACCTCCCTGTGACAGGATACCTATCGTTCTGCCTTCCCTTGCTCAAGATTGGCTCAGCAGCTGGAGGGCAGAAACATGTTTCTGGCCGGCAACAGCCCTAGCTTGCGGTCAGGGTCTAGAAGACTAGTGCCGGGAGCACTGAGGGCCTCCCAAAGGAGCTTAACGGTGCATGGAATCATACCTCCCACTCCGTAACCGGTGTGGGGTATGATTCCAACATGTTTGATAACAAACATGATAGGATTTGGTACAGCCAGTTTGAGATGGTCATCGCGTAATGACGCGGTGTCCTTCTATATGTTGTATGGCTCTCTCACTTACAACCCGGGAGAATTGACTCAGTTGGCTGTAGGGGTGTTCTGCTCAAGCAGGGGCACCCTCACACTCAGAACCGAGCACCCTGCCTTTAGGATTGAAAGGCCTGCCTTAGGGGTGACATATAGGTTTTAAGTGCAGTGACCTTAGATATAGGGTAAACCTATATCTTTCGTAAGTGGTGCTAGCACCAGCTCACACAGGCTGCAATGGCAGGCCTGTAGTTACAAATTGAGTGGTCTCCCATGGGTGGCATGATACATGCTTTAGCCCATGGGAGACCCCTAGGGTACCTATGCCCTGGGTACCTTAGCACCATGCACTGATAAGGTTAAACCAGTGTCCAATCTGGGATGTACCCAAGTACTTACTAAACCTATTTAGGAGAGAAAGCACAGAGACTAGGTTCCTGATTAGCAGGATCCCACTCTGACTATTCAGACTATTCTGAAAATGTTTTATTAAGCCAATCAATTAACCAAGAATCCTTTTTGGACACAAAGTAACCACAGACAACTAAGTGACAATACAATTAATTCAAGAAGCAGGATGACCCCACCAGGTAAGGAGATGAGACTAACCTTGCCCAGTTGAGTCTTCATTTTCTAAGTGGAAATATCCGGAGAGGCCATCTCTCCTGACTTGGTTACTCCCAAGTCTATGTTACACTGTAAAGTCCATCCCCTGTAGAGAAATGGACCACCTAAAAAGTTTGGGATTTTCACCCTTCATCTGTTTAAGCCATAAGAGGGGCTTGTGGTCTGTCTGAACAATGAAGTGAGTGCCAAACAGGTATGGCCTCAGCTTCCTCAAGGCCCAGACCACAGCAAAGGCTTCCCTCCTGGCCCTCTGCATTAAATTGTGATTACACAGCCCCTATCCCTATCAGATGCATCTGTCTGGACAATGAACGTTTTGGGGCAGTCAGGACTTTGCAGGATGGGAGCAGTGCACATGGCCTGCTTCAGGTCATCAAATGCCTTTTGACAGCTTACTGCCCACTGAACCTTCTTGGGCATTGACTTTGATGTCAGATCATTCAGAGGAGTCACAATGGACCCATATCCTTTCACAAATCTTCTATAATACCCAGTCAGGCTCAGGAAAGCTCCGACCAGAGTCTGGGTAGTGGGAGCAACCCAGTCCACAATGGTCTGGATTTTGCTCTCCAATGGTTGAACCTGGCTTCCACCTAGCAGGTGGCCCAAGTATACAACCTTGCTCTGCCCTATCTGGCACTTGGGGGCCTTGATGATAGTGAGACCTGCCTTTTGCAGGGCCTCCAGAACATTTCTGAGGTGGACCAGGTGGTCTTTCCAGGTGGAGCTATAGACAGCTATATCATCTAGATATGCTGCACTATAGGCTTCCAGAACTGTTAATACTTTATTCACCAACCTCTGAAATGTGGCAGGTGCATTCTTCAAATTGATAATTCCCACTATGGGGTAAAAATGCTGTTTTTGGCTTGGCATCCTAAGCTAGTCTGATTTGCCAGTGAACAGCAGTGAGGTCAAATGTACTCAGAAACGTGGCTGAGGCCAATGTATCTATAGGTTCATGTGCCCTGGGAATTGGATGGCGTACAAAGCAAACACAAGGAGATGATTGACGGAGTGCTGAAACTTTTTCAGACACTCACCCGCAGTCAAAGATCTGGGTTGAATCCATCATTGTTCTTTAGCTCACTTCGCCACCCCAGTTCAGAGACAGCTATATGCAAATCAGTCTTGACCCTGTGCCTCATGGGAACAGTCCAACCCGAACAGCCAAGCCATGTCTTCCTTGGACCGGAAACAAGCATCCTGGGAACAGTTTCAGACTAACAGCCCTGTTCAGCCTGGTTAGCTCGAATCCAGTGGCAAAGTGAGCAAGGGGCCCACGTCTGGGCATAACCTGCTAACTTATGGCGAACAAAGTAAACACAAGGAGATGATGGAAGGAGCGCTGAACCTTTTCAAACACTCACCCCCAGTCACAAATCTGGGTTGAATCCATCACTGTTCATTAACTCACTTTGCCACCCCAGTTCAGTTACAGCTAAATGTAAATCAGTCTTGACCCTGTGCCTCATGGGAACAGTCCAGCCCGAACTGCAAAGCCATGTCTTCCCTGGACCGGAAACAAGCATCCTGGGACCGGTTTGGGGCTAACAGCCCTCATCAGCCAAGCTACCTTGAATCCAGTGGAAAAGTGAGCAAGGGACCCACGTCTGGGCATACCCTGCCATCTTATGGCAAACAAAGCAAACACAAGGAGATGATGGACAGAGAGCTGAAACTTTTCAGACACTCATTAACTCCAGTTACAGATCTGGGTTGAATCCATCATCATTCTTTAGCTCACTTCGCCACCCCTGTTCAGACACAGCTATATGCAAATCAGTCTTGACCCTGTGCCTCATGGGAACAGTCCAGTCCGAACTGCCAAGCCAGGTCATCCCTGGACCTGAAACAAGCATCCTGGGACTGGTTTTGGGCTAACAGCCCTCATCAGCCAGGCTAGCTTGAATCCAGTGGCAAAGTGAGCAAGGGATCCACGTCTGGGCATACCCTGCCATCTTATGGCGAACAAAGCAAACACAAGGAGATGATGGACGGAGCGCTGAAACTTTTCAGACACTCACCCTCAGTCACAGATCTGGGTTGAATCCATCATCATTCTTTAGCTCACTTCGCCACCCCAGTTCAGACACAGCTATATGCAAATCAGTCTTGACCCTGTGCCTCATGGAAACAATCCAGCCCGAACCATCAAGCCATGTCTTCCCTGCACCAGAAACAAGCATCCAGGGACTGGTTTCGGGCTAAAAGCCCTAATCAGCCGGGCTAGCTTGAATACAGTGGCAAAGTGAGCAAGGGACCTACGTCTGGGCATTGGATGAGCATCAGTCCTAGTGACTGCATTGAGGCCTCTGTAGTCCACAGAAAATATCATCTCTCTTTTCCACCCTTGGTGTTAGGTTCTGGCACAAGGACTACTGGACTAGCCCAGGGGCTATCTAAAGGGTCAATGACCCCCAATTCTAGCATCTTTTGGACCTCTGTCCTGATGCAATCCCTGACATGGTCAGGCTGTCTATAGATGTTACTCTTCACAGGCAGACTGTCACCTGTGTCCACTTCATGAGTACACCAGATAGTTTGACTGGGTGTCAGGGAGAACATATGCCTGTACTGATCGAGGGCTTGCCTGCAGTCAGTTTGCTACCGATCAGTGAGGCTGCCTGCCAAGGCTACTCCGTCTACTGATCCATCATCAGGGTTGTGAGAGAGGCGATCAGGGAGATGGTCACTCTCTTCCTCCCGTCCCTCATCAGTCGCCATGAGCAAGCCCATGTCCGCCCTGTCAACAAAGGTTTTAGGCGCTTCAAATGAAGTACCCTATGGGGTCTTCTTGGAGTACTTAGGTTCACCAGGTAGGTGACCTCACCTTTTTGTTCAAGGATGGTGTGGGAGCCCCTCCACTTGCCTTGGAGAGCTGCTGGGGAAGCATGCCCCAACACCCACACTTTCTGACCTGGTTGGTAAACAGTCAAGACAGCCTTTTAGTCATGCCAAACTTTTTAAGTTCTTAGCTGGCCTCCAGGTTTTTGATGGCCTTCTTCATGTACTCAGCCATGTGTGAATGCAGGCCAAGGAAATAGTCCACAATGTCCTGTTTAGGAGGTTTGAGAGGTTGCTGCCATCCTTCATTCACTAGACACAAGTGACCCCTAACTGGATGTCCAAACAGAAGTTCAAATGGGTTGTAACCAACCTCCTTCTGGGGAACCTCTCTGTAGGCAAAGAGAAGGCAGGGTAAAGGACGTCTCATTTTCCCCTAAGCTTTTCTGGGAGTCCCATGATCCTACCCTTTAGGGTCTTGTTAAATCTTTCAACAAGGCCATTGCACTGTGGGTGATAGGGTGTAGTGAACTCCACACTCTTTCCACATGGCTGTATCATAACTAGACAGGAAGTTTGTACCTCTTTCTGTGAAAAACTACTTAGGGAAGCCCACTCTAGAAAAGATTCACAGGAAGGTCCTGGCCACTACTGTAGTGGTTCTAAAGTGAATGGGCTCTGGGTACCTAGTGGCATGCTCCACCACCACTAGTATATAACTACGCCCACATGCAGGGGGGGGCGCTAGAGGGCGCACTGCAGAATGGCCGCACTGCCGTGAGGCTCCTGCCGCCCGGAGCTTTTATCCGTCTATTGATCCTGCTGACCATCACTGATCCCTGATCTGACCCCGGATTCCTGCTGGGGTACTTGTTGGCCACACTTGGTCCAACTCCTGTGCTGATCGGTGCCTGCAGACGGAAGTTACGAGGACACGAAGTTTTCCCCGACTGGCGCTCTAGAAGTCGGGTGCTCCATGGCCCGGCGACCTTTCCTACTCTAGTCCGAGGCTTCGCACGTGGGGTGAAGGCCCAGGTCCCCCTCCCCCTCCGGATCTGGTTGATAGCTGGGCGCGCTGCTGAGCACTCGCCTGGAACGAGACTTGTTTGCGATCTCCGTTGTGGACTATTTCGGAGCTGTGGTGTCACAGATACGCTATAGCCTGTCGTGGAGGCGCGAAGGTGTCGCGCCCTTGGCCTGAGGTGAACGGCGGCCATTACTCCGGCGGGAGTGGCGGGGTGTTCGTGCCTGCTCGTGCCCCCGCCTGTGGGGCTTTGACACGCGCTGGGCAGCTGCCTGTGAAGTGACCTTTATTGATTTGTGTGCTGCCCCGAGCTGGTAGCGGCTCAGCATGGGGAAACCGGACAATAAGCAGCCCAAACTATCTTTTGACTCGGTGGCGGCCAGGAGGGGCACGCGCCTAGTACAGGAGGCTGGGAGCTCGCGCTCTCCCCCCCCCTCCTGTTGCCGATGCGGGGCTACAGCCACACGCTCCGGACTTTCAGCAGATGATGCAGGAGATGCGGCAAGGATTTGCCACTATTGTGGACAAAGTGGACAAACTGTCGTCACGCATGGATGCGGTGGTGCAGAAACTAGATGTGCATGAGGAGCGCCTGACAACGGCGGAACAACGCATCTCCGATCATGACGACACTGCCGCCACCCATACCACCCAGTTGGCGAGAATTGACAATATCCTGTGGGTGATCGCCGCTAAGAATGAGGAGTTGGAGGCGAGGAGTCGGCGCAACAACGTACGCATAGTAGGTGTGCCGGAGACGACAAATGTTGGGAAAATGGAGACTTATGTTGAGAGGCTCCTTGTTGGTGCCATTGGTGCGGAGGCCTTCTCTGCGCAGTTCATTGTCGAGAGGGCGCACCGTTCCCTTGGGCCGAAACCGGCCACTGGATCTGCGCCGCGGCCTATAATTGCACGGCTCCTGAACTACCGCGACCGGGACGCAGCCCTCCGTGCGGCCCGCACTAGTCGCACCCTTTCCTTTGATGGGGTTAACTTCACCGTGTATCCTGACTTTACGCCGATGGTGCAGGATCAGCGACGTAAATTCCTAGGGGTAAAGAAGAAACTTTGTGATCTTCAAGTGGACTACGCTTTGCTTTATCCTGCTAAGCTGAGGGTGACCCATCAGGCAAAGCAGCATTTTTTCACGAACCCGCAGCATGCAGAAGACTTTGTAAAACGCCTCAAGAGGGAACGATCTGCAGCGGACCGGCAGGGTGAGCGGGACCCTGGAGGCGACCGGTCGGCGGGTGAAGAGGAGGACGCTTGAATGTGGTGATTACTCTTTGGCGAGACTGTGATGGCGCTCGCTCTGCGCGCCCATTTGTTTGACTGCTCCTGGGGCTTGGGTAATCATTGCTTTGTTCTGTGGGGGGATGAATATGATGGGTTGCCGAGTTGTTCTTGGATGTGGCTACTGGGGGGTCAGTAAGGGTATGATGGTAGGCGATTTTCTTGTGCTCCGAGCACCCACCCCCGCACTGCGCCTGGGCCGTGTGAGAGCCCGCTGGCTCGTAGAATGGCGTGGTGTGCGGGAGTGGTGCTGTGCACCTCTGGTGGGTACCCCACTGGGTATTCCCCACTATTACTTGGTGTTTTCGTTCTAGTCCTTTGTTGGTTGACTGGATGGATGTTTGGAGGGGGTGGGGGGTGGGTTTCTGGGGTTCCTGATAGTTGGGGATTCATCAGGTGGGTGGGGGGGGAGACTACGTTGACTACGCGTGTTCGACCTGGTCCTTGGGAATGTGGTGCTATTTGCTCCTGCTGTGTGCTTGCACTGATTTTGGCACGTGGCCGCTGCATTGGTTGGTCCACTGGCGTACTAGATCCTAACGGCTCTGCGACGTTTTCATTGTGCCTGAAGTGTCATGGCCGCTGTTGCAGTGTGCTGTCTGCACGAGAGCGTGCTACGCAGGACACGCACAAGTGTGTTGTGGACCGGTTGGGATATGTGGGTCGCACATTGCACTTTATACTTCTTGCGTGCCTGTTGCACGGATGGTGTTGTTTGTGGCTGGGAAGGGGGGCCCTGGTTGTTTGGTTTGGAGATGGCTGGGATGTCTGTGAAGTGAGTGTGTTGGAGCGGTTATGGTGTGTGCGGGTGGCTTGGAGCTGTCTTGTGCTGGGAATTTGGGACAGTGCCTCCTATCACTGGGTCCTATGGTACTCTGAGTATGGCTGATGGCGAATGACACTGTAGACAAGATATCAATATTGTCTTGGAATGTACGTGGTCTCAATGATGCCAGAAAATGTCGAAGTGTATTACAGTACTTGGACAGGCATGCGATACATGTGGCTCTCCTGCAGGAGACGCACCTGCGGCGAGTGCCCGCTCCTAGGTTTGGTGGGCGGTGGGCTGCGGTTAGGGTATTTGCATCGTATTCTTCATATGCACGTGGGACTGTTATTCTTGTTAAGAAATCGCTCGCCTTTCAGGAATTGGGGTCTATGGCGGATCCTGATGGGCGCTATGTGCTGCTGTGGGGACGGCTTGGGCAGATCACTGTGCTCTTTGTCAACTGCTATGCACCTAACATTGATACGCCAGCTTTCTTCCTTACCCTGTGGGGCCACGTGCTTGCTGTGGAGGCCTCCCATATTGTATGGGGGGGGGGATTTCAACTTTGCTATTTAGGCTATGATGGATAGGTCGGAAGGTTGCCCTCAGTACAATGTGCAAGCTAGGGATGTTTTGCGGGGTATTGTGGAGGAGGCTGGGTTAATCGATAGCTGGAGGTATGCTCATCCGACTACTAGAGAGGGCACGCATTACACCGCACACGCACGCACATGGGCGAGGCTGGACTATGTCTTCCTCTCCAGAGGGCTGGTAGCCGGTCTGCGAGAGGCGATGCATCTGGCTAGGACATACTCTGATCACTGCCCGGTTAAGGTTGTGCTCTCTGTGCCCGGGCTGCATAGGCCGCGCCCACCATGGAGACTTTTTCTAACTGCCCTGCTGGACCCTGAGTTTAAGGCGGAGCTGGGCGAGGAGGTAGAGGCTTTCTTTCCGAGGAACAAAGGGTCTGTTGATAGTGTGGAGGTGATATGGGAGGCCTTTAAGGTTACGATCCGGGGTGTCACTATATCCAAGAGCTGTGGAATACTGAAATTGTTAGTTCGGACTCTCGAGGGCCTAGAGGGTGATCTACGACAATTGGAGCTTAGATTGCAGGCTGGTTCTGATCCCGACCTCTTGGGCCAATTTCGGACCAAGCTCTCGGAGTACGAGGAAGAGGCTGCCAGGGAGGCTAAACATAGGGGAAGTATTGGACGGCGAGGAGATACTGTGAGGGGGAGAGACCTGGGAAGGTGCTTGCCTCGCTTACTAGGCATCAAAGGTATAGTTCGGACGTGCTGGAACTGGTGTTGCCGGATGGCACTCACTGTAGGGACACTGCGGAGATACAGCGGACATTTATTCACCACTACACCCAATTATACACAACACAGCAGTCAGGGGAGGCAGGTTATGGCGGATTCCTGGATGATTTGGCGCTTTGTTGGCTGTCGGACGGTCATAGGGCGTTCTTGGGTAGACCCCTTGAGGTGGAGGAGATCAGGGAGGCCATCATGTCCCTCAATAACGGGAAAGCCACTGGGTTGGACGGTCTTCCTGCTGAATTCTATAAATGCTACGTGGATATTATGGCTCCTGTTCTCCGCGAGGTGTTTGAGGAGTCCCTTGAGGAGGGGCGGCTGCCGTGCTCTATGAGGGAAGTCGCTATTACCTCGTTACTCAAACCGGGTAAGGATCCCCTGGATGTGGGTTCCTATAGGCCCCTTTCATTGCTTAATTGTGATGTCAAGATACTCGCGAAAGTATTGGCGGTCAGGCTGTCTGAGCTCATGCCCGTTATTGTTTTGCCTGACCAATCTGGGTTTGTGCCTGGTCGCGTGACCTCCCACAATCTTCGGACTTTGTTTTCCCTCATCCCGACTATTGCTCCTGAGATCCCGGTAGCGGCCGTGTTTCTAGACGCCACAAAGGCGTTTGATTCCGTGGAGTGGGGTTACCTTATTGATGTTCTGTGCCGGATGGGATTTCCTCGGATCTTTATATCCTGGGTCAAACTGTTGTATACCGACCTGGTGGCGAGGGTGGTGGTGAATGGTGTACTTTCCCCTCCGTTTCCTCTTACTAGGGGGACCAGACAGGGATGCCCCCTTTCGCCCCTCCTATTTGCCATTGCCATTGAGCCCCTAGCCTGCCGGATTCACCAGCGGCACCAACAGAGCGCGTTCAATTGTTTTCAACGCCAAGTCGGCATCTCTTTATAGGCTGACGATGTCACGCTTTATGTGAAAGATCCACAGGCGAATCTTAATGCACTGTTGCGGGAGCTGGTTGCTTTTGGGGGTGTTTCCGGGATACATATCAACTGGCAGAAGTCCCAACTCTTCCCGCTCACTGTGGCGGTTCATCGATTTCCTCTTGATTTCCCTTTGGAATGGTGCGATTCGGAACTGCGGTACCTCGGTATTGTTGTCTCGTTGGACAGGGAGGAGACTGTTAGGCTTAACTACGGCGTGGCTATTACGAAGCTGGCGGATGACGTCACGAGGTGGATGTCGTTACCTCTGTCCATGGCTGGTCGGGCGTCCCTTATCAAAATGGTGGTTCTGCCCCGGTTTCTGTATCTTTTTCAAAACATTCCGTATCACCCAGGGGCTTACTTTTTTCGTCGACTCCGATCGGAGCTCATCCGGTTGTTCTGGGGGGGGCAAACAGCCACGTGTAGCGTGGGCTACCCTCACGTTACCCTATGCCGATGGGGGCTTTGATGTCCCTGATTTTGAACTTTATTACCTCAGCGCTCAAACGCACTATGCTTACCATTGGATGCGTCCCACGCCGTTTATGCCGCAAGTTGCGGCTGAACACTGGGTCGCCCACCCGCTTCCGCTTGAGGGGATGGTGCTGGGCAATGTGGCCGATGTGGACACGCATCGGACGACGGTGACGTGTACGGTGGATGCTTGGAAACGTGTGGCGCGTTTACTGGGTGTTTCTTTCCTCTACTCGCCGGAACTACCTCTAGCCTATCACCCTGCTCTTTCTCTGTTACAGGAGACGGGGTTTCAGCGTCTTTCTAAGCGACTTGGGATCTTTACACACGGGTGGCATTTTTAATGAGGGCACTTTCCGTACCCGGGCACAGTTTTTTGGTGCTGTCGACGGTTCCCCTTTGGAGCTGTTTTATTATATTCGCCTTAGGCAGGGCCTTCGTGCCTTGCTACCGGATTTTCCTGTGGAACCGGAGGTAACCCTCCCACTCCACGTACTCCTGGTTTCTGATGGTCGTCATTTGGTCTCGAAGCTGTATGGTGCCATTAGGCGGCAGCGTGCTGTTCCGTCCAGTCGGGTTCGGGAGCAGTGGGACGCTGAGCTGGGCATCACTATCTCTGATGACCAGTGGAAGTACTGCTGTGGTGTTACTGCTAACGTCTCCTCCAGTTGCCGTCTGAAAATTATACATTATAAATGTGTCCAACGGTTCTATTATACCCCGGCGAGGAAACTTCGGTTTCGACTGGCGGAGGACGATCGGTGTCTTCGGTGCCGGGTGGAGGGTGCCGACTTCCTGCACCTGGCGTGGGAATGTGCGGACGTTCTGGAGTATTGGATGCAGGTCCATGCTGCTCTTCAGATTATGACTGAGGATGGAGTATTGTTCGACCCTTTGGTCCTCCTGCTGGGATATACCAAGGAGGTGCCTGCCCCCCACCGTAGATTTGCTGATGTGGCCTTATTGTTAGCTAAACGTAGAGTGGCCTGTTGTTGGGGACGTGGCAGGGTGCCACGGTTCAAGGACTGGCTACGTGATCTCATTTACTGTCAGGACCAATATAACGTTTATGCGGAGCTGATGCCCGTGAGATGTAGGCCCAAGGATTTTTGGAGCCCGTTACAGGTGTATCTCCTCACTAGGGCGGTGCAGGACCCTGAGTCGGAAAGTGAAGACCGGGTTGGAATTGGTTAACGCCGGCGTAGTGTTTGCTGTGCCGCACTGACATTAGACGGGTCTCTGGCGTGGGTTGAGGGGGGGATTGTCTTCCTCTTCTGCTGAGATGGTGGGTATACACGCCCTACTGTGATGTCACTGTGCACGGGTTGGTGGCCCGATGCATGTCTTCTTATCGATGGAGTTCGGAGGGTGGGCCTGTGTGGACCACGTCATGCTTGAGGGTTGGACCGTCCGCTGGAGTGCTACGGTTCTCCCCCTCACCAAGAATGTACGCTAAAAGCTTCTGCCTCCTCCACGGGTTGCTGCTATGTTTGGATACGCTATGCGATGCGTGTTTACAATTGCTATATGCTTTGTCCATTGCTGCATGCACTGTCGTATATGTCGAATTGTACTCTGGACTGTCTGATCATTTTGCCATATTGCACTGTCCATTCTCATCTGTATGTACCATGATTGCACTGCTGCTGTATCTTGCCTATCTCCAAATAAAGGTTTAAAAAAAAAAAAAAACTACGCCCACATGCAGTTGAAGGGATCAAGGTCCCAACAATGTCAATCCCTACCCTCCCAAAGGAACCCCAACCACTGGGAGTGGGATTAAGGGGGCCTTTATTGTGCCACATGACTTACCACTGGCTTGGCAAGTTGCACAGGAGCGCCACAACTCCTTTGTGTCTTCAGACATGTGGGGCCAGTGAAAGTGAGGGACAGCCTGTCCCAAGTTTTGCTTTGCCCTAAGTGTCCTCCCAAAGGAATATCATGTGCCAGGGAGAGGAGGAAACCTCTGAACTTCTGGGGTACTAACAACCTCCTGGTGGCACCAGGCTTAGGGTCTCTACCCTCCGAGTCCATCTTCTCAATAGATTCAATGGGACTGTCAAGGGACCTTCCTGAACAGCTATATCGTCTTGGTAATTAGGCTATGGAGAGCAGTTATTTTCAAATGCTATGTGGTGTGTCGTTCTCGTCTGGGACGGCGTAGCTGGTTACGTCTTTCCTCTCCTTCTGGAGCTTGTACCACCGGGTAGCTTCGGCGTCTCCCGCTCCTCTTCTGCTTCCTTTTACTTGACGTCCCGATTCGTCACGGCGTCTTGCGTCTCCCGCCTGTTGCGGTTCTCCTCTGATAGGGCCACCGAAGCAGGCTTCATCGGCCACGCACCTCGCGGCTCCTCCTGGTGGCTGCTGGGGTGATTCTTAAAGGGCTCCTCCATTGTCTGCGTACGGAGTGACAGTACGTCAATCATGTTGTCGATAGGGGAGTAAGGCACTATAGTCAGCTGTTCGTCTTCCATCTCCTGACACATTCCCCTCCCCCCACCCCGGGATTTCCCCAATCAGGGGAAAGAGGAAAACGCGATAGAAAATCCGTGTTGCCCTGTTCCCTGCCCTTCCGGTGGCGGACTTCGAATTAAAACGGTTGCAGAGCCAAAAACCACCAAAGGAGCCGATTGTTACATCTCTTGTTCTTCTGAAGCCAGGCAAGGGGTGGGTGGTCAGTGTAAAAAACAAAAGATCACCCTTCCAGGTAGTATCTCAACTTTTCAATGCCCCTCTTCAGGGCCAGGTATTCTTTCTCAATTGTAGGGCATGCCTATTTCCTAGGGAAGAGTTTCCGACTTATACAAAGAATCGGCCTATCTAGTCCGACGGCGTCCAATGGAGAAAGGACTGTGCCTATGCCGACCCCAGAAGCCTCAGTTTGCAAGATGAAGGGTTTATGAAAGTTAGGAGTAAGCAATACTAGGAAAGTTGTTAGTATGTTTTTCAACTTCTGGAAAGCTAAGGTCTCTTGACTGGATGGGGACCGAAGGTGAAAAAGAGTCGTTGTTTTTCTTAGTAAGTCGGGGAGAGGTGCAGCTATGTCAGAAAACTAGGGTAAATATCGCCTATAGTACCCAAACAGTCCGAAAAAGGCCCTCAGTACTTTTATATTTGTGGGAAAGAGTTTCTTGAATAGCCCTAACTTTTTCTATTTGTGGTTCGATTAGGCCTTTCCCCAACAAATAGCCAGGTATTTTACTTTTTGGAATGCAAACTTGGACTTCTTTGCATTGATGTGAAGGTTGGCACTTCTTAGGTCCGAGGTGGGAACGATGTTCTGCCCAGGTTTTGCTGTATACTATGATGTCATCTAAGTACGCCGAGGAATACTCCAAGTGTTGTTTTAAGATGGTATCCAGGAGTCTTTGAAAACATGTGAGGGCACCGGGCAGGCCAAACAGTAGCACAGTAAAATGATATAAACTGTCTGGAGTATAGATAGCCTTTTTTTTTCTGGTCATTGGGGTGTAGTGGGATTTGCCAATATCCCTTGGTGAGGTCGATGGTGGGATATAACGAGCTCCGCCCAAGCGTTCGATCAGCTCATCAACTGTAGGAAGGGGGTACCCATCTTGCTTGGATATGCAGTTTACTGCCCTGAAATCAATACAAAAATGAGTACTCCTGTCCGGTTTAGGCACCAGGACAATGGGAGAGCACCAATTACTCTTGGAAGGCACAAAAATACCTAAGTCTAGCATCTGGGCGACTTCTTTTTGGAGGACAACCCTAAGGGCTTCGGGAACCCGATATGGTTTCTGCTTGATGGTGACCACCCTCCGTGGTGTATGGAATGGGTTGCCAGATGGTTTTTACCGGGCTGGTCTGAAAATATGTCAGAGAAGGAATACAGAAGGCTTGTTAGCTCCCGTTTTACTTCTGTCGTCAGGTCAGTACTAAGGAGAGCGGCTCCAACCGTGTTAGCGTAAACAGTTGCCACAGAAACTTTACAGGGTTTTTTTTGGGGTGGACCTAACCACTTTTTCAACAGTTTGACATGGTAATTCTGGGTTTTTGTTGGGGAGAGGTGCAATACGTAGGTCGTTTTCCCTATCTTATTTGTTATCTCGTACGGCCCTTGCCACTCTCTTTTTCAATTTATGGGTAGAGGAAGGAAGGAGGATAAGAACCCATCCACCAATTTCGCCATCACCTTTATGCATGAGCATACCGACCGACCTTTTCAACCGCGTTGCCACGCTGGTTCTCGTTACATTGCCGCGCCGTACTTTTCAAAGAATTTATCTTCTTTTTCACAGCCCTGAAGAGTCACAGCCCTTACACGGTGTGACGAAACACGTGTCGTCTAATTGTTCTCATATGTACTGATCAACACTGAAACATTAAATATTTGTATACTATACGCTACTGGACTCCGACCTCATATATTGAACTTCCACCAATTATCTTTGAGTTCTCACTTGAGAACAACATTACACATATACGTGTGCGCAGGACACTCTTTCCAGTTATTTCCATCCCCTGTTTAAAGTATTTTTAGGGTGCACTTTAGATTGCCATTGTATCTCTCCACAAGGCTGTCCATTTGTGGATTGTACACCTAAGTTTTGATATGCCTGATATCCAACAGTTTGGACACTTCCCTCATTAGTCTTCACACGAACAGACTCCCATGATCCGTGAGGATCTCACCTGGAAACCTGATCCTGGAAAAAACTTCAATTAGACCCTGCGCTATGTTGGTGGTGCTGGCTATTCTCAAGGGGAGGGCCTCAGGGTATCTAGTGGAGTAATCCACAATCACTAGGACATATTGATAACCCCTCGTAGATTTTGAGAGAGGACCTATAAGGTCCATTCCTATTCTCTCAAACGGTTTACCCACAATGGGCAGGGGTTTTAGGGGTACCTTTGGAGGGAGGTAAGGATTCAGTTTTTTTACATATAGGGCACTCGTGGCAGTATTTGTATATCTGGAGGTAAATAGCCGGACCAAAAAATTGTTCAGAATCGACTGACTAGTTTTCTCCTGTCCACAATGGCCTGCTAAGAGCTGGGAATGGGCAAAGAACAGGATTTGCTTCCTAAATGCAGCTGGGACCAGTAACTGGGGTTCTGCTCCTTCTTGGGCTATCCGGTAAAGGAGGCTGTTGCTCTCCGAAAAACAGGGATACATTTTTTGGGGATTGGCTTTTGTCTCCCGGGCGCTCTGCCAGGCATTACTAATGGTACTGTCGTTTATCTGGGCTGTCCTGAGGTGGTTGTCCATGTCCCACAGTTCGGAAGTTAGCAGTCTATTGGGAGTGTTTTTTTGTAGGGAAATCGCCTTTAGATTGTTGACTAAGAGACTAGAGAAACAGGAGTTGTCCACACCTAGGATAAGCTGTTCTGGGGGAAAAGGGAGGACCCCTACGCCCGCTGTGGTTTCTAGGCCCGTTTCGGTTCGAAGGGTTATTCGGGCTACAGAATAGTCTTTAACATCTCCATGTACACAGCGTGTACTAACGGTCCTCTCGGGGATGATATGAGACACAGGGACTACCTCTTCCCTTGCTACAGAGTGTTTGCAACCTGAGTCAAGGAGGGCTGCCACGGTTTGGTTATTTACCATGAGACTTACATAATAAACAGGTCTCATTTCTTGGGTGTAGAGAATCGGTCGGGGTGCATAACTAACGTCCATTGGTTCCTCTTCTTGCTTTTCTTTTCGTTTCTGCAGAACCTTGTGATTTGGCCCTATTCATCACACTCGAAGCATACTGGGCCAGAGGAAGAAAATCCTTTGGTTCGTCCTATTCGAGCCTCTGGGGGTCCTTTTTATACCCTCTCTGGCTCTTTAAACGATTTACGGTTTTGGGCTCATGTACAGGAGGTGACCATCTCCACCGCATGGTCCAGGGTCAGGCCGGCGTTTTGACGGAGCCACCTTTGAGTTCCGTAGGGCAAGGTATCAAGGTATTGCTCTAGGTAGATTTTGTTCATTATTTCATCCTTGCTGGACTCCAATGGTTTGCGTCACTGATCAGCGGCGTCCTTCATTTTGTAGAACAGGGTGCTCCCTGCTCTTGCCTGAATTTTAGACGATGGGTTTCGTCGTCTACCCCTAATCGGTCCAATATATTTTGTTTCACCAGGCCATAGACAGTAGTACCATTTATTGATGACCTGATAGACGGCTTGTGCTTCACCTGTGAATAAGGGGGCCAGATAAAAAGGCCAGCAATCCGTCGGCCATGCACTAGCCCGGCACATACTTTTGCAGAAGAATGACGATTCTCCAATTAACATGAAGAGAGAATCTTGATTTCATTAAAGACATACAGAGGCTAACATTATGCAAATACTTTTATTTGCTGCCCAAACATGCAGCCCTTTAAAGAATGTCATTACATCACAATAAATAGAACTTGAACAACATAACAACTAGGTTGAGCAGGCTCCTATCTTCCGCGTGGGCTGCGATGACACAGGAGTACAGTGAAAAAATTTCAGCAAAATAGATATTCCTTAAGATTGTTATCTGAGAAGGAACAAGAAAACACCATATAGTGAAAAAGGCAACAGACAATAATCAAATTTTCAGATATAATAAGAAAACATTTGACATCAATCAACCCAAACCTCTCAGGGAGAGGAGGGTGGGATAATGTTAGCCTCCGTATGTCTTTAATGAAATCAAGATTCTCTCTTCATGTTAATTGGAGAATCGTCATTTCATTACAAGACCGGAGGCTACCATTATGCATGTTTAAAGCCATGCAAAGCTGCACTGCTAACATGTTCTAGTTCTATCGGTCTCAAGTAGAACTTCGAGAAGGTACTTGCATTAGACCAATCTGCAGCTTTAAGTATTTTGGGCAGAGAACCTCCAGCCCAAAAGACTTTGCTAGCCATTGCACCTCTAGAAGAGTGAGCACCAAACCTAGACAGATCTACACCTGCCTCATGCATAATCAGACGGATCCATCTCGCTAAAGTTTCTGATGACACTGGCCTAAAAGGTCTAACATAAGATAAAAGAAGTTGATCACAGTCAGCAGGTCTAAAAACTGAAATCTTATTTTCATAACACTTCATGCAATTAACAACACATAATTTTTCACATTCATGAAAGAAGGGATAGAAGATAGATTCTGACATTGTTTCGTTCTCTTCCAGATATCGAAATGAACACCTTCAGAAGAATAAAATCTGTAGGAAAGCAGGACCCCTCCCTTGCCATAGACCCATGAGGAGCTGCTTCTGCCCTTCCATTAACTTGGTCATGTTGTCAGCCTGGGTCTTGATGGCAGAGGAAAAGACAGCGCGGTCCATTTCTGCTTGATTCATGTTTTTCTCCATTGGCCCATTCTAGCTTGTTTTGTCCTTTTTTCTGCTGATATAAAAGGTTTTCCATCCTGTATTAGTTGGGCTATGCCCGTATTCTCCACCACTGTTGTCACGGGACCATCCTGAATAGCTATACCGTCTCGGTAATAAGGCTATAGAGACTAGTTATTTTCAAATGCTATGTACTGTTCCTTTATTGGGGTTATACGATGGCACACCAGTCAGTTGATTTATCCTTTTTCTCTTGGTTTGGGGCACCCCCACAGTCACCAAGGATCCATAAGAGGTAGGCCAGGTGCACTGACTTCCAGCGTTGTCCCGGTATAAGGAACCGAGAAAATAAAACAAAAACCAGGGTCAGGAGAAGGGAAACAAAACCTTCCTTGCGCATAGTTGGGATTGTGAAGGAAGCATCACCCAATTCCAGCACCTTGTGAGACTGCGTTTTGGGAACAAACGTGACCTCCCTCTATATTGTACTCAGCCCCTCCCCGTGCCCTGAAAAGCCCCACAGCTTCGCCCATACCTTATCTAGCCACCCTCTTCCAGGAGAGTGGTGGGGCGATACACAGTTTTGTTGGCCTCTTAGTGTGTCGTTCTGGTCTGGGACGGAGTGTCTGGTTACGGCTTTCCTCTACTTCTGGATGCCTGTATCACCAGGTAGCTTTGGCGTCTCACTCTCCTCTTCTGCTTCCTTTTCCTCAACTTACCGACTTGTCACAGCGTCTCGCATCTCCCACCTATTGCGGTTCTCCTCTGATAGGGCCGTCAAAGCTGGCGTCATCGGCCACGCCCCTCGGAGCTCCTCCTGGTGGCTGCTGGGGTGATTCTTAAAGGGCTCCTCCACTGCCTGCGTACGGAGTGACAGTACGTCAATCATGTTGTCAATAGGGGAGTAAGGCACTATAGTCAGCTGTTCCTCTTCTGTCTTCTGACAGGGACCCACTGATATTCCCTGCTTCCTCAGCAGCAGCTTGCTGTCTGAGGGGTTCAAGAGAGGGACAGGACTGCTTCTCCAAACTCAAATCTGCCCTGGAAGGGCCCCTTACCCCCAAGAACTCTGACTGGCCAGGCCCAAGTTCCTCTGGGTCAGTTCCTTCACAGGGGCTAAGATCCTCTCCCTCAGGAGACTGATCTTTACTGAGAGTTTGTGAGGAGGGCAATTTCTTACCCTTCCTGCTCCTTCTCTCCGGAAGCACCTGGTGCATTTGTTCAGGATCCAGGGCTTTGTCAGTGGTGAGCTTTTGGCCGGAGCCCTAGTGACAGCAAACACACTGGCAGAGATGCCCATCATCTCGGCATGAGTCCTGAACTCCACTTCACCCCAGGCTGAAGTTTCTAGATCATTGCCCAATAAACAATCTATAAGTAGGTCTGGAGATACCATAACCACCTTAGGTACAGTTACCCCGCCCCAGCTGAGGTTCACAACTTCCAAGGAATGGTCAGTCCTGACATTTTTAGATTTGGTTATTTGGCAAATTTGTCCAAGTATGATCTGATCCGGAGACACAAGTTTCTCGGTCACCATAGTGACACTGGTCCCTGTAAGCCATTGCCTCTTTTCCATTTATAAAAGGCTGTTGTCCGTACTTGCCCAAGTTAGTGGGACTGACTAGTAAGGTGGCAAGATCTTCGCCACCATCACAGACTAGAACAGCCTGAGCTAAAGTCCTGACTAAGTCAGACACATCTCAGAACCCAAGGTTCACCCTACTAATCCCTTAGTTGCTGTACTACCACTTGTACTTGTGCTAGGGGGAGCAGGTGCCTTAGGGGCAGTGGTAGTAGTAGTCTCCTTCGCCTTTGGACAATCAGCATCCCTTGTCCATTATGTCTTCACCTTACACAGGTAACACTAAGGTTTCTTTTTGCCTTTCTAAGAATTTTAGGACTCAACCCCAGATGCAGGTTTTTGGGGCCCTTGAGAAGACTCTTTCTTATCTTTGCCCTTGTCCCCACCCTTATCCTGGGTTTTAGAAGAATCTTGCTTCTTCTGGTCACCTTCATTTCCATGGTTCTTCTGCATGACCCTGGTTCTGACCCACTTATCTGCCTTCTTTTCCAATTCTTGGCGAGAAGTCAGATCTGAGTCCACCAGGTTCTGATGCAAAAGTTGATTCTAACAGTTATTAAGGATGTACTCCGTCCAGAGCCTTAATAGCACTGTCTACAAAATCCACCCAGTCCTGGCCCTGTGCTTTCTGGGTGTCTGTGAACTTAATCCTATACTGTTCAATGGTTAAGCCAAACCCATCTATGAGAGCACTCTTCAGTACTGAGAATTGTCAGCATCATCTTCTCTAACAGTGAGGAGCTTATATCTACCTTTGTTAGCAAAGATGAGCCCCAGTATAGCAGCCCCTCTGAACTTTACAGGCCCTCTCCAAAGCAGTGATACACAAGTAGAACGCTTACATCTAGCACTGAGCATAAGGTTCAGATTCCCAGAATTAATCAAGCAAAATGGGGTGGGAGGATACTGACATTCCAGGGGGGAAAGTCTTGAATTTCCTCCCTCTGGAACTCCGCTCCCAACACAGTCTGCAGCTGTTCAGGAAGCAGCTAAAGACCTGGCTGTTTCTGCCGGCTTAGAGCAAGTGTTTGTTGACTTATTTTTTGGTCTTCAGCCGTTTTCCGTCCTTGATCTGCCTAGCGCTAAGACACCTTCTGCTATTGCACGCTTTACAAAACGATTTCATTAATTCATTTATCCATTTATGGATATCATCCCCCTCTGGGTAAGGAGGGACTATCTTGCTCAGTTTAATATTGTCAAAAGAAGTTTCTCTGATTCAAGGCACACTGTTGCTGCCACGATTTATTTTATTTATTTAGGAAGTTTTATATAGCGCTGCTGGACCCAAGAGTATCAGAGCGCTTTACAAGGTAGGTAGACATATTAAGAAATAATAAACAATTTACAATGTGCAGAAAAATTCACAAAAAGGTAAAACATTGAATTAAATGCTAGAGGGGGGCAGAGAAACAACGGGATAATAAGAGGGATAAAGGGGAGTTGACATTAGGGAGAGAAGGGGTTGCAGCGAAGGTCTTTGGGGAGAGAATTCCAAATCGTCGGACCAGTACCAGAGTATGCACGAGATTGGGTCGTTTTCCGTTTTAGTTTAGGAGGGATCAGCGTAAGGGAGATAGTGCTCCACAGGGATCTAGAGCATCCTGCTTTTTGAAGTTTGCTTGAAAGGTAAGAAGGGGTGTTTTGTTGAAGAGCTTTGTGCGTGATACAAGCAATCTTATATGTGGATCCTCCTTCAACTGGAAGCCAGTTTAGGGTTTTGAGGACAGGGGAGATATGGTCAAATTTTTTACAATCAGAAATAAGTCTGGCGGCAAGGTTGAGAACAGATTTGATCGGTGCAAGGTGAACTTTAGGGGTTCCAGCAAGAGTGGCATTGCCATAGTCAATCTTGGAAAGGACAAGTGATTGTACAACAATTTTGAAGTCATCAGCTGGAATAAAAGGTTTTATTTTTTTGAGGTGGTGAAGGGTAAAAAGAGCACTTTTGCCTGCATTTTTAATGTGGGGAATGAGATTAAGATTTTGGTCGATGCTGATGCCTAGTGATTTGACAGAATTAGAGGTGGAGAGGGTGCAATTAAGTGCTTTGATATCATTAATCCAGAGTTGAATGGGAAAGGGGTTATTTTTGGGAGTGCACAGGATGATTTCTGTTTTTTTAGGATTAAGTTTGAGATGGTTGAGATGGAACCAGGTTTGAACTTTCATCAGAGTGTCATTGAGGTGAAGGATGTCCTTGTGGGATTTAATCTTGTAGTAAAGCTGAGTATCATCGGCATAGAGGTGATAATTTATTTTGGCTTGTTTGAGAATGAGGGTGAGTGGTTCCATGAAAAGATTGAATAGGGTTGGGGAAAGGATCGATCCTTGGGGGACACCGAGTGAGATAGGTTGAGGTTTGGAGAGGCAGTGACCTAGCTTAATTTGTTGAGATCTATTTTGGAAGAACGAGGAGAACCATTTAAGTACAGTGCCTTCAATTACAAAGCGATCTTTGAGGGTATTAAGAAGGGTGGGATGGTGGACAGTATCAAATGCAGCCGAGAGATCAACGAGGATTAGTAGAGAGTATTCACCTTTGTCTATAGAGCGATGAATGTCGTCAGTAATATTGAGCATAGCAGTTTCTGTCCTGCATCCCTTTCTAAAGCCAGATTGGAAAATGTTGAGGAGATTGAAGGAACTGATATGGTTAACTAATTTGGAAAGGGCACATTTTTCAAGTGCTTTAGAGAGGAAGGGAAGGTTAGAGATAGGGCGCAGATTGTTAAGGTCATTAGGGTCAGCAGAGGGGTTTTTAAGAATGGGTAGATTTGCCCTAGTTGAAGGGAGTCAGGAACACAGCCAGTGGAAAGTGAGGAGTTGATGATGTCGGTCCAAATTGGGGCTAGGATCAATTTAAGGTCTTGAACTAAATGGGAGGGAAGAGGGTCTTTGGAGTGTGAGGATGGTTTGAGTTTAGAAATTATGTTAATGATAGTGGTTTCAGAAATTGGACTAAATTCACTCCATGCAGCCTTGTTTTTCAAAAGGAGCCCTGACCGAGATGAATCGAGATGGGGGAGGGCAGGGATGGGTTGAGAGGGGCAAGATGTGGTGGAGGGGAGGGTGAAAGTGAGTTAGGAATATTAGGGAGGATGCATTGGTTAAGGGGGGGTTGGTGAGAGAGAGGGGGGAAGAGAAGGATAGTTCGATGTTGTTGATTTTATTCCTAAAGAAGCTGGTGATTTCTTCGCAACTATCCACAGAGGATGCTAAGTTTGGAGGGCCGGAGGTAGTTTGTTTTTTAACAATATTAAAGAGTTCTCTGGGGCGGTTTCTAGCCTGGTCAAGTTGAGAACGGAGAAAGGAGGCCTTTTCCTTGAAGATATGTTTTTTGTATTGGGCTCTAGTACTTCTCAGGAGAGCCAGGTTATCAGAGGTGGGATGGCTCCTCCAGGCACGTTCAGATTGTCTGAGGATCCGCCTTTCATAGTTAAGTTCGGCATTGAACCAGGACTTAGGAGGGGTGTGTTTTTGTTTTTTAAGTTTGATTGGGGCAATTAGGTCGAGGGCTTCACAAATGGAATTATTGTAATGGTCTGTAATGTCGTTAGTGTTAAGGGAGGGAGGGTGGAGAAGTAGTGAGTTTTGATTGTAGATTCCAGTTCGCCTGGTGGAATGAGGTGAAGGCTGCGAGTAGGTTTCATAGGTAAAGTGATCACAGTGGAGGGGCGAGTAGTAGGGCTATTCAGGGTGAAGAGGGTAAGGTGGTGATCAGACCAGTCTACAGGGAGTATATTGGAGAGAGAGGCCAGATCCTTGCTCGTCAAAATCGCATCAAGGGTGGCACCTTTAGAGTGAGTCGGAGCATGGTAAAGTTGGGTCAAGTCAGTGATGTCTAGGGCTTCATTAAATAGGATGACAGCAGGGTTATCAGTTTTGTTCCAGTGAATGTTGTAATCGCTGATGAAAAGATTTTTCCTAGCTTTCTGGATTTCTAGGGACTGTTTGTCAAGGGCCAACTGATCTCTCCTGAGCCTAAGCCTTGCTTTCTCAGGTTCAAACAGTTGGTACTGCCTTTCAAAAGAGCTGTCCCTCTTACTAGATATGGAGGTCCCTATAGAATGTCCTGAAGCATTGGAGTCTTTAGAGGAGGATCTAGACCTTCTAAGTCTACTCTGGACCCAGCCGGGAGGAACAAAGGGTGTCTCCTCTGTTCCATCTGCCCTGTGCCCTGAGGGATCAGAGTTTGGCAGGTTGGGCTCATTGGAATCCTCCTGCCCATACTCAGAATTGGGATACTCAGAAAGAGCTCCCTCTTCAGGAGTATCCCCATCCATATTTAACTGTTCCTCAGCTCTCCCAGGATGACCATCATCCTTATGCAGCAGCTCTAAGAGCAGCTTAATGGTGGGATTGCCACCTGTCTTTATCTTTCTGAGACTACACAAGGTTCTTAGTCCCTGGAACATTAGACCACTGTGCTTAGCAGACTGGGGTACACTAGTATCCCCCAACTAAAGACATGGTTCTAGGTGTAGTGAGGTGTTGCACCTACCTAACCTAGTGAAAACTAAACTCCCTGAGGTTGGAGAAAGGGTTATGCTCGACCCTTAACTACCCAACCTTATGTTCAGTAGAACTTACTTATTCTAAGTTTTATTATATGTGCCTAATATTAGTGATGTTTTTTTTTAATTAATCCACACCAAGATTATCTTGTAAAACAATGCAGGCTTGAATCCCAACCACTGCACACCAATGTGAGAAGCTGGCTTGGTATATGATGCACTCTTATGTAAGTGGGCACCCAGCACCAATCAAGACAACCCTTATGGTGATTTTAGTGGTCTTAGACAACCTTAGAAAGCTCTCTAAGTGGCAACTGTGGAGAGCAGCCTTCAGGCTTAATCCAGAAGGAGTGTAAAGCAGCTTCTTTTACCAGAACATAATCTTATAGGTATAGATTACGTGAAAAAGAACCACACAGTGTATTTATAATTTTTTTTATTTATTATAAGACACTCACTAACACATACAGATATCTCCTAGTCGGAGATGTACACAATGCACACAATACTTTTCAATAGAAACAGGTAAGTAGCAATCGAATACACAGTGGTCACAAGGGGGAGACCAAACCATATACTAAAGTAATAGTTACTTACCTTCGGTACAGACAAGTGACTATAAGTGAACGACCCGAAGAAAGTACACTACACCCACACTTCTGTGATCGAGGGACTGTATTACCAAAGAGAACCCAACCAAACCCACTGCCATAGAGGAAGGAGGCACAGGCGTGGGTGGTGGGAGGGAATGAAAAACATAAGAACTCCAGGCATGAAGAACACAGGTGGAGCAACTTGAGAAGGCAGTGAAAATCAGAACATGAACATAACGTGAACCGCTTAAAAAACGTGGACGGAGTGGAGAGCCAATGGCTTCGATAGCCGACCAACACCCCCTGCACCAAGTAAGGCGCGAGAAAACACCATCAACCAAACACTAAGACAGAGGGAAGGCCAAAGGGCCCCATGCATGACAACACACCCTACCCCAGAGGGAGCTGTGAGAACACAACTCCGGAAGACCAAGGCCACCGGAAAGGTAGGGGGCTAGGTAGAAAACACCACCTGAAAAGGTCTTCGCAGAGCGGGGAGGATGGGCGGGAGTTAAGAAATCTGCGGCTAGACTGTGTCTCTACCAGATATATTGTTAGCGAAGGCAAGTAACTCTTCCATCTGCTAAAGACATGTAGCCGCAGATTCCATAACTTAGAATAGATACCAAAGCCAAACCATATAGGAGGAGGATCTGCAAGACAACCACCAAGTTCCAAGAGAATCGATTCGTCAAAAAACGGATGAAACACGGTGGGAACCGCAATGCCTGGGCAACTGACATGAGACCCAGGAACCTCCATAAGGAACAAGATCAAGGGACGGCAAAGACACCACAATCTTGCGATGGACTGGGTAAGACCTGTGTTGTGCAGACACAGTTGAAAGGTCAGTGCCAAAGTAAAAAACAATGCAGTGACCCCTACAAGAAGGAGCATTGCCAAGGCCCTATGATCTATGAGGAGGAAGGCACAAAGGGGCCAAACAACATGACAACAGTAGAACCTTATGACGGAAAATAGAGCACAGTGGATGGCAAAAGAAACAGTGGGAGGAATGTCCGGCCAAGAACAGGAGCGGCAACAGGAGGCCCGTGTGGGTATGAAAAACACATATTAAATGTGTACCCCCTAGGACATGAGACAACAGTGGCAGAGCCAAACCCAGAGTATAGAGGCAACCAAGTTAGAAGAGGTACTATCAAGCAATAGCGCAGTAGGTAGGCATGCAGCCAATCCTTCCAAAAGGGACCACTGTGTGGGAATAACCGGCAAAGCCAGGTACACATAGAAGACACCAATCCGAAGGTGTGAGTGAGTAAGAAGTCCCAACACTAGGACAGAAGGAACCTAGTATGGAGCACCCCTGTGGTGTGTGGAACCTACGCCATCGCCATACACACAGGTGACAGGAATGTTGCCACATATATGTGAAGTGACGAAACCCTAAACAGGGGATCCGCTCAATAATTACACTGTACAGATGAGCGGAATAACATTCACAGAACAACAATAGTACCCAGAGGGGGAGAAATCTGACCTCCAGTGATGCAGGTGATGACAGAAACCACAATACTGTCAGTAAAGGACCGGCAGAAAGCAGTGAAAAATGAACTCACAGTAATGCCTCTGAAAGAAGCAACCCTGGCAGAAAAGGATTGAGACCTGTTATTAGAGTGCAGCTGGTGTGGGAACCATTGACATTGCTACAAATGTAAAAAATAACCCGCAACCCAGGAAACATAGGGGGTGGAGCACAGATACGGTGGCAAAAAGTTATAGACTAGAGCCACTCAGAGAAGATGTAATAATATGAACAGGGCAGTAGCGAGTAAACAGACAGTGCTTAAGCCTGAAGGAAAGCTGTGAGGCACATGTGCACCAATACGACGAGTATTCACAGAATACAGAGGAACCTGCCCCACCCCCTTGGGGCGCATGTCCATTTGGTCGACAGGCAAGACGGCCACAGCAATGCCGTAAGAACACGCCCAGAAAATACAGGCATAACAAACCCCTTTTGAAAAAAACAGGGACGGTCTCCCCTACGGAGGCAGGAAGAAAGTACAGACGAACCGTAGACTACCAAAGGAACACCCTGAGAGAAACCAACCCTATGAATCTCACCAGAGGAGACATCCTACAACAGTAGGAATAGACAAATCGCAGCAAAACTGCCTGGGAAGGAAGTGCAGCAAGATAACTGCAAACAAAAACACCACATAGGGTAAGGCACAACCCTACAAAAGAAGGGTCCCTCTTGAGCAAGCTTGTGGGCAGAGGCTCAAAAGAAAGGTAAACACAGCTAAACTAGCTGTAGAAGAAGATGAAGATAACATGGTTGAACAGCCACACAACCCAGAACAGCTGTAACCCACAAGGGGTAATGGAAAAGAAAGTGACGGTACCACCACACAACCAAGAACCCTCCATGAGGATTAAGACCTGGGAAGACAACTAAACATAGACAAGAGGCGCCTGACCGCCGGATCAGCACGGGTGTCAAAAAGAGTGACCCCATCAAAAGGTAGATCCCAAAGTTGCTCTTGAACATGCTCTTGGAAGACGCCATTGCGCAACCACGCATGACGGCGTATGACCACCGATCGGACCATTGCCCTACCCTCGGAGTCAGTGGTGTCCATGGCAGCCCTAATCGAAAATCGTGCCAGATCATGGCCATCACGGATTATGCGGGCCATATCGGCACGAGAGCTCTCCACCAAGGGGGGGAGGAGCTGCTCTACAGCATCCCATAGGGCAAAAGTAGCCCGAGCAAACACACACACAGCGTTGAGGGACCTGAGTGCGGAGCTTGTGGATGCGAACACATCCCGGTCACAAGACTCCAACCACTGATACTCCAGATTGGGAGGATGCAATGGAACCGAAGCGGTAGAGAGAACTCCCTGAAGCGCGATGGCGATGTGCCACAGCTCGCTCCACAGGGTCCCCAGAAGAGGGCCTCACCCATGTCCCGAGAAGGATGTCAAATAACAACTCTGCAAACGGCAACGGTAGTTCAGCGTCCCACACACCTTGGTGGAGAAGATCCAGCAAGCCTCAGTGGCCCTGCGAGGCAGTGACAGCAAGTCGTCAGTGGATGACGGATGCATGCTAAGCCGGCCACGTAACAGAGATTCAGCAAAAGGATGAGCGGCATAAAAGGCCCCACGTGTACCCGCTCCGGAGAGCGTTGAAATGACTGAGAAGGTGGGGAATCCACAGGGAGTTCTTCCTCCACCAATAGAGCCAGAGATGGTACTGGCGTCGAACGGCACCGAGGCAACGTAGAGCCAGCGTTGACGACCTCAGAAAGGACCTCGACCGGCGGAGTGGCGCATGTGTCGGCGACCTCTGAACAGGCCTCGACCGTTGGAGTTGAGCCTGCGTCAACTACCTCCGAACAGGCCTCAACCTCCCGAGTCGGTCCGGCGTCGATGACTTCGGAAAATACCTCTACCATCCGAGTCGAGCTGGCATCGACAACCTCGGAAAAGGCCTCAACTGTCCGAGTCAATCCGGCGTCGACCCCCTCCGAAAAGGCCTCACCAGTCCGGAGTCGGACCGGCGGCGACTCAACATCTTCTGAGGTGGGAACCTACGGAGAGAGAGTGCACCGCAGCCTCCTCCAGCAAAGCCGCAGGGAGCCCCAAGAGGCTGTGCGACGGAACTGTGGTAAGGTGAGATGTAGTGGGATGGGCCTCCTGGCCGTGTCCCGATGTCGCAGCAACTCCAGAGTCAGAGTCAAGGCAGTCGGTCGGAGCCGAGGGTAAACCAGACGGCAGAGACCCAACCTGAGTCCATACCCCCCCTGTGGGGCCCGAAGGCTTGCCAAGGAGGGGGGGCAAAATCAGAACAGACTGCAGGGCCCTGCAGTAGTCCTCCATCTGAGGCAGAGTCGCCCCAGCACCCGAAAGGGGGGGTACGTGGGGTCCGACTCCTGAGGGCCTGAGTCCGATAAAGACCGGGAGCCAACATGATGTTGACGCAAAGCCGACGACCTCCGCAACTTCCGAACGGGACATCCGAGCAGACAGTAATTTCATGCGGTGTTCCCTCAAGGATTTTGGCCGCAGATGTCGGCAAGCGTCGCACTCAACGGAGTCATGGTGCTCCCCCAAGCACCACATATAGATTTGGTGTGCGTCCGTCGCTTACATTTGCCACGCTAGAGGGCGCCAGGCAAGATGGCCGCTCGATACAGTAGGTCTGCCGGCGGAGCCATCCATCCGACCATTATCCTGCAGTTCCTGTCAGCAATCTGTGCCCTACCTGCAGTAGAAAGGTGGCGGAGATCGGTGGGCAGCCTTTCCTGAGCAGAGCTGCCTTCCACGTCCTCTAAAGCCCCTTAGAGGGGCCCGACAATCTGCTGGGCCTACACCGCCGCATGACGGCCTGGGCTGGGCCCTCACTGCGGAGCCACAGTGAGTGCTGCTCCAAGCTGCTTGGACCCCGGGGTGGCGGGAGGGGTTCCTGCAGCTCGACTCGGGGCTGGAGAGCTGTGCGAACGGGACGGGGGGGGGCGGTTGGGGGCCCGCCCCGGTGAAGCCTTTCTCTGTTTGGCTCGCTAGTGTGCGCGCCCTCTCCTTGCTCCCGATCTGTGCAGTGATCTGCCCGTGAGCCGCGGGCTGTCGTAGCGTCTCCTGTCACCGCCTGGCATTCCCGGGCTGGCCCGGTACATGTTTTTGCGGTCTTTCTTGAAGCGTGGGTCGTGGCCCGGGCCTGTGCTGTGGCGTCTGCCCTCCCCTGACTTCTCTGTGGATACAACTTGCAGGAACCCCCTCTGTCCGGCACTACCCAACCACATACGGCGCTATGCTCTGCAGCCTTACGCCAGATGCATGGAGGTGCAGGCTCCTGATGGCATCTGAAATTGTTGCTGCCGTTGCTCCGCTCTGAGGGCTGTTGTGAGGCGGTAGAATTGGCGGCCCCTTGAACTACATTGCCCTGTGCCACCTCAGCGAAGGTGAGCCCCTGCCTGCGGCACAGCCCTGCTTTGATGTAACCTGTTGAACCTGGGAAACGCCCATATCTGCTGACATACACTGGCACTCCCTTCCTCCGGTTGCTTGCGGTGCCATGACCGGGAGCGACACCGATCATCCCAGTGCCTACCGCTGCTGCAGACTACCGGACCCATCAGCAAGCGCCCTTTCTCCTACATATTTGCCCGCCAGCTCTATTACTCACTCTCGCCTCTCCAGGTAGACTGCTGCGTGAGCCTCATCGCTGTTCCTGTCCAGGGCCTAGCTTCGCTTCTGTGGCTGATTGTGACAGCTGTTTGAGCGAGCTGTGCTGCAGCGGAGGCTGCTGCCTGTAGCGGGGGAAGTGTGTGGAGGCGTGTGGTGCACTGTGTGCTGCCTGCTGACATGTCGATTGCACAGTGCTAACTGCCAAGGAACTAAGCCCTTGATCTTGCGGCCCCTCTCCACTTGAGGATCATTCCACTGCTGTCCTGACTATACTGGGGTTGCGGTGCGTGGCCTGAATCGTTGTCGCACGGTGCCCTGTCTCTCGCACCCCGATGCCTCCTGCTGAACTCCTGTTCATAGCGCCTGGGGCGCCCTTGCACAAACAACATCTTCCTGCCCAGCTGCTTCCCGCCTCCATTTCACTGCCATGGGGAAATCTGAGCGAAGGTCCACGAAAACCTCTCAGCAGGCCGCTTCAGACTCTGAAATGGACACACCTGGCGATCAACTGTCCAATATCGACAAGACTCTCCTTGCAGTCCAAGCCAGCCTTCAAAATATTGATGGGAAGATTGACAATCTGAACTTACGTATGGATCATGTTGCAGAAACTAGACAAACACGCAATGCGTCTAGGGAAGGCTGAAACACGTATATGTGAAGCGGAGGATGGCCTATAGCAAGTGACTGAGAAAACAACATCTATGGAAAGGGTATTGGCCATCATACAAGCCTGCAACAAAGATTTGGAGGCCAGATCGTGTCGCAACAATGTGTGCATCACAACTACCAGAATCCACAAATACTGGCCACCTTGAAACCTATGTGCAGAAACTTCTCCTTGACATCTTTGGGGTGGAACACATGTCTCAAGTGCAAATTGCGGAACGGGCCCAAAGATCTCTCGCTGCTTGGCCCCCACCAGCGCAGCGCAGTGCCCCATCATTGCTCGCCTGCTCAATTAGCGCGACCGCGATGCCATCCTCCGTATGGCCAGGGAGAAAGGCACTATAACACACGAGGGAAACATCCTTGCTTTCTACCCTGTCTTCACCGAGGCAGTGCAAGAAGCTTGACGTGAATACCAACCAGTGAAAAAACTTCTTATAGTGGCACAGATTCTCTACGCCATGCTCTATCTGGCGCGGCTGCGCGATACTGATAATGGAAAGCCTTGGATCTTCACCACTACAAAATCCTCCATGGACTATGAGAAGACTCTAGCCCGACGCAGCCGGGCTCCCTTCTCCGAGATAGATGATAGTGGCGGTACATCACGTGAGATTCCTGACGAACAATTACATTTGAGGGGCACGTGAGTTGCGTGGCTGTTTTTGGCACCCCTTTGTTTCGTTCTCATTTGGGACTCTCTCATTACTAACTGCATTGGGACTAGGCACTGTGGCATGGGAAAGTAACTCAGGAGCTTACACTATGGTGCATGTAATTTTCAGTTTTTTTATGACTACTGTTATTTATATGCAGGTAGTTCTCCTATTACTTTGTTATACCAATCGTCATTGACAGGCTGACAACACTAATTTTGCTCACCCACCTCCCACTCCAACGCGAGGGGTTTTGTGCTCTAGAGCTCCCACATAGGTGATCCCCATTCCTGTTCACTACATTGGTGCCACATTTTGGGGCTACCTGGGGGGGGTTTTGGATGGCTTTGGCATGTTGGGATCGCTAAAGTGGGTGGGGGTGAAGGAGGTGGGGGGATTTTTAAAGGTTTGATTATGTGGCTGTCTATATCATTACTTTCGAGTGCACAGTGGATGTGTTTTTTTGTATTGTGGAGGTATCATGCTCAGGATATAACATGTGTTTGATTTGCAAGCTGCTCACTCTGTAATTACTTGTCAGTAGAAAGTCGGGATACCTTTACGCATCATGCGTCCCCAAAAGTGACAGGTGTCACGCCCCCCTCGCAGTGTCCTTAAAAGTGACAGGTCTGTGTGTCACCAAAAGTGACAGGTGCCACGCCCCTAGATGTGTCCTTAAAAGTGACGGGTCCCAAACCCTTATGATGGATGTATGTGCCCATTTGACACAAGGGGCGGTCTGTTAAAGGGCGGGGCGGTGTTTTAGGAGACATCAGCGAACCAGAGTCGTATAACGACTGTATGCCCTTGTTGGGGTGTAGCGGTGTATGCCCCCTTTTAGAGGCTGTTTAGGATACATATAAGGCGTCCTTAAGAGCATTGTACAGCATTAGACGCCTGAATACGAAAAGGTGCCCACAGCCAAAATGAAGAGATACAGCCCGTTTGTGAAAAGACCAGTGTTGGATGGCTCCCAGGCCACTATTAATAGATATTACCGCAGCTTAACACCCCTGGTAATGGACGAGAATGCTCAAGAAGAAACACCTAAGCATATGGGCTGCAACGGTACTGGTTTTGACAATGCCCTTTGTCGGCCTATGGAAGACCTCAGTCTCAAGGATTACATATGCCGGATGTCCCTGATTAAGGGCGACAGCAGCGAAAGTGAGGGCTTGTGTAGTGGCAGCGTGCTTGCTAGCCTCAGTTTAGTGAACATGGAGGAAGATGAAGAACCTGTAGCACCTCCTAACACACCCGTTTATGAAGACATGGACCTTCAGGAGGATACGGCTGCTGAGAAGGTTGTTCTGCAATAGCCGGGTAAAAGCGTAGAAGATGACGGGGCATCACAGGACATTAGCGACTCTCAAGATTTCAGAGCCTCCGCAGAGGGCAGTGAAAATGCTGAGGTTAGTAAAAATGTTATGAACAGCCAATTACATAATGATGTATTTTATTTCTTCAACTAACTAACAAACAGTACATTTTTCTTCTTTTTTGACCCGTAGAGAGCAACCCCAGCTGAATGCACCTACTTCATAATGCGCTATGGTAAAGAAGCTGTAGCACCTCCTAACAAACCCGTCTATGAAGACATGGACCTTCAGGAGGATATGGCCGGTGAGAAGGTCCTTGTGCAACAGCCGGGTACAAGCGTCAAAGATGATGGGGCATCGCAGGACATTGGCGACTCTCAAGATTTCAGAGGCGCCACAGAGGGCGGTGAAAATGCGGAGGTTAGTAAGAAAATGTTATGCGCAGTCAGCAACATAATATTGTATTTAATTTCTTCAACAAATGGATTGTTAATCTTTCTTCTTTTGAACCCTAGAGAGAAACCCCAAAAAGACCTGCAGCAGAGTGGCGGCCTGCAAAATCGAGCAATGTAATTTTCAGTTGTCTGTGGTGTTCAAAACAGGCTGAAAGTTCCACATGCCAAAACCCGGATGGTTGCGACAAGTGTGTATGCGGCTCTGACGCGTGTGAAAAGGAAGAGCAAGGATTGTCCTACTACGAGAGGCTGGAAGTTAAGGCTTTCGCCGCGTCGGTGGTACTAAACGGTGTCAAGCGTGACTATTACAGCCTTTGTCATGGACATCAAATGAACGATCCTCAGCAGGCGGCGCACAAATGTTTGTGCGAATCATACATAACAAGAACAGTACAATATATTTGTAGTTTGTTAGACCCGTACAAGGTGTATAAACTGCTACGGGTGGTGTACAGGTTGTACACTGAAAAGTAATATGTTCACCCTGATATGTTGAGGATCTTGACAGCGGCAGTTAATGAGATCCGATACACCTATGACCCGAGCCAAAAACTACCAGGTACGCAGGGGATGGGTACTGCTTTTAGTAGAAAGACGATAGAAAGACTCATAGACAGGCGTATTCGTAATCTGTATAAAAAAAAATAGAAAAATAGGGTCTTTGGCCCCCCGAAGACTGTTTTAAACAAGGTCTTATTTAACGTTTACATGATAGCGTGTATTTAGAACAAAGTAGTAGAATGTTACACAGTAAGGTGGCTATGTGTTAATCCGCCCTTACAGCACTTATTGTGAAAATGTAAAGTACATTCTGTTAATGTTTTGTTAAAATTTTCCTTCACTTTTAATAAAAGGTCATTATGCAAAACAAGTGTCATTCCTTGCCTGGGTGTAACTGATGATAACGTGCATGGGGCCCGGTTAGGAAAACTTTATTATGATACAAGGGGAGTTGGCAGCTTGGGAAGCGCCAAAGCTCTATATTGAAGGGATGTAAATGAAAACGAATCTGTAAGCAGAGACCTGGTGAAGACCTGGTTATCAGAAGAGGAGGCGTATTCACTAGATAAACCAGTCAGAAGACGTTTAAAGAGACGCCCTACAATTGTTAATGCGCAATTACATTATCAATGGCAGGCGGATATCATCAGCTTTCAAGATTTAGCAAAACATAACATAGCTCGTTATATATTAGCCGTCATAGATGTGCTGTCCAAGTTCGCCTACGCAGAAGTGCTACGCGATAAAAGTGGAGATAGCGTTGCGGCCGCTTTTAAAGCCATCTGCGAGAAGGGGCGAATTCCTCAAAAACTACAAACAGACGCCGGTAAAGAATTCTTAAACAATACATTTCAGAAATTATTAAAGCACCCGCTAGCCGGCGAGAGTAATGGACGCCTAACCCCGCAGCTCCGCCGTGTGCAGCCCAAAAAATCCTTCAAAATCCTTCACAGCGCCTTTTGAGGACCGGCATTGGCCCTCGCGACCTGCCCGGAGTGTAGGGGACGGGCGGACGTCCCGGCGGCGACGAGTGTACAGAGCCACGGCAGACCGGAGGAGTGCCGCGCCTCGGTGGTACTAGGCCGCAAAGCCGCGGGCCGGAGTGTTGCAGGCATCCGCGCGACGTAACGGGACGTGCGGCAACGGCCGCCGCAAAGTACCGGTCCATCGACTCCTCCCCCCTCAGAAGAGCCGGGAGCTTATTGCCGGTGAGCCTGGGGTTGGCGCCCCCCCGCGAAACTGCCTAACGGCGCGGGACCTGGTGTGCTGGTCCCCCTCCTGTGAGATCACCGCAAAGGGGCGAAGGAGAGATACGGCTCCCCCCCCATGGGGGTCCAGCTGCCAAGGGCCCTAATTCACCTTGGGGTGCCATACAGGAGTTGACATTGTAGTGGACTGGTTTGGGTGCTCCAGCTTGTGCAGGGCGACGACCCACCCTCTGGTGCATCCTCGCGCCATTTTTGCGCTCGGCGCCTGCTGTGCTGGAGGTGCAGGACGCCGGCGAGGAGGCTCCTGACGCGGCGCCTGGGAGTAGGAGCACTTCCTAGATGACACGAGGCGGTCCCCTGGACCAGCGGGGCCCCCCTGTTTCACCCAGCTGGTCCTTCCGAGCTGACGCCGGCCCGATTTGATCCCCAGCGGTCTTTGCCCTAGGACTGCTAGCCAGCTATACCGCGAGACCCCAGTCGGGGAGAGGTCCGGGGTGGGGAGAGGCCTGCAGGTGCTAGGGTCTTGTGCTTCATCGCCCGGAGAACTGCCTCGGAGATCCTACGCTTTGGTGTGGCCTACAGGAGTGCGGTGTGGCATCATGGGCAAGGGTGGAGAAGTGTGGCTCACTGGTTAGAGGAGGCAGACCTGGAAGCAGAGGTCAGCCCGGGACCAGGGTTCAATTCCCGACTCGGCGGGGTCTTGAGTCCTAAAATGTCCATGGACTCGACAATTCTCGCTCCGGTGCCTACTTGATTCATGGGTTCACACTCTGCGACTCTGGGCAATAGCTTGCTTAATATCCACAATGGCCCCTCGCGGCGGTATGCCTGGCTTTCACCTTGCGGATACCCTGCCAGGGTTATCTCACAGGGGAATACCAGGACGGGTTCCCTAAGCAAGCGCTTAGAAACCGCTTGGTGATTTGCGCTATATAAATTCCTGTACATTTACATTTACATTTACATTTACAAGGGTGATAGGACTCAGAGCAAGCTGCCCTTCTCGTTGAAGCGTCTACTGCAACAGAGCCCGGTGGCAGAGGGTGGCCCGACGGAACGCTCAGTGGAGGCTTCGAGCGTTGACTCAGACTTAAAAACTATGCTGCTTTCCATGGAGCAGGGCATCCAATCCAGCATCTCTGCCCTGGGGTCCAAGATCGACGCAATGTCTTATAGAATGGATCGGATGGAGGAGAGGCTGGATAAACATGCTGAGAGGCACGATATGGCAGAACGTAGGATGACGGAAGTGGAGGAGGCGCAAACCGATCTGGATGCGGCGCAAAAGAAGATGGAGCGGATGATGCGAACGCTGCAGGATAAAACCGAAGATTTGGAAGCACGTTCTCGGCGTTGTAACCTACACATCACGGGCCTTCCGGAGTCTACAGCTACGGGCCCCATGGAGCGCTTTGTGGAACAACTTCTCGTGAAACTTCTGGGAGACGGAGTATTTTCGCATATGTTTACAGTGGAGAGAGCACACAGATTGCTGGCACCCAAACCGCAGCCTGGCGCGCCTCCGCGCCCCATTATAGCGAAACTTCTCAACTATCGCGACAAAACAAAACCTACAATATGAGGGGTCGCCTATCTCCCTATACCCGGACTTTACGGCTAAGGTGCAGGAGGAGCGAAAACAATTCGTACCACACAAAAAACGTCTAAGGGAGATGGGTCTGGATTACGCGCTGCTGCATCCATCTAAGCTGCGAGTCAACAAGGGTGGCCATTCTCATATTTTTACGGATCCTAAAGCGCTGCAACAGGCGATGAAGAGATGGTCGAGGGAAGCGAAAGGGAGCTCGGACAAGAACCACGAGGGCGACGAAGGCGACAGCCGATTAGATGAACAAGATTAAATCTTTCTGATCTGTGTTGCCCTGCTGAGCGCCAGGTATACGAGAAGTGGGCTCCCGGTTGGTTCTCGTTGTGGCCCGCTCCGAGTGGGGTGAAGGACAACATGGCGCACCTTCTGAGGACTGCGAGCCGTAAAGATAAGTGGTGCGGGGGGAAGGAGGTATGTGTGAGGGGGGGCTGCTCTGGTCATGAGGTCTGCACGCCCCCTGTACTGGCACCTGTTGGGGCACACCACAAGATTCGTTGTTAGTCGATGATGAGGGCTGAGGGGACTGGGCCTGGGACAATTTGCTGATTAAGGACCTGGGCAGGTACCTCACGGGGACACTGTGGCACTGCTTCATGTTACGATGTAGAACGTTGCGCTGATTGAGGGTTTTTGTGCACGGCGGGAGCGGGTAGTAAGGCTGACGAGCGTTCTGAGACGAAGGTAGAGACTATGACATTTGCCTACCTAGGCCCCCGCGCGTTCAGCACACTGTTTTGTTTGTTGACTTTAGTTGGGGTGGGTTCTTTGGGGAGTGGGGTGGGTGAATTACTGTCGGACCGGGTTGGGGTGGGTCTGCTATGGGTGGGGGGATGGAGGATGATGCTTGGGGAGTTGCTGTATTTGGAAAGGGGGGGCAGGGTGGGAGGTTGGGGAGGAGGGGGGTTATTTCCTGATTGTTCGCTGTACCTTTTGGATGATTCGTGCGGTGTTGGTGGCATGGTGGCATTGTACTATTGTATGACCTCAGTTGCCTCCGATGGCTAGTGCCCAGGTGACGGACTTAGATAATCCTCCGGATACATTGAGAGTGCTGACCTGGAATGTTAGGGGTGTCAATGACCACAGGAAGCTGAGGAAAGTGCTCCATTATCTACAGAGACACCATGTAGATCTGGCCCTCATTCAAGAAACCCATTTACCACTCACGAGCAAGATGCTGCAGCACAGGGGTCTGTTGGGTAACTCTGCAGCGGCGGGCTACACTACACACACTAGGGGCATTTTGACTTGGGTGAACCCTCGCTCCAAATTGGTCCTGCGTCCACTTAAAGCAGATCCCGAGGGCCGCTACCTAATCTCGAGGTGCGAGGGTAAGGGACATGACTTAATTGTGGTTAACGTCTATGGCCCGAACTATGACTCCCCTGATTTCTATGCCCGGTTGGCCCTTTGTTGTAGGACATATGCCTCGGCACACATGCTCTGGGGGGGATTTTAACCTAGTCCTAGACCCCGGGTTGGATAGGTCTTCTGGCCCCGCGCGAAAGCCGGCTGCGGTGACACTACAAGCAGAGTTGCTGACATTAGACCTAGTGGATGTATGGAGAAGCAGGAATGCGGGCAGGGGTGGGTTCACTCATTACTCTTCCTTTCATGACATACATACCAGGATCGATTACTGGTTGGCCTCTCACGCCATCACCAGCCAAATTGTGACATGCTCAGTGCTCACGCGGACGCTGTCTGATCACTCCCCAATACTGTTGGTCCTGGTGACGCCGAATCGCAGGATCCCCCGGTTCACCTGGCGTTTCCCTCCCTATGCTCTATTGGACGACACATTTAAAGGGGAACTGGCGGAGGAAATAGACATCTTCTTTGAGAAGAACCTAGGCTCGTGGATAACTTCCACACGATATGGGAGGCCTTCAAGGTCTTTATTCGCGGGGTAGCTATGACCAAACATTCCAGCGTGCTGAAGGCCATAAGACAACGACTCCGAACATTGGAATACCAATTAGCGGATCTCGAGACAAGACTCCTGACTGACCCTGACCCTACCGTGGCGGGTAGGCTGAGATCCCTAATTTCGGAGTTCAATGAGGAGGCGGACAGGGAGGTCTACTACATGGGGAAATATGCCTCGGCGAGGACTTACGGTGAGAGTGAGCGCCCTAGCTCACTGTTAGCCAGACTATTGCGAGACGATAAAAGAACCCCCAGACTAACGGAACTTGAAACCCCGGGAGGGAACACAGTCACGGCAGACGGGGACATTCTCTCTGTTTTTCGCGACTACTACTACGATTTATACACCACAAAGACATGTGATCTGGAGGCAGACATGGACGACTACCTGGAGCATGTACAACTACCATTTTTAGCGCAATCTGACAGGGAGTTCCTCATGTCCCCGATTCAAGCGGACGAACTCTCGGAGGCCTTAGCTACCATGCGCATACACAGCGCTCCCGGGATAGATGGCTTGACGGTAGGCTTTTATAAGGCTTTCAAGGACAAACTCATCCCTCACCTGCTGTCCCTGTTTGACGAGATATGCGAGGAAGGCAGCATGCCCGGCACAATGAGGGAGGCCCTCTTGGTTACCATACTGAAGCCAGGCAAACCCCCTGGTGTCTTCAGTTCGTACAGACCGATTTCACTCTTAAATGTAGACGCTAAACTTTACGCCAAAGTCCTGGCCACCGGACTGGCCCTTATTGCGCCGGAGGTGGTTGCCCCAGAACAGTCCGGTTTTGAACCGGGACGAAACCTGTCCTATAACATACGCACAGTGCTTGGTACTATGCAGCATGTGCGTCAGGATGCGAAGGCCGTCGCAATTTTCTTAGACATGGAGAAGGCGTTCGATTCCGTTGAATGGCCGTTCATGCTAAAGGTCTTGCGTCGCATGGGGCTAGGTGAACAGTTTTTGCAAATGATTGGCGCCCTGTACTGGAGACCAGTAGCCCGGGTGCGACCGGGGGACATCAGTAGAGGCACGAGGCAGGGTTGCCCCCTGTCCCCGTTGCTATACGCCCTCGTTGCTGAACGACTCGCATGTGCACTACGAGAGTACCATTGGCATAGGGGGGTTAGCTTTCAGTCCTACAAAATAGTCATTTCGACGTATGAGGACGATACGCTACTCTATGTGCGAAACCCAGAGTCCAACCTTTCGCCTGTTCTCCGAGAGGTGGTGCGCTTTGGCGCCCTCTCGGGTCTAAAGGATAACCAGGAGAAATCGGTGGCGTTCCCACTGACCCCGGTGACAGATCGCTTTGAAATGGAATATCCGTTGCACTGGTCGGCAGACCCGGTGCGGTATCTTGGTATAATGATTCACACTGATCCGGAGGTGCTCTTTACTGAAAAATATGGGGTGGCCTTTAGTAAGTGTGAAGACGACGTGGAACGATGGTGTAAGCTTCCGCTTTCTCTGATGGGCCGCGTAGCCATCATGAAGATGGTGATTCTCCTGAGATTCTCATTCCTATTCACCACCTTGCCCATAATTCTATCACGAGCCTTCTTTCGGAATCTAACGAAGCTTATGACCCGCTTGGCTTGGGGGGGTGGACAGCCACGCGTCCGATGGAGCACTCTTACACTCCCGTGTGAGTTGGGTGGGCTGGGTGCGCCTGATCTAGAGAGCTATTATAGAGTAGCCCAGGCCACGCACCTACACACGTGGATCCATGGTGACAAGAACATCCCGCACGTACGGTTGGAATGGCTTTTTGCGGAACCTCTTCCGCTCCCGGCCACGGTTTGCACTCCGGTTGATCGTAGGGTGGGTGTATTGGACTCGATAATGGCTACGAAGCATGCTTGGAAAGCCTTACTGCAGGCTAGGGAAGAAGTGCTGCTATACTCCCCAGCGATGGCGGTGGAGTGGCTGCAGTGGCTAGCCCCCATTGGGGACAGGAACGTACTCCGAGCGCTGAATGAGCTGGGGCTTGAGACTGCGGGTGATCTGTTTGAGGATGGTAAGGCCAAAACGTGGGACCAGGTTACGCAGGGAGTTGAGAGCCCGACACTGCTACAGAGGTTCCAATTCCACAGACTTAGAAGTGCCTTGAGAGACGTCCTAGGCCCAGACCTGGCAGAGCCGCCAGATATTCCAGAACTCTCGTACGTCATAGCCACAGCGTCCCCACGGCATTTGACGACGCATCTGTACAAGAGCATTGTCTCCTACAGAGCGCAGGAGCCTTCCAAGGCCCGACTGGCTTGGCAGACCGACCTCGAGACAGAAATAGACGACACCGATGTGGGCGTATTGCTGTGCCAACACTAGAAAAGTGTCTCTGAATGGGCGACACAGGTTGATACACTTTAAATTCCTACAGAGAGTATATTACACTCCTGAACGCTTACATCGTTATGGCCTCAGACACTCCCCTGAATGTGAGCGCTGCCACGCTCCGGTGGCGGACTTCCTGCACATGGCGTGGGGCTGCCGCAAGATATACGAGTTCTGGGAGGCGGTCATCTCGGAATTAAGCGAGATACTAGATCATGTACTACCGATGGACCCTGCTCTGGCACTGTTGGGCTATTCAAAGCCTCTGCCGGTGGCGTGTAGGAGGTTGGCGGACATGGGACTGCTGTTGGCAAGACGCACGGTGGCGCAGTGTTGGATGAGAGGGCCAACCCCGACCAAAAAACGATGGGCCAGGGACATGGTATACTGCTGCACACAAGCGGAACATTACAGCGAGCTCCTCCCTCCCACAAGCAGGCCGAAGAACTTCTGGAGCTTATATACCATCTTTAGAAACACCAGGGAGGACACAGCGGACACACAGCGGGCAGAGGGGGAGGATACACAATAGCTGACACACACACAATACACTCATGAAACCTCAGTTGAGGAGGGGACTACTTTGAGTGGGGAGACATGGCGACGGCTGGGTGGAGTATTGAAACCTGGCTGTCCTGTGGCGAGGGATGGACGATACTACACAAGGGAGGTTCCTCAGGGCGAGGTCGACACTTACTCGGCCTACTCAGAGGGAGGTACGCCTGGGGCCAGAGCGGCAGAGACCAACACGAGGCTACACCTGGCATTGCAAACAACAGACGGGTCAGTGAACGGGTAGGACAGCGAGAGGGAGGGGGGGTTGGGAGTTTTGTTGGGGTTTTCTTTCCTGTTTGAATTTGAGGGGGGGGAGTCTACTGTAGGGGGAGGGGGGAGGGATTTAAAATACAAAATACACCTACATTTCCAACTTTACAGCATACGACTTACATTACCTACCATTTGTGAGTGTGTAGATATTATCATGTGCACCTTCATAATATCGACGGAAGTTTGCGATTGGACCGCCTGCTGTCAGGTGATGTAGCGCCGCCGTACCCCCGGGTTGACGGCATCAGGCTGTGTACTTCGAATGCACTGTTTATTGTCTACTTACATCATTACACCTTTACCGTATCGCCGGCCCGGGAGGTTGTAGGCGTAATGCTGTGTATGACTGGAACCATGTTAATAAAGGTGTTTTAAAAAAAAAAAATTATTAAAGCACCACTGGGTTCAACATTTTGTAACACACACGGAGGTAAAAACAGCGGTTGTAGAACGGTTTAACAGAACTTTAAAGTCTAAGATGTGGAGGTATCTTTCGGCCCACAACACCTACAGATAAGTTGATGTTCTACAGGCTTTTTAGCTGTATATAATGCCAGTTATCACCTGACCATCAAAACAGCACCCTTAGAGGTAACTCATACTAATTTGTTAAATGTTTGGAGAACTGTGTACGGGTGTAATTTCACTACAAAGGTGAAGAAGCCTATTTTAAAAAAAGGGAAATCACTAAAGATTTCAAAATTGAAAAGGGTCTTTACGAAGGGCTACCAACAGACTTTCAGCGACAAACTATTTATAGTCGAAAGTTTGGAGCTTAAAGAAGGGATGTATATTTACAGGCTAAAGGACTACGATGGGTAACCGGTGTTGGGGGTCTTTTACAAGGAAGAGTTACAAAGGATACTCGATGATCCGCACAGGGTGGATAGGGTTGAAAAGATTCTGCAAAGGAAAGGTAGAGGTGCTAATAGTCAGGCATATGTAAAATGGAGGGGATGGCCGGAGAAATGTAACAGTTGGGTATTGCCCAGCTACCTGAAGGGTGTGTGACCTGAGGACCGTCTAAAAGCTACTGTTAAGATGGAGACAGTGCACTTTTATTTCACCCTGCCGTCCAACGCATCTAAAGGCATATGCCCCGACAACCAAATTTCTAATTATACCGTGAAATTGTCTAAGCCTTTGGACCTGAAAGAGGATTGGGTGGTAGCCCTAACAGAAATCCAATACCCGAGAACCTGAAATACATTTACACTGAATGATGCCAAGTTTAACAAAAAATCAAGAGCAGGACCCTTTGAGCAAACACGCGGGCTTTCCATACGCTACTACCCTATTGTTTCAAGTGTTGTCAACGCCATCAACAAATCCATAGCCAGCATTAAAACATATTCGAATATTCATCTGTCGCTAGACACTGTCAGAAGGAAGGTGTTTTGCAAAGCCCCAAGTCGCAACTCAGTGTTTAACTGCTCCGGTAAATTAAGAAGGGTTTTAGGCACAGTGCAGCATGCGAGAAGTCCGGCCGACATGGATCACATGTGCCCTGATATTAACCCCTTCGCTGCGGGGCTTTTTCACCTGCTGTGCGGGTGAGGAGGGCTGCGAGCGGCGCCGCCGTGCTTGTGATGAGCTCGGCTCGTCACGCTGCAAGGCGGCGCTGTGCTCATGACTAGCATAGCTCGTCATGACCACACCCGTTTTCGAACGTTCAGCACAGCAGGAAAATTATCCCCGCGTGCGAGCATTCTAACGGTCACGACGAGCGCAGCTCGTCATGAGCACAGCGCAACCGTGCCTCATGACGAGCTGAGCTAGTCATGAGCACGGAAAGTGTTAACGGGGGTTCTATACTCTCTATGTGTATAGCGATATTGTAGAGGCCCAGAGGATCGGAGATAGTTACTTACCGTTGTTAAGATGGGTCCATGTACAGGACGAAAATAATACGATGGTCAATATTCAATTCAACAAACAGATTCTAAAAACCATTTTGAAACTATTTCAATTATGATCTTCGCTGATCAGTCGCAGCCTGTGTCCTTTAAATACGGGAAAGTCATTGTTAAGCTTCATTTAAGACGAAGACGCGACAGAGGCTATAACGCAGGCATCATGGTGGTTGTGAAAACATACTACTAGCAGCTGACTTAGAACTGGTGCTCGTTCAATGTACAGGGACTATTACCGAAACCAGGCCGGATATGGCGGCCCACCGTACTTTCAAGGGTCGCCTGATGTGTACAGGGCTGGTCTAGGAGGTTTTTTCCGCAGTCTGTTCAGAAGAGCTATGCCCTTCTTGAGAAAAGGCTATGAAATTGTAAAACCGCAAGTTAAGGCGGCAGCTATGAACATTGCCCATGATGTGGTTGGCTCTGTTACTTCGGCAGTTGCCGAACGGATGAACAAACAATCGCAAGAAGGCACTGTCTTAGTGTACAAGCCGCTCACGAGTGTTAAAAGGAAGCCCCACGCATTGAGACGCAGAGGACCGCCTGCCCCCTATAAAAAAAAGAGGAGTTCTTCAAAGCGTACTCAGAAAAGAAAAAGCCCAAGACGGAAGAGAGCTTGGAAGAAGAGATCAGCCTCTAAAGTAAATATTCTTTAAACCGGCGCAAACTAAAGCATGGCCTTCGTACATTGTGCATCGGGCGAGTGCGCCAAATCAGAGTTAGACTTGTTTACTCTAAAGCCTACGCAGACACGCATCGAAATTAGCTTCTTCATGGAGGTATCGCCTTTAGCCGCTTTGACGCCGTAGGCCCCTATAGAGTTTTATGTATCCGGGTCAACGGATATGTATCTGGATCTCAACAACACGCTACTCCATCTTATGTATAAAATCGTAAAAGCGGATGGTTCCAACATAGCAGCAGACGCTAAAGTGGCTACGATCGCTTACTCCCAGCAACCTTGTTTAATCCGGTGGACATCACCCTGGGCGATCGTCTTATCACACAGAGCGATAACATGTACGCCTACAGAGCCTACCTCGAGAGCATTCTAAAAAACAGTAGCGACGCCCTTGACGCGCAGCTTTCAGTGGGGCGCTTCTACAAGGACATATGCGAACACTTTGAAGCCAAGGAGCTGGACGGTGACAATCAGTTCTTTGTAAAAAGAGCAAGTTTTGCGGCTGGCAGTCGCCAGTTTGACCTCCTGGGCCGCAGACATTCAGACCTCTTCTTCCAAGATAAACTGCTCATCAACGGAATTGATCTTAAAATCAAGCTCACGCGTAACAAGGACTCATTCTTTCTCATCAGCGAGGATGCAGACCAGTACAAGCTGGACATACTGTCAGCGTGTCTGTTTGTAAAGAGGCTAAAAGTGTCCCCGAGCGTCAGACTAGCTTACGCCGACGCTTTGCAAATATCAAACGCTAAGTACGCAGTGGAAAGAGTAGCTCTGAAGGTATTCAGCATCCCTGCCGGTACCCGGTTAACTCAGCAACAGAATTTATTTCTGGGACAACTCCCCAAGCTTATCATCATCGGATTTGTGGACAATACAGCTTTTAGCGGCGTCTACACCTCAAATCCCTTCAATTTTAAGCACTACAACATCAACTACGCTGCGCTGGTCCACAAGTTATTTCAAAACAACAGTGGTCCCATGCATACAGAGTACTCAAACAAAATAAATATAGCCACAGTCGGTTCTATATTCAATTTGACATCTCCAGCCGGATAGAGGTCTCAATCTTTACTTATTGAAAGATGCACGGAAAAGGATTCCTTCAACAATTCACCGTAGTGGGGCACAAGCCTGTACCCAACCACATACAGATCAGTACAGTGAGTGGAGCGAAGAACAGAACAGGGCATTTAGGCAAAAGCAGCAATTTTCTGTAGTTTTACAGATACACATAATTTTCAAGCAGGCACTTTCACATATTCATAATACATAACATTTTTATGCGTAAAGTGCTCAAAAGGTCGACGGCATTTCGGTCCCACTTTTAAATCAAGGGGACCATCATCAGGACATTATTTAAATGCCTAAAAATAGAAAGCCTCTATTGCCTATGAGAGAAAAGGAAAAATAGGTACATTTATTGAAAGACACTGAGGAGACACGGAGTAATCAAGTGACTGTGTTGCTCTTCTCATAAAGAGGAGTGGTGTAAAGTGGGTTGTGCCCACAGTGTGAAAGAAGTTATAGTAACCCCATGTGAACATCACAAAGTGAGGCTGAGTTGTGATCACTACAACCTGGTCAAAAACAGAAATATAAGAGCTGAAATACGATTTAGTAATCCGCTACCTGCGAATGTGAACATGGTCGTATTCTCGATATTTGACAGCATCATTCAGATCAACCACGCCAGACAGATTTTGTTTGACTATCTTTAAAACGTTTGTGAGATGGGCACTGTGCAGATATGGGACTTCTTAGCAGTCATAATTACGCTAGGAAATACTTTTTAGGTGTTTTCCCTAGCGATGGGCTACCTGCCGAAATAGGGCCAGAAAGAGCACGCACCCTAGTCTTTAACACAGATCCTCATTACAAGGGTGGAACACACTGGGCTGCCGTGTTTATAGATAGCGACAAGGTTACAGTGTTTGTCAGTACAGCAAAGTTCCCCGAACACTGTATTTATACACAGCCCATATTCAAGCTTGTGAAAAAAGCAGCAGCGAGGGTTGAGTATAACAAGCTAAGGGTCCAGGATTCACAAACAATCACATGCGGGAACACTGTATTTATTTTATCAGTAAAATGTCGGAGGGTAGAGCGTTTCGAGTGACCTTGTTTATGACAGTATAGTTGTATAATATGTAAAATAAAACACAAGGGTCTCGGTCAGACCTGTAAAAACAGAATATAGCGTCTGTCAAAATTGTAAGGGAATGTAACACGTGTATGTTTAATGATGAACGTTTATAATAAAGACATTTTTTTTAAAACCCATATTCAGACTCTGTATTTCTATGCTGTCCCATACACCATAATTAAAATGTTTTAAAAAGACGAGTGAGAAGGGTTGAAAAGTTATAAAAGTGTTTATTACAAACAGTTATGTAGGTTACGCATTACAATGACATCCATTACTAAAGAAATATATGAAGAAAAATCACAGTTATACACGTAGTAGGCACAGTTATTTAAAAAGTCTGTAGAAGCATTAAGGCTTAATCCACGTATGGGCTTTGGACAGTTTCCTTTTTCGCCGTACAGCCAATGCAAGTGGGGTGCTCCAAGAGGGGGATAGTGGGACGTCAGAGGACGCAGGCGATGGCGGAGGGTCGTCTTCAAACTTTCAAGCATACGGCGGTGATCGTTATTACCCACGAGTGTGGAAGAGATGTTGAGTTCAACAGCCGGTTGTAGAAACTGATCTCAACCTCTAGGAGCATTTTGATGCGTTAGGGTCTTGGGGTGAGTGAGACCTTTGACTAGATCGTACATGTGTGAACCAACAACCGGCTGCCTCTTGTAGAGAAATTTGCCTAGTTATGTCTTTAGAAGCTGCGAGTTTACTCATCAACATTTGCACTGCCCCCCTAGGCCTCCGACTTATATTTTTTAGGAGCTCATCAACAAAGATATCCGAGGGAGGGGTCTGTGCCGGATGCGGCTGTTGGGGATGCTTAGCATGCGCAGGCGTTGCTGGCTGTTCAGAGTCCGGGGCATATAAAGTTAGCTTATTTTTTTGGGTATCTCACTGCTTGTAGTAACTTAGACATTTTTTAAGGGTGCTGGTGTAAAGGTTAGCTTTGTCGTACGGGTTTAGATCTGTCTGGTTCAAAATGTCTTTAATTTCAGCATGCAGTCGTAGAGTCTCATTTCACCGTATATCCGAGGCATTGTCCGCAGAAGAGCCTAGTTTCTCCAACTGTTGTCTAGGAACCAAATACATCTTTGAGGCATGCTCCATCAAAGTCCTGAGAGGAGGTTTGTAATTATGGGTATAGCTATGCCAAACAATGAGCCTATAAAACCCAGAGACTGTTTCACCAGTTTCTTTTTGGTGATGAGTTATTACTGAGCTTATTGATAAGATGTTGCTTCTTCTTCAACACCTGTAACTGGCTCTTTGATATAGGGACGTTGCCTTTTAGGGTGTTTAGAGCTATCTCTGAAAAGGCAGCCACTACATCGTCAGAAGCAGCGCAGAGGAGAGCCTTTCTGTGCTGGGGACTGGCTGTTACCAACATTTTCAGGAGGATCAAATTGCGACATAGGCAGTCAGACATGGTCAACACCGGGTTTATAAGGGCCTGGCTACAAATGTCTCTAAAGGTCTTCAGTGCTGCTTTTCATAGGCTCGGGACTTAGTCTTTGGGGTGTAAGCGACTGGGAGATCAGGGGGAAAAACTTCAGCCCTCAGTCTTCTAGAATGTTATGTCAACCAGCAGGAAGCCGTGGGGTTTTGATGTAGCGCCATTAAAGGCCTCCATGAAGAAGTCTGTGTTTCCCGGGTACATTTGTTTAGCTATGATGGATATTTGCTGTTTGTTACGGGGATTTTTAAATAAAACAAGGTATGAGGCGTTGAGTGCTATAGAGCGACTGTTCTTACCCTTTTAAAACAAGTTCTGCACAATGTAGCATATGCTTAGGTTGCGGTGGTGTGAATATTGAGTAAAAGCTCGCTCTCGCTCAGTATGGTCACCACCTTCATGCATAAGGTCATCAACAATTACCTTGTTTACAAGGGTCGGGGTAGCAGTTCATAATCGTTTAGATTATCAGGTATTATTTCTATAAATCTGATATGAGGAAAGCTGCAGGACAGGCGTGTATAAAGATCTTGCCAGCACGCATATAGCCACACAATGTTATTAGGTGTTTGGGATAAAGCACCTGCAGCATTTTCTAAGAGCTTTTTTATAAAGTCGCTTTTACCGCAGTTTGAGGGCCCTACTAACACGCAGGAGAACGGATGCTGTAATCTGGTGTCCATTGTGCTGATGGTGCTTTCTCTAATGAGCCTAATAACCGTACAGCAGTGTTTTTCAGTCCGTTGACAGGACCCTTTAGTCAAAAACAACGCGTAAGGTTTTATGTAGTGGCTGGGTTGTATTTTCCCACTTCTTTTTGGATCTGACTATGCAGGGCTGGTTAACAACTATGGTTTTATCATTTTCATGATTGGCTGATGCAGAGTATTCTTGATCCAGATCCATCAGACTGTCAAAATTAATTTTTAGGGAGTTGCTGATCTTTAATGTTATACCTTTGACCTTCATGCACACTTTGTTGAACTGTGGTTATTTCTGGCATCCAGGAGCTTCAAGTTTACTGTATCTTCTATGTGATTTGACAATACACGTGCTGCAATATTTTACTTCATTAGCCTTGAAAAAGTCCTTGTACTAATTCATAGTACGGACGAAACACGTGTCGGCTGTCGTTTTATCAATTGGAAAATCACTTTTAAGAACAAATAAAGGAAAAGATGATACAAAATATGAACTTTACTCATCTATTTGTCCTGCATCCTATTGGAAATTGCTGACCTTACTTGGATTTACTGTTTCCTAGACTTTACACTGTATTAGTCTAATACATACTTACATTGTAGGATTGTGCTCTCCTGACCATCTTTGCCTAGGTGTTCGTTTTGTGCGAATATGTCTTAGGCCCGGCTGAGGTATATTCTATTATATGCTCATCCTTATCGAGTTCGCTGGTCAAATTACCTAGATAATCCCCAAGAGGAGGATCTTCATCCCCCGGTTTACTCAGAAAAATCACAGAGTCGGTATCATGATACAGGCAGCGGTCCTGGAGTTTATCTATAACCCCGTAAAGCTCTAGACCGGCGTGAGCGGTCGCGAAGCATGCTATGAAGATGTTTATGTTGTTACACCGTTGTGGGGTACTCTGTTGTGTATTTCCAACACAGAGCAGCGGTCTCCTCATCGATAAACTTGCAGCAGGATACCTCGTAACAAGGGGCAAAAAGGTACTTAAACAGTTAGTCAGGATCTGTTATTAAGGTCGTATTTGACATGTTTGTACGCTGTGCGAATTACCCCATAAGGAGTTGAGGCAGAGTTTGGCTAACTGTCGGCGGGCAGGGTTGACCTCTATCAAATGGGGCCGTAAACGTATACCCTCGTGAGTGTGGTAGTCATCGATGTATTTCTGCTTTGCATCTTGACTAGTACACCAATCGGGATATCCTGAGGCCTCCTGTTTGTGTAACAAATTAATGTAGCGTGAAAAGAGGCGTGTTATGGTCCTCTTAAAATGCCACACCTCGTGTACTCTCCCGAGTCTGTTGCCTTTCTCTAAGGCAGCTTGGACCTCGATGCTGCACCAGGTCCCTGTGAGCATCCTTTGTTCTTCGGTGTGACTACAACCACCAACCTCTTTAAACACAGCGCATGTTCGACAGAGGGGTAACATCAGCTTACCATCGACTAGCCCAAAGTATTCGGAAAGGGGCTTAAAGTCTCTATATATGATGGTAGGGTGTCCTAAGGGGTATACCTTCATTTTGTTCACAAATGGGTACAGACTGGAAAAATCATAATAGTGTATTTTCTCACCTTCACCAACGGCCCTGTACAATTGTATGGCATTTGTACAACCCCCGAATAAGGCATTACTGGGTTCCAGAAGTTGTGGTAAATCACGACTCTGAAGGAAAGAGCGGAGCTCTGTGTCAGTTGTTAACATATCTAAACACTCATGCTCCCATAGGACCCTCATAGCAAAGCCACATTTTTCAACATACTGGGCCCTTATCAGAGTATGTCTGTGTAAGTGTTAAAATTTGGCACCCATCAGTATGTTAAACTCATGAGGTCTGTAACACTGAGGACAGCCGTGGTAAAAACAGCTGTTGTATTCAAAGGTCGTCAGCACTCCCTTAATTACAGCGTACCCATCCAGGTAATAGGGACCCAGGCAGTATTCACCACCCTGTAAGGCGTTCTGAATATGTATGTCTTCTCAGAGATGTACTGGATAGACGGGGTTGAATAACATTTCTGTTTACTGTTATAGAGGTCTGGCGGCACTAGAGCGATACTTTTTGGTCTTAAAAACATGTGTTTGTAGATGGACATACACATGAAGGCCAAGGTGATGTTTTGAAAAGGGTCTATGTATTTAACCGACTTTGTCATTTGAGGCGTCTTGGGTTTCAAGACCCTGACTTTCTTAGTCATTTGAGGCATCTTGGGTTTCAAGACCCTGACTCTCTTAGTCATAGACACCACAACATCTCTGAAGAGGTTGCATGCCTGTCGCAGGATCATTACATCGGCCTGGCAGTAGGCTTTCAACTTGGTTTGAAAATGAAACTCCTTTTCACGTTTTAGAATATCACTGTAGAAAGCTCTCTTTCTCAGCAGGCATCATATAATCAACTCCAAGCTGTCCTGAGGCCTGCATGGGCCCACATAATTCTGGTTCGCCCAGGTGTTAGGAAAGTGTGGAAAATAACCTTTACACCCAGGGAAACCAAAGGCTTTTGGCAGCTTGCTCAATTTCATGAGTAGGAAATTCAGGGTGTCTATGAACCTTATTTGTAACTGGCCAGCCATTAACAACATCAGCCCGGAACCTTGAGTGATGAGTTGCACCTTTTCACAAATCATATTTTGTAAAATAAAGAATGAGTTGTATGCTTTTGATTTATGGGCCAGCATGGTGTACCCTTTGAATTTGGACTGAATGAATGTATTAAGGAAATCACCAACGCACGTTCGCCCCTCAAACTCCCAGCAGTCATCGGAAGTTAGATGGTGGGCGTAAATATAGTTAGGTTGGTGTATCCCCGTCTCTTGTGTGCACTCTATATAAAAAACGATGTAATCTTCGGTTTTGGTCTGGGGTCTGCCTTTAACCATGTAACAACGGTGTACAATTCCTACCCTACATGGAATCTGACACCTTGGGCATTTCATGCCTTTGCATTTGTGATTTGTCGACACATACCGGCCGTACTCTTGGCAATCCATTTTAGGGCTGCATTTAATAGCTTTGAGGTGTATGCTCAAGCAGTCTTGCGAGCGACAAAACATCTTACAGTTGCGGCACCACACCTTCAACGCGACGTCTACGACGCACCCATCCCTCTGACACATCTTACAGTGTATTTCACACTGATGGTGTGCCTTAGTGTTGTATATATGGTCGCAATGTGTGCACACGTACTTGACTCCCAGAAAACCTTTAAGGTTCAAGATACCGTAAAAGTGATTTTTGTGGTGAAGGACATATACGGTCTTGTTTTTCACAATTTCCCCGGTTGTAAAGTACTTCCAAGAACCATTGTGATAAAGAACTTTCACCGTTACGGCAAAAGAGTTTTCAAAAAGACCTATGTCGCTAAAGCCGACCATGCGGTCTGGAGGTATTTCAAGAACCTCATGGACTTCAGCCGCTCTAGACAGGATGACAGCGTTGGTGGTGTTGCTCCCCATCAGCAACCCCACAATGCTGGCCGACAGACAGGTGTTAGCAGCTCCGTTGTTAAAGTTGAGCAGCCAACGTTGTTTCTTACCAATTATCTTGCTGTATAGCACACTCTTTAAAGGCCTGGAAACACCCCCCTCATGACCCCGTACAATGAGGGCTATGACTCTGAACGTGCCATAGGCGACTAGTTCAGCCTTACTCTGTAAAAGCCTCAAGAGGTTTTCTAAAAATTCCACGGCATCAAACACATTGAGGGACCTTCGTTTGGTGACCAAAGGACTGTCAAAATCCTGCCCCTGGGAGCCTAGCTGGAAAAAATCCTTAGGACCCACACCGTGCATCAACCTTTCTAAACATAAACTCCTCATAGTGTTCTGTAGCGTTAAGTCTCTCTACAGTACCACTGTAGCTTCTAATGCTCTCTAAGAACACTGTCTCTGAATCCTCTTCGAAAGGAATCTCACTTGTGGGGGAGTTTGCTGCTGTATCATTTTGGGGATTCTGGTTTAGTCCGGGCTCTGGGGGTCTTTTAAGCCGCTGTGTAGCGCATATTCTGGCTTTCTTTAGTTTACTTATTAAAAGCCTGCGCTGCTTATCGCTATTAGCCCACTTTTGTTTTTTACGGGACCATACTTTTCTAGGTAGCCTACCCCCTCCTATTTGAATAGTATGGTTTGTGTCTGTGGGTGATGTGCTCATAGAGGCCTCTGCTACAGAACCAGCCCTACGACCTTCTGTGTGTTCCTGGTATTGGCGTGTTGGTGCTCTACCCCTCGATCCCTTCAACTGCACCCCCTCAGTCTCTCCTCTCCTGAACTTGTGTAATGCCGGGTGCATTGTACTGGTGTATGTGATTCAGGCGGTGCTTGTGAAACTGTATGACCTTGCTTGAGGGGTTCCATGTACTTTTTACGCTTGAGCTAGCTTAAGAAGCGCAGGGACTTTGTCAGTACCTTGTGGACCTTCCTTCTATATTTAGATTTGCGCATACTTTTATTAATACCCGGGGCATGTTGGTTCTTTAGGGGGTGGCGTAGGCATAGGGGGTGGCGTAGGCATAGTCATGCAGGGATACTCCATATGTCGGCCACTGTTGCTTGACACGTTTGGAGGATCACCCTTTTCCACTGGTCAACCATTTGTAGTATCTTCTGCTGCCCCTCCAGCCCGCCCTGTTGTCGATACCGCACACCCCCAGTTTTAAGGTGGCGTTATTCGATTTGCGTTTTAGCCTTCTGACAGCCAGCTGTATGTCTTTCACATGGGCCCCTAGTACCTCTTTTGGGTTTACAGAATCATATTGCGGCAGATTAGGGATGAGTACAGTGCTTGGATGTACAACTGCCTGTAACACCCCTGGACCCTCTCTCGCCCCATCCGCCGCAACACCATTCTGTAACTAAGGGACTGGTGGGATCATAGAAACTTGGTCCCAGTGCGAACACCCAGGGGCGGACATGGAAGGGTCCTCACTAAATACGCCCTCCAAACCCTGATTTGACCAGCTGACCCAGCCCGTACTATTATCACCGTATATTGCTGATGTGTGGTTTACACGGGACGCGGGGTTGGTTGGGTCGTACGCTGCCAGAGGGGTGATAGGTGACCTAAGTGTTGGGGAGTGTAAATGGCCGTTGAAATAATCGAGGGCCCTATCGGCTAAGGAATTGTCTGGGTAATGGGAAGGTGAATGTCTAACATCTGTATACAAATCACCATTGTACGGGTTAAAAGGAGCCTAGTGCGCTGCTTCTGAGGGTCTATCAAGTTTGTCTTCCACCCCTGTCAACGCCTTCAGAGACACACTGCTGCCATTTTAAGGGGGTCCTGAGGGTTGAGCATTTTCAGTCTCTGAGTTCCTAAGCCCATCAGGCATGATTATAGCAGGTTTTGGGGGTTAGTCTAGGGGGAGCCCTTCTACAGATGCCGCTAGTTTATTTGAAACTATAGAGGGCTTCAGGGTATGGGTAGGGGCCTGCAATGTAAGGGGCTTGATTAAGGGATCTGCTACTGTTTCCACCTGTAACGCCTGTATCCCTTGCTTCTTCTTAAGATATTTCCTTGAGAGGCGATTCACTTGAGGGGGTTGGGGCTGCACCAGATCTTCTGCAACTGCTGTCACAGCCGCTGGCCCATTAGAGATCAGGGATGTAGAGGGCTCATTTACATATGTCACAATATTTTGTAATGAAAGATCTAGAGGCATAGTTTGGGGTTCAACGACCATAAGGTTCTTCTTGAGGTCTAAATCCTTTGTTTGGGACTCTGGGATCACAGGCATCTTCTTGAGTTTTAATAGACCGGTTTGGGGTTCCGGATTCCTCTGCTTCTTGTTAAGGGTGGATTTGTTTGAGAGGGGACTCCCCTTTTGAGGCATGGAGAGGGTTCAGATACGCAGCATCACTTTTACACCAAACAGGCGTTACGTTGTCTGGGCTTGTAAGCACGTCTCTGCGGTTGAGCCCCGCCCTGTGTAGAATAGACAATCCTGTAGGAGTGTTCAACATGTAGGAGGAGGGCTTGATTTGGCATTTCGAAGCAGTGCCGGTTCTCTGTTGTATGTGTGTGTAGTTTGTGCAGAGCTTGCCCTGGCATACATGCCTACTCACACATTTTGCTGCAGGCTCTGCATTCTGAACTGCCTTTGTTAGGTCCCTTAATGGTTTCGCAGACCCCTTAACCGTACACATATTTTCACAGGTGTTCTTTTGAACGGCTCCTAGAATGTAAGATAAAAAATATATATTTATTAGAAAAAATAAATAACCTGTATAAGATGCTTACACTACCCACAGTCACCCCATCACAATAATTTCTACACTACCCCTTTATACTTCCCCGGACGCTTGCTCGCTTCCAGACGCTGTTCTCTTCATTTGCCTGGATGCTTGCTCACCAGAATTGAACTTAAATCACGATACTGAACTATACGTGGCCACATTTTTCTGGGAAGATTAAAGCAGCAATTACCGTTGGCCTTAAAAAACATCAAATGGTTACAATATACCATGAGTGATTTGAACGTGGTTTTCAAACTACCACCCTGATCCAAGGATATTGTTTATCCCCCTGTAAATATAACAGAAGGTTTTTATATCTGGCAAAAAACATATTGTCCTGAGGATGGTCTAATGGACTGATGCCACGCAGACCGAAACGTCGACAGTCCCGTCAACTCCAAGAGAATTTTCAGTCTCTCTAACAATATTTACTTATATAAAGTTAATATTTGCCTAGTATTATTTCAGGAGCTGATGAAGGTTATGATTTATATGAGTAAATTGATTTGTACATTCCTTCATAACGATATTTGCTGATATCTTTTTTTGTTCCAGTGTACCTTCTCAAATTCAAGAATTTCAGATAAATTGAATTTATATGAATAGATTCTTCCGTGTGCTGTGCTCTTCCTTTTCTAAAAGTGTATCTATAGTGGTTGTCTTGGGTGACACCGAAGAGTCTAATTATATATAACTGACTCAGATTTAATTGAAATAACAGAGTAGATTGATAGCAAGTGAAATCCCTTGTAGACACTCTTTCCTTTGAATCCTTTATACATCCCGTACTACATGGCCGGGGCCCCTTCTACTTGCGAGAATAAAACCCAGAGAGTTCTTTTTTTCGTACCCTTTTGTAAAAACACACCTATATGAGGTCTTTTGCCAGCTCCTATCTTTGTCACCGGTCCCTTTCCAGATGTTGAAGCTTTCCTCTTTTATGGTCTTTCTTTTTTTGGCTGTGCAGCCTCTTGCAAAGCTGCGTCGGCCATGCATGACTCTGAGGACCCTGCAAAGAAAAAAAATAATCACAGTTGTGGTATAAACAGGGCCTTAGCAGTCACTTCTGAGGAGCCCTCCTACAGTACGCCCCTGGGGTTTTTGGTCTAATAAAGGCTAAGTCTTAAACAGTTTAAAGAGCCCTGGCCTTTTTGATTTACCTGAAAGAACAGCATTATCCTGCACACTCTGCAACACGTCTTGAGCCACCAGGTACAGCTCTAGATTGTCACGATCTAGTTGTAGATCAGCATCATAATCTATAAAAGCATACATATATGAGAACACCATTAGAAAAGCCGAGCTTCTCAGACTGGGTGTACAAAAACTACTCAGAACTGTGCAACTCATAATACATATACCTGCTTGCAGGGTGAGCATTTCCGCGTTGGTGATGGTTTTTACAGGTAGGTCCTGTGTGTAGGGTTAGAAGATCCTGTTTGCCACCCACAGACCCCAACACATGTACAACATTAACCTATACACATATCTATATAACGGATTGTGCAAGCTGCTCTCAGGAACCCTTTAATAATTCAGTGCTTTATATCAGGATTTTAACTTATAAACTGCAAGTAACAAACAGATTTAGCGCTGATACACAATGCTTGGCGCCGGACTTACATTATATACACACTCTGGGCTGCATTTAAAAGGGCTGCCTGGGTAGAGCAAAAGCATGCATTGAAAAGGGCTGACTGGGACGAGCAAAAACATGTATTTTAAAAGCTCTGCCTGGGGGGAAAGCAAAGCATGAGAATCAATTAATGTACCAACACACACCGACCTGAAATGAATGTGTGCTTATGTACTGTAACCAATGCACACGTACAAAGCGCTCCAAGACCTTCATGTTGAGTTTGCGCTATATAAAATGACCCCTTTGAAAAGAAAAAGAAAAGAAAAGCCACAGGGACGCTGCTAAATGGTCCCTGCGGCTGCCAATACCTTTTTTAATTTATTCATTGCCCTCACTCAGGGGCATGGTTGTGCTATATAAATATGCCCATATGGAAAAAAAGAAAAGCCACAGGGACGCTGCTATACGGGCATTAATTTGTGTAGTTCTGTCGGCGGGTTGACATCTGCCATGAAAAAGAAATATCAGAATTCAAAGATTACACAATTAATCAGAAAGGCAATACATTTGAAAAAGACAAAATAAATGTTTCCTTTGAAAAGGTATATCCATACCTTCAGACGTATTTCTATATGCGGACAGAGTCGCGTAGATACCTTCCGGAATTTCAAGGTAGATCTTCAAAGAATTTTATTACGTTCTCTGAAACATCATCCTCTTCAAGTGCAAGTGAGGGAGAAAATAACGAAGGACGTAGAAACACCAATAGAAGGGGCAATTTTCAACAGCAACAAACTCCTTTTTTTAGGGAGAGGCCAACAAAAAACACGGGGGAGAACACGATTCAACAACCAACCATGGGAGATGTCAACCCACCGACAGAACAACAAAAATTAATGATTTCACCCATTTAATTAGTCTACAATAACAACCCTTTCTCCCAATTCATCTGAGATTGGGTTTGTTTTATAGATGAAATATTCATGGTGTGGACAGGAAATGAGGAAAATTTATGTAAGTTCCAGGAGTGGTTGAACAACAGAACGCAGACATAAAATTCAGTATGAATCACTCGAATACCAAAATGGCCTTCTTGGACGTGGAAGTTTACCCGTCTGAAGGTGAATTGGTTAGACTTTATTTAAAAAAACAACGGACAGAAACAAAGCTTTACATTTTTCAAGCAACCACCCAAGGAATTTAAAAGAAAATTTGCCCTACGGGCAATTTCTAAGGATAAGACGGAACTGTTTCTACAAAGATGAATATATACTCCACGCAACAAGACTACTGGAGAATTTGAAAGAAAGAGGATATCCGAAGAAATTGTTTAAAAGGGCACACCCATGGCCTCACCACCTTCCCGTCACCGTTCACGCCACTGGTCGAGAACCCGGACTTCCATCCTGGGATGGAGCCCGGGGCCTTTGCGCTCTGGCGGACGGCTAGGTGCAGTGCACTGTTTCATATGTATGGCCCAGATGGCGCCATATCCTTTCAGGACCTCCGACGGGAATACCACCTGCCTGAGACCGAACGCATGAGGTATATGCAGGCGCGTCATTGGGCGCTTCAGCCGCAGGTGCGTGACTTGGCTGATCGGAAGCTCACGCCTTACGAGATGTGGCTGGCGACGCGATCCTCGGACTCTAAACTCATCTCAGATCTGTATAAGCTCCTGCAACCCCCCCCTTTTCACATCTACAACCCCGGGAGGGAGCGCTGGTAGCGGGAACTGGGATGGCCGCTGAGCCACATGGATTGGGATCACATCTCCTACCGAGCACGCCATTCCGCATACCATACCGGACTCACCGAAACGTTCGCTAAGATATCCACCTACTGGTACTACACGCCGGAGAGATTGCATGAAATGAATCGTAACATTGCAAACACCTGTTGGCGAGATTGTGGACAGGCTGGCACGCTCACTCATGTACTATGGGAATGCCCTTTAATAAGTCCCTATTGGAAAAAGGTTTTGGATGAGATAGACCAGTGCTTCGAAATTGAACTGCCTCGCTTCCCCGCCTATGTCCTGCTGGGCTTGCCCAACGGCCTGATGTATCCCCTGAGGTCTAGGAAAGGTAGACAGATAGCGATCGCATTGGGCTCGGCGATCCAGAACATTTACTGGCGCACTACCACGCTCCCCACTACTGTTGGTTGGTTACACAGGCTGTGGCATGTCTTGGGTATGGAGAAGTTGTCCCTTATGGTGGCGGGGGAGTTGGATAAGTTTGAAGAGCTGTGGTTGCCATTCCATACCTTACTACAATCAGAATTCAAGGAAATTACCTGTCCCCGGTATCTCCGGCTGCTACGGCTAACATCCCCGGCTGACCCGTCCAACTGAAATGCCTGGGAGGAATATAAGGCGGGAGGAGTGGGCACATTGCAGAGATGGTGGAGAATGGCGTCTTTGGCACAGTACGGGGGAGGGTGGAAGGGACTCGGGAGTGGGACGGGAGGGGGGAGTTAGGTAAGGGGTGTTGGTTCTTGAAATTGTCGCCACCGCATGTACACCTGACACCAGGCTCTGAGGGAAGTTGTACCTGCCGCACCTTGCTCGCTGGTTGCGCCCTTGTGGCGGACTCTTTGCACAACCTCATTTGCGACAACCATATTTGTTTGTTTGTATTGTTTTCAATGATGCAATAAAATACTTTAAACCTAAAAGGGCACACCACAGCCCGTGGTCCGAGGACAAGAAAGGCAAGTAAGCCTGTTCTCAAACATCAAAAGGTATGTGTTGTTACCGCAGCTTCTCGGTTTCTTGAAAAATTAGACCTTCAACGCCAAGCCAGACTTATAGAATATATTGTTACCGTTCGCAGGTCAATAAACTATGGAGTGGGAACGGATTATCAAACATCAAAAGGTATGTGTTGTTACCTCGGCCTCTCGTTTTTTTTAGAAATCACACCTCTAATGCCAAGCCGGACTCATAAATTGTATTGTTACCGTTCGCAGGTGAATGAATTACGGAGTGGGAACAGATAGTCAAAGTCCTCCCCTTTGAATTTCAAAGTATGGAAAAAACCGGCATGAATGAATTGTATACACGTAATGCGCTAAAGTAGATGGGGGACTGATACAAATTTTGTATCTTTGCAGGAAGGCATCTTTTGGATCGTTGTAAAAATGAGCTCACAGACAAGAAGATCGTTACTCTACAAGTAAGAGATGCAGTTGTCACAGGTTTGTTGTTTCAAAATTTGTCACATAGAGAGTTCTATTGATACTGATGTTTTTGATTTTAGGATTTAGCCACCGCTGAATTGCTAGATCGGCTGATCTAGACCAAGATTGAGGTAAGCCAACGGCGCAGAGAAGGGCAGAGTGTAGGGAGAGGGGTCCCTGAGCGTGTAGTGTAGTTCAACAGAAAAAGTGCTTTTTCTTTGCTTCAGCTAGGAGGTCCTGACGAGAACCCCGGGATTCAAGGGGGTTCGAAACACGTAGACCCGATTTTTGGCCCAAAAGGATTGAGATTTTTCAGTCATTCATGTTAATTCTATGTATACTTGTTTAAACTGTTTACCTTTGGCCTATGTAGAAAGAATTGAAGAATTCCTAGTCATTTTCTGTGTATAGTGGTGTTGGTAGTCTGGTTGCTGGATGAGGTGGTGATTGAAAGTGTTGGTTGATGAGAACGTTTGGATGTCTGATGAATGGAGTGAAGTGGGTTGTAAGTGAATTTATGACTGGTAGCAAGACGTATATTTGAATTGGTTGATGGAAGTGGTGTGTTGTTGAAGTAAAATGTTGAATGTTTTTATAGGTTTTGAATAATTGGGTCATATTCAAAAAAGATGTGATTTAATAAATTAAAAAAGAAATTGGATTAAGTCAAACCGAAAAGGAGGTCTGAGGATCATGTTGTTTGATTTCAATGTGTTTTTCTTGTGAATAATTCCCTGTGAACAGGCATCAGTACTGGCATTTTTGGTTGTTCTTTGTTCAATTGAGGCCCAGCCTCACTGATTGGAGCCCAAACCCAGTTTTGGTATTTATAGTTATATACTTGTCCTGGCATGCTAATTAGGGCACCACCCTTTATGGAGGGGAGGGTTTAGAACCAGGTAGTGGGGTCCCTAGTTGGAAGCATTTTCTGACCAATGTACAGCTCATGCTAGATGCCCCCTTTAACATCTGTTAATTAAACCTACTGCCTGTCTTCAGAAGAGCTGCGTAATCAGCTGTGTTTGGGACTCATTCTCCTGGGAAGATTAGCACCCTCTGAAGTTTAGGGACATGTCAGATGACCAGGGTACATTTTCTAATCAGGGCTTTGTTTGTTAGATACACCCATTAGCATTTGACATCTGTTAATTAAACCTATGGTCTGTCGTGGGAAGAGCTTTGTAATCAGCTGGGCTTGAGACTCATTCTCCTGGGAAGGCTGGGACTGGTTGATTAGCTTTTTTCCTCTTCTCAGTTTTGCTCACAATTTTTGTCACCTTAGCACTTTGACACCTACAAGTCAGAGCCCTTACCAGGGAAATTGTCCTTTTGTTCTTGTGTTTTTTACATTGTGACTTGTGAGTCCCCTTGAGTCTCGTGGGGAGCTTGGTACTGGCTGATTAGTTTTTAGGTCTCGCAGAGAGACCTATAGCTGTCCATCCACAAAGCTGACTTTTTATGAGGAGGATTCTCAACAGTTCACGTGAAATCACGTGACCACAAGCTCCTTCGTGCACGAGCTTGCATTTCCCCACAGGCTTCGCCCTGCCAGCAGCATTTGCCACATCAAAGGCTTCAGCTGCCCCGCCCCCCGCCGTCACTTATTCACGGCTGCAGGCCGTGCCTTGTTTAAGCAGGCAGGTAGTGCTTTTTTGAAGAAAAAAAGACGTGACAACCATTAGCCTGTTTTTGTGTAAGACTTATTTGAAGTGTTTTGATAGATGCTGGTGCACACACGAGTTAAGCATGTGCAGATTATCGCTTGTTCGAATTATTCATCTCACTACGTACATTGTTAAAGATGGACCCACTCATCACCAAAGTCCAAATTAACGAATAATTGGTTTCCATACTACTTTTCTCCATGCTAGGCTACTCTTAGTGAATTATATTTTATTTATATTGTCTTTTGAGCAAATTAAATTACTATTTTAAGACTACCACAGTACGGTCCCTTCAGTTGTCTCACCTACACGTTAAAATTAATTTTGTTTACATTTCTTTGAAGACACCTGGTTCACTGTACCCACATCGTATTCATAAACTCCCAAAAATTTTTGTGCTGAATAAGTTAGAAAATTGTTAATATCGGTTTTCCACCTCTCCTCTATATACTTCATATAGAGATACGTTTTGAGAATGGCGCCTCTATCAAGGGACGTAAAGGGCCAGGATTCGGAAAGTTTGATTGGAAGGGTGGCGTAATAAGTCTGAGGCCGAAGACTAATTTGGCTGGCTTACATTTTAGTTCCCGGTTTTTATTTCCAGTTCTTCGCCCTTCAGATCAGCTCTCATAACTGCTGTTTGTGTTTTTTCGTGTTAGTATTTCTGCCTGCCCGTCCGACAGCTTTGTGCGGCTTTACTTTTGTGCTTTATCATTGGTGGTAAAGTGATAGGAAGTGTCCCTTTACTGCCACCACCGCTGTGCAGCAACACTGACCCTCAACAGAGCTATGATCTGTTGAATTCTGTAGAGCAGACTAGCTGGCGCGACCTCCACATGACACCAGCATGAATGGCCATCAGTCTCAGTGCAGCAAATATGAGCTCCTTTGCACCTGGGCTGTACGGCCAACTGCAAAATCCTAAATGCAAACATGAAAATAACTGTTGATAGATAATTTTTAGAATGCGCACAGTGAGTTGAATTCTACAATACATGCAAAACAAGCGTTGGCAAATACATTAGGTCTGGCAAGCTTTTGCAGTGATCATATTTTAATTATATGTAGCAAGCATATGCCATAAAAAGTGAAAAATATGCCACAAAATAAACATGGCGACCATGTGCTTGCCAGAAAAAGTATAAATTGTTTATTGCATGCAAAAACAATAATTACTTCCTAGCAGGCATGTGAACTTAGCACACAGGTAGACAAACGCATTCTACTTTTAATGCACATCACAGAAAAATATAATTCTTATTGGTGCAGGGAAAGGTCGCTATTGCCTTAGAATTATTGGGACCTGAACACCGTTTACACACAGCTTGACAATTCAAAGGATTGGCTCCACAACATCAGTCACACTGAATGAAGTGCCTTTCATTTTGGGAGGATGTGGACATGTGATCAGGTAAATGCTTCAGTGCAATAGAACATTGCTGCCAGGACACAAGTCCACTCTCACGTCGCCTGGTGCCACTCCTGCTCTGCCACCACCCTACAAAACATGCCCGGGAGCCGTGGCCCCATGCGCACACTTCGCCCCGAAAGAGATCACTCACCAGACAACCAGAATAAAATATACCAGAGCAAGACGCTCCCTCACTCAGACTCCAGCTGTGAGGAAGGGTTGAGGCCACCTGCGGTGCCCAACACTTGCAGCACCCTCTCTACCCGCGATTGCGCTCTGCTATTGCCGTCCAGTACCTCTTTGCCCCAGTGAGCAAATTACTCCTGCCATTGTAATAACTGCCGCCCATTCCTGCTCTCTGCCATGGCTGGTGGAGCAGCCCCCGTCCACCCCGTACCGACCCAATTCGCCAGCCCGCCCCATAAACCATAACCGGCCTTCCCTGTTCTCCTCTGATAAATTCCTTTACTCAGACAGCCCCCTTTCACCCTGACTAAGCCCCCCACTTTGTGTCTTGTCTGGCTGCCTAGGTTGGTGCCCCCCACCCCTCCAGTCGCACTTTGCCTCACCAGAGCCAGTGTACTGCCAAATCCCAGCTGTCCCCCACTGAGGTGGGCTGGAAACACCCCCTCTGCAAGCCCCCACCATGCAACGCTGCACTGCACACTCTCAAATCCCCCAACCACTAGGCCAGCGCCCCTCCATCCCTTCTAACCCGCAGTACCCCTAGGACTCTCCCAGAGTCTCCCCGCCACCATGTCCATCTCCTAGACTGCATTCCGCTAACCCCTCATCTCCGCACAGCCTGCAACCCCCCAGTTCTCCCCACCTGGAAAAACGTTTTTTTTCTTCTGGATGACCCCCATGTCACCTCATCTGCCCAGAAACAACCCCCCCAATAACGCCATGCCTACCCCCAACGTTCTGTTCAAGCAAAGGCACTATGCCATCCGCCATCCCTCATCCCTCCATCGCCCAACTGCACCCAGACCCCGTCCCCCCAGAGATCTGCCGGGATCAGTGCGAGCTGTCAGCAGAGCAAGGCCACACGCTGGTCTGCCGCACCCGTGTCCAAAGCATCACCCCAAACCCTCACAGAAAGCCACCCGCCAATGGGCAGCGCCCAGCAGCCACCTCCATCTTCTATCAACGGCGCCCAAACCCTCATCTCCCAGCACTCCCGCATGGCCATGTCAGCACTTTGCACAAAGGCTCAATCAGCACTTTTACACCAAGAGCTCAATCGGCCCCGCGCACAAAGGTTTCCTCCACAATGTTGCACAACCACATCCAGCACTCTTACACAAAGTGCTCACACATTGCACAAAGAGCACGTCCAGCACTTTTAAACAAGTGTGAAATATGGTCTGTGCTCTGTGAGGGCGTGTCCTGTTTCTTCGGCCTTCATTTCTAGAGCAGTTTCAGCGAACACAAACACTTTTGTGGAGCTGTGAAGGTTCAGCCCGGCTGTTTGATAAATGAAAAAGGGGAGGAGGCTGGAAGAGAGCCCCCTCTTGTTTTGTATGAACTCAATGAAGCATGCCTAAAGAACACCCCATGCTTTCCAGCTACTGATCTGCACCACTCTGGTATCTCCCACCCACCTCCAATCTCTCGGCGCCCCAAGTATCTGCCACTCTCACATACCATCTTATGCATCCTGTCTGTACCCACCCCCGGGGCATCTGCGCCCACTTCCGATCTCTCCGTGCCCAACTTTTGTATCTTGTCTGTACCCCAACGTTTTGAGACTGCCACTCGCTTCGCCCATCCATCACCCCCATCCTGTTTTCGGCCCAACTCTCGGGCATTTCTGCCGAACCCTAATATGTACCCCCCAACTCTCCTCCGACCCACCCCCTGACCTTAACCCCTCTGTCCCCGCATCCCTAATCACGTCTAACTTCCCAGCACCTTCACCCCAAATTTGTCACACTGCTTCCTTCCACCCCAGTGCACCCACCCTCATTCTCTCACATTACTCTAAAACTCCACGCCTATTGCCAGATACTTCTTCCTTCCATTGCCCTCCACTCCTATTGCCAGATACATCTTCCCTCCACCCCTATTGCCAGATACCTCTTCCCTCCACTGCCCTTCGCCCCATTCTTTCTCTGACACCTCTCTTGCACCCCCACTGCCATCACATCTATTCTGCCGGTACCCGGCCCTCTTCTTGCCTCCTCTCCTCTAGCCTCCCTCCTCGTGCCCCGCTCCTGTGTCCAGCGGACCCTTCCCTTCCCAGCCCCCCGCTTCTTCTGCACTCCCCTGTTTCTGCCTCTCCCTTGTGGATTCCCTCCACCTGGGGTCCGCGGTTTCTGCCCCACAGATTCCTTCATGCATCCTGTGCCCTCTGTCCTTTTCTCCCTCCCCTGGATGTTACCCCACCTCTCCACGCCCCCACAGGGACCGCCTCAGCCTGCCCTCGGTGTGTTCAGTTACCCGATGAGCGCTATTTCAATGCTGCTCCCCCCCCCATTTCTCTCTTTGACTCCCACGCGCTCTTTTCTCCCATTCTATCTTCCTCACTTACAGCGTCCTGTTTCTTGAGGCATCCTCCTGTCCCGCCCCCACAGTCTGTGCTCCCCATCCCCAGGCCTTCCTCGCTCATTTCCTCACGTTCCTCTCATCCTCTTAGCTCTCTTGCTCATCCCTCCACCCATTTCAAGAAGAGCTAGCAAGTGCCCCCCCTTCACTCCCACCCCTCCACCATGTGACGCCTCCACCCACTCCGGCTTCCCGTTTACAGCATTCATGGGTCCATAATGTGGTGGGAAAAGCAAAACTACAAGTCCCAGAATGCAATGCACTGCCGCCTGAAAAGATAGGACTGTCTGAAAGTGTCACACATGGCATGGGCGATCTTTACGCTCTTACCACCCTTGCATTTACTTCTCTCCCTTAGCAGCCCTTGCTTTCATTCTACCCTTCTATAATTACATAATTGTCTCCCCTACATCTCACATCCTCTTTTCTGATGTTTCAGTTCTCTTCTCTTCCTGCACTCTCTCCTTCTTAGATGACCCACTCTCCACCTGTTCCCTCTCCAGGTATTCCATCCTTCTCTCCCCATGCCCATCCTCTTCTTATTCCATCCATAGGTCGTTTTACTCCCCCTTTCTCTGCCCCATCCTCCCCTTCTCTCTCTGGGGTACCTCCACTCAGTTTCTTCTCTCTTCACCTCCTTGTTTCCCTCTCTCATATTTTCCTGTCCCTCGCATACGTTACCCCTCTCCTGTTCTCACCTTCCTTTCCATTTCAACTCTTTCCCCTCTGCTACCCCAGCATCACTCAGCGCCACCCCAGCATCACTGGGCGCCACCACATTATCACTCAGCGCCACCACGCACCACCCCAGCATCACCACAGAGCCACCCCAGCATCACCACAGAGCCACCACAGAGCCACCACAGCGCCACCCCAGAATCACCACAGCGTCACTCCAGGAACACCACAGCGCCACTCCAGGAACACCACAGCTCCACTCCAGGAACACCACAGTGCCACTCCAGGAACACCACACCGCCACTCAGGAACACCACAGCATCACTCAGGGCCTACACAACATCACTATGCGCTATCACAGCATCAATCTGTGCAACCATTCAACAACTGGTTCAAATATGTTCTCAGCTTTATTACAAATGTCACAAAACGATGTTAATATTTCACTTCTGTTCTTGGATTTTCGTCACAATAAAATACACCAAACATAATCTTCACAAAAGTTTAAGCTATTGCCATTATAAATTACACTACCTTTTATTTAAGTATTAATTATTAAAACAATTACACACCACTGTTATTTGTGATATCAATACATCTAAGTCACGCAAATACAACACATATTGCATTACAAATGCTATAGGTGTCACATTTGCGAAAGGTATAACTATTAGCATTGTAAATGACAAAGCTATTAATTTCACTATTTTCAAAACTAACACATAAATAAAAAAATTGTCATTTACAATACCAATAGCTCAAACTTTCCTAATGCGAGACCTATTGCATTGCAAATGCTTGTTTCCTCTTCTCAGCTTTGCTCTGCTCACATTTAAACATGCTCAGGCATCTCCCTCTTACATGAAGGCACTTTTTGCGCACACATTTCTCTTTCCAAAACCTTAGTGCCCTGCTAGGCTAACAACCTTCAACACTGTCTCACGTTCTGACACACCCCCTGTGCCACACCCAGAGCTTAATTTGTAAAATATGAAGTCTAGGTGCTCAAATGTTTCTCAGAGACAACATCCACTTTTCCCGGCTCCACCACTTTCTCCATTGGCTCGCCCACTTCCTCTATTGGCTCCATCGACATCCTTAACTGGCACTTCTGAAAGCCAGATGTAATACCTGATCTGAATTTCAGCACAGGAGCCTTTCTCAAGCAAGGTTTTAATAGGAGGCTCGCCCATCCCGTGAAAAGTTTGAATAAGAGTAAATCAAAAGTGCATTTGAAGCACAGTTTTGGAATACATTTGCTAAAATGACTAATGCATTGAAAAGGGGCACAGGAAATATTCCAGTGCTTTATGTGCCGATTTGGGGAACGGACAATACAGGGATATGTGCAAAGATGCTTTGTGTAATCAAATGCACACCAGTTGAGTATTTTAGCCTGTGTTATTTATGTGTGTATTTTTATATATGTCATAGCAACAGACCATGCTATTACAGTATTATTTTATATTACTGTTCACGCTGTACGCGTTATACTTCGGTCTTACAATTGAAGCAGTTCATATCTCTTGCATGAGAAAGAAGACAATTGCATACAGGACCGTGGGAGCCTGTGAACATTAGAGGCGATTACCACAGAAATACTACACATTCTGTAGATTTCTTCTGGCAACATAACTACAATGGTTAGTAACAATAATATATCGTATGATGGATGTATGAATGCCTTGTATGATTGTCGGGAGAATGTGGACAACACTAACCAGAGGGTTCAGGATTCATGCACAATGTTTTTAGAGTGATGGAAAACCATTAATACATATAGACGGCTACTAAATTGGATATATAAGGCTTTTTAGTACTTTTGAGATGTATGTTTAGTACCTGTGAGATGTAGGTTTATTAAGAAATGCAATGCACTATATAAGTGTAGATTTAAAAATACGTGAAAGGATCATGCATAACTGTTTGATGCTAACTTTTTATGACTAAAACGTGGACATTGTGGAGAAATGTATAATAATACAAAGGATTGGCCATTACATATAGATTCTCTGTGATTACAAATAGGCCCCTTACCTGTTTTTATAACCATGTTCCACATTTACATTTGAGAACAAATTCATAGATGGAAGTGGATTCAGTTACCCTTAGGAGATTATATTAAAAAATGTGTAATTAGTTATCATAAAGTCAGGATCTAATAGTCGTATTTTATTTGTGCATTAGGTATGATACAATTCTGTGGAGAAAACATATAGAGACTGTCCTGAGGAAGGAAGCCATTATCAACTTAAGCTTCCGAAACGCGTCGACGCATTTTCACCAAGTCATATTCGGCGTTGCCAACAAACAATTTGGTCTAAAGGAATATTATTCCCCCATTGTTGTCAAACGAGGGCCCGAAATGACATAACTAAGACAGATAGCAGTGTCTTTTTCGATAATTTTCTCCATATCCACATTAGGTGGTTTTATTTGTGTATTTCATGCTTTTTAATTGACTATTCATTGATATCTATGTATTTTTATTTATAATAAATTGTATACTTTTTTAATAGATTGTTTGTGTTCCTTTCTGGTAAGTGTTCTCCCATTCAACAAGATGCAAGACTAATGAATGTTGTGGATTGTGTTTGTCATTTTGAGTCCTGATTTAGGAGCAGGAAATAATATCTCCCATAGGGAAAAACTTCTTTTTTTACTTTTCAGTATATTGGTGCTCCATTTCCCTACGGGTTATTACGAGCCCCTCTATTCCATTTATACCTGAGAAAGAAGACAGTCAATAAATCCTTTTTATTGAAACGCCCGTCTCTCGATTTCTGTGAAACTCTGTAAAACGAAGCATGCACGATTGACTGAGTGAAATAGTTATCTATTGTTTCCACGACTCTGAAGATATTGTTCCGACTCTAAGGGAAAATAAGTTGTCATGTTTATGCAGTTGTCAGAGACTTATCCCTTCTTGTTCATTCGAGAAAGTTTCTAGTGACCTCTAAGCACACACAATTAAGTTTAATATACTTGATAGAGACATACTGACCTCAGTCCTATGTCAAATCTATAGTATATATTATTCCAATGCGCAGAGCCTATTAGGGATATAGGAACCACACTACAGTGGAAGCCAGAGTGGGAAAAAAATTCCCTCTACGGTGATGATATCCTAATGTATGTGGCGAACACCAGGGTCACGATCTACAGAATGCTGCATATAGTCGACCTATTCCGTAAGTATTTGGGATATACTATCAACAAGGAGAAATCTGTGATAAACGTCCTGTTGGTAAGCTCACACACACTCCTAAGACAATGCCAGATCAGGGTGGATACAACGGGTTCCGATATTTAGGAATATACATTACTAGGGATCCCGCAGGCTTCTTTGACCAAAATCTGGCTCCGTAATTGGACTGCCTGAAAAGCGATATTCTGCACTGGTGCTCACTGCCATTATCCCTTCTGGGTAGAGCAGCGCTTTTTAAAATGATGGCATTGCCTAGGTTCCTGTATGTACTTCATAACACACCCTATGCTGTGCTCCCACACTATTTCCTACAAATAGGTGCCGCAGTGCGACAGTTATTGTGGGATGGAGGTGTGTCACGAATCTCCCTAGCAAAGCAGACCAGGGGATAGTTTGATGGTGGGATAGCACTTCCTTCCCTTCGACGTTACTATTGGGCGGCCCAACTCACAGTAATTAATCACTGGGTACACAAACCCCTAGCTGAGCCCGCATACAGGATGGACTGTCACAATATGCTACCTGATGGCTATCTTAGGGAAATCTGCGGGGAGTTTCTGTGGACTCCTTTCAAAAACCGCCCTCAACTACACTCCGAATCTGGCAGACGGGAAATAGAGCTCTAGGTTGGCATAATTGAATAACTTTAGTGACTCCACTGTGGGCATCGAAGGGGCAGGATTTTATGACTCACCACGCATGTGTAGGAGAGTAGGATCTGCTTCTTATAGTTACCCCCACATTTTGCTGATGTTTCACTGTATTTCGAATTTAGTCCGGCTGGGGCCCTGCTATCCAGGAGGACCCCACCCTAGCTGCTTCCTCTCGAAAATGATTCCAAGTACTTTAGGTACACTCCAGTTTGGTTACTGGGGTACCCTTATAAGTCCCTAGTATATGGTATCCTATATACCCAGGGCATAGGTACCCCAGAAGCCTATCAGGGGCTGCAGCATGTATTCTGCCACCCCTGGGCAGCCTTCCAAAATGACACCACAGGTCTGCTACTGCAGCCTGTGTAAGGTTGTGGATGCATCCCTTACTTAGATATAGGTTCCCTATATCTACCTTATATCACTACACATATAAACCTATCAGTCACCCCTATGGCAGGCCTCATCAATCCTGAAGGCAGAGTGCTGGGTTTTGTGTGAGAGGGTGCCCATGCATGAGCAGGGCTCCTCTACAGCCTTCAGAAGCTATTCTGTGGGGTTGTTCTGTGATGCACCCAGACCATATACTCTTAAGTGCATTATAACCTTGCGGTAAATGCTAACTTTGGAATGGCTGCAAGGAAACATGTCATGTTTGGCGTCAAACACTTTGGAATCATACCCACCCACCCTTGCGACTCCCGGCAGCGGGGGTATGATTTCACCCTTCTAGAGGGAACGACATGTACACACCAGTACACCCGGTACCAGGGTTTAAAAAAACCCTGGCATCACAAAATGGATGCCAAAGACACAAGTTTGGCCTCCTGCTGCTGGACGAAACTCCGGCAGGGGACTCCTGGACAATAGGTTTACTGTCACAGGGAGGTGTCACCACCTATCAGACAGGCTTTAGTGTATTGGGGGTGGGTGCTCTCCAAGAGTGCTTTGAAGTCAGCATTGGGGCACATTTGGTGTCCCTGTGCATAGCCCAGTTCAAACCGGTTGCAGGGGCTACCAGACCCTGCTCTACCTCTTCTTTGGGTATTAGATAGGAACCCCTGGCAACAGGACTTTAGATTACACCCGGATGAAACTCTGATACTGAATCCTGGAACTTCGATGATCTGAACGATGCTGAATGAATGAAGAATCTCCCTTAGAGTATAGAGTAAAGGAGTTACTTCCTCGCTTGGCAGGGAGGGACCAAAGATGCATCTGACCGGTTTGTATCTCCGAAGCTCCCACCAGACTCTGAAGTATTTGCAACACAGGAGGTGGGTTTCCAGACTTCAGAGAGGCTTACCCGAGTCCCCAGCAAAGCTGAGACCCTTAGCCCTCGTGAGTACCGTGGAACTGGAAACCCTGGACACCATGCACATTTGCAAGTGCATTAGCTTCTCGACGATCCTTGAGGCTGTGCATTGGGTTACTTGTAGCCCAGACCCTGAGCGTTTACCACCGAAGATTGCTGGCCTACACTTCACGAGTGTTCCGTGAGCCGGTCCTTTGTGTTTTTGCTCGAGGTACCTTCGCGATCCCTGGTCCGTCAACTGGTGGATCCCTGAAAAGGCAACTTTGACTTTCTTTGGGATTCCCTAGGTGCTCCAGACGTACCCTGACTCTCAACCACATGGGGAGTCCCCTGGACCTTGCTGCTGCACACCGAAGCATCTTTTCTCTTTCTGCGTTGGCTGCTTTTGCCAAGGCTTGTTGGGTCCAATCCGGCACCAATTCCACAGCACTCAACATCCTTTGTGGGACAGCTCGAATCCAGCTCCTGGTCGTCGTCGACGCCTCCTGGTCCTCGTAGCTGCAGCTTCACCTCTTCGCACCTGAATCACCCAACATCGGTGGGCATTCGTCTATCGTGTCCCTGGTAAGTGACCCAGACTCTGTCCCCTCTGCTTTCAGGTTCCTCACATCTTTGATCCAGGCTTGGATCACACCAGACACTTTTCTTCTCCACGGCAGCAGCACCTTGCAGCAGATCGCCATTGAAATCAACGACGATTCCCAATACCATTTGACAACTATGCACCGACTTCCCTGGGTGAGGTAACTAGAGTACTCCGGTGCTCCCGTGGGTGTTGGCCCTAGAACCCCTTAATTCTAAAAGGGTTTGCTCAAAGTCCTCTCCCTAAGTGTCCTTTATCTTTAAAATTCCAACCGCAACTTTCCCCATAGAAGCTACTGGCGTCTCGAGCCTGTGTTCTCACACTGCATGCGTCCCCCGTGGGTCCCCTGTGTAACTACCTTGGGTGGTTTCTTGTGGTCCCAGCGATTCTACAGACTGTAGGCCTTGTGTCAAGTCAAGTCCTGGTACTTATACCACTTTCTTAATATATGGTTTGGTTCCCCCCTGGGACCCAGTGTATATTGTGCTATTTACTGAAGTTCTATTACATTTAAAGTGTGTACTTTGCTTTGTAATCTCATAAAGGGATTACTAGAGAATGTTTAGTAATAAATACATACATTTTATATATTTACCTTGTGTGGTTCTCCTTTCATTTAGACATTCAAGAGGTTATAATCTGGTAAACCAAGCTGCTTTACACACCGTCAAGACTCAGCCTGAAGGCTGCTCTCCATAGCTACCACTAGGATAGCTTCAATAAAGGTTGTCTTAAACCTATCATCAATGAGGGTTGTTTCGACTGGTGCAAGGTGCCCACTATAACTAGTGGACAGCATATGCCAGGCCAACTTCTTACAGCATGCTTTGACAGATGGGACACTATCGGGATCTCCATGGTTGGTCACCTCTGAGAGGGGGGCATTAAGAACAATTTTCTGGATCCCTTGTCCACGCTTTGGAACCGATGGGAGGGAGACCTGGATGCCCTAGAGGACAAGGAGTGGATGGAGTCTACGGCCTCTCCCAGGGAGGTGGCCTTATGCTTGCACTTCAGGTTAGTACAGCTCAAGATTCTACATAGAGCCTATAATATATGTACTACCAAGGTGAAAATGGGGGTGCTGACCTCACCACTCTGCCCCAGGGGGTGTGGGCAGGAGGGCACTTTCTTCCACCTGTTGCGGATTGCCCACCTCTTCAGGAATACTGGACAGCAATACTGACGAACATGAGGGAAGTTTATATGGTAGAGGGGAATAAATCACTGAGATGGTGTTTGCTAAATGTATGGGGAAACTCAGACCTCACAAACACCGAGCGTTTATGGGTAACATTGGTATTCATGGTTGCAAAGCGTAATATTGCGCGAAGGTGGAAAGTAGTGGCTTAAACTCCTGACTCAAACTGACTGCTTGGACAGGGAGGACTGCAGGTATTTGCCAGCACAGGATGAAACGGATTGTGGACTTTTGGTAAGTGTGCCCATTAAGCGGCATAATATTTATATGTGTCATGCAGACGAGATTACAAAGATACTGTGCTCCCAAAAAGTTACCATTGGACTTTATAATCCCTGTATGAGCTAGATGTGAAAGTACATTTGTCCGAGATATAACAGTCCTCTTTCTCCCTTTACAGGCAGCATCCAATGAAATCACTTTACCTGTTTTGCAAAAATAGTGCTGTTGTATTCATATGCAAGCTGGAAGAAGGCTAAATGCCGAAACACGTCCTTGCGAATAAATATATTGGAATTGGCCCGCGACTGCAGCGTGTCTCCTTTTGGAATTGAGCATGATATATATATATATACATATATATATATACATTATATATTACATTTTTATATAAATATTCTTTATATATATATAGTGCTTTGTTGTTTAACTTGTTTCTAAGCTCTGCTAATTTAGCTAAATAAGGAACTTGGTCAGTGGTTTACAATTTGACTGACACATAATTAGTGTGGCCATGAGTAAGGGTATAGGAAATTAGAACATAAATCTTGTTGATCCACATTTAATTTAGTTACTTGTCTATTTACCATAATTAAACAAATGAGAGAAATACAATTAATTCTAATGAATACACTTGAAGAACATTCATAGCCAACATGTAACAGCTACACGTGCTCAGCAGTTAAACTTCCAACACTTCAAACTGTTTAGATAAAGTAGTACCCAATTACCAAAATACCTACGTTCTATTTGTGAACTTTGAGGCAATGAAGAATATTTTATCTAAAAGTAAAGAACTTAGAATATTGTTTTGCAGCAGTTTGGAGTCCCATAATTTATTATTCCTTCGATTCAAACTTTTTATTGGAAGCAAAACTTTGTCTTCAAAACACAAACATTTCACCATATGAAAACATTTAACTCGTATAACAAAGGCTGAGAAGCTGGAAACATTCTGATCATACTTATTCTGGCATGAAAACTATTGATGCACTAGAGCATAAGGCCAGTCTACAACTGCAGTGAGCTATTGTACTGTCTGGAAGCCCAGATGATAGCTGGATAAAAACTTTCAGATGAAAACAGCTTCCATTTTATTTCCAGATCAAAAAGAGCTCTTGTGTGCCTGATGTCAAGTTCATGTACCACCCATACGCCTCGACAGCCAATATTTATTCATTAAACAAAGGAACATTATAAATTGCCTAGTGTTGGTGATTGTCAGCCATGTCTGACTGGGTAATCAGAACTTTATTTTCCCCAACTGTACGGCCGATTTAAGGCAAGAGCAATAGGTTTGCATTTACAAAGCAGAAAGTAAACAAAATGCCTTGAAGGTTTGACCAGCAGTTTATTGAGTATTGTTTTTTTTGTTGTTGTTATAAATCTTTTTATTATTTTAAAAACAAGGAAAAAGAATAGACATATCCGGTGCCATACATTCATACATAATAATAGGGTGGACCGGTACAATGACAGGATAGACGTGGAGCAACAGAAGAATCGCTGAGACGCCTGCGTTAGTGAGTACAAAGCAGGATTTGCAGCATTACAATCAACAAACAACTTAAGCACAGGCCCTCAGAGTCCACCCACCCATGACATCAGAATAGTAGAAGAAGCATGGCAACCAGACACTGGAATGTAAACAAAATCAGGATATTTCACAATTATTACTAATAAGGGAGAGACTAAAGAAAAGATTGAGGAAAAAGAAAACCATAAGATCAAAAAACAGAAATAAAACAATAAACCCATCCCCCCACCCTGCACCCCTGCATATGGCTATCACCTAACCCCAACTAGCAGTGTGCCTGTCACCCTAACTAACTAAGTTCTAAAAGTAGAAAAGAGAAAAAATGGGGGAGGGCATTTCCGTATGGGCTCCCGGTCCCCTTCTCCCTGGCCAGAGACAAGCACCCCCTATGATGAAAATACAATTTTATCTGAGATCACAGAAAAAGTAAATTAGGGGGAGCTGTGATACACCGCCCAGCCTCCCGTGATTCCAACAGTTACAAATCCCACATCCATTAAGGCCATAGTACCAACTCCGGTCAATTGATCTCAGCCTTGGCCCTTCCGAACCATCATGCGAACACCTCCCGGTTGGACCACTACGTCTACAGGAGAATCAAAGTGCAAAAAGAGTCCGAAAAAATTCAGTCCATAACAAATCAGTCAGTAAGTATTCAAGAACCCCATCCACACAGAAACGCTCCCTCATGGACGGATAGTCCCAATGTTGTTTTCTCCACAATCGTATAGTCACCAAAGAGGGAAAGGATGAAACAGTCCAAGAACAATCACCAACAAGTCTCCGGGAAGGGAACGCCAATCGATTATCCCAAAGTCAGCAATGATGGTAGGTGTAGCAATACGTTCGAAACACCGGGTTCATAATTCTCCAGAGTACTTTTTTTGTATTTATTTACGGGTTTATATCGCGCTCGAATCTACTCCCGAAGGAGTATCTCTGTGCCTAAAAACACCAGAAGCATAGTCAAAGCAGTAGGGAGGTAGATTAGTTCTGAAACAAAAACGTTTTAAGTTGTTTCCTGAAGCTCACATGTTCTGAGCATTGCCTGAGCACCAGGGGGAGCTTGTTCCATAAAGTAGGCCCAACAACGGACAAAGCCTTGCCACCCTGTCTGACCTTCCTTACAACTGGCACTCTCAGGAGAAGCTGGCTACTGGACCTGAGAGACCGAGCAGGATTGTACGGTATACACTTATCTGTCCAGTGTGATGGCCCTAATCCATTTAGGCTCTTATGAATTAAGCAGCAGGTTTTGAACTTTACCCTATTTCGGACTGAGAGCCAGTGTAATTTATCCAGGAGGGGTTTTGACGGCGATCTCAGAGGGGAGTTTAACACCAGCCTGGCTGCCGTATTTTGCACCACTTGGAGTTTGGCTAATACTCCATCATTGGCTGACAGCAAAAGCCCGTTACAATAGTCAAAACGGCTAAGTATCAGGGCCTGCACCAAGGTTTTTCTGGTGAAATCAGGCAGCAGGGGGAAGACTTTCCGCAAAAGACCAATGACGTGAAAGCAGGAGCCCGCCACGAAATTGCCATGCTGCTTAAGGGAGAGCTCACGATCTAGGTGCACCCCTAGGTTTTTCACGAACTGCTTAGGTTCAGGCACCGGGCCAAGATACTGCGGCCACCAATCCGGGGTCCACAAGATCCTAGCCTCCCCAAAGAGCATGACCTCCGTCTTGCCTACGTTACATTGGAGGAAATTTGATGAGATCCATTTGGCCACTGCCTTCATGCCATCGGAAAAGGAAGGCCTCACTTCGTCGGTGAGAGCTCTGAAAGCGTAAGATAACGGGATGAAACCAAACTCTCTCAGGATTCTGGCCAGGGTGGCCACGTAGATGTTAAAGAGAGTTGGGCTCAAACAGGAGCCCTGTGGCACCCCTTTAGTGATCTCAGTTTCTGCCGATCGAAATGTACCCATGCTGACAGATTGGGTGCGATTAGATAAAAAACTCATTAACCAGGCCAGTGCAGTGCTCTCAAGGCCGATCTTAGCAAGCCGTCCGAGCAAGATGTTGTGGGATACAGTATCGAACGCCGCTGATAAGTCTAGCAGCACCAGGACAACAGAATGACCCCTGTCCTGGTACATATGAAGATCACAGTAATGCTGACTCAGTACTGTGTTTTGGCCTAAAGCCAAATTGAGAGTGCTCTAGACTGCCGGTCTGTTCGATAAGTGCCTATTCACGTGTTTTTCTGTGAGTTTTCCCATGAATGGAAGCAGGGGTATCGGTCTAAGATTAGACAGATCTGTCCAAGGGATAGCGGAATTTTTCCTGATGGGTCTAACCAGTGCCTTTTTCCACGCCCCGGGAACCCGGCCTTCGGTCAATGAGAGATTTACAAGGCACTGGATCCCTGGGCCCAGTGTATTCCCCACCACCGGAATCATTCTAGCAGGAATGATATCTGAAGGGCTGCCACTCTTAATTTGGCTCACAAAGCATTCAACCTCTTCCAGAGAGATAGGGGGGAATATGCTAAGGGTGGTCGGGCATGGTTCTTCTTCTTCAACCAGGGGCAATGATATACCTCCTACGGAGGACAGATTAGCATTGGTAATGTTATCATAAATCCTGTCTATCTTGTTTGTGAAGAACTGTGATACTTCATCACACAGTTGCTGTGAAGATAGTTCAGGGCTTTCACACGTAACTGGTTTCACAAAGGACTGCAGGATTTGGTACAGAACCCTGGGAGTATTGCCCGCAGCTGAAAGTAAAGACGCAATGTGATTCTTGCATGCGAGTCAAATAGCCTTATGATAGATAGTGAGGGCCGACCAGTAGAAGTTCTTGTCGTCATCACTGTGGGTTGTTCTCCCCACCTTTTCCAGCTTTCTGGCGGACTGTTTAAGGGACAATAGATGTTCAGAGAACCATACTTCCTGCTTGTGCACTGGACGTGGTTTGAACACTTTCATAGGATCAATGGTATCCACTGCTGTGAGGATAGCTTGATTGAAATTGGCTAAGGCCATTTCCACTCCCTCCGTGGAACTAATGAGGGGCTCAACAAACCTCTCCTGAAAGGCTTCCGGGGTCACCTTATGCCATTGCCTCCGTCTACTGGGCAAAGCTAGTGGCTGTGAGGGGGTTTTACCTAGATTCGATGTGTGGAATTCCATAATAAAATGGTCTGTCCAATTTACTTGTGTAGGGGGAGAACACTTAATGGTATTGGGTTTATTCGAAAAAATTAGGTCCAGGGTATGCCCTGCCTGATGTGTGGGACCAATGTTCATCTGCATTAGGCCAAGTAATGAAAGATCAGTAAATAAAGACTGTGCCTCCCCACACTCCTTCAGTTCACTATGGACAAGGAGAATGAATTCGCTCTCCGAATTAACATGTCTAGCCAATGCCTCCAGCAGCGAGATAGAAAAATTAGCACAAGGGCCGGGGGGGGGGGGGGGGAAGGGGGGGTGGTAGATAAACTAATGCCCCTTTGCGGCTGACCTTAGTAGAAATGCAGACCTTAAAAATCAAAAGTTCCAACTCAGGGATGCTACATTCCTCTAAAATAGAGATCGATAGTTCACTTCTATAATCAATTGCTATACCTCCCCCAGTTTTAACTGGGCGATCTAACCTAACTATTTTATAGCCCTCCGGAATCCCTAAGGTGATAGCTGGGACTGAGTGGGGTTTTAACCATGTTTCGGTTAGAAAACATAGGTCTGGTTGTAGCGATGAAATTAATTCCCAGACTTCAATATAATGTTTAGGCAGGGATCTGATATTACACAACAGGTTCCTGCAACCTAGTTGCGTCTTTGATCCTACCCCCCTAATGGGAACACGATAATGGTCACAGGGTTTTCTGTCGTGTTGAACCTGAAAGTGACAGTTTCGACATGAGAAAGGACCCTCCGGGAGGGCTCCCATCTCCCCTGAACAGCCCAGCTGAGAGTGCGTCCATAAACCTAAAAGGTCCAATGATGAGTAGCTTACCCGAGTTGTGAAATGACAGCCTGGATCCGCAGATGTAAGAACCATAGCCCCTGGCACCGTCCGATCGCGGATGGGCGCAGACGGGCTTCTCTTTGGCTTGTCTTAGGCGCGTCCTTAGGCGCACCCCTGTGCACGACCGCTGCGCGCTCAGAGTGACGATAGGGCTATATAGCCCTTGCAGTTGGGAAAGCTAGAGCGCTAACCGCTCGTGAGGCGGAAGTGTCTGGCTCTGCCTGTCCGCCCTCCGCTCAACGGTGGTAATCACCAATTAGGGCCGAGGCGTGCAGGCTAGTGATTGAGCTCAGACTTCCCTCACTGTTAATGGCCCCCAAAACACCCCTAGAGGCACCTGAGTAATCCGTGCGAGTGAGTGAGTAAAAGGAATTCACTTATTAAAGTTAAGGTTGAGCGACCATACAAGTTAAAAAATGGCGTCAGTTTTTAAAATATTGCATTAAAATATTGATCGTGCTACAGCAATCACTTCTACTAAGTCTTGCTTTCAACAGCGCTTGCTGGCGTCAAAGCGGGTCAGGGGAGACTCTGCCACCGTCCACACCTACTGACCAAGGGCTTCGGCGCCTCTTGTCGCACGGGTCCTCGTCCAGAATCAAAATGGTTGTCATGTGAATCATAGCTCGTTGCAGTTCCTGCAGTGGAGCAGGGTCCGGTTCCACACACCCTGTCTCAAATAGGCTCGTAATCATTTTGTGAATCAGGGAATCCATATGTGAATGAAATGCCCGATGGCTGCCAATACTGTCTTCAGCGACGGCTCACACTCCGTCCGGTCCATTTCTCCTCGCTCAGTACCGACCATATTCACTTCCCCCAGAGAGCCCGGTTTCTCCGGGGGGACAGACAGGAGCGGAACGGACGGCATCTGAGGGTGAATTATTGGTTTCTGCTGCAGCAATCTGCACTCCGGTGCCGCGAGCGAAGACCCCGACCCACTTAACCCCGGCGGTGGTAAACCGGGTCCGCGGGACAGGGACCTCCACCCACAGCCCCTGTCGTGCCACGTCACTCCTCCCTCGATGTTAGTCAATCAGAATGATCACCGTTAAATTCGGGCAAAAAATACCTCCACTGCGATAGACCGGACCCTGCTTGATTCTCACGGCCGATATTGTTCAACTGCAACCCGGCTGGGTCAAAACTCGAGGCCTCGGCTCTCCTGCTGGACTCGGCTGCAGACTTCAACTCAACGCAACTCCGTCTAGCAAGCCGATTAAGTTTTCGGGATTGCACCATCTTAGTGTGCATCGGTTCATCTACACGGAGGTCGGGCGTAAAATCAGGATTATCGACAGGATCATCTGGCAGGATACGGAGGTTGGCGGAGGCGGGAGCCTAAGCAGCCATCTTGTTTGCTAGCGTAGCTCCTCCCCCTATTGAGTATTGTTAATGCTCAAGCATGAAGTTGTTTAAAGCCTTTTCGAGACGGCATTGCATTAACAACTGCTCGTTGCTTACCCTGCAAAAGGAAGGATGCATAATGAATAGAAGGTAAAATCTACTAACACCAAAGGGCATGTGGCCAGTAAGGATATTAACATCACTGTTATAATCTTGTTCACATAAGAATAAAAAAACACACAAACTGCCTCATGTCTGTTTCATATCCATGCTTCTGACCATGGGATGTATTTGAATTTTTTGAATTTTTAGGAACTTGTAGAGCGCACGTACACTATGCAGTTTCTTGGCGCTGGGGATTTTTTCTGGGCAGAGAGGACACAACGGGCTAGGGGCTAAAAGGCTTGCTGAAACAGAAAAGTTTTAAGGGCCTTACGAAACTCCATGTAGGAGGAGGAAAATCTAACAGGGGGCGGGAGTGTATTCCAAAAGGTGGGAGCAAGGACCGAGAATTTCTGGCCTCCCGATCTTTGTTTCTTAAAGCGGGGAATGACTAAAAGAGATTTGCTGAAGGAGCGCAGATCTCTAGGAGGGCAGTAGCTGGTGATGGCAGAGTTGATAAAGGCAGGGGCCGTGCCCGCCCGGGCCTGAAAGGTAAGGCATCCAAGTTTAAAAAGGGCCCGTTGTTTGATAGGGAGCCAATGTAGAGCCTTAAGCAGGGGAGAGGAGTGGTGGGATTTGGATAGGCCATATACCAGGCGAGCTGCCTGGTTCTGCACCAGTTGAAGGCGTTGAAGTGTATAAACGGGGACACCATTGTAAATAATATTTCCATAGACAATCTTAGATAGGACCATGGCCATTAAGATAAGTTTAAGTGCGGGGGAGAAAAAAAACGGGACATTTTCACGATGATATGCAGGGTAAAGAAACGACAGAACTGATATGGGAGTGAAGTGTCAGATGATGATTGAGTGTAATACCAAGGGTCTTAACTGAATGTGAAGGAGTGGGGGGTAAGCCTAGAGAAGGGGGCCAAAACGAGAGGCACCAAGGGTTACCACTGCCGCCAGTCAGAACCAGCTCTGTTTTATCCGGGTTGAGTTTAAGGTGGTTCGCATTCATCCAATCCCGGATAAACAGCATGACGGACTGGAAGCTAGTGATACCTGATGTGGGGGAGGAGAAATTAAAAATGAGTTGGAGGTCATCAGCGTAATTGTACACTGTGACCTCCATTTGTTGCAGTGCAAAAATAAGAGGGAAAATGTAAAGATTAAACAAAAGAGGGGAAAGAGAGGATCCCTGAGGGACACCGCATTGCACCCTGCGGGGCGGGGCAGAGAATTCGGCCAGGTGGACTGCTTGCGTGCGGCCAGACAGGAAGGAGCCGAGCCAGGCCAGCATCTGTCCCCCTATGCCCGCCGCCTTGACACGGGACAGAAGAATGGAGTGGTCCACCGTGTCAAAAGCGGCAGACAAATCCAGGAGGACGAGGGCCTGGGGAGTGTTGGTATCGAGCCCCTCCCTGAGTTGGTCCATGACCGAAATGACTACCTTCTCGGTGGAATGGTGAGAACAAAAGCCCGCCTGGCAGGGTGCAAGGTAGTTACTATCCTCTATAAAGGAGCTAAGCACCTGGGTGACATGGGACTCAGCAACCTTTCCCAGATACGGGAGAAGGGATATAGGGAGATAGTTTGCCGGGGAGGCAGGATCCGCCCGGGATTTTTTAGTATAGGGATAATTATGGCGGTCTTGAATGGGGCAGGGACTGTGCCATGCGTGAGGGAATCGTTCAGAAGGGTGAGGGCAGGAGATGGGCAATCAGAAAAAATCTGACGGAGAATACGGGCCGGGCAAATGTCAGCTGGAGAGACTGACTTGACATGCCTTAATGGGGGAAGCAGGGATTCTCTAGTCAGTGCAGGAATGTGAGTGAGAGACAAAATATTGCAAGGTGGTTGGGGGTCAGTGAAGGTAGGCGAAGGGGGAGGCATATTGGCTTTGATGCAAACTATTTTCTCAATAAAAAACTTGTTAAGCGAGTCGCATAGGGCCTGAGAAGGGGGGATCTTAGGCAGAGTTCTATCCGATGATGCCAGCTCGTGGACGGTGGCGAAAATGTCACGTGGCTGGCTTTCCGCAGCTAGGATACGAAAAGTATTCCGTCTTGGCTGCCAAGATGTCTTTTTTATATTCACTAAGGATGGTAATATAGTGTTGTCTGCGGGTCGGGCAGTATGCTAACCTCCAAGCTCGTTCAGCCTGCCGCAACTCCAGTTTCTTGGCTTTAAGGCCAGGGCTGAACCACTTGTTGGCATTGTGGGTGCAGTTGATGGTAATTCGCGTCAGAGGGGCCACTAGGTCGCAGGCTTTGGTAAGCCAGCGGTCTAGGGTGGTAGCCTGGGAGTGTAGGGCCGAACCCGATAGATCAGGGCAGGTGGTAGTTAACGAGTTGCACAAGGAGGGAATGTCAACTCGATTCCAATTCCTTGCCCAGGTGTTTTTGGGGAAGGGAGGTGTTTTTACATAGCTCAAATCCAAAGAGAAGGCGAGCAAGGAATGATCAGACCATGTGCAGTGCGAAATAGTTGGGGCGGATATCGGGATATTTATTGTCCATATCTGATCGAGAATATGGCCCCGGTTATGGGTAGGTCCATGAACGTGCTGGGTAAAATTAAGACTGAGTAGCAGTTGGGTAAAGTCTTTGGATGTAGTGTCCTTGGCAGGATCAGTAGGCCAGAAATTAAAATCTCCCAGAATAAGGACAGAGGCGCTATTGACTGCCAAGGTGGCCAGCAAGTCCTGAAAAGCGGGGAGAAAACCAGGAGATATCTGGGGTGGCCGGTACATTAATACACATGTGATTGGAGTCTTGAAAGAAACAGAGCGTACTACAAGGCAGTCTGCTGCTGGTATCGCAGACGATGCAAGTGTCTGGAATTGGAGTCCCTTACGGGCAATCAGGACTACCCCGCCACCCGCTCTCCCCTCCGGTCGGTCAGCGCGAAGCATAAAATAGTGGGGCGGGAGGGCCGCCAAGACGCTGGGTAGGAAGTCCGGGCGATACCATGTTTCGGATGTAGGCGAACAATGTTAGTTGACATCATCATAAACATTATGAATATCTAAGCCATTTTCAGCCCTTTAACACAGTAACGTGCTTCAGATATCGGATGTTTGAGCACAATATTGTTTTTTCTTCCTTCCCTTCTCTGGTCTGATTGCAAGTAGTAAACTTAAATCGTGAAACTAAAAAGTGCATGTGTGTCACACTAAAAACAGCATCTTGCATACTTCCTTTGACTAAACGGAGATCGATCTAGAGCTCCCTCCTCAAGTGCTCGCAGTCCTGGCAAACAGGAAACAATCTTTGTTTGCTTTGTCCATGTACTTAATGAAGGGAAGGACGTCACATTGTCATTGCATTTATATAGCGCTTTCTCCCCCTGCCGAGGCGTCCAATCGCTTTTTCGGCGTGTAGCATGCTACTCCGGAACCCAAAGACGATTAGGCGTGAATTAGTGGTGAATTAGTATTGGGCGATATGAAATGAATTTACCGTCTTCATTGCATTCTGTCATCGGGTTGACACTGATTCACGCCGGAGATTCGCCCTAACGGTTCCAGCCGCCCGCGGTGAAACCGTGCTGATTTTTGCCGCAATCTCAGCATATTAAACCGCTCAACCGGACACCTCATTATCCCAGACGCCACGACTGCCCTGATTGAGTCCCATCATGCCCTTCTATATTACATTTACTTCGAGGATCCACTGAATTCCCTACTGGCCTTTCAGCTGTACCCCCTTGTAGCTACTTCCCTTCGCATACCGGACCGGTGCCCCACAGGCTGCTTTTTCTCTACAGCCCTTCTTCATTGATCCATTCAGTTCGTTAAACAGCGCTTTAAATGGAAAAAAATAAGTGCAGGTACTCATTAAATTGAGTTAGGGGGCGTGGCTAGTGGGCGGGGTTAGTGGCCGGGTGAGACATGATGATACAACACACTTCTATTGAGTATTAATTTTGCCCTTGACAGTTGTCTTAAACTTTCCATATGTGCAGATTAACAGGTACATATGCTAATAAAGGGTGGTGTGAAGTACTTCTGGGAACAATGCAAGGAGCTTCTAAACCCTGAATGCAGCCAAGCCATTAAGAGTACTGTTAGCACTTTCAGGCTAAGAATCAATGTGCACCAGGATGGCATAGCATCATTAATAAGAAGCATTAGATGCATTTCTTTTCAAATACCTCATGGGTGTCCTGATTCTGTTCCTCTCTGATTTGTTTTCTCTCTCACACACAAACAGGCAACTGCACACAAGAAAGCAGACAAATACACTCTGTCAATCTTCACATCTCTAATATCTTGATCCCTCCCCCACTCACTTCTCTCCCATTTGTATCCATTTCTGTCACTATTCCAAAGGTATTTTTAAATCCTCTACTATTACTCTTTCTGTTTCTAATCTGCCATCTGTTACTCTTTCCATAGGTGTCTTGATGTCTTCCCCATCTGGGTCTGTTCTTACCCCTTCCGACTCAATTTTTTCCCCCCTTTAAACTGTCCTCTGCTCATTCTGTCTCTGCCGCCTCACTCTTCACTTTCTTTCACCCCATTCTCCTTCTTCCCTCAGGCTGAAGGGCACATGGCCAGAGAGCTTGCAGTGGCAGACCTTGAGCAATGTAGGTTTGTGAGCATGCGCAGAGTGCAGAGGGTAGAGGTCCGGGGAAGAACAATACTGGCCTCTGATGGGCAGGTCAGTAGAACTCCTCCCACCTCACCTGAGCTCCAGGCAGTCCGCGTAGGCCATTGCCACCTCGTTATCCCAGTCAATGTCCCAGCAGGTGTAGGAGGGTAGGGTGGATTTGCAGGAGCAAATGAGCCTCCGTGTGAGGCCAAGCGGTTAAATGGCAAGTCACTTATGCAAGCTCTCTTCCCTCCCACGTATTCAGGCTGCACCCATCACTGTGCCCCTGGCAGGCTAATGTGCAATACACTTACAAGAGGACCCAGCATGAGGCCCGCAGGGGACAACAGTGAGAGCTTCCATCTAGGATCTAAGCACTTGCCCCTGCGGCAGACTCCAGCAGGCCTTTCATTTGAATGAGTCAGATAGATGGCAAAACGGCAAACAGGCTGCCAAATAATCGGGCCACAGCTGGGCCTCAGGCATCGGCCCAATCTCATTGGCACTGGAGAAGTGCCGGTACTCAGCTTGGAAAAAACAAGAAGTGCCGGTACTCAGTACCTGTGAGTACCGGCCCATTTAAAGCACTGGCATTAAATAAATTGTAATCCGGTCCTAATGATGACCTGAAGTGTAATCAGGTCGAAACGCCATCTACCTCCTAACGCAATTGTTTGGCGCACTTCTACCACATGATCCCTGAATCTATATACTCACCTTCTATTGCTGTACAATGAATTTGGAAAATTTTAAAATTTGTGTAGAAATACTGTTATCATTGTTTTTTGCACCGTTGTTTCGCTGGTTTTCACTTGTCACTTTGCGCAGTTCACTTTTCTCACAAGCACAATTGTTCACAGGTTGCACGGGTTACATGATCATTTAATGCAATACAGTGCTACTGTTCAATACTTACTGTTTAATATAAACTGCTCATTGCCTCACTGCTTCAACTCCTTTCTTGCAAATGTTATGCATTGCATTTAAATATTCCCTGTTGAAACATTGTTTTATGCTATACACACATGAAATTAATTTTAGCGGTGGACATATGAGTTTGCTATTTGGATTGAAAAAGGATAGAGGAGGGATGGAAGAATTTTCATTCTTTTAGCGCTTGCTACCCCTGATGAGATGTTGAAGCACTTTTCGGTGGGTAGTACGCTACTCCGGAACCCAAACAGGATTAGTAGGGAATTAGTATAGGGAAATATGAAATGTGAGTCGGTTGGTTGTATTGAAAAGGATAGTGGAGGGATAGAAGAGGGAAGGGTCTAGAAAGTGATCTTTGGAGCTCGTAGCAGTAGGAGGTTTGGGATGAGTAAAGGGGAGGTGGAGAGGGGGAAGAGTCAGAGGGAAAGGTTTAGAAAGGCTTATTTGGGAGATATGAAGAGTAAAATGTATGAGATGATGCAAGGAGGGGTAGAGGAGGAAAGAGTCTAGAAATGTTTATTTTGGGGGTCATAGTAGTGGAATGATATTTGCAATGAGTTAAAGAGTGGAGGCAGAGGATATATTAGGGTGAGATATAGTGTAGTGCATTGGAGATGCTAAATTAGAGGTAAAGTAATATAAAGATGCATAAGTACATGGAGGGTGATATATGTATAAGGAAGATAATATATGCAGATTTAAGTGTGTATTTAATAAACTCAGACTTTTGGTGTTGCTGTACTTTAAGTTAATTTATTTGATGTTATAAAAACAAATTGTAATTCAATAGTGAAGCAATTGTAGAAAAATAGTTATGATAAAGATTTACTCATTTAAGTCGTCACCTATATACGTGTTAAACATAGAATAATATAATCATAAGTAATATTTACATTTGCTATGAAGGTATAGAATTTCATAGTGCTACCAGTAAGTAGTTATAGCCATTTCCCCTAGGCTTCACAAGCTGCATCCAACGTGAAGGGATGTGTTCTTTGCTCCAATCGGTTTTGCTCCTGTGACTTTTGAACACAAATAAGGATTTCAGGTGGTGAAATTGAGTATTCCTAGGGCTCAGCTCACTGTTATTTTTCCTGGAACTACGGCCAGCATTGGGCATGGGCGAGCTGGGACCAGGCCCAGGGCACCAACAGTCCAATGGGTGCACCAGGGAGCTGCCTGACTTAATGTTATGCTAACTGCAGCTTGTCCATCCTGCTTGGGCTCAATCGGGGCCTGTTAAAGACTTTCTAATCAGCCCTTAGTGGACCTCAACATAATTGTTAGCACCCCATCAACCACCTACCCTCTTCTCATCTTCCTCACACCTCCTGCTGTCACATCGCAATGACTAACAAAAAACACAAAATGTTCTTTCCGCCCAGGTCGCTGTCCCAGTCAATCCGATTCAGGGCCGGCCACTCCTGAAAGTCTCAGAATTTCAACACGTGGTAGCCCTACTGTATGTATATCAAGTCTCCCAATTCCCTGCAGTCGAGCGGCACAAATTAGAACACCCATTTTATATCTTTTACACGCATATAAGGTGCAATATCATTTGTAAAGGGTCTCTTTACTGTGGACTTAAAGATAATCTAACAATTCCAGCACGTATATTGAACTTTCAATTTTCTTTGTAGCCACAATGTAGCTAATATGCATGCCGTAAAATCCGCTCGATCATTATTAGTAGAGTCACACTTAACAAAGAATGGTTGGTTCTTCTGACAAGTTTCTGCTAAGCAAAGGCAGTATACAGCCTGACTTTTTCTGGTGACATCTACCCAATATCCATTCATATGGCAAGGAATCAGCAGGAAGTATCTGGAATCTTCTTCACCCATGCTCCATACCCACTCGCCTTATGAACATTAGCAATGTAACTAAAACTGATTATCTCAACCGACCAGTCCTTCACAGATCAATGGTCTCCCAATGTCCAAAAATACAGGTATTTACTAGCTGCTAAATTAGAAGGTGGTTTAGGTGTTCCAGATTTTAAGAGAGACCATGGGTTATGTTTGCACAAAGTGTTTTATGGTATTAACACAGATCCCTACAAAAGACCCTGTTGGATTTTACTTGAAAGAAACATCCACGCCAGATGTGATGTGCATGGTGCCTATTATAGGCGCAACCCAGGAGAGCTGACATCAGTTTCTTTTTGCAACTTTCCACGCTAGGACTGCCGAGCCACGAAGAACACTGACCACTGGTGTGGAAAACCAGGGCACTAAAAGGGGAAGCCCTAGCCCTAGAAAACAGTTCCCAGAGCGGCGCGGGAAGGATGGGTTGGTCGGTATGGAATCTGCAGCTAGATCGAGTCTCTACCAGATAGGCACTAGCAAAGGTAACTAACTTGTTCATCTGATAGAGACTTCCAGCAGCAGATTCCATATATTTGAGTAGATACCCAAGCAATACCTCCCGGGTGGTGGGTCTGCAAAACTATTTCATACCAAAAAGTCCTGCAGGACCCAAACGGCAAGGAGCCTATCCCAATTGACCTGACAGCCCAGGCAGTAGTATTTAGTGAACATGTACATTGTAGTACACATTGCTGCCGGGAAGATTTCCAGGATCAAAACTCAGCATGTTAATACAGTGGTTGCAGCATTGTCTCTGGTGGAATGGGCAAGCAAGCCCTAAGGGGGTTGGTATTTAGATAATGTGTAGCAGATTCTAATGCAGAGCTACTGCACAGCCTTTCCCTTCTTCACTCCAACATACCCCATTAATAGTTGGTTGTCCACCCAGAACTCTCTCATGTGCTCAAGGCAGAACAACAATGCTCTTTTTGGTTCCAGACAGTGAAGTTGCTCCTATTCCTCAGAGGGATGTGCAAAGCGCAAAAAGTAAGCAGAGTAATGAACTGGCCTACATGAAAGGGAGTGACTACATTCGGTAGAAAGTCATGTCTAGTCCATACAACCTGCTTATCCGGATAGATATTCAGATACGAAGGCTTGAATGACGAAGCCTGATGTTCACTGACCCTCTGGACTACGTCATTGCAACCAGGAAGGTAGTCTTGATGGTAAGGAGCCTGAGAGGACAGTTGTACAGTGGCTCAAAGGGAGCGCACACCAGGAACGTCAGGACGAGATTAAGGTCCCACTGAGGAATGATAAAGGGAGAAGGAGGAAGCACGTGTTGAAAACCTTTTAAAAACCTATATATAAAAGGGAATTTGAAGAGGAATGGCTGGTCAGGCAACCACAGTAAGGCTGAGATAGCAGAAAGATAGCCCTTAAAGGTACACAGAGGCAAGCCCTGCTAGCCAACAGAAAGGATAAAGAGAAGGACCTCAGAGAGGAAAGCAGAAAGACGGTCAATCTGTTTCTCTGCACACCATGCCACAAAATTGCCCCAATGGCAAGTGTATACCATCTTGATGGAGGGATGGCTGGCTGCCAAGATGACATTGCAGACTTCAGGCAGAATTACGAAAGTTGTCAACTGTCATCGCTCAATCTCCACGCATTAAGGCGGAGCACTGACAGGTTCGGGTAGAGAACCCTCTCCTGCTGCTGCAACAGAAGATCCTCCTAAAGGGGCAGCCTGATTGGACGACTGATCGTCATGCTCAACAACTTGAATATCAATATGATAAAAAATAATTTTTTTGTGTTTTGATTTAATCTTGTAAAAACGTTAATGTATTTGGCTATCTTATATGAAAGTAACCAATATACGATTTATGCCACTTATACTGTCACTTCTTCTTTCATGGTTTTGGTAAATTACGGTTCTTATAGACCATTTCTTCACTGTTCACTTGACTGTTATATTTTATACTTTGTGTGATTTAACTTTGATATTGATCAAAATAATAATTTCTGACTCAGCTAAATTGAATTTATTACGAATACTGGTTGGTTTTTCTTTTCTTTTTAAGACTGAATCAAAACGGAAAAACAAATCTGTAAAAATAATAATGCTCTTTGTGAGATGAAGTCTAACCAGGATTTCCTGCATTACCATATTGACATTCAGAAAATAAGTTCCATGTGAACACTTATCTTAAGTTATAAAATCGGTCCTTCTTGGGTACCAGAAAGTAGTAAGAATAAAAACTATGACCTAAATCTGGCACCCTCTCTATATCTCCCTGGGCCAAGAGAACCATAATTTCCTGGCGGACCAAAACAATATGGTTCTCTGTCAGCCTTTCGCAAGCTGGTGGCATGGGTGGAGGGGTAGTCTCGAAGGCGTGGATGTAGCCCCTCCAGATGAACTGCAGAATCCATTGGTCGATGTTATAGACCACAAGTGGGGCAGGTGATGGCGGATCCTGCCGCCCAGTGGATGCCCATGATGGTAAGGGGGCAGACTATAAGGGTTTGGAGTCTGCGAGTGAGTGGGGGGAGGTGGACTGGACCGACCTCTGGTAGTCCAAGCCACGCAACCTCGGCCAGGCAAGGACAGCGTAGCTTGAGCCCTCAGTGGCTGGGTGGATATAGATACAGCTGGAAGCATCTTCTGTGGCCACGAAAGGGAGACTGGCGGGGGTGAGGGGCCCTGGAAAGGCCCAAGGACTGGGCGGTAGCCCTGCTGTATTTAAACTGCTCCAGCACTGAATCCGCCTTGTCTCCAAACAAATGGTAGCAATCAAAGGGCATGTTCATAAGTAATGCTTGGACATCCCCAGAAAAAACGCTTGTCCTCAGCGAGGCATGGCACTGTAAGGCCACCGTCGACGAAACCTCTCGGCCCAGAGAGTCAGTGGTGCTGAGTCCACATCGAATCTTGAACTTCGCTGCATCTCTCCGGTTGGCAACAGCCAGGGCCTTCTCCCGGACTGTTGGCAGCAACAGCACAAATGTATCCCAGAGAAAGTGGGAATCGCGGTCCAAAAGGCAGGGGGTGTGCACGAACTGCAGTGCCAGGTTAGAGGAAGAAAACATCTTCTTGCTTAAGTTGTTCAGCCTCTTGGATTCCCGATCCGTTGGTGCAGTTGGGAATGTGCCAGGAAGTTATTTCCCCTGGGGCAGAGTGGCAGGCAATCATCCTGTTCACAGAAGCCTCTGTGTTGGGCTTGGACCAATTCCCGAGCAGGATGTCAGTAAGACCTTCATTAAATGGGAGAAATGGTTCAGAGGGGGACGCTGCCAGTTGAAGCACTTCTGTCAAGATGACCACCTTGACTACCAGTAAGGGCAAGCTATGGTCCAGAACCTCCGCTGCCCTCCTCACGACCATTGCAAATGAAGCTCCCTCCTCCATAGCCACGGTAGGGGAGAAAGCATGCCAGTATCTGGAGAGGAACACAGTCTGCTGGCGTCCGCTAAATCATCACACCAGTCCATGTTTGTATAGAAGGCTCATATTCATCAGGGTACAGTGACCCCTCCCAGAGTCCTAAGCTATAAGAATATGGTTCAGGGTCCAGCCTCAAAGACATAGCTTCAGCTGGCATCAGACCACGTCCCTCCAGATCAGTGTTGGGAGCGTCGGAATCGCAACCAGAGTTAGAGGTTGCACAACCAGCGCTAGTCCAGATCCATCCATGGATCCAAGGGGCAGGATTGACAATAGGGCCAGAGCCACTGCCGTGGATCCAGGAAGGGACACATCTGAACCCACGGGACAAGAATGTGCGTCAGAGGGAACGGGCCGCCCAAATATGAGGTGCGTAGCCTCATAAAACTCTCCTAATTAGGCGGGAATGCTCCAGTTCCCAGAAAGCTTAGGGAAGCGCAGAGCCAGGCCAAGCGCTGGCTCTACCGCAGAGCCAGGCCTCGAATGTAGACTCTTCCACACCTCGTTAGCTGACAGACGAGGAGAAGTTGAAGATCTCTTCGACTTCTTCTTCTTCGTCCAGTGGGACTTACCCGAATGGTCCGATGACTCAGAGTGCAACGAGGATCTCGGATTCTGCGACCGCTCCCGGGACCTTACTCTTCACCGGGATCTGGATCGCCGTGGCATCGCACCTCGAGTCCCTTAGGAGTGTGAGGGATCGCTCACTCATGGTCTTCGGGTTCATGGCACAGCGACCAGAGCAGGCCTTAGGATCATGGCCATGCTTAAGGCACCAAAGGCATACAAGATGCGGATCTGTCACTGACATTGAGCGTTGACAGGTACTGCAGGGCTTCAAGCTTGCCTTCTGAGAGGACATCCCTGCCACACCTAAAGGAAAACCTCAAAAAGACTAAACAAAAATTCAAAAAAAGTTGTTCAAAATTGACTAAGGGATAGCTCTTCTCTGGATCTGTGTTGACTGGCAAGGAAAGAAAAGAATGGACGTCAGCACACTGGGGTAGCACCTATATAGGCATTGCGCACATCACTCCTGGCTTGAACGACCCCATCTACCGGCGCGCAAGTGTAATACTCGAGAAAAAATTACCAGATCCAGGTTGGAGCCTGGAGATAATTCAAAAGGCAAGAATCTACAGCTAGAAGTCTTTAACAGATGCAGTACTTCCACTGTACTACCACTAGCTTAATACACATAACCTGACCGGCTGGCAGCAACATGAAGAGAAAGTTGCCCCTCCATTTTATGACTAGGGGACTTAGCATCCATGTCATCGTAAAATAATAAGGAATAACGGAGAAGAGTAGTGGTACCATCAGTCCTTTGGGACAGGGAGTGCCAGGTCCCAAAAAGGTAACCCCTGGTGTCAAATTAAAAGATATATATTTTTTTTGCAATACTGCAGTACTGCGGTGAAATTTTGTGTTAGTACTGCAGCATTGAAAAAAAGGGCAGCCCTGGGGGTGCTGCAAGTCCATGGTGGTTGGACAGCAATGGATGTTGGCCGTCCATGGGGTGTTTGGCGGAGGGCCAATGCCCTCACCATGCACTGCCTATTATCTCATGACATGTTCTATGACATCATTGATAGTATCGCTGCGACATCTGAAATTACATTATTGATGACAACACTGTCCTTGGTGAGAGCACAAGTGATAGTTCTGTTTTTTAGTTTAAAATGTAACATTTTAACTGATATTTTCACCTAACGATAACTCCACTTTAAACGTGGGTTTTTTCAATGTCGTGTGAGTATCTGGGTGGGTGTGTGTGTATGTATTTGCAATTGGCAAATACAGAAATACAAGTTTTGCACAAAGGACTGTTGTTCTGTCCAACCAACAGATGGGACTATGTGCAAACTCGCATTGACCTTTACCTTTTTATAAGAAAGTTGAAATTAAAACAAGCATTTGCAATACAATAGGTCTTGCATTTATGCGAGTTTAAGCTATTGCATTTTAAATGACAATGCCTTTTATTTATGTTTTAAAAACAAAAATAAAAGGCATTGTCATTTGCAATGTCAATAGCTCAAACTCCCGTAAATGTGAGACCTATTGCATGCAAATGATTGTTTAGGTAAAAGTGCCTGCCTTTCACCACAACAGAACCAAGCCTCGCGTGACGTGTCTGGCTTTAGCCCCACCTGTGCCCCTCATGCAGAAGAAAACAGAAAATTAATTAAATACCCAAACAAACAGAATATTTAATATGAAAACAGGGACGCGCCACAATAAAAGTACACATTTCATTGGAGACGTAAAAATTAGAAACTACTAAAAGACATTGCTGTGCACCTCTTGTGTGAAAGGGCCATGTGTGTGCCATCTACACCCTGCTTCCGAGTCTCTCTTTTCCTGAATTGGTTTAACTGGGAAAATAGATAAAAGGTAAATGCACGCACTACAATCGGTAAAACATGATGCAAAATAAAATTGAATATTTAGGTAAACGTGAGGGACTGACATATCCTGAAGTCTGTTTACATTTGGTATACGCCTCTAATCCTTGCTACGGTTCCAAGGCTGGGCCAAAAAAGTTTGAAGACGCCCCTGGATTTCCTACACCACCCTTTCTTTTCGCCTGAAAACTGCTCAATTAAAACTTAAAACATAAACATTGAGGTATGTCTCAAGCTAGCTCACTGCGGACCTCCCGTTCAGTGGGCCACATCGACTCTTCGATACACTTCTTTCTAACAAATATATTTGTCTGTTTGCCTTTCAGTCCCAGCCGGTGACCAGAGCTGGCGACTTTGGAACTTGGGGAACCATGTTTAAGTCCCGCCGTCGGCTGGAAATTATGTGATTCTGGCCAAATCACTCAATATTCCTGTGCATAACAAAATAAATTAATCTGCCCCTGCTTAACGTAATATGTTGCTCATGGAAAGTTCTCCTGCCGAGTTCACGCTATATGAAACTGCCCAAAAAGAAGTACGTATTGCAAGGATCAGCTCTGTAATGGTGGCATCTAATAGATCAGCTGCCAGTGGCGAAAGAAACTGTAATACTGTAGACCTCTGAAGAATGAACAGCTGCGAAGTGCGACCCGGCAATCAAGGCGTGTGCAGGGAAGCCTTGTGTAAAGAAAAGGGCGCGTGCAGGGAAGCCTTGTGTAAACAAACTGGCGTAACCTCCTACCTGAGTTGGTTTAAATTAACAGATACCTGCACCCCTGGCAGCTTTGGAAGACACGAGAAATAGTTGTCAATTACTCCTCATGAATAACAATCATGCAAACAAAAGTAAACTGCAAATGCTAAAGGGAGCCGTCTGCGCTGCAAATTAATAAACATGCACAGCCGCAAATTGCGCATGCGCCGCTGCCATGTTTAGGTCAGGCAGCGATGCGCGAGACAAAAAAAAGTCAGAAAAGTGCAGACTAAAACTGTAGTTAGTGGCCGCTGCTTCCGGACTACACGGAAGTCAGAACAGCCACTGAAAACAAAGGTAAGAAATGCAATTACAGCACTGAGGCAATGGCAAGCAGCAGGAGAAACTACCGGCTGCTTGCCAACATATACAGATTACTTAAGGTCTCGCTGAGACAGCTCATGCAGCGCATGCGCTGGCAAACGCGAGATCTAAAAATAGTTTAACTACAGGTTACCGACTGGAACCTTGATATAGCATTGCATGCACCACTTGACTAAGTGCACATAAGTGAATCCCTTGTAGGCACTTTTACCTGTTAATGCTCCATGTAAATAGCGTCAGTGCCTCATTAGGCTTAGTAAGAGCTATATAAATACAATTTTACAATACAACCAGATTAGAACTCCACTAAATTAAACGCTTTCAGTGGAAAGGACAAAAACCTAAAGAAACTCCACTGGTTGCCACTAAAGGAACAAATTAAGTTTGGAGCCGTGGTGATTATGTTCCTACGTCCATAGAGCACAGAAATAAGGACCTGCATATCTCAGAAGTAGGTTTGAAGAATATCAACCAATAAGAGTCCTTCACTCGGCCAATGAATATTTTCTCCAAGTACGAAGATTCAACAGCACAGTCTGGAGGGAGATGCTCCTTTGCACTTTTAACAGTCCAGCTGTGGAATGGGCTCCAAGCTGATCTTACAATGCTCAAATTGGAAGTGCTATTCAAAAAGAGGTTTAAGAACATCATCTGCCATGAAAAGTAGGACTCCTGTGAATTTCTCTGTTTGCTAGTGCCAGGACGCAATTCTTGGGAAGCAGCTGTTTGTGCTATACAAAAAGCAATTAAATTCAACAAATTAGTGAACTGAACTAGCACTTCACTAAATGAACCACTTCCATTGGAGAAGTTATTACATTTGAAAACTGAAGTAGCAGCTCACTAAATGCATCGATTCCACCAGGAAGCTCACAAGAGTAGCAAACTAAACTAGCACCACACTAAATGAACCACTTCCATTGGGAAGGCTACTAAGTTAGTTAAGTCCTCCACTTATACCAGGAAGATAACTAAATTCATAAACTACCTAACCATATCACTAAGGGCCTAATGTACGAAACCTGTTTCAGCTCGCAAATGGCCTGATTCGCACAATTGTGCAGTTTGCGACCTGACCAAAGCATTTTTAAATGTAAAAAGGACTATTTAGGATTCCGTAAGCTGTCACTAAATCACAAATTGGGTTTGCGAGTCACTATTAGGAAGGGCCGTGCCAAGGGAGGAACTTCCTAATAACGAGTCGCAGGGGTATGTATAAATGATATGCAAGCGGAATGCTGTAGCAAAAAATTCATACTTCACAGACTCCATGAAGGAGGTGGGAACCCGTTCACAAACAGGGAGGGGTCCCCAAGGGGCTCCTTCCCCTTCATGAAAGTCGGCGCCAACATTTTTTAAACTTGGGCAAGAGGGATGAGGGGCGGGATGGGGGAATATAGTGTAAAGGTAACTGGAACAGGCCCCTGCGCTTGCATCACATACGGCAGCCCTGCTGCTCTCTCCGTAGCCCTCGGGCCAGAGACAAGAAGAGAGCAAAGGGGAAAAGGACGGAAGTAGGTGTGGGGCACGGTAGAGGGAGAATGAAATGAGAGGGGCCGAGATAACCGCGAGAGAAAGTGACTATGCGTGTGGGGGTGCTAGAGTTGCCCCACACCCGCGCGCCTACAATGCCGCCGTAGATGGTCATGGTGCACCATCATCACTCCCAGCTGTGTTCTCCTCGTGCCTTCGGAGTGAGTGCTTTTGCCTGCGAGTAACACCCGTCCCAGGGCACGAGACGCGGTCCTCCAGCCCCCCGCGCGCACAGGGACGCAGAGCTGAAGGCTGGTTCCGCTGCGCCACGCGCATCTACGAGGACAGGTCGATCTGTTGCCGTACCGTGTGGAGGTCTCAAGGTATAAACAATCGACACAATATTTATCTTTACCCCCACCTCCTATGGGGGTCAGGCTAGCAGGTGCCAGATGGGAATCTTACCCACGGCCCGGCTGGCATCTGTGCCAAGTTGGGCATGTGCGGGGCTTTGATATGTAAGGAACACCTGGGCTGGGAGTGACCAGCTCTACAAAGAAAGCGACAACCACTGCAGCGAACTAAGGGTCGCCTGTGGAGGGTCTGAGAGTACTCGGCAGCGGGCACTATGGTTAAGTACGGGTTGTTGTCTCAGATCAGACATCGAAACGGGAGGGTCCCGCAACAATATTCACCCCAAAAACTGTACTTCTGATGTACACCGGGTGCGTGCAGAAGTGCCAGCAACAGGCTGCATCACCCCAACGAACACACTGCTGGTGAAACCCACGTTTTCATTAAGAGTGGTATCGGTAACATATTTGTCAGTGCACGGCATCTCACTTCCGAGCACCAGCGCTAACTCAGAAATGTGCACAGCTCGATGCCCGCTGCCTCTCTCGTGCCCCGGGTTGGGAGGCGTCATGGGTTCACCACACCATTCCACAGATGTGTGACGGTTTCATATAAACGGGTATCCCAGCGTGGGCCTGCGAATGATGTAGCACTCAAGGGCTCCGCAACTCACGCGCACCTCGCATTCAGTAAAACAAGCTTGTGTGGCAGCAGGGGGAGGCGCATGCCTCACGAGGCAGCAGGAGGTAGGAGGGGGCCTGCGCGATTCACTTGCGGGAGCCATAATTGCTACCATATGGTGGCGCTCGCTCCCGCACGTGAATCTCCATACGTGCCCATGTTGCCATTGAAGGCAATGGAACGCGTGCACGGTTGTGGGTGAGAGGCGGAACTTAAAAAATATTTCAAGGCCGAACGATGGGACCAACACCTAATAGAGAATGAACTTCAAACCCCACAGATATATTACTTGGAAGAGACCTCCCAGCCCTAAGAGTGCTTCATGATTTAGGGGGTGAATAAACAGATGCAAGTGAATATTCACCTATAGATGATAGGGAGTTTTTGGAGCAAATTGACCTAGTCCAAGCAGGGATGACAAGCAATCTGAGACAGAAATCAAGATTCATCCCGAGGACAGCTTTCAATAGGATCTACAGTTTCCATGAGGTGGTCATAAAAGATTTGGACAAACTATGAATACAACCAGAAGAGGAGAAGAAACAACAACACTATCACCCCAGTGGAACGACAAGCAATTAAAAGTCTACAAGAAGATCCGAAGATAGTGATAAAACCATCTGATAAAGGCGGAAACATTGTCTTACAAAATGTTACAGCCTATGAGGATGAAGCCTTAAGACAATTAAGTGATTTTGATTGTTATACTAAGATCTCAAAGAAAGGAAACAACCAAAGTATATTAGAGTTTTATTCTATGATTGTGACTCAAGATATTTCTAGTTTATATACCTGCATTAATCATAGGCAAGGAGAAGAAGCTGTAAAAACTTTTTTGAAAACTAGACTGTTAAATATACGGAACATAGTCAGATGATAATTGAATTCATGTCATTCTGTTTACACAATAATATCTTTGCCTATGGAGATCAACTGTACATCCAGAAACAGAGTACAGCGATGGGCACGTGCTTTGCCCCCAGTTATGCAAACTTGTTTGTTGGCTGGTGGGAGAAGTACATGGCCTGGGTGGGTACCAATGAGGCTCTGTCACAGAAAATAGCCATTTGGACCCGTTATATGGACAATATATTTTTCGTCTGGACTGGTTTAAGTAATGAACTAGATGAATATATAGATGGTCTAAATATGAATGAACAGGGCATAGGTAAAAAAACAATTGGATTAGAATGGTATAATCGCTAATAAAACAACGTTTGTAATCATTGTTCACATCACTAAAATTGAGCTATTTCTCGTGGGTAAACAAGGATGTTGCACATAACTAGTGGGGAAGCAGCTTACGGTTTGCGCATAGAGTTTGTGGGTTAAACGTTTTTTAACATGGTGCCTACGAAACGTGTGTGGGGAAAGTAATGCATGGTATTTTGAAGCAAAGTTTAAGATGTAAAATACACAGTCACCCCAAGTAAAAGATGCAATATTTTAGATCAGTCCAGGTTTAAAGTGATAATGGTTATTGTTCTGTTTGTTGTTTTAGTGACCCTTGAGGAAGGGCAATTTCGAACCAAAATGCATTGGGTTGTTATACAAATAACACACTGTCTTGGATGAGTATGCGTCATTCGTGTTTTTGGGGAAGAGGTTCGGATGGCCCACCTAGAACACTTGAAAAACAGAAAATTGGCATTCCATTCCTCATGTGGATGTACTGAACTTGAAAAAATCGTTTAGAGTAATGTAAAAGTTTGGATTAACAGGAGTAAACAAATATAATTGGAATAACTACATGATCGCCAAAAAGGCTCAACTAGCTGTGCATTTGGTTGGGGCGAGATGTCGCCCCATTTTTTTGAATGAATCTAAATATGAATGAAGTCAACCTACATTTTACGAGAACCATTAGTACTCATGAGGTAGCATATCTTGATCTGTGGGTATTTGTTGACAATAGTCAACTCAAAACTAAGTTATTCCGCAAACCAACAGCGGGCAATGCCACATTACACTACACTAGCCAACATCCACATTGTCTCGTCAATAGCATCCCCTATGAGGAGCTATTGCGGCTGAAGAGGAATAGTACGACTAAAGAAGATTACAACATAGCTGCCAAGCAAGCAGTAGGTTGTTTCGTACAAAGAGGCTATCCTAAGAAAACACTTAAGCCAGCGATAGAAAGGGTTGACGATCGAAAGAGGAAAAACTCTTGAACAATACACCCGAGCTACTGACGAGGACGTTACTCATATGATACTGACATATTCCACAGACTCTGGAGAAATCCGCCAGATTCTAGGGAAACATTGGAACATACTACAATCAGACGGGGTAATAGGCAAAACCATTAAACACCATCAGAGTCTAACATATAGGAAAAACATCTCTTTAAAAGATATGTTGGGGGGGGCGTGGCTTAGCGGGCGTTGATGGCGGACGTGGCTTGCTAGAGCTCCCGCCGGCCCGAAGATTATCCTTCCTATTCTCCTGGCCCCCGGACCCAAAAAGTGCATCACGTCTGGGGTGATTGTGGCGGAAGATACAGGGAACCATCCGGTGCCGAGAGCGGCACTCCGGGACCCTTCAGGGCGGTGAGGCAGGTCGGAGCTGCGGGCGGCCTAGTGCCGGCCAGACAAGCCGGGGCCTCGATTTTGGAGCACCTGATCCGGAGGACTCGCCCGGAGGCCTGCGGCGCCGCTCCTTGGTCCGGGTCAGGGACAGCCTGCTATCAGCGACCCACCGTGGAGTCCCCTGCCTCTCATCACAGCACCGGCGGCGGAGACTGGTGCCCGGAGGCCACCGCGGAGGTGCTGCGGCCTACCTGACCTTGGCAAAGCCGGGGCCTCGAGTTTGGTGGTCCCCGCCCGGAGTCATCAACACCTACCCTTGGGCCGGGAGTGCAGGCGCAGCGGAGCCCCGGGGGCTGCAGGGTCAGTCGTGCGCTTAGCCCAGTCTGCTGCCTTCCCCATACCTGTGGTCGCAGGGGCAGTGGACGGAGGACCTGTGGATCGACCTGGTGGGGCCCGTGTCTGTGCCGAGACAGGTGTGCCGGTGGACCCGGTGTGGACCTGGCGCTGACCCCGCGGTGGGGTCCAACAAACCGTGAGTGTCTTCCCCCCCCTGGTGCAGCCCCCCCCCCCTCCCATCGCACTGCAGAGACTGCTGGGGGACACAGAGACTAGTGAGACTATTTGGGGCCCTGAGGAGGCTGCCGGGCCTGGATATCCCCTGGCTGCCGTGGGGGCTTGCGAGGTGCACCAGTGCAGGCGGTGGGGGTGGACACATAGGGAAAGGTGCCCCCAGGCGGCTCTCGCTCACGCTGGGACTTGGCTGGCGGGGGTCTGCGGAGACGAGGTGTGAGGCCCCCCCCCCTCACCCGGTGTAGACGGAGGTAGTGTGCGTGAGGAGTATATCGCCTGTGAAGGTGTCTGGACAGTCATCTATCCTTGGCAGCTGTTATAGGGGTGGATTGGCCCGCCGAAAGGATCCGCCGACGCTTTGAGGACAATTTTACCGGACTCAGCCTTGGCCATGACCAGAGGGGGGGTGGACCCGCTAAGCAGGGGCCCATCGACAAATTCACGGAACCACATGGCGGCCCCGGAGCGCAGGGCGGCCAGGGGCCGGGGCCAGATAACGCGGCGCTAATGGAGGCCATCACCCAATCAAGGGACATGCTGGACGCCAAGATTGGGGCTGTTGGGGCGGATGTGACCCTCCTGAGACAGGACCTGCGCAACGCTGTGGCGCGAATAACTGAGGTAGAGTCCAGGATCTCCGTGGTGGAGGATGATGTCGGGACCCTAAAAAAGAAAGTGGCGGCGATGGAGAGTGTTCAGAAGGGTCTTGCACTTTGGGTGGAGGATGCCGAAGGACGGGCGCGCAGAAACAACCATCGCTTTGTGGGTTTTCCGGAGGACTGTGAGAAGGGCGGCATGGAACGTTTCCTTTCCCAATGGCTGGAGAGCTGGCTCCCCCCGGATACCCTGTCCCGCTGCTTTGTGATTGAACGCGCGCACCGGGCCCTGACGCAGAAACCGCCGGTAGGTGAACAACCCAGGCCGGTGATCGCCAGACTTCTGAACTTCCATGACAGAGACACTATACTGCGGGAGGCGAGGGCCAAAGATTCTCTGTTATTTGACAATCACAAAATCATGATCTTCCCCGACTACACCAAGATGGTGCAACAACAGAGGCACTCTTTCCTGGCCGCCAAGGCAAAACTTAGGGGCCTGAAGATTCAATATTCCTTACTCTATCCGGCCCGCCTACGAGTGGTCTTTCAGTCCAGGACTCACTTTTTCGAGACGCCAGAAGATGTTTTCAGATGGACGGATGAAACGGTGAGGGTCAGGCCCCATGCCCAGCCGGGCCTTGATCTGGGACACACGAGCGACAATCCCAGAGTGATCAGAACGCCCGAAGCCAAAGGAGTAGGAAGTCCAGATCCCGGCGGCGCAATGTCTCCAACACTGAGCCTAGGACTGCTGCGCCCACTGATTCGAACCTCTCGGGCGGAAGTGGCTGAGGGAAAATGGGTGGTCTTGCCCGCCTACGGGTGCCAGCTGCCCCGGCTGAGGGTAGTGGTCCACTTGTGCTTCGCTCTGTGGACGGCTGCACGCTGAGTACACTGACACGTTTGGTTGGATATTCCACCATTTGTTAGGATCATGGGAAGGGTTCGGGGTGCTCCGATACAGGGGCTACCTGTCTCCTGCATGGTTGGGAGTGGTTAGGGGGAAGGGGGGAGTTTTAGCTTAGTGGGTGTTTGGGATTCATTGGTATGGTAGGCTTTGGGCGCTGTGTTTTGGGCCCGAGGCCGCCCATGCCGCGACAGATACTTCAGTGTTCTTTGAGGTATTGGGGGGGGGGAGGTGGGCAGTTGGGGGACTTGGTTGGGGGTCAGGTTGGGACAGGGGTTGAGGTAGGCCAGGAGGGTGGGAGGGCTGGGTGGGGTTGGTGGCGGGGTTGGGGGGGGAGGGCGGTGGGGGGTGTAGAAGAGGTTGAAACAGTGTCTGCGTTACTTAGGCAATTGTGTTGTATGCGTGTGTGGCTCCAGGAGCCCAGGACTCTTCATTTTCTCCCCATTGACAATGGTTGATGCCCAACGGTCAGGCCTCCCACGGGCTACGATACGAGTAGTGAGCTGGAATGTCCGGGGGATGCTGGATAAAATAAAGCGAGGGGCGGTGTTGCGGCTGGGGAAAAGGGAAGGGGCGGACATTTTCCTCCTACAGGAGACGCACCTCCAGGGCACCAAGACCCTCAGCTTGCAAAGATATGGATATCAACAAGTGTTTCATGCGGGCTTTGAGAGGGGGTCCCGGGGGGTGGCGGTCCTGATACACCGCAGGCTCTCTTATGTGCACGAGACGCACTGGGTCGATGCTCATGGTAGATATGTGTTTGTTAAAGGAATGGTTGGGGATGAGCCGATGATCTTTGGTAGTGTGTATGCTCCGCCCCCGTTGCAAGATGCGCTCATCGAGAAGCTGTTTGAGGTGTGGGCTGATATCCCGGATGTACTGGCGATTGTGGGGGGAGACTGGAATGATGTGATGGATGGACGGATAGACCGCTATAGGCCCGGTAGGGAACCCCAGGCTACGGCGCCGACGAGGCTTCATGGCCTGGCGCAGGGCATGGGTTGGATTGACACATGGCGCTACCAACATGCTTTGAGCCGAGAATATTCCTATGTGTCGGCAGTACACAAGTCCTTCTCCAGACTGGATTACTTGTTCGTGCCGCTCCCCTGGCTGGCGAGGGTCGCTTCCACGGCTGTTCTCCCTCGTGGTATCTCGGACCACTCCCCCTTGTCCTTGGATCTGCTGTTGGACAAGAGGCGACAGCCCTTCCGATGGAGCCAGTCTGCGTGGCACTTGCAGCAGGATAGCTATCGCTCACATTTACGCGAAACCATTTCCAATTATTGGGCTGAGAACGACGGGCCGGAGGTGGATGCCGCCACCCAGTGGGAGGCGCTGAAGCCGGTGCTCAGGGGGGTGGACATTGCTTGGTGTGCGGAGGCCCGCAGGACCCGTCTGAGAGAGGTAGATGAGGCAGCGAGCGGGTTCAGGACCTGGAGAGGGACTGCACTATGGGTGGCACTGATGAATCTGTGGGGCAGCTCCTGTTGGCACAGCAATCATATTCGTCCCTGTTACTCAATGAGGCACGACAGCTTTGGCTGGCCACACAGAGTAGAATTTATCAGTGGGGGGATAAATCCAGCACCATGCTATACCGACTTTGCCAGCACACCTTCCGAGCTCAGACCCTGCCGGGCATTCGGGATGCGCAAGGTGACCAGTTATCGGCCCCTGAGGACATAGCGGCCAGTTTTGCACGGTATTACGCGGATCTATATGCCCCCCGAGAGGTCCTGCGGAGGAAGTTGATAAATTCTTGGCTGACCTCCCGCTGCGCGCGCTCCCGGATGAGGCCAGGGATCAGCTAGAATTCCCCCTATCCCTGGAGGAACTAGGCACGGCGCTTGGGGAATTGAATTCTGGTAAGGCCCCGGGACCGAACGGGTTTCCGTGTGAATTTATGAAAACCTTCCACCTCCAACTGGAGGGACGCTATAGGTTGGCGCTAGAAGCAGCCAGAGAGGGTGGTCGCCTCCCAGCGGACTGGCGGCATGCCGAAATTGTTGTTTTCTGTAAGCCCGGGAGGCCCCCTGAACACCACTCCTCGTACAGGCCGATTTCCCTTTTAAATTTTGAGGCGAAGATATTGGCCAAGGCCTTGGCCAACCGTCTCCTCCCATACATCACTGATTTGGTGCACCCTGACCAAGCGGGGTTCATGCCCCATAGGGCAACCAGACATAACATTCGCCGCGCACAGGTGGTGGTGGAGACGGCCCGGGCCGCTAAGATCCCAACGGCGCTCCTCCTGGCCGATATTGATAGGGCGTTTGATTCTCTCAGCTGGGTGTACCTTAGGGCGCTGCTGTCCCACCTCAATCTCGGGCCAGTTTTTCTCTCGTATCTGAACCTGCTCTATACGGACCTGACCGCGTCGGTGAGAGTGGCGGGAGCGGCGTCCAAACCCTTCCCTATCGGACGGGGCACCAGGCAGGGTTGCCCTCTCTCACCCTATCTATTCGCACTGGCCATGGAACCTCTGGCGGCGTGGGTGCGGATGGACGCACAACTCTGGGGGCTGGAGTGGGAAATGGGCCCCTCCGATCGCATTGCGCTGTATGCCGATGACGTCCTATTCTTCCTCACGGCCCTTAATAGGTCCGGGCCCAGAGTCCTAGAGATAATGAGGATTTTCGGGGAAGTTACGGGATTGCATCTGAATGTGCAGAAATCTAAGCTGTGGGTGCTGGGCGACGGCGAGGGACTGGGTGCTTGGGCTTCGACGCTGCAGACTGCGGCGGGTGGACTCAAGTACCTGGGCGTCTTTATCACGGACGCTCCGAATGTGGCATGGGAGCGCAATGTGGTGCCCGTATGGGACAGAGTACGTTCGGACATGAGAACTTGGTCCAGAATGCCATTGAACATATATGGCCGTTCGGCGATCTTTAAAATGGTGGCCCTGTCGCGCCTCCTGTACCAGCTGCAAAACCACCCATGCCCTGTAGCACCGCAGTGGTTTCGTCAAGTGAACGCAGCACTGAGTCATTTCCTCTGGGCCGGGGGAGTGGCGAGAGTAGCTCTCCGCACTTGCTTTCTATCTACGTACTGCGGGGGCCTGGCCACCTCTGACATTTTATCATACTATCAGGCGGCGCACCTGTTGGTGCTTAACGACTGGTGGTATGGAGATCGGAGGGACCCGACTTACGCCCTGGAACGGTGCTTGATGGACCCGGACACGGTTCACACCATTCTTTACTCGGCGGCTATCAGGAAAAGGCTCCCCATGGTCACTCAGGTGGTCTTCCGGGTGTGGCGCGCAGCTCTGCGCCGCATGGGGTGGTGGAACAAATTGACGAGGGAGACCCCGCTGTGGCAAAACGGACGACTACCGGCGCTGGCGTCCCTACAGGGATTCAAGGGCTGGGACGCTATTGGCATCTCTACGCTCGGCCACGTCATGAGGGGTACCACCCTTAAGTCTTTCCAGATCTTGCGGGAGGAAGATGCCATGCCCAAGACCCAATTCTTTAAATATCTGCAGCTGCGCCATGCACTATCTCCCTCGCTGGTGGGATTAGAGTCCCTGCCCGAGTTTAGCCCCCTGGAGGCCAAGGTGTTTATGGGGGAATTGGAAGAAAAGAAAATTTCCAATATATACCAGACCCTGGTCACACACTGCTCCTCCTCCCTGGATGGACTACGCGCGGCGTGGGAGAGGGATGTTGGAGCTCTCGAAGAGGAGGACTGGAGGGAGGCCCTGGAGGCCCCTAGGGGGGCTGCCATTGCGATGCGTCTCCGCTTTATTCAGTTTAAATACTTACATAGGGCCTATTTTACCAGAGAACGGCTGTGGAAAGCAGGTTTGATTGCCTCCCCTGAGTGCTTGAGGTGCGGACGGGAGGTTGGGATGTTTGTCCACACTGTGTGGTCGTGTGCAAATCTGGCGAGATACTGGATGGGTGTCTGGGACTGCTTGGCGGAGGTCTTGGGCTGGGACCTTCCCCGATCACCGCAACTCGGCTTGCTGCATGTTATGGAACAGGTGGAGGGCAACATATACAAACGCCACCTACTGGTCTTGGCCCTCACTGTGGCTAAGCGAGATATAGCCAGGGCCTGGAAGGACCCCAGGGCCCCTTTACTGGAAGTTTGGAGACGGGGGTTGGACTTTTGCATGGGGCTGGAGCGTCCTGTCTTTGAGGCCAGGGGATGCCCTCGGAAACATTGTAAGATATGGAAAAGATGGGCGGACTACAGAGGACTGTGGCTGGAACCACCGATCGCCCAGGACTCTGGAGAAGATCTATAACTGTTGCACCCTGGGCGGCAGGGAGCGCACACGTTTTGTATCATCTAGCTTTATGCCTTTAGACTAGCAGACACTGTGTAGGAAACGGGGTGGGACCGGGGGGGGGTGGTAGGGTGTTGGGGGTTTGGGGGGCGGGTAACTAATCCAATATTGTTTGTACTGACTGAATATCCTTTTCATGCCTGAGCTCATTAGTCCTGCGTTGTAATGCGGGACGGTGTCCCCCCCTTGTGTCTTGTCGGTACTTCAATAAAATTTTGTTCTGGAAAAAAAAAAAAGATATGTTGGTACATAGTCTCTTTCAAAAGATGAAGGGCAGTGTGTGCAGTGTAAGAGGTTTCTATCCTTGCCTTAAATGTAAGGCCTGTAAAAGCAGTAAAGCAGTGAAAGATTTTCAGGTCCCAGGCAAAGATAAGACCAGCGATATAACGAAGTTATTGAACTGCAACTCGGATTTTACTGTATATTGTCTGGTGTGTCCGTGCAACTTGCGTTACGTGGGAAGCACGATACACCAAACAAAAACGAGAATTTTGGAGCAGATGCATGCTATAACAAAAAATGCAAGTTATCCTGTTGCTAGACACTTTGCAGAACACTGCAACAGCAATAGCCAACAGTTGAACATTTTCTATCTAGACCATGTGCCCCCATGAAAAGAGGAGGTGACAGAATAAGAACTTTGAGACAGTTGGAGTCAAAATATACAGTGGATAAGCGAACCCTTACCCACTATGGTCTAAATTGTGAAGAGGAATTATGGATACATGTGGGTTGAAATAAACTAAATCTGACATGATTGTATTATGATTTCATTGTTAATGTAGCAAAAATTTGAAAAAAAATATTTTGCATACTGAACTCATACTTGATATAATAGGGAGATTAATTAGAGATCAATGAAAGAGCCCTATGATTTTAGCTTAAACTTCGTTCTACGTTGCTAAACCAATTCTCTTCTTGTTCTTTCCCTTCTCCCCCTGTTCCTCCCCACATATTTCCTTGATTCTCTTTCTCCCCCTTGTTCTTATCTTGTTAGATAAAACGTTGAGTTTTATTTTCAATTTTCTTTTTATAACACTTTGATGGAAGTTTAAAAAAATCATGTTTGAACTGTGCACGTCATAATTAATTTCACATGGACAGTGTGATACACAATGACATTATCACCCATCTAATTGTTAGGTGGATCTATTGACTAATATTGCGCCCATTCAGGGGTAGATTGTTGAGATGAATATCATTGGAAGAACAGACTGTATATGACATTGCCCATTCAGGGCCCGATTTTACTGATATTGTGGATATTATTGAAAACAAATTACGCTTTTATGATATTTTTAAGATGAGATATTTATGACTTGCACTGATATTTATTGATATTTATTGATATCCATTGGTATCTAAGTAGTAATGGGATAGTACACAATGGATATGGAGAGAAATACTGATAAGGTATGTGGAATTGGTATTTTCTATTACCCTCTCCAAGATGGCCGCCACTTTCATTGTAGGTAACATGCTTCCTTGAAAGTCCGTTTTCCATGTTATTTAAAATATTCACTAATGACGTGCATTTAAACTTTATGAAGTAATTGTCGCATTGAGATTGACGAAGGCAGTCAGGCCGAAACTCGTTTGTCAAGCCGTGGGACAGGAATGAAGTAACTTGATATATTTACAGACTTCAGTGTGCGCCATACTTTGTTGCTACAGAGGATTGGAGAAAGAATATATATATATATGTATATATATATATATATACACACACATGTATATGCACACATGTATATATTATACATATGCGTAATTATATTATATACACATGCACATGTGTGGCAGGGCTTTCCTCATAATACATATAGGTTACATACAAACCAGGCCTAACTGTATGCCAAACATGAGCGCCACTAACTTTTTTGAGTGTGCATTTGCAAGGTTTAGGGCCTAGAAAACCAATATTTTGAATGGTGATGCTAGCTAACAGAGTGCATAATATCAGTAGGTCGGCAGTTGCACTTACAAAAATACAGAAACAAAGATAAGAGGAATAATCAGTTCTTCAGTCTGGAAAGCTATGTGTAGTGATTAAAATTGCTAGTCGATCCAGCCTTGCACGGAACAAGTGTGGAAAGAAGCAGAACTGGATACAGTTGCTTATTTTTCAAATGTGTCTGCGGAAATAAAAAGAACCAGGAATTTTGAAGAGGCAGACACGAAGATTGATTGCTTAAGGAGACATGCCAGAATGCATTATCTGACTGCAGGCCAGAAAGAATTCTGAGGCATGTGGGAATAGTTACCTGGCTTGGCATAAAAGAGTTAGGGAGATTACTAATTGTTCAGCCAGTACAATGACCATGAGGATATAATGTACACGCACACGCACACACACAAACACACAGCGAGAGAGAGAGAGAGAGAGAGAGAGAGACTGAGGCATACTCAATCTGGATGAGCCTAACTCACTATTAGTTGAGGAGGAGGTGAGACCTTCACAAGTAATAAATCCATAACTGTCTGTTTAACTGGGAACCAAGTCCACCATTGTAGCAGTTGACTCTCTCAGAGTAGCAAAGCAGAGTAGCCCAAGGCCTGCTTACAGGAGATGTGGGCAAGTGAATCCAATTTACTGGTAACCATCAATAACACTCAATAAATCTTTGTCCAGTCAGTGCTTTATCTTTTTAAATTGTGAAAGATACTTTTATTACACATACACACTACTAAATACTACACAAATATGTTCATCAGGCAGATGAGAATTCCTTTGGTGGCACCCTCATATCCCATTGTACCTCTTAGTGAGTCCTGAACCACATAATTCCAACACTCCCACCTAAATATAGATACAACATCCCACTACAAGGGGTTGTCATTTGACATAAGGCAAGCCCACTGGCTTTGTCATTGTGATACCACTGTAGTAAAACAGCCACATGTTATGATTTACCACAGTATCACTATTACAACCAATGGGGACAATAACCATATTCAGATGCATTCATTATAACGACAAACATTACATTTTCAACATCAATGTTGTCAATTAAGCATTTTAATTTTAAAATCGTGTGTCAAAGTATTTCTTTTCCATCAAATTGAACAGATTGCTACTACAATCATAGGACCAACACCAAGGGGTCCCAGCAATCCAGAGCTCAACAGTAAAAGCTCCACCCCAGGGACCATTTAGAATCGAAGAAACTCTTTCTATGGAGGTGGGGAAAGGAGGTTGTTACACTCCAGGCAGCACCCCAAACATCTTGGAAATACATTTGTGGTGCCTCTGCACATTGTTTGGGGTACCACAACCAAAAAAAGATGTGCAAATCAAGACCACTCGTGGGGCATGATTTATTTTTTAAAACATATTTCATCATCATCATAAACTTTATTCGACAGTTAAGTCATAAAAGCACAAAGTTTTAAAAAACAATCATCATAATTCAATATATAATTCCATCTAAAAACATACATATATGATCATTTTATATAAATAATTAAGATGTAATTAAATTCCTTTGGTAACCATCGAATACATTGGTAAACATAAAAAATTTGGTTACTTTAGTTTTAAAATCATTACTACCACATTTCCATAATTCATTATATAGATTATGTTGCTTTGCTAAATCTAGGTATCTAACATTACCAAAAAGAGCTCGTACAACCTTTTTGATATAGCAGACGTGGGGCTACTGTTACAGATATGCATCATGAAACTGGAGGATAATACAGAGGCTAACTACTACCTACCAAAAGCAGCATCTTTGATCGAATGGACCATGCCCAATTCAAAAACTTTGCCATGGCAATAGCAATAGGTGGAGTGGGTTCAGAGGATAAAATTTGCATGGCCTCAACATGTCTTTTAATGCCCAATGAGTTACAAATGGGCTTTATCCACTTGTGACGTGGTGCAGCATATGATGGACAGAAGAACAATATGTGACTTACTGATTCCTGTTGATCCAAACACCTAAGGCATTTATCATTAATCGCTTCAGCCCATTTACCAGAAAATAGCCTTGTTGGCAAGGTGCCCACCCTGAGCTGGAAATACAGTTTTCGATCGCAGGGCTTCTCAATAAAGTCCTTTAGAGCATACTGTTGAAAGGATCATTTCCCAATATCTTTCCTTCAAGATCTTTTTTGAAGGAAAGTCAGCATTAGTGGGATCATCCCATAATTTGATCATACCCAATCTCGCTAACAAAGATCTGATCTCCTTCAGCGATTAGATTTTATGGAAGGAGTCTACTTCAATAATATCCTTAAGGCCCTGGGCATAGTGTGATAGTACCTCCGTCCACCATATTCTATGCCAGAATAATAAAGGGCGAAGCTTGGCCAAATCTTCCACTGCTTTCCTGCCTAGGTCCAAAAGGAGTGGTCTCAAGGGGGTACTTTGTGGGACACCAGTGATTTTGCGTAGAAATACGTTCTCCGCCAAAGTTAGGTGCTTTTGGTTTTCAAACCCCCACAGTTCCGCACCATATAGGGCAGAACTCCGTCCCTTCATACCATAGATATCTAACACAGGGCTAATTGGTGTAGTTAGAGAGGATTTAAATTTGGATACAAGAATCCCTGATTGCTGTTGGTGTTTTAAAACTGCAAGATCTAGTTGGCTTTTCCAGCGCATATCCTTCTGCAAGGTGACACCTAGATAAGTAAAAGCATTGACCAGTTCCAGGGGAAGTTCATTCATGTACACGCTACCTCTAAAAGATTTAGTTCGTAAAAGGACATGAATTTAGTCTTGGCAGTATTAATTTCTAAACCACGAAGGAGGCAGAATTCTTCAAACCGTTGTAAGGCCCTCTGGAGGCCGCTCTGTATTTTGGAGACAATCAAAGTATCGTCCGCAAACATGAGAATGGGAATGCGGATACCTGCCAGCACCCGCGCATCCGTGGGGGTCATGGAGAGATGATCTGCCACTCGGTTGACGAAGAGCGAGAACAGGGTAGGCGCCAAAACGCATCCCTGTCGCACTCCTCTATCAAAGGGAAAGGTTTCTGTTACTTCGCCCTGTTGCCCCCATCAGACCCGGGCAAAATTGTCGTCATGTAAGCGGACGATCAATGACAGCAGCTCTGGGGCCATCCCCATCTCCCCCAAGACTCGCTATAGTTTACTACTTGGTACTAAGTCAAAGGCTGATTTCAGATTGACGAAGACAACGTACAATGCCCCTTTTCCCAAAACCACTGTCCTCCAATAGAGGGTAATAAAGCGAAATACTTGGTCAATCGTGCTTGTTAAGGGACGAAAGCCGGCCTGCAATGGGGTCAAGATATTGTGTTCCTCCATCCAGGTCTGCACCTTACGCAAAACGAATCTACCCATGACCTTCTGCATTGAATCGATTAGGCTAATGGGCCTATAATTTCCTGCAACAGACTTATCTCCTTTCTTGGACCCCAGAATAATCTCTGCCCCTTTCCATGAGGGAGGGACAACAGCTCCACGAGCGATTGCATTAGCCAGATAAACAATATATTGTCGCCGGGTTTGTTTATCATTTAAAAAAACATCGGCTGGATTGCAATCTATGCCGGGAGCTCTTCCCTCTGTAACTGCATCTAAAGCTTTATCAACCTCCTCTGGAGTAAAAACCACCCCTGCATAAAATGTGTGTAGGAATATTCATTACTCCCTTCATCGACACAACTGGCATACTGTGGCTTAAAATGATCAATCCACAGATGCTGGGCAACATTATTTTGGGAGCGGTCTGGACATCCCCCCCTATCCCATTTGTAAGTATCCCAGAACAATTTTGGGTTCTTGGCCTCACATGCTTGTTTTAATTATTGCCATCTACCCTCGTCCCATAGCTTTTTTGCCTCCATTTGAGTTTTTCTATAATAATCCCAAGCCGCTCTTACAATACCCCGGTCTCTATCTCTAAGAGCTAAGCCCAGCCTTATTATACCAACCTTCGATTTTCTTGTTCTTTATACTCTTGCATAAGCCCGACTTACAAAAATCTGTTTTTAATCATGCGAAGAGTTTGGTATGAGTATCGATCATAAAGGAGTGGAAGTCCGCATTATTGGCACTAGCCCCCAGGTTGACTAATGCATTCATTACATCATTATTACTAGCGACCAAGGTTTCAGGATGTTCAATAATTTTACTCCATTTTAGATGACACATATCATTAGTTAAAATAAGATCTGATACTATTGTGCCATGTATTACTGGTGCCACCCCACCCATATGTAAATTGAATGATGAAGTGAGAAGATTGTGGTCACTTTCTATACGTCCCGTTACAGCCATATCCTTAAAACTGTGCCACATTTTTATATTAACAAGCAGATAATCTATACGGCTGGACCTATGACCGTTGACATATGTACTGGCACCCTGCCTATCAGATGGTGTACGACCATTAGCAGCCCTCAGTCGCTCCCCATACATAACCCCTTCACTTGAATGGCCACCTCAGTCCATTTTTTATAGGTGTTATCTCGAGATGGGGAATACCCCATCTGGTGTCTTCCTCCTCTGTGAGGCTCTGATCTTCTTGCCCTAGTGGCTCGAACGTCGTATTAAAATCTCCCGCTACTAGCGGCAATGTATTGCTAGGCATGGCATCTATCAGATCGTCTAAAGCTGAAATTACCTCTGATTTCCCCCCCCCCCCGGATGACCTCTTGCATATATGTTATAAATGTCTATGCTATTACCTGAAGACAAGCTAAGTCTCACTGCCAGAATATCATTGTTTGATACAGCAAGTTGTTGTACCTTACAACTTAAGGCCTGCCGAACCCAGATCACTAGTCCCCCTAGCAGGCGTCCTTTGTCTTTCTTTATCGCAGGGACCTGAAAATTGAGATAGCCCAAACGAAAAACAGGGTCCACCGACCAAGTCTCCTGAAAGAAACAGATGTCATGTTTTTCGATGAAATCAGACCAGTCGGACGAAGCTAATTTGGATCCCAATCCCGCTATGTTCCAAGATAACATTGATGTAAAGCAATTATTGAGGGACAAGCCATCTGGATAATCGGACCTGCCAGGTAGATGTTGCTGCTTATTTTCGTTACATGGCCCTGGAGCTAAGATTAGATTTATTTCTCCCAGCGACTAAGTAGGCGATAACTCACAACCCAAAGAAAACAAGTCTAGTCTCTCTACATTCGTTTAGATTATATTGAGCTGTGGGTCTAATACCCCTTTCTGTGTATTAACCTTGCCAGCAATTGAATTCCTTCTCCCTACCAACTTGCCATCAATTGGCACTACTGCATTTGCCCTCTGTCTAGCTTCGGATAGTGGTCAATCACAATCTTCCAAACCAGACAACACATCGAATCTGTGGTCAACCTAAATCCCCCATATCGCTCCAGATCTGTCTCCCCCTTCTGGGAGCATATTTCTGGGGGAAATGTGTGTGGCAGGGTAGAAATAGGTTAAGGGTAGGGACTGGATTAGCGTGGCTGAACATGCCGGAACCCATTCACAGATATTTTCTGCAGCCCTTCTGTCCCTGAAATTAATTATTACACAGTCTCCATCGATGGTCTTTTTACGTGGCCCAACCCAATCCACTCGCCTAGCGAACAGGTTTTCAGCGGATACCATAGCGGGAAGAGGCCTGTTGTAATTAAGCCAATGAATACATTTGTTCTTAAGCTCCATATACACCTCCCTTTTACCGTGGGGCAAAGCTGGAACCCCTGCAAGGACCACCACATATGGTATAGACTCAGGGGGGAGATCTATACACAGTAAAATATTTGTTGGTGGAACACGAGGTAGATTACAGTTCACTCGACGTTGCTGAGTTTCAGTCCTGCTGTAATCCCCTCTCTCCAGCCTTCCACTCGATGAAATGTGGTTGATTGCTACAGCGTCGCTAGGGTGAGATGAATAATTAAGTGTTATTACAGCAGGGGCAGTGTTATCAGCTATATTGTTCGCAGTCAGCGGGGCAGGGTGGTGATCATCTTCATTGGCTTGCTCAATCAATCTCTTTTGCTTTTCGGTTGCCCCTTTGACCTGTTTTCCACCCAGTTTCTGAGCCGAAGAAAAAGATAGTTCAAGGCACGCGAGTCTGCTTTCTATCATGTTTAGTCTTTCGTAAATAGGGAGACATGTGTCCCAGTTTGATCCAGAAGTCTAATCCCAGCTCGGCTGGAGGCACAACACCAGGGCTCATAGTCGGTGAGTTCACTTGGGTGATAGGCTGGCATATCACAGGACTATTTGGGATTAGTGACTTCATGCTCTTGCCTTCTTTGTTGGGTTTCTGAATTTTTGCTTTTCTTCCTCTCAAGGGCGCGCCCCTGCGCTTTCTTTTAGAGATTGAACCGCCGGTAAAGATAATGATAATGAAATTTGTAAAGCGCACAAATACCAAAAATGGTGTTTCGGCCCTAGAACCATGAGCAGAACCCCAGCCAACACCTCTCACTGAAACAACCAGGTTTTAAGATTTTTTCTAAAGCCCATAAGAGAGCTGGTCTTCCTAGTTTCTGGTGGTAGGAGATTCCACAGCTTAGAAGTCGTGTACTGGAAACTCCGTCCTCCCCAATGCAAAGTCCGAATCTTCGGCACTGCAAGAAGTTTTGTACCTGAGAAACGGAGTGATCTGCCTGGCTGGTACCATGCAAAAAGCTCCCTCATGAACAGCGGACCCTTTTGTGTCAGAGCTTTAAAGGCCACACAGAGCGCCTTAAATTTGATCCGCTGCATCACTGGAAGCCAATGTAGCTTCCGAATCTCTTCTGAGATGGATTTATGCCTGGGTAGGCTCAACAATAAGCGGGCCGCCGAGTTTTGGACAGCCTGAAGTTTTCTCAGGCACTGCGTCTGGGCATTCAAATAAAGCCTGTTGCAATAGTCCAACTTAGACTGTATCAGGGAGGTTTCCTCCGGGATATAGGGAAGTACCTTCCTGATTTTTTTTATCAGGAAGTGAGAGGCAGACACAATGGCATTTGTTTGAGGGATAAACGTGAGCCTGTTGTCTATCAAAATGCCCAGATTTTTTGTCTTAGCCGTAGGGATGGGCTGGAGGCCCATTTCCACAGGCCACCCGAGATTACTCCAGGAAGGTTGCAAGTTGCCAAAAATCAACACTTCCGTCTTCTCAGAGTTTAATTTAAGGCAGTGACTGCTCATCCAGATGTTAATGTTATAAAACTGCACCACCGGGGAGCTCTGTTTCTTATGAGCTGCAACCACAATCTGCGAGTCATCTGCATATGATGTTAGTGAGAAGCCGTAATCCCTGACAAGTGATGCAAGTTCAGTGACATAGACATTGAACAACAGTGGGCTCAACAAACTTCCCTGCGGAACCCCACAAGGCAGCACATAGGGATCCGAATTAAACCCGTCGAGTGACACCGTTGATCTCCTCTCCTGCAAAAAGGAGGCCAGCAGGGCCAACGCCATGCCATCCACACCTAAAGTTTTTAATCGGTGGGTCAGGAGAGTATGATCAACGGTGTCAAAAGCGGCGGAGAGAGGTCAAGTAAGATTAATGCTGCAGTACCTCCACCAACCATGACTGCTCTAATTTCTTCGGTCACCTTAATGAGTGCTGTCTCAGTACTGTGTTCCTTGCAGAAGCCAAACTGAGAGTAGTCCAGCAACCCATTGTCATCAATGAACAGTCAATTGGATGTTCATAATCTTGTCCACAATTTTGGCTGGAAGAGGAAGGCGTGCAATGGGGTGATAGTTTGATGTCATAGAAGCATCTAAGGAGGGTTTTTTTAAGAAGCGGGAGAACTTCCTGAGAAAAACATCTTATTGAAGATATCTGTTAACAAGGGACTCACCAGGTCTGCCAGCTCCATCAGAAAACCTGACGAGCAGGGGTCCAAAGGAGAACCCGATTTAGAGGTCAAAATATAGTGGCTCACTGTACCAGTTGACACAGGAGAAAATGATGACCCCACTTTAGAGCTGTGTGGAGATCGCGTTTTAACGCTTAATGTCGGCGATCCCAAATGCTCGTTGTGTTGATTGGAGGCATTTCGAGTGACAAGTGTGACATCTCTACTTGCAGGGGAGGTAGGCAAACCTCCAACTGTTTGCAGTAATTGGTTCCCCTCACACTCCCCTTTGCCATCTAGTCTAATGGGATCAATGTCTTGTTGGGGATTTGGCGACGGTGCCTGGGCCAACCTTCCCCTGGACGAACATTTATCGAAGGCAGGGTCCATCGATAGTCTCCTTTCTGTCAGCTCTATTTCGTGGGCCAAAACAGAGGATGCTCTTGTGAGGAACTGGTCCAGGGTGCCCACTATGCTGGTCATGCACTAACCTTTGGATGTGGATGTTAGAGGGGGGCCCCGTCCCGTCCTCGACCGTGCTCGAAAGGGCTTCGCCAGGTGCGCGCCTGTGCGCATCCCGCGGAGCGGGCCGCGAGCAGTTAAGTAGCGGCAAGGCAGGAAGAGGAGCACAGCGGAGGGGGATGACGGAGTTGCTGGTCCTCGCAGCCCTAAGATATTATCCACAGTAGCTGCAGGGTCGGCAAATGTCCACAAACTGCTGTGAGCAGCTCCAGCGGAGCGGGAGCCGCGAGCAGTTAAGTAGCAGTTAAGTAGCGGCAAGGCAGGAAGAGGAGCACAGCGGAGGGGGATGACGGAGTTGCTGGTCCTCGCAGCCCTAAGATATTATCCACAGTAGCTGCAGGGTCGGCAAATGTCCACAAACTGCCGCGAGAAGCTCCCACGGAGCGGGGGCCGCGAGCAGTTAACTAGCGGCAAGGCAGGAAGAGGAGCACAGCTGAGGCGGATGACGGGGCTGCTGGTCCTCGCAGTCCTACGATATTATCCCCAGTAGCTGCAGGGTTGGCAAATGTCAACAAACTGCTGCGAGCGGCTCCCGCGGAACGGGGCCGTGAGCAGTTAAGCAGCGGCAAGGCTGGAAGAGGAGCACAGCTGAGGCAGATGACGGGGTTGCTGGTCCTCGCAGTCCTACGATATTATCCCCAGTAGCTGCAGGGTCGGTAAATGTCCACAAACTGCTGCGAGCATGCGGTCACACAATTGGAACATTCCTTTAAACTGCCTGCATGATACCTAATGCTTTTCATATAGGGTGACTACAAGCCCCCAACCTACCAACTATGCACAACCACCAAAAATATGCTACTTGCCTGAAAATGCTCCACCATCTCTACTAAACTCTCTACTTCAATTTATGCATAAACACAACCACAAGTCTTCTATAAAATCATTGGCACATGTTTCTGACGCATGATACCTGGTGCTAATACACATCCCCTTATCTATCCTAAAGCCCAACTCCTGCCTTCGATCCCCCCTCGCAGATCTCCAGCAGTCATCCTATATCAGTAGGCTGAAAGTTGAGTATAATCCTTGTGGCCTACTCCCCCGCTCCCCCCGCCCAGCAGTGTTCCTCTCTGCCGTCTACTAGTGTTGGAGTATATCAGAGGCCCCTCTCTAAAACCCTGTGTCCTCTTCCCCCCGGACGCCATAAGTGTGGCAGGGTATGCTCAGACGTGAGTCCCTTGCTGACTTTGCCAATGGATTCAAGCAAGCCGGGCTGAAGACGGCTGGAATGCCAGAAACCGGTCCTCTGAAGCTTGTTTCGGGTCCAGAGAAGACATGGCTTGGCAGTTCGGGCTGGACTGTTCCCATGAGGCACAGGGTCAGACTGATTTGCATATAGCCATGTCTGAACTGGGGTGGCAGAGTGGGCTAAAGAACGGTGATGGATTAGACCCAGATCTTTAGACTGGGTGTGAGTGTTTGATTGATTCAGATGCTCCGTCCATCACCACCCCCCTTTTGTACCACCATTTTCAGGAGGGCCATTCTCCCAGCTGGCGATAGTGGGAGTCCCTTCTAAAATTCTATATTGGTCTTCAAGGACCTCAGAACCGTACCTAGGCTTCCCTCAAATATGTCAGCTTGGGCATGGTATAGTTTCACCCCTAAGTACTCCAGACAGTGGGATCTCCCAGCTCCGCCATGGGGCTCCAAGCAGCCGTCAGTGGAAACAATTTGGACTTTCGTTAGTTAATTTTCAATCCGGACATTTCTCCGAACTCACCCATCAGAGCCTTAGCTCTTGGTGGATCCTCCTGCGCATTACCCAGGAAGAGTAACAGATCATCCGCGTAAAGGGCAATATAGTGCGTTTTAGTCCCTAATCGTATCCCTTGGTAGAGCTCTCCTGTGCGGGCCAGGGAGGCCACAGGCTCCATAGCAAGGGCAAAGAGGAGCTGCGAGAGGAGACATCCCTGTCGAGTCTCCCGCTCAACCCTGCAGCTCTCTGTGATCGTTCGTCCTGATCTAATTCTAGCCGTTGGCCCAGAGTATAGTAATCTAAACCATGCAGAGAAGCTCTGCCACATGCCTATTTTGTCCAAGACTCCATATAAAAGACTGTCAAAAGCCTTTGCCATGTTTACTGTGAAGAGCACTTGGTGGCCCCTCCCTATACCTCCTCTAGTCATAAGGGTTATGAACCTTCTGAATTTAAGTGCTGTATTGCATCCTGGGATAAATCCTGCCTGGTCTCGATGCACTAGGGTCGGCATAAGCGGTTGGAGTCTCATTGGCAGTATTTTACTTAGTATTTTTAAATCTAAATTTAACATCGATAATGGCCTATAGGCTTCACACTCCGTGGGGTTCTTACCGGGTTTAAAAAGTGGGACAATCAATGCTTTCCGGGTGGATCCCAGAAGTTGACCTTCCTCCAGGGCTGCCCCGTATACTTCCTCTAATTTAAGTGCCAGTTCCTCAGAGTACGCAGCGTAAAGCTCTATGGGGAACCCATCTGTTCCGGGCGTTTTACCTTTAGCCAGTCCCTTAATTGCTGCCCTTATTTCATGTATATTAATGGGGGCTCCTAAGGCCTCAGCCTCCTCGGCATCTAAAGCAGTAAGTGGAATTGTGTTCAAGTACTACCCAATTGAGTCAGTCACCCGCCCGTCCCTGGATCTATATAGCGTGGCGTAGAATTCTAGGAATCTTCTGTTGATGTCCGCCAGCCTATATAGTACATGCCATCCCAAGTTGCCACTCGTGGGGCATTATGGGGCACTCCTTGCCTGTCTTCATGAATATTTTATTAGTGGTCACGGATAGAGGTAAAGCATCTTTCAAATGTGTTTCTTTTGGGTTTTGGTATTTTTTTCCTTTTCAAGTTTTGAGTTGGTCCTGTCTTACTCGGTGCACCTCCAGCTTCTGTGGTTGTGGGGACTGGGGGGTCCAACACCCTTGTCCTCCAGCCAGAGCCCCGTACACAGCTTCTGTGCAGTGGGTGGGAGCCAGCAGCACTATTTCTGCTCTCCTGGTGTCGCTATTCTCCTGCAGACAGGGAGATTACACATGTTCTTCTCCTCCTTGCCCGTGAACGGTGCAGCCGCAGCAGTGGGCCTCCTCCGGCTTTTTCTTTGATACCAGGGCTATGGGGTTCCTACGCCCCTTAAACTGCTTCATGCCCCAGGAAATGGGTCCTGGTGCTGAGAGATGGCTCAGGAAGGGGGCCCCCCACACACACCCTCCCCACCAAAAAATATTAAATAAGGATGTGTGACCTGCCCTGAAGGGTCCAGGCCTTGGGGGTATTTTTTAAGAAGCTAGCTGAACACTAGGCACCCGCTTAAAAAAAAGGAAAGTCTTTAAATAGACACATCTCAGGCCCCATAGAGCCTGTTTTGGGGATCTTTCACTTGTTTTCCTCCTGGTAGCAGCCCAAATTACAAGGAGCATTTTATTCAGGTGTTCTGATCTTTTAACAGGTGTTTTTCATGGGTAGCTGGATTTTCTGGCTCCCTGCTCTAGGTCCTCTGCTTGCTCCTGGTACTCTTCGCCTGCTGGTGGGGCATCTTGTGCAGCCCCTCCACAATCAGCCAGCAAAACAACCTCCCTGCTGCACTTTCCTGGCCCCAGAGCCTTTTCGTTTCTTGAGGAGCAGGGATAGGTCAGTGCAGTCCAGGGCCAGTCCAGAGAAGTTCAAGGAGAACCATCCAGGGTACCCCAGCAGATCATTCCTCAACTGTTACTGAGCAGGCTTAAAGAAGCCAGCACAACAGGCACTGGAAAGATTCATCACATCCCTGGGGGTCAGCTGGAATGAAAGTCCTTCAGTTCATCCTTTCAGGGAATCGTGTGGCTTCTCCTTCTGGCTGGGCATCCATTTGATGCTGTCACTTCTAGGGTCTTCTCATCTGCCTCTTCCTTGTGCAGGAATTTCTAAGTGGGGTGGAAAGTTTTAGAAGCGGGGCACCATCGGCCAATCCTAGGATGCCACATCATCCCCCCGCCCCCCGACCCCTGTCCTAACCCTCCTGCAAAGCAGTCTGAGACAAACCAATATGGCAAATTCGAGTGGTCTGTGCTCCCCCGCAGTGGTTAATTTGTAAAATAAAAAGTGTCGGGGCTCTCCTCAGGAGGCAGCGCTAACAAGAGAAATGTGCTGGTGAAAACTGCCTCCTGACTAGAGCCCCAGCACTTTTTATTCTGGAGAAGGACTTGGCCTAATGGCTCGAACTGACGATTTCAGAGCTGGGAAAGCGGGTTAGAGTCCCTGCTTGGCTCAATATCCTGTGAATCTGGGGAAAATCACATGCACGCTGAATGAGTGCATCCTTAACTGGTGCTATAAGCCCAGGTGCTGAGGATTAGGTGCCAGTGCTGAGCACCGGCTCAAATTAAGCACTGCTCCCCAGAGAGCCTTAGTTGCTCCCCTTAATGACGCAGTTGCCTGACCCCTTTCTGCCAAAATGTGAAAGGGGAGCCCCTCCTGTATTGGCTCCAGCGGTCTTGCCCTCCACATTTATTTGTTGGGCCTGGGTTTTCCCAACCAAGGTGCAGTGTGACACAATCTAATTAACAGATGCAGATTTCCTATCTATTCCTTTTACAGAAACTGGATAAAGCACTGTTACCTGCTCCTTTGAGTGGGGAAGGCTTTAATCCCTGTGCTGAAAAGCATAGTAAATAACTTGTCCCAATGGAGGTGTGGGGGGTGGGGGGGGGGGGGGGTGTTGGCGCCAAGGCCTGGATTCTGAACGGAGTCAGGGAAAGATGACAAATAATAAAATGCCATAAAGTGTTGTTTTTGTGCGATGTTGGAGACTGAGATTTCATACTCGTATGTTGGAGCAAAACTGTACTTTAGTGGAGAGTCCCCTATAATGTGTTCATGGTGTAAGCCCCACAGACGTTCAGTAAGCACTACAGGACTACCCTATAAATGGCCATTCACATTATAAGGACTATCTAGATCAGCACCAATCCCTACAGCGTGCGTCCAAGTTTAAAATTGGTTACCTCCTCTGTTATGACATTTAATATGAACTATGCCTAAAAATTTGATGTTTTGTAAGTCTTTACCTGTATGATAGTTGTTCAAGTGTACATTACTGAATACTTCTCATTACCATTGCGTTTCATCACTGTTTAAAAATGATTTTTTTTCCTTTTGGATAGGCGCATCATTAACACTGGCACATTTATAAAAATTGTCTTATTTATATTTAAATGATTGATAATCAATCATATTGGATATATGACTTCACTAATTGTCCTACCAGTGATTCTGTTTATGTTATTATTTGTCTATGTTAATAATAAAAAAAAAAGCACATGTATGATTGACAAAATAACCACATAAGGAAAGATAGCTAGAACATTTGAAGGCCCTCAGCAAAGTCCTTGTTGATCTGCACAGCTGCAGTATTGTATCTTTGGACATTTCTTCATTTTAACAAATCCTTTTTACTGAAAAGTTTTTCCGATAAACAGAGTATTTGTATGAAGAGACATGCACAGATGGCATACAATAGCGATTTCTGAAATGTTTGCAGAGTCCATCAGATTTAAATCCGTCCAACCAACTTAACAAAAACAAGAATAGAGGTGATACTTTGTGATGTACAATAAGGGATAAAAATTATTCAGTGCCAACCATGTTTACAATTATATGCATGAGAACAAAAAATGCACGCAAACCTCAACCTTTTTTTGTTGATGTCGCTGTCACCTAGTTAATGCTAGTTGATGCTCGTAATGGATACGTAGCTTAAAAATTGGATAGGTTCAAAGCCGTTAGATGTACTGGGCATGAAGACATTGGGATCTCGTCTGCCATGGTTTCAGATTTTAAGGGGGTAAAATCATAAACCTATATTCTACATTCATGGCGTGGCTTGGCTGCGAACAGGCATGGCCGTGCCACAACCGAGCTCCAGCACAATCGGAGCATAACACCATAATAGGCGACATAATCCGCAGATGAAGCCGTGCACGAAGTAACGTACCCCTTGTGAAGGTCCCGGGGAGCCAACTGACCCGGGAGAAGCAGGGCAGAGAGAGTGATCGATGCAGACTGCTGTGGGGCCTGCGAACGAACCAGCCGGAGCCATTCCTGTGACCGGTGTGAAGGAGGCAAACTGCCGGAAAACCCGCTCTGTCAATAATCGAGAGTCAGAGCTGAGGAGGGCGGAGACCGACTGCTTTGCAGAGACAGTTAGGGGTCAGTGGGGAGCCACCTACGTGCAAGGCGGGTGGTCGTCTGCCCCAACAACCGCGGCGGGTACATGGTACGGAGCTAAGGCCTAGAGCTGCCACGAGAGAAGCGTCCGACTGGAACTTGGATCTTGGAACCCGCAAGGCATACAGCTTTGCGGGGAGAGTAGGTCAAATTTAAGCAACCCTTTCGTGCAGACCAAAGCAAGGGACTGGATTGAAGCGGCACCACACGAAAGGGGCCCTGGGTTGGATCTGAGGAACTGTGTACAGCTGAGACTCAGCGGACCGGCCCATGAGCTGCCCCCTACGGAGTAAGGGGAGCGGCGACTGGTCTGGTAGACATCAGTAGACTAACGTGAGTAGGGACACACTATTACCTACCGCTTCTGCAAGAGTTTTGACTGGCAAACCACACGGGAGCCCCAGGTGCGTAGGGGGGAGGGTCAGCAAAGGGTCCCCAGGTGTGAATAATAGCATGCTGATGCTTACAACATTTGCGGAAGGGAGGCCATGACTAATAGAGCTCCCTGAAGACCGACAGGAGAGTATATTGGGGCAAACTTGAACCAAGTTGCTAACTGGGGAGTGGCCCGTAAACAGTCACCCCGCTGAACACCAGGGGTAGTGGAAACCTGGCATAGCGTCCCACAGTGGCTCTCTCCAGTAGATAATAATACCAACCAGCGACTATTGGCCCCTGGCTTGACTGATCCTGGCACCTACTCTAAATTAAAAAAAGAATAATCTGCATCAATAGCAATTATGGTGAAGTGCCCAGCGACTCTAAAATAGACAGCTACGCCATACCGGAACCATCTCGGGCGGACGGGGGAGAAGAGGTGGAAGATCATCCCTGGGAGCCATAATGGAAACCATCAGACTTAAAAGGAAAGTTGAAAACTAAAACAGATACAGTGACCGTGGAAGTTAATCTAATCAGAACAGACATGTCTAAGTTAAGTGAAAAAGTCACAGTTACAGAAACACACATCGCACAACTTTGGGCCACTACCAAACAGCTAGAATCACAGGTGCAAACCCTAACCCAATGGACCACAACTAAGGCGGCCAAGTTGGAGGACTAAGAAGGGAGAAGAAACAATATAAGAGTGGTAGGGGTTCCGGAGGGGGCTGAGGGCACTAGCATGTACCTCTTCCTAGAGGACCTAATACTAAAAATACTGAAACCCAAGAGACTATTCACCTTCTTCTCAATTGAGAGGGCCCACAGTGCGGCGATCCTTCCACCCAGATATGGAGCTCCGCCAAGGACGATAATTTCACAGAATGTTTAACTACTGTGATCGTAATGTTATATTACAAGTAGCCATAGCAAAAGGTGACATACAATACCAGAATGTACAGATTCTCTTCTTTCCTGATTTCACCCTGCTTGTACAAAGGCAAAGAAGAAGTTTTGATGCCGTTAAAAATAGAACTTCGCAATCGTAACCTTATATATGATGCTGTTTCTGGCAAAACTCAGGATTATGGCAGAAGGCAAATCATGGCACTTCACCTCCCCAGATTAGGTGTGGAACTGGCTGGAGGGATGGCGTACCTGAGCGGAAATGGCGGAAAGAGGGCAGGCTCTACACAAGCGTATCCAGAGAGTAAAGAAAGAAAAGGGAGGCTGGTTGGACAAGGAACAATCAAGCGAGCTGGCTGCAACAGAACTGGTGGCAGGCAACCAGAAAAACACTTAAATAGCTGGAAGATCCAGCGGTCCAGGACTATAGGGTCATGGATGTTAACAAGCCTGGGAGGTGGTATGCAATTGAGTGAAGTGGGGTGTGACGAATGTCAATGAAACAGGTCTCGGAAACTTCTCACCGAAATTTTGATTAATGTGGTGTTGGGTAGATGTGCGGGCCGTAAGTGTCTCCTGGGAGTACCCGAGCAACCCACACCAGTGGTTGAAAGAGTTTATCAAGGAGCGACAGGCACTCTGCAAGTAGACCAGTTGGGGTATGTTTTGCCTATTTAGCAGGGCAGCAGGGAGGGGGATCTAAGCGGGGGGAGGTTAGGGTTTTGGTGTTATAAAGCTTTCAGTTATCATTTAGACGCTCGAAGTGGATAAAAGAACGCAAATGTCATCCAAGCACTAATAATTCGAAAACGGGCAGGAGCATGGGGGGACTGGGGAGGAAGAGCGGAATGGGGGGTACAGAAGACTTAATGGGGAACCATGAGGACGCACCAAAATCGATATAAATATGGTCATAGAATGTCAATCGCCTCAACAACGGATTAAAACAAGCCACAGTGTTGCAGTTCCTTAGTCAACACTCCCCTGATATCGTCCTGTAACAAGTGACTCACCTAATGGGGAACCAGAGCAAAGCCTTGAACATATTTGGATATACCCTGCTATCACACTCTGGATACATGTCAGGATCCAGGGGCACTGGATTATTAGGCAAAAACTCCCTACAAGACAGATCCTGGACTGACCCGCTAGCGAGGTTTACAGCGATAAGTGGGTCGTGGGAGGGTAGGAGACTAAATCTGTGCTCCCTATATGCCCCTCCTCCCAGGCCTGCAATCTGCGGCACTAGACTAGTGGGCCCACTAATGGTGGAACTACCGGAGGGACGATGGGTAATTGGGGACAACATGAACGATGTCGTATCGCCCACCTTAGATGTCCTGGGGGGCTCGCCAGTAGGAAGAGGAAAGGTACTTCTGAGGGAATTCCTTCATACAATGGGCTGTGGGGACATATGGAGACATCCACACCCAGATAACAGACAATTCACACATAGGACCACCTCACGCAAACGTCTCTTCAGACTAGACTATATACTAACTCAGACACACAACCTAGGGGAGTTCCAAAGAGCAACACACAAAGAAATAGGGGTGTAGGACCATTCCCCAGTGGAGGTTGTTCTGGTGGGCCCTTGCCGGGAGTACATGCTAACGCCGAAAATTGAACCCTGGCATCTTAAAGAACCCAAAATTAAATTAGCGGTTAGAAAAGGGACTGGACAATTCTTCGAACAAAACAAAGGTTCAGTGGCATCAGCAGTAATACTCTGGGAAGCTTATAAGGCGGTAATCAGAGGCCAAACTCAAGCAGTAATAGGGGTGGCGAAAACGAAAAAAGCTACAGTGCCTGGCACTTGAAGAGGTCATCTCCAAAATGGAAGCCCAGGTGGTGGAGAAAGGGTGGGGAATGCAGAGCTGGGGCACCAGCTAGGGTTGCATCAGAGGGAACTCAGAGACTTAGAAGAAGACAAAGCTAGGTTGCAAGCGAGAGCGACACAACATAGAATTCTTGAGGTGGGTGACAAGGCATCTAAACTCCCGGCCTGGTTGGATCAAAGGAGAACTATACATAATGGGGTATTGAGTATAGTAGATCAAGAAGGCCAGAGTCACGCGACAGGTAGTGAGATAGCTGAAGCATTGGCTTCATACTATGAGTCCCTTTACTCTGTCTCAGACCGGAAGTTGGAGGAGGACTGCATTGAGTTTCTCCAAAATATCGAACTACCAAGGCTAGCCGCAGAAGACTGTGCAATGCTGGAGGAGGACCTCTCAATAGGGGAAATTAAAAAGGCAACCCGCCTGTTGCAGACAGGAACAGCGGTGGGGCCCAACGGCGTACCTGTAGAACTATTTAAAAGCACGCTTGATCAAACAGCGGAGCACCTCCAAAGCATGTTTCTGGAAGCAAGAGAGGGAGGGGGGCTCCCCCAGGATCAAAGAACAGCAGTGATCATCGTAAACATAAAGAAGGCAAGTCCCCAACCTACTGTGGATCATATCGACAAATATCTCTACTAAACTATGAGGCTAAAGTATTGGCCAAGGCACTCTCGATTCAATAAAGTCACGATCTCTCTCATTCATCCAGATCAGGCAGGATTTATGCCCCATAGAAGCACGAAGCTTAACCTACGACAACTGTTTGGGGTCCTCCACATAACATCAGAACAAACAACAAACCCGGCAGCCCTATTGTCGATAGATGCCAGGATGGCCTTTCACAGTGTGAAATGGGAGTATCTATTTGCAGTCTTAAGCCGGTTCAGCCTCGGACCTAACTTTGTGAGCTGGGTGAGGCTCCTTTATCACACGCCTCTAGCTAAGGTGCAAGTTAACTCCACGATGTCCCGAGAATTTGAGCTACAGAAGGGGACTAGAAAAGGCTGCTAACTATCCCCTCTTCTGTTTGCCCTGGCTCTGAAGGAACTGGCAGAGTGGGTATGGCAGTATCTTGATCTGGGGCATCCCCATCGGGATGAATGGGAGGTACTATCTCCCGCCATGCTGACATCATATATGTTGAAATACCTAGGCAATCAGTGAACAGAGTAGTACAGAGCTTATTTTGGATACTGCATCAACTGGGATAAGTCGTTGCTGTTTCCATTGGTGGGGGTATTCCAGACTTGACCTCCAGGTGTAAAATACCTGTAGAAACGTCCTGCTTTAAATACCTGGGGGTATACATAACTCGGGACCCTCGTTTGTTTTATCAGAAAAATGCAGAGACCCAGTTAGCAAGATTCTCTATAGAGGCCAAACGCTGGCGTTCCCTTCCTCTCATGCTAATGGGCCGTGCGGCACTATTTAAGATGACACTCCCACAGTTGTTATACACAATCCAAAACACACCGTATGAGATCCCTAAGCAATTTTCTTCTAAAAAATGACTCTGAAGTGGGGTGGTTGTATGGAAAGAGCGAGCGAAGCATAGACCAAAAGAACAAGTTACTTACCTTCGGTAACAACATATCTGTAAGAAACATTAGTTAGTTATAGATTCCTTACCTTAGAATTACCCTCAGGTGTCAGACTGGATCCGGAAAGTTTTTCGTCAGCAATAACTCTGCACGTCGGAAGGTGGCGTCGGTCGGCTCCGCGTTAGTCGTTGGCATTGTGTCCCCGGGATGACGTAGTGGCAGCTACTTAGACGCCGCCCTTGCGCGCTGGCATCAGTTCTGTACACAACTTTCCAGGCCAGAAACGCAGTGCCATGCAAGACACGGACTACTGGTGCACAAAACTAGTGCCCTGAAAAGATAACCTTAAACCTAGAAATCCGTTTGCAGAACGGGGAGGATGGGTGGGGCGGTAAGGAATCTATAACTAACTAATGTTTCTTACAGATATATTGTTACTAAAGATAAATAACTTGTTCTTCTGCAAGAAACACGTTAGTAATAGATTCCTTACCTTAGAATAGATAACCCAGCAATACCAACCCCGGAGGTAGGTGATGAAATGATGATGAAAATAATTTATAACGCGCAACTAAAACCGTAAGGTGTCAAGGCGCCTAACAAAATAAATCAAAAAAACGGCAAGTCAGACTACAAATATGTGCGCACAAAAAGACGGGTCTTCAGGGCCTTTCTGAATAGCTGCAGAGTAGGGAGGGCCCTAAGTTCTATAGGAAGAACATTCCACCACTTGGGTGCCAGGTTGGAAAAGCCTTTGCCTCCCCATCTCGCTTTTCGAATACGCGGGACTGATAGGAGAGCCTTGTTACAAGGGCTATAACAGGACAGGATAGACCCAATTCCTATAGACCTGTTTCTTGCCAGAGCCCTATAAACCAGACACAGGGTTTTAAACAGGATACGATCCTCCATAGGAAGCCAGTGAAGCCGTTTCCTGGCCAAAGTGGCCAAGGTGGCCCGAGGCAGGTCCAGGGCAAATCTAGCCGCTGCGTTCTGGACCACCTGCAAGCGCTGCAGCAGGCTTTTATTCAGTCCCGCATACAGCGCATTGCAGTAGTCCAGACGAGAGCCCACTAGAGCAACTGCCAGTTGTTTCCTAGCCTTCTGCGAAAGATAGTGCCTAATCCTCCTCAGTATGCAAAGGACGCCCCAGCAGGTGGAAATTGTCCTATTTACCTGTTGGCACATACTGAGGGTGGGATCAATCACTACCCCAAGATTTTTAGCAGATGCCGTCGGGACAGGACATGCTCCAAGTGAATCCGGCCACCAATCAGCTGACCAAACCCCCTCCTTACCTCCGAACACCATCACCTCAGTCTTCTCCCCATTCAGTTTCAGCGAATTGTGAATCATCCACTGTCCGACAGCCTCCATACAAGATCTAAAGTTGGAGGCAGTCGGAGAAACCGACTGGGAAAGAGAGACGAGGATCTGAGTATCATCCGCATAGGAGACTACCTCCATCCCAAAAGACCGAATTAGTCTGGCAAGGGGGGTCACATAGATGTTGAAAAGGGTTGGACTTAACGCCGACCCCTGAGGGACCCCACATTGCACAGACAGGGATGGAGATAGAAACCTCCCCAGCTTCACTCTTTGCTCTCGCTTATCGAGGAAAGAGGTAAGTAAAGCTAATGCCTCCCCCCGAACACCAATCTCCCTCAGGCGAGATGTTAGCACTGAGGGAGAAAGGGTATCAAAGGCGGCTGTAAGGTCCAGGAGGATCAGGAGGGAGGTCTGTCCCCCATCCACGCACATACGGATATTATCCAGTACTATGGTGAGGGCAGACTCTGTACTATGTTCCCTCCTGAATCCATGCTGGGAAGGATCCAAACAGCCAGAATTTTCTATGGTCTGCGAACCAAGATCACACCAGGAAGTCCTGGAGAACAGAACAGCAAAGAAGCTGTCTCTCCGGACTTGACCGTCCAGGCAGTAGTGCTTGGTGAACGTGTGCAGAAAGGCCCACATAGCTGCCTGACAGAAGCCATTTAGAGGAACGCCTCGTCCCAGAGCAGTAGTGGCTGCTGTCGCCCTGGTGAAATAGGCGCCCAGCCCCACTGGAGACTTCTTCACCAGAGAATAGAAGGCTTTGATACACAAAACGACCCATCAGGAGACAGTTCGCTTGTGTATGGCCCGACATTTCTTGGCGCCCGCTCACCCCACAAAAAGCTGGTCATCCACCCGGAACGGTTGGGTGAGATCCAGATCAAAGGAAAGCACACGTTTTGGGTCCAGACGGTGGAGAGGAGGCAGAAAGAAGGTGGGCAAAGTGATGGCCTGCCCGATGTGAAAGGCAGTGACAACCTCGGGCAGGAAGGATGGACGGGTCCTAGGGACAACTTTGTCTGGATGCACAGATAGAAAAGGAGGCTTTGAAGAAAGCGCCTGGAGCTCACTCACTCGTATGGCAGACGTGATGGCTACCAGGAATGCAGTTTTGAGAGTTAAAAGCCTCAAAGGACAGTTGTGAAGTGGCTCAAAGGGAGCACACATTAAATAAGTTAAAACCGAGTTCAAGTCCCACTGAGGCATAACAAAGGGAATAGGAGAAAAGAGATGAGTTATGCCTTTCAAGAAACGAACAACCGGGGACTTGAAAAGAGAAGGCAGATCTGGAAGCCAAAGAAAAGTAGAGACGGCTGAGAGATAGCCCTTGATAGTGCCCAGAGCAGATGCTGGGCCAAAGAAAGGAGGAAAAAGAGAACCTCAGAAAGAGGGGCAGAGAGGGGATCCACAGCCTTTGCTGTGCACCAAGCCACAAATTTGTTCCATCAGCAGGCGTATACAGTTTTAGTGGAGGGACATCTGGCTGCTAAGATTACATCGCAGACTTCGGGAGGCAGGTCGAATGACGTCAATTGCCACAGCTCAATCTTCACGCAAGGCGGTGGAAGCTGGACAGGTTCTGGTGGAAGTCCGCCCCCTGTTTCTACGAAAGACGATCCTCCCGAAGTGGCAGACGCATCAGAGGATCAATGGCCATGTTGAGCAGCTTGGGGTACCAGACTCTTCATGCCCAATCCGGAGCCACAAGGTTGACTTGGGCCCGGTTGCACCTGATCTTCTTCAGCACTCTGTGCAGTAGAGATATAGGCGTACAACAGACTTCAACTCCACTCGCGATGAAAAGCGTTGCCGAGCAAGTGCCACCTTCTAAATTCCAACGCGCAGAATTGCTGACATTGTGCGTTCTCTTCGGTGACTAATAGATCTAACCAAGGCTCTCCCCACTGTAGAAAGAGACCTTCCGCCACCTCCAAGTGAATGCGGCATTCGTGATCCATCATGCAACTGCAGCTGAGTTCGTCGGCCCTGGCGTTCAGGGAACCCGCCGGGTGTTGACCCACCAGAGATATGCCCTGATGTACCAGCCATGTCCAGAGGCGGAGGGCCTCCTGACATAGGGTCCATGGCCCCACCCGCCCTGTTTGTTGCAGTACCATATGGCGTTGGTGTTGTCGGTGAACACCTGCACTACTCTTCCCCGGACAGAGGGAAGAAATGCCTTCAGTGCAAGACGGATCGCCCAGAGCTCTTCACGGTTGATATGGAGACCGGACTCTGCTGAAGACCAGAGGCCTCTTATGTCCGCCTCTCCCATGTGGCTGCCCCATCCCAGAAGGGATGCGTCAGTCACCACTGTGTGCTCTGGTTGAGGAAGGGAGAGGGATCTGCCATTGACCCAATCCTGGTTCGTGAGCCACCGCTGAAGTTGCTGTGCAGTGCCCTCCGAGATCTAAACGCTATCGGACAGATTTCCCTGATGCTGCACCCACTGGAACTTCAGGTCCCACTGCAGATCCCGCATATGCCACCTGGCAAGATCGACCGGCAGGATATAGGAGGCCATGGGCCCAGCCAACTCAGGCTCATCCTGACAGAAACCCGGGATAGAGACTGAAAGATCATCGAGATAGCGAAAGATTGAAACCCATGATCTGCATAGGTGAGCTGCGACCACCGCCTTCACTTTCGAGAACACCCGAGGAGTGCTGGTAAAGCCAAGGGGGAGCACAATGAACTGAAAATGCTTGTGGCTTACCGTGAACCTCCGGTAACGCTGGTGGGCCGGCAGAATGGGGATGTGAAAATAGGCGTCCTGCAAGTCCAACGCTACCATCTAGTCTTGCGGGTCGAGGGCAGACAAGACCAAAGCAAGCGTCAACATCTTGAACTCCTTCCGGAGGAAGCGGTTGATGTTCCTTAGATCCAAGATAGGGCACAGGCCCTTGTCCTTCTTGGGAACCAGAAAGTAGTGGGAATAACAACTACGACCTACTGCTGGGACAGGAATGCGCTCAATGGCTCCCTTGGCCAAGAGAGCTGTAACTTCCTGATGGAGAAGGGCCAGATGATCCTCCGACATACGGTGGTATTGCGGTGGCATGGCTGGAGAGGTAGCCTCGAAGGGGATGGAGTACCCCCTTCAGACTATCTGCAAAACCCAAGTGTCCGACATGATGGTGCGCCAGTTGGGGAGGAGATGGCGAATCCTGACACCCACTGGCGTTTGGTGTGCCTGGAACGTGAGACTAGGAAGGTTTGGAGGCTGCTGCAGAGGGGGGGTTGTGGACTGGCCCGCCCGCTGGCCAACAAAGGTTGGGTAACTTGCTGCGGCCTGTGGCTCTGGGCGGGATGTAGCGGGACACCCTTTCCATAGCCACAAAAGGGGCGAAAAGCGCACTGCGCAGGGAAGCTGGAGAGGCCCAAGGACTTGTCCGTAGCCAGCGAGTCCTTGAAACGTTCTAAAGAGTTGTGCGCTTTGTTGCCGAAAAGGCGACTGCAATCAAAGGGCATGTCCATGAAGGTATTCTGGACATCCCCCGAAAAGTGAGTGGATCTCATCCAGGCGTAGGGTCGAAGAGCTACTGATGTATGCTGAAAGGAATCATTTGCCAGGTTGGCAGCTCACCATTGCTTCTAGCGCTGCGTGGTCAGCGAGTTTCGTTTTTTAACTGCCCGTTTTGCATCTTTGTTTGCTTTTAGTTTATTTTCCCCTGCTTTTAGCTGGAGGTGTCCTCTTACCTGCACATTAATTGTTTATTCACCGCTGCTCGAGCGGGTCCGGTTCCGGGGTTGTTGGGGTTCTGTCGAGTTTGCCATTTGGGTGCCATTTTGGGAAGGGCATTGACGCTTTCACAGCGCCATATTGAGCGTCCTGGTGGGGCGGTTTGCACTTCACCTGGAGGCACTATTTAAGGCGGTCCTCTCTGTTATTTCGCCCTGAAAGGAATCATTTGCCAGGTTGGCAGCTCACCATTGCTTCTAGCGCTGCGTGGTCAGCGCGTTTCGTGTTTTAACTGCCCGTTTTGCATTTTTGTTTGTTTTTAGTTTATTTTCCCCTGCTTTTAGCTGGAGGTGTCCTCTTACCTGCACATTAATTGTTTATACACCGCTGCTCGAGCGGGTCCGGTTCCGGGGTTGTTGGGGTTCAGCCGAGTTTCCCATTTGGGCGCCATTTTGGGAAGGGCATCGACGCTTTCACAGCGCCATATTGAGCGTCCTGGTGGGGCGGTTTGCACCTCACCTGGAGGCACTATTTAAACCAGTCTTCCGAGCGCAGTGGGATCGCGCAGCGGGTCGGCCTTCGCTTTGCCTGAGTCTTGCCAGAGTCCTGCCCGTCTGCGCCCGTCAGCGTCCCGGAGGCGGCGGAGTGGCGGACGGGTTTGGTGCCTTAGGGCTCTCTGTAGCTGTCAGGAGGATGGTATACTATTCGTCGCAGGAACTTTGCTCCTTGCAAAAGGTTTCCTGTGCTTGTCGTACAGTTTTTCCCGGATGCTATAGGGGTAAGAGGCTATGCCCGGGATGTGGCTGGACACCCGGCTACGCTCCGGTTGCGTCACCACAGAGGGAAGAGGATAGAACTAACCGCATCGCTGCTGCGGTGATTTTTCCCCTACGCGGCTTTTTTTCAAAAGCTGCGTTAGATGACGAGCTCAGCTCGTCATCCGCACATGCCCCCCGTGGCTGATGACGAGCTGAGCTCGTCATCAGCATCGAAGGGGTTAAACATCTCTGCCTACTTCTAAATACCAGATCTGTGTGCAGACACGCCTTGGAGATCTTTGACCTCCTTGCTACGGAACAACCATTATGTCTGATGCTAACAGAAACGTGGTTGGGTGAATCATCCAATCCGGATATCTTGACGGCTATTCCATCAGATTATAATATCTTCCGCCAAGATAGACTGAAGGGGAGGGGAGGTGGGGTGGCTCTTGTCGTGAATAAGCGGGCTGCTTGTTCTATCATCCCGATGGAAACTATCACAGGTTCTGAGTCCCTGGCATTCTCCATTACTCTGGCTCCCCATCAAGCTCTCAAAGGGCTGCTGGTCTATAGACCCCCTGGCCCAACGGGATCTTTTTTTGATGAACTTCAGGCAGCTGTGGCAGGGCTAGCTTTGAGGGCGGAGCATTGTGTGTTGGTGGGAGATTTCAACTTCCATATGGGTGAGGGTGAGGATCCAGATGTGAACAAGCTATTCGATATCACGGCTCCCCTTGGTTTGGTGCCTTTTCTTTTTGGCCCCATACATAACAAGGGTCACACTCTGGATCAGGTCTTCTCCACTGCCCCATTGGAGGACATAGAGCTTGTCCCGGTGCTTTGGTCCGACCACAAGCTGGCCAGGTTCTGCATACGGGGCAGGGAGAAACTGCCTAGCACTGTGCCCAGACCACCGGGATCTGTCTCTAGGGCACTCCATCGTGTGACTCCTGAGATGCTAGCCCATGCCTTTCTTGACCATCCGTGTCCCCTCTCAGGTGACTTTGAGCAGGATGTGGACTCTCTGCAGCTGTGGCTGACCGATAGGCTGAATGATTTAGCCCCCATGTCGGCATCTCGGGCTATATCTAAGCGGATTTCTGCTCCGTGGTTTACGGAAGCATTGTTCGCCTCCCGCCGCCAGTGCAAGGTGGCTGAGAGGGCCTGGCGCTCTCAGTACGACCCGATGGCCAGACTTGCTTATAGGACTGCAATTAAAGCCTATCACCGTGATATCCTTCGCGAGAAAAAGGACTACTTGGCGAGGAGGATTGAGGCAGCCTCCAATTCTTGCAAGGAGATCTTTACTGTTGTGAGGGAGTTTATAACCCCTAGATCTAATCTCCCTCAAACCGCTCCCTCTGTGTCATGGGCCTGTGATCTTGCAAAGTTTTTTACGGACAAGATTAAACTGATCCAGGACTCCTTCTCTGGGAGGTTCATCCCAGCAGTGGGGTTGGGTCAGATCCATCGCCCACCCCGGATTCTGCCCTGTCTATCTTTCCGCCTATCTCTCCTTCCACATCATTGGCACTTCTGGCCAACCTTAAATCAGGGTCGCCGCTAGACCCCTGCCCGGCCAAATTTTTGGCGAGGATGGCGGATGTGGTAAACCCACTGGTAAATCCACTCTTGAACCGCTCTTTGAGAGAGGGGATGGTCCCGCAGGCTTGGAAGCGGGCAATGGTGATCCCCCTCCTCAAAAAGCCGGGCTTAGACCCCGAGGTGTTGGCCAATTATAGGCCTATATCGCTCCTTCCAGCGTTGGCATAAATTACGGAAAAGCACGTACACAGCGTGCTCTCTGTTTTTCTGGAGACTAACGATCTGCTGCACTCCTCTCAATCCGGCTTCCGGCCCTATTTAAGTACCGAGAGGGCGCTTTTAGAAGTGTCTGAGGCCATCAAGGAGGTTCTGGACTCTGGAGGTAAAGCCATGCTTGATCTGTCGGCGGCCTTTGACACCGTCCCCCATGAGGGGCTCCTCGCCAGACTTTATAACATCGGTCTGAGGAGGACGGTGTTCAGCTGGTTTACATCTTTCTTAGCTGGCCGTCGACAAACGGTCTGGGTCCCCCCTAGATCCGCTGAGATGCCGCCACTGGGAGTCGGAGTTCCGCAGGGTTCTGTGTTGAGCCCAACTCTTTTTAACATCTTTATGACCCCTTTGGCGGCACTGGTGGAGTCTTTTGGGGCCCAGATTGTTTCCTACGCCGATGACACCCAGCTTCTCGTCACGTGTAGGAAAGGTGAGGACTTCGATGGAGAGAGCATTCGGGATTGTCTCGGGCGGTTTTCAACTGGTTTCAGCAGAACAGCCTTAAATGTAACTCTGACAAGTCGGAGGTGCTGTTCTTTGGCTGTACCACGGACCCTGATTGGCAGGCATGGTGGCCGACTGATATGTTTCTTCCTGCTCAGGCATCCCAGGTGGCAAAAAACCTGGGAGTCAAGATCGATAATAGTCTGACGATGAGATCTCAGATCCTCGGCCTCATGGGCACATGTTTCGGCATTCTTAAGATGCTCCGGAGGTTTCTCCCTCTGCTCACTGAAGAGCATAGGAAGATCACGGTGCAAGCCCTGATTGGCTCTAGACTGGACTATGCCAACGTTCTCTATCTGGGACTCCCGGATTATCTTGTGCAGCGTTTACAGGTCGTGTAGAATTCTGCGGCGCGTGCCATTTTTGGCCTCCGCAGGCGAGCCAGAGTGTCCGGCCTTCTACAGTCGCTCCATTGGCTGCCTATCCGGAAGCGGATAGTTTTTAAGGCGCTGACCCTGGCCCATAAAGCGCTCTTCGGTTCGGGAGCAAAATATCTCCAACGCAGGCTTGTTTTTTATCGCCCTACCAGAGCTCTGCGTTCTGAATCTTTGTCTCTTGCGGTGGTCCCCCGAGTTAGGAAGGCCCGTATTGGGGGGCGCTCCTTTAGTTTGAGGGCGCCCCAGCTTTGGAACACTCTGCCACTGGCCTTACGCAGCACCTCTAATCTGCTGTCTATTAGGAAAGGCCTAAAAACTTGGCTTTTTACCCTCTAGTTATGTTATCTTGCTGTTTCCGAATGTCTTCATGTGTTATGTTTTCTTTTTATGAGCTGCCAATATAAAGCGCCGGGACACTCCTTCGGAGTAGCCGTGCGCTATAGAAATTAAATATAACATAACATAACATATGTAGAAATCATTCTTCCCAGACAGTTGGCAGTATCCAGCCCACAACGGATGGTAAGCTTGGCCGCATCCCTCCCGGCGGCAACAGCCTGGGAGAGCACTGTCAGGGCCTCCTCCAGACACTGAGGCAGCACCTGCGCAACCGAGTTCCACACAGAGTAGGAATAACGGCCCAAAACATGGGGTGTTTACCTACTACAGTCCCAAGCTGGCAGAAGAGAAAATCTTCTTTCCAAGATGATCCTGCTTCTTGGATTCCCTTTCCGGTGGAGCGGTATGGAATGCGCTTTTGGAAGTAGAGGCTTAGACGACCAAGCTCTAAGGGGTGAGGTGTTGGGAAAGGAAAGTGGGGTCGCCCGGTGCCAGGTGGTGGCGTCGGGCAATCATCCTATTCTCGGGAGCCCACGTGTTGGGCCTGGACCAGGTGCCCAAAAGGACGTCAGTAAGAGCTTCATTGAACGGAAGCAGAGGCTCCGAAGGGCTCTCCGCCGGCTGAAGCACCTCAGTCAGGAAGTTAGTCCTGACTGCCACGGTAGTGAGTTCAAGGTTGAGAGCCTCAGCTGCCCTACGCAACACTACTGCGTACGAAGCTCTGTCCTCTGTAGCCCTGGTAGGAGGAGACAACATGCCAAGGTCAGGAGAGGTGTCCAGACCACTTGGCATCCCCCAGTTCCTCTCTCCAGTCCTGTTCACTGTTCAACTGGTCAGTCAGAGTGTCACATGACCCCTCCCAGTCCTCCTCTCCATCCTCTGGGTGCCAATCAGGTCGAAAAGGGACCCCAGGAGTGAACAGGGGCACAAAGACCCCTCTTGGCGCCGGGTCCATGTCGGGATGGAGGCCGGGGTCGACGCCGGCCAGAGGGCTAACCGGCGTCGAATGCGGTAATGGTGCTGGAGGAAGCGGCACTGGTAGAGGTGTAATCAGGTCGAACAGGCTGATCTGGATCCAGGCCAGGATCCAAGGGGGGCCTGCGGCGCCGGAGTCGTCGGCGGTGAAGGCCTAGGCCTTCCAACCGAGTCCGTGGGGCCCGAAGGCATGCCGGCAGGTTCGGGCTTCCCAAAGATGGCATGCATCACCTCGTAGAACGTACAAAGCTAGGCGGGAGTCGCACCAGGTCCCGGGAAGGGAGGGAAACACGGAGTCGACTCTTAGGGCTCCGCACGACCGACGAGGAGAAGTCGAATAGCGTCGATGCTTCTTCGACTTCTTCTTATGCTTCGACTTACCTGACCCGGAGTGCGAATTCGATGACTTGGATGAATGGTGGTGGTTCCGTGACCGGTCCCTGGACCTCCCTCGTGACCGGTGCCGACCTGACTGCTGACGCACAAGCAGCTTTTGGAACCTCTCCCGCAAAGCCTTTGGCGCCATCACCGGCAGTCTGAGCACGACTTAGGGTTGTGCTTGCGCTCCAGGCAAAAGAGGCACACGCTGTGCGGATCCGTCACCGACATCAGTTGGTGACAGAAACCGCATGCCCTAAAGCCGGGCATCCTTCGTGCACCAGGAGTCGATGGACTCAAAAAAGGAAGACGGTAAAAGTCGGGAAAAAGTCAGTCAAAAAGTGACTGAAGGCACCGCTCTTCCCGGATCTGCGCTGGCTGGCACGGAAAAAGAAAGAACTGACGTCAGTGCTCGAGGGTGGTGTCTAAGTAGCTGTTGCGACGTCATTCCGGCGACAATGCCAACGACTAACACGGAGCCTTCCGACGCCACCTTCCGTCACGCAGAGGTACTACTGATGAAAAACTTTACGGATCCAGTCTGACGTCTGGGGGTAAGTCTAAGGTAGGGAATCTATAACTAACATGTTTCTTTCAGATTAAACTACTAATAGCCATACCATACGTCAGGGCCTACTACTGGTCCTTCCAGATGGTGTGTATTAACGACTGCGTCTTCACTGATAGGTCAGCATCCCGGCATACCGGTTGGACAGAGTGGCGATGGGACCTGGAGGCTACCCCTTTCTCCGATACTGCAGCCCAAAACTGAAAGACCTAATGCCTCACTCTAAAACGATGTTAAGAGTGTGGCAGGCAGCCATCAAATGCCTGGGGTGGTAGTGGAGGTGACAGGGATGACCTCAGTTTGGTATAGTGACCATCTGGCAGGAGTGGGCCAACTCAAAGATTTTGAGAAGTTGAGATTGCTGGGTCTGGACAGACTGGGGGATGTTTGGACAGGACACATTACAAAAAGCTACAAGAGGAATTTGAAATGGGGCAGGGAGAATGGCTTAGATACCTCTAACTGGGACATGCCCTAAGGGTCTGTATACGGGAAGGGGAAGCCCTAGTAGATGCCTCTCTGTTAGAAGATAGGCTACTCACGGACCTGATGAGTGAAAAGGCAATTTAACTAATATACCAAAAAATCCTTAACAATTCCCCGACTCGGTCACAGCATTAAGGACCGCCTTGGAGGGCGACATACCAGGGATAGCTACCCCATGGATCAGCCTCTAGCCCCCTCCATCTCGAAATCCATTCCCATACCCGATGCCTCCGCCAGCCCCAGAGGATGTGAGACACAACTGGTGTCCATTGATCTCCTGGACAGTCACAACTCTTGCTCTTCTTGGTCCAAATCTAACAAGGTTCAGCCGAGACAAATAAATTCCATCCTGCACAATTTCGACAACCTCACCCGTGTGAACATCACCCAGACTCCTTCCCCCATCCACTATGACTTAAATGTGTACTACATAATTGCAGATCAGCCAGTAAACATGCCTAGAATATCTTTGACCTCATCCAACACAATGATTTAGACATTATCATCATCACTGAAACTTGGCTAAATCCCCCTTCCACTCCTATCTTAGACCTCCTAGTACCTCCTACTCATGACATAATTAGGCTAGCCAGAGCTCTGAAGTTGGGCGGTGGCCTTGCCTGTATTCACAGGAACACACTCTTGATTTCTCACTTGGAGTCCTCTGCGCCTTCCTCCAATGAATACCTGTGTCTCAGCATCTCAAGTAAGAACCTACCGGTTTTGCAAACTTCACACCTTTTACCACCCCCCGGGTGACAATCTCCCCTTCATTGAGCAACTAATGGAAATCATCACTAGCAATGTCAACTCAGCAGTTGCCCAAATCTTCCTCGGTGATTTCAACCTTCACTGGTCTAACCCCAACAACTCCAATGTATCTTGCCTTAAATCATTCTCAAATTATCAAGATCTGACTCAGCACTGCGATCAACCAACTCCTATTAAAGGATAAACTCTAGACCTCATCATCTCTAAAGAGCAGGCCATCACCCTAGATTCCATTACCCCTTGTGATTGGTCCAACCACCATAGCATCCTCTTTTACATTAACATGGAGGTGTTGATGAGGAAGGCTCAACCATTGAAATGAAAGATCTGGAAAAGAAACCTCCGATCAATAAACTCTGACGATCTAGCTGCCCAATGTAAATCTGCCCTCTCCTCCCAAGCTGACTTGGTCGAGGTGCAATCACTCACCGACGCCTACAATTTGACAGTCACCAACATCATGGATGACATTGCTCCACTCCAACATAAAAATGCCTCAAGAAAATATCCAGACCGTGGTAGAATAACAACTTAAACACAGAACAACGCAACCTTAGGGCAGTTGAACGTTCCTGGCGATCCAATCCCTCCTCAGACCAACTAAACCTCCTTAGAGATGTCAGGAGCCTCTACAACAAACAAATCAAGAGTGCCAAGGCTGACTACTTCGGACACCAACTGGATCAAGCAGAAAACCGTCCCAAGAAACTGTTTGAATTGGTCAAACAGCAATCAGTCGTTGGTCCAAACTATGCTGAACCTGGTGGCAGCCCACCCTCATGCGACACATTTGCCGCTTTTTTCTTGGAGAAATCAAGACTCATTTCTGCTGACCTCGCCTCTAAGAAGGCTCTATTGCCTTCCTCAAGTGCCGCCTCCCCCCCTGACCACTTTGAATAGGGCAAAACACCAAGAACAATCCGTCATGGGGCACCTTTACCCCATTTAGTGAAACTAACATCCACAAGATTCTTCAGAATATCAACCCTTCCAACCACTTCAGTGGCCCGTTGCCCCTGGCCATCGTCAAAGAAATCAAGAATGCACTCATCCCCAGCTGGATAAGGATTGCAAACCCTTCTCTTTCACGAGGCACAATGCCCAATTGCTTAAAAGCAGCTCAGGTATCACCTATTCTAAAAACAACTTACGCTGACAAATCTGATATCAATAATTTCCACCACATTTCCAACATCCTCACCCTAACATAACTTCTAGAAAAATGTGTACAATCTCAACTTTGTGCTCACATAGAGAATTATCAACTCTTAGACCAGCATCAGTCTGGTTTTAGGAAGGGGCACAACACCGAATCGGCTCTCACTCACGTTATGGATGACATTTTAAAAATGCTTGATAAAAACGGATCCTGCTTCCTGATTCTTTTTGACCTTTCCTCCGCATTCAACACGGTTAATCATGACAAACTCCTATCCATCCTGCAAAACAGAATGGGTTTTTCTGATCAGACGCTACAATGGTTCTTGTCTTTCCTGCATTACAGATCACAAAGAGTCAATGCAAACCACTCTCTCTCCCAGCCCTCTCCTGTACTCATGGAGGTCACTCAAGGGTCCGCTCTATCTCCTATCCTCTTCATCCTTTTCCTGTAAACTCTCTCTAACTCATTGACCTCCATGGACATTCTCTTTCACATGTATGCGGACGACACGCAACTCTATTTGAAAATCTCAAACCTGGAAACATCATCTCTCTCAACACTACCCTAATGTCTACTCAAAACTGGTTACCGGAGAATCCTCTCCTGCTTAACTCTTCCAAAACGGAATTCATGCTCATCTCCCCTCCGAACCACATCCCAAAGCTAGACCTATGGCTGAGGTACCTCACTGCTTTCAATTGCATTACTCTTATCACAGACTCAGCCAAATCTCTTGGAGTCACCATGGACAAGCACCGGAATATGAAAAATCATATCAGCAATGTATGTAAGGGAGCAAACGTGTTGAGGTCACTCAGAAATATCAAACCTTTAGTTCCACTGAATGATTTCAAGCAGGTGGTCCAAGCGCTTTTCTTGCCGTGGCTAGACTACGGCAGTGCTATCCTCTGTAGCCTTTCCAAATACGCCCTGGCTCTACTAAGTCATCACTGAACGCGGCGGCTCAACTGGTCACAGGCACCAAACAATATGAACAGAAATCCCAGTCTTAAATCTCTCAAATGGCTGCCCTACGAAGCACAAATTCAGTTAAAGATTGCCGTTCTGGCGCATGAAGCCCTTCACTTTAATACTCCCAGGTACCTTGCGCCAAAACTTGAACTATCCTGTGGTTTAAGAACCTCAAGAAGCGCCACTACCTTCCTCTTCAAACCACTCATCTGTAGAAATTAGATTTTTATTAGTCTCACTGGTGCAGGGGCACCCTTCTTGTCTACAGGTTCAATAAATGAGGATCAACACTGGAGTGGAAATAAACACAAATATTATATTATATCTCATGAGATGGCTCCGTCATACAGATACTACAAGTGCCTTCGAGGGAACGAACTAGAACAGCTTGTGGTCTGCCTTTTATACAATCTAGGCACCATAGGAGTTCCTCAGAAAACCCCCATAGTCATGGTTACATCACACTTTACATGCCCCAAAGATATGGAACTCTTTTCCACCGGAAGTACGCAGAGTCTCTTCAACTAAGGCTTTCAATTTGGAAGCTAAACAATTCCTGAAGAACAAATTCCTACCCTGAGAGGGATAGGCTCAGTTGTTCGTTGTCATAGTTCCCACTATTATGGTACAAATAGTTGTAACGGCTATTCTTTAATGCACACTGTGACCCCCGCCTCATTGCCCGTGTACACCTGCTTATTGTGTTACCCTCCTGGGCGCAATTGTCCCGCATTCTGAAACTATTCCAGTCTTTTTTTTTTTCTCTTTCTACTGGATTTTGATTTTGCATTTATGTTCTTCCTCCCATCATATTGTAAAGCGCTCTGATATCCTTCGGGATCTTGTTCGCGCTATAAAAAACTTTATAAATAAATAAATAAATAGGGAATATAGAGGATGAGGAATGGATGGAAGCACTTCAGGGCCCCCCAGAAGTAGCATTCCATGCCAGATTCCGTTTGATCCAACTAAAGGTCCTACATCAGGTTTACTATCTCAGGTGACTACTTCACAGAATGGGCCCAGCAGAGAGTGGCTTCTGCCACAGGGGCTGCGGACAAGACGGTACCTTCCTACATATACTGTGGGAATGTCCGAAAGATATAAAGTTATTGGACAAAAATAAGAGATACCATGGCCGGGGTGGCGGGAGTGGAGATCCTCTTAGGACCCAAGTGGTTTCTGTCAATTATTTCAGGAGAGGAGGACTGGCCTAAGTATATTAGAACATGGTTGACCCTGGCCACGGTGATCGCTAAGCGCAATATAGTAAAACATTGGGGAGCAGTACCACTCCCAAAATGTCAGAGTGGAAAACTGACCTGGACTTGTGCCAACAAGCAGAACAGACTATATACAAGGCCAGGGGTTGTCTACCGAAATGGGAAAAAGTGTGTGGTCTTTGGTGAGCGTATCGTGGTCTGTAGGCCTGGAGGGGGGGGGGAGGCTTTATTATATGTAAAATAATGATTATTTTGATATGAACCTCGTCCGTTTATCCTCCTGTAACCGAAGAAAGATTCAAACATTTGTGATCCATAATGTATCTGCCAAGTAATTTACTGAGCACAAAATAATAAAAAGGTTTAAAAACAAAAAACAAAAGAACCAAATGATATATATGTTGGGAACAGGTGCAGGTAGCCTAAGAAAGTTGTCATGGCAGGTAATGCTTCTCCCCAAACTTGCTTAATATGTGGGCAGTCCCACCAGATATGTTTGAAGTCACCTAGCATTTTTCTACCCCTCCAAAAATAAGCATTTGCCTGGTGGAGAATTCCTGCAGTTTGGTTGGATATAGGTACCATTCAAAAAATACTTTGTTGAGTTTCTCTTCGTGAGGTTACTAGGTGTGTACATTTTGATATCCCACCATAGAGTGCCCTAGGGTATCCCTACTACGTTTTTCCCTAATATAAAAAAGGTTGTAAAATGGTGAGCCTGCATGCTGGAAAACGCTTTATAGAAGTTAGCTGTATAACCATATGAGCCTGGAGCTTTATGCAGCTTTAATGATTTGATTGCTACTGTTAATTCTTGAATGGTTATTGGAGAATCGAGGGATTCTCTGTCCCAGAGAGCTGCAGAAGATTAAGCATCTCTAAATATTTTGACTGGTCTCCTTCATCCATGGAATCTCTACGATATAGAGTAGTGTGGTATTCCGAAAAGGCGTCTAGTTTGCTGCTCTCATTTCTAGAAATTGCCCGGGACAGAGCGGATACCTATATAAATATGTTCCAATTTGCGTTTAGCTGCCTGATTAAGACAGACCCAAGTGTGTTACCATGATCTCAATTAGTTTTTCTGAGGCTCAAAAGACTAAGTTCTGTCTTCTTCAGAGTTGTGACAATTGATTTCCCTTTCAATTACATAACTGTTTTCTGTAGAGTTCTTGTGGATTTGCTTGTGCCTCCTTTCTGCTTGCACTAGCTCATCTTCCAATAGAGTAATTCTTTGTTTTTTTATGTTGACTAGTGGAACTACCTATACTTCTCATAGGAATGCCTGAAAGACATCCTTAGTGCACACCCACCAATTGTAATCCGGGAGTTATCATGGAAAAATTCTCAAGTATGCTCATCTTTTAATACCGGATCCCTCAGCAGAGCTGAATTAAAAATCCAGTGGCATCCTGAGAGTGGAGGAGCTCCATATCCAGGTCTACCCATTTGGGGCTTGGTTAGAGTTTATAATTGGTCCACTCTTGGTGTCATCACTTTGAGACATGAGAGCATTACTGAGTAGCACAATCTATTCTACAGTATGACCGGTGTATCTAAGAGACAAAGGAGCAATAATATTGGTTTGTATGCTCTACTCTCCAGGTTCAGTATTTTTGAAAAGGCTACTCTACTGAGGGAGAGAAAACTTCCATTAATATTATGACGCCAGCAGCGAATCCCACTAGCTCAATAATGAAGTGTATAAGAAATGCATTCTGGCCTGTGTTGAAAGCATATACAGTTGTAATAGTAAGTTGCCTGCCATGTAATAAACCATAACATATTTTCCTTCTTTATCTGTTCTGTGGATATGGGGCTTAAAGTTTATGGTTTAAATCTTTTATTGAGATTTTACGAACGAATAACTTATCCGACATACCAAGGCATACAAGATGACAAGGGCGGTGAGAGCCCTGAGCGGCTGATATACTTAAGCAGAGGAGTCGGAACAAACCATCAAAATACAATGACATAAAAATGAAACTTACTCTATCCCCCCACCGCCTCCCCTTCCCTCGTCCACCGGGGCAATATATGTGGCGGGAGCTAGCAGAGTCAGCGAATGGGTAGGAAATGATGGCACTGGCGGTTGCTGGTCGGAGAGACGCAGGAGTCGTAAAATAACTAGGGCAGGTGAGTTCTCGAAATTCGGAAGCTAGAAGGGACAAGAATGATTGCCAGAGCTCTCCGAAGGTGGACCCCTTTCCAGCCAGTGTAAGAGACATCTTCTCCATTCACAAAACATGCCAGAGTCGTTGCAGCCAGCCCTTGTGTGTGGGGATCTGATAGGTGCGCCGATGTGTGAGAATATTCTGAGCCGCTGCAACTAGAGTGATTGCGATTAAGCGGCCTCTGCGGGATTTAAGTGGGTATGTCAAGGGGTTCGGGAGACCTAGTAGGACGTAAGCGGGAAACTTCGGTATTTGTGTGTCCAAATGTTTGTCCACCTCATCGAGGACTTGAGTCCAGTACTCTTGTAGATGTTCACAGTCCCAGAGAAGGTGCACCTAGGTGCCAAGTATCCCACATCCTCGCCAACAGTCCGCGCTTTGTTGTGGCCCACCGAATGGTTGCGCGCAGGGGTGTAGTACCAATAAGTGGCTATTTTCGTCATCGTCTCGGTCAGTCCTGTATGGTAGGCGGAATGGCGAGCCCTGTAATACACACCCTCCCATTCCTTATGACTGAGCGGCCTCCCTAGATCGCGCTCCCAGTGAGCCCGCCTAGCACTGTACATGTGTGTGCCCCTGGTCAAGAGCATTTTATACGAGTCAGAGATGAGTTTCCAGTCCAATGTCCTTGTGAGAAGCGAATTTTCGTATGTGGAGAGGTGACTGTAAGCATGTGGATGTGTGGGTGTAGTGCCCAGTGTCGGATCTGGAGGTATCAAAGTCGCTCGGCCTCAGTGATCCCGTACTCTGATTTGACCTGCTCGAATGATAGGATCTCGTCCACATAACCCTCTGAAGGGGAGTGGCGGCCACAGCGCTGTCTTGAAATAGCCCATGTTTCTCCGATTCCAGCTGATTCCATTCAACCAGATAACGCATCTGTGTCGCCTGGAAGTAAAGCTGAAGGTCAGGGATCCCGAGGCTGCCTTCCTCAGCCGAGAGGACTGCTATAGCGTGCTTCAACCCGGGTTTGCGGCCCTGCCATATGAATTGTGCAGGTTCAGATTGGGTCTGCCAGATCCAACCAGCGGGAGGGAGGATGGGCAGGGTTTGGAATATGTATAAAATCCGGGGTAATATAGTCATTTTGGTGGCCGCCACTCTGCCAAGCCATGAGAGCCGGTAGTGTTTAAATTGACCCAGTTCTTTGCGAATACGTGATCGCAATTAAGCATAGTTGATAGCCACAGTAGCTGGAATGGAGGATGCCAATTGGATCCCTAGATAGGGGACCGAGTCGTCCGACCACTGAGCAGAGTGCTGTACCTGGAGATACGCCCGGTTAGAAGGTTGACAGTCAGAGGTCCAGTGCCACGGACTTGTCCATACTGACTTTAAAGCCCGAGGCATGCCGAAAGCGTTCCAGTTCCAGAAAGCTGGCTCACAGCGCCAACATCAGGTTTGATAGTGAGATCAACACATCATCCGCGTATAAACTGATAGTGTGGACATCACCTACAAACTTGATCCCTGTTATTAGGGGGTATGTCTGATTTGCTGAGCCAAAAGCTCCATATAGAGCGCAAAACGGAAGGGCGAAAGGGGACACCCCTGTCAGTTACCCCTACCTATCGAGAAGCGGGTCGATGTATGACCGTTTACTCGGACCGTGGCTGTGGAGAATCATAGCAATTTAAGATGTGTGTTCTAAATTTGTCACCCAGACCCACGCGTGTGAGCACTTGTTCCAAGTAGGGCCAGTGGACCCTATCGAAGGCCTTCTCGGCGTCGATAGTGAGCAGCATGTACTCCACTGACATCCGGGACGCTTTTCAATGAGGTGAAGGGTCCATTTGGTATTATCGCACGTTTGGCGGTGGGGAATAAAGCCTGCTTGGTCCGGGTCTATCAGCCCCGGCATGTAGGGCACTAGACGGGCCGCTAAAATTCCGGTGTACAATTTAATGTCGATGTAAAGGAGGGATATGGGACGATACACTCCACAAGAAGTACAGTCTCTCCCCGGTTTTGGGATCACCACAATGGATGCTTCGAGCATATCTGCAGAGATCGCCCCTGGTGGGGCAAAGGAATTAAAAAGCCTAGTTAAAATTGGAGCGAGGGGCGAGGCCAAGCAATATGGCCGACGGGACGTGAGCTCAGCCAGCTCCCGCCTGACAGACCCAGAAATCCTACAAAACAATCCTGGTCGGGCTTCTAAGGGACTGAGGTGTGGGTCGCAAGATCCCCTCTAACAGCAGGCGCCCCTGGCTGGATGAAAACCCCCGGCGAAAACAGCTACGTCCGCTTGCCGGCTCTGAACGGCATTGCCCCGACCTGCAGCCTACGCGAGGCCGGGGCTTGTGGCCTGGTCGAGCTGGGATCCTGAGCGGGACTCTGCGCTGCGGATTTCCAGGTGCACCGAGGGGATCCCGACGTCGGAGACATTGTCCGGGCCCCCATCTGGGTGCGAGGCGGTGACCAGGAGCCGAAGGGGGCCCTGCGGGGGCAGGAAGCAACTGGAGGGCCTGAGTCGGCCGAATCCCCCTTGCTGCGACTCCTTCTTGAGACTCCCCCAGGGCTACCGGGATCTGCCCCTCCAACGACACCCAAGGGGGTCCCGCAGAGAGAGACTCCGTGCTGTGAGAGGCCCCCGGGCAGGGGAATCGGTGGAGTCCTCGTGCGGCCTGAGGGCCCGGTCCGCGGCCTACGCCTGCCGGAGGCGGACTTTATGGAGGGCGGTCCCGGACTGGAGGCGGAGTGTTGGGCATCTGGGGCAGATCCGTGGCCGCCCATGGCTCGGTGAGGCCTGGGCAAACACCCGCATACGCTGCCACCGGTGACTGGCGACGGACTGGCCCGCTTGCTGTGCTCGGGACCTGAGTGGAGCGGCCCCTGAAGGGCCCTGGATGCTAGCTGGGATTGGAGCTGGCGGGAGGAATACGAGCACCTGCATGCAGGATCTGGAGCTGATCGAAGAGGGGCCCTAACCTATCGCACTACTGTAACCCCCTCCTGGCACGCTGCAGGTGAGGAAGGACACTTCAGGACCCCATACGCCGGAAGGGCCCTGCTGCGGGAGGGTTCCACCACCCCTGCGACCAGGGAAGCAGCTGGAGCCCTCTCTCCCCCTTGAGCATTCATTCCTCCTTTGACTTTGGGGTGATGTGATTGGAGTGGCTGGGCAGCGGTGGGCCCCGTTATTAGACGCCGTGCCTGTGATAAACGGAAGACCTTTGGAGGCTCCTACCCGGGCATCACCGCCCGCAAGACTGGTCGGTGGGGGTGAGAGTTGGTGGCGCAGCAGTGAAGTGACGTACAGGCGTGCCCCGGAATCACGACCCTGGGAGTGTCTGCATAGGTGTAACAGGTCCGGAACTTTGTTTTCCTACCGGTGAGCTGACCCGGCTGCTGGGGGACTTGGCAATACGAAAAGACAGCATGTCACGCTCTACGCAGCCTAACACGATCCCTCCATAGACCACTCTGCCGTCTCAGAGGATCACGCGCCAGATGGGTCAAGAGGACGGGGCGGAGGCCTCCGGTGAGCCCTCCCGGGCGGAACTGTTGGAGGCGATACAAGGCTCCCACACTGCGCTGGAAAGGCAGAACTCACTGCCACAAAGAGTGCCTTGGAGCGTAGGGCCGAGGATGCAGAAGGGAGGGCATGTCGTAGCAACATAAGAGTCCTGGGTGTGCCGGAACGGACCGAGGCAGGCAATGCTGAGCGCTTCCTAGAAAATTGGTTCCGAACGCAGCTGTGTCTACGGGGCCTGTCGGACTTCTTCGTAATCGAAAGGGCCCACCGGGCCTTGGTCCCACCACCGCGCCCTGGAGCTCCTCCGAGAGCACTGATCGCCAAAATACTGAACTATCGTGACAGAGACTGCATCCTGCGGGCGGCGAGGGAAACAGCGAATCTCACCATAGACAACAGTCGGATCTCCATCTACCCGGATTATACTCAGCAAGTCCAGGAGCAGCGGAAGTCCTTCCTGGGGGTCAAACAAAAGCTCCGAGAGATGCAGCTGCAGTACATGCTGCTATATCCAGCTAAACTCAAGGTACTCTCGCAAGGGAAGGCGCATTTCTTCGACTCCCCGGAGGAGGTATGGGAGCTGCTTGAGATCAGAGGGGACGACCTTCTGCCGGGTGAATGAGGTGGCCCCCGGGAGAGGTGGGGGACCCGGCCTCTGCGGAAACCCCACAGCAGACGGAGACGCCAATCTGAGACTGCGGTTCCTGAGGACCCTAGAGTCACGGTAGGAGAGGATGGGGCTATGCGTCTGGCACCATCGACTGCAGTGGATGGCTCGGGGGTCCCAAGCCCACATGGGTCTGAAGAGGTCCTGGTCCCCGACACGTTGCAAACTACAGCGCAGGACATGATCCTCACAGCCCCGGTGATCCCGGAGACCGGGGGAGTTGCATCTACGGAGGAGACGGTGCCGCCCTGAGGTGTTCTGTGGACTGAATGTAAGGTGTGTCAGGCTTATAAGGCCCTTGGGACGACCTTAGTTCCATGCTAGTGGCCGGAAAACCATGAGCCTTGTTCCCTTGTTTAGCCAGGTGGGGCGGTTGGGCTACATCTTACTAGATGGAGCGTGTGTAGGTGAGGGGGGTAACTGTGAGCTGGGGTTAGGCCGCCTAGTTGAGCCTGGCGTGCTCCGCACTGACATTGGGTTCCGTAGGGAGCTGGAAGGTGGGGGGTATTTTCTTGTTCTGTTTTTTGAGAGTGAGTGTTGTATGGGGTGAATGGGGTGGCTGTGTACGTCCCGGCACCAGCAGGGGGAGGGCAGGGTAGCATGTTTTGTTGTTGCTATCGTCTTGCTCTTGGGTGGGGGTGGAGGGGTTTGTTCTAGGGGGTTTGGGGTGAAGGGTAGGTCGGGTGGTGGGTGAGGCTGTTGGGGGGAATCGTAGTAGGCATCCAGTGTATTACAGTTCGGGCCCAGGGGTGGCAGGCCACAGGAAACGGTGCTGGAGGCCCGGCTGGGCGCAACCAACGACTGTGGGATACAAGTTTCTAAGCTGGAACGTGCGGGGGCTGGGCACATGCACTAAGAGACACAGGGTCCTGTCCTTCCTCCGACGGCACGTAGTCTCCATTGCGTGCCTGCAGGAGACCCATCTGACTAATGAGGGTGATCAAAAATTGAGCAAAAAATGGCGGGGACAAGTGTTTCACTCCTCCTTTTCCACTTATGCGAGGGGGGTCCTGATTTGGGTGGCCCCTGGGGTCCCCCTCGCCACCTAGTATGTCGAGGCGGATATTAATGGCCGGTACCTGCTCCTGCGGGGGAAACTGGATGGGAGGGATATCTTGTTGCTGAACTCATACACGCCGCCCAATGTAGACGCCCCTCACTTCTATTCACATCTCCTGGACGCCCCCTTCTCTGGTTTGGGGACTTTAATAGTGTGTTAGATCCAGTTCAGGATAGGCACCCGCCCCGCACAGGCTTGAACCCACGCATGACAGCGCGACTCAGGGAGGTGATGCAAAACATGGGCTTCGGAGACGTGTGGCGCCTGGGTAACCCGACATAAATTGTATACGTGTTATTCTCCTACACACAATACGCATAACCGACTCGACAGGGTTCTTGCAACCAATGTGGACGTGTCTCTTTCATTAACGGTCACGCATCAGGCCCGGTTCCTGTCTGACCACTCGCCGGTGACATGCGTTGCACAGTGGGAGTCCCAGCCCGCCCACCCTCGAAACTGGAGGATGCCGGTGGACCTCTTGCAGGATCAGGTGGGGAGGGATCATGTGGAAACCACCCTGACCAATTACTTAGATCTGAACTGGGTGGGCGGAGACCTTGCCTACTCTACTAAATGGGACGCCCTAAAAGCGGTGATACGCGGCAAATGTATGGGCCTCACTTATGGGGTCCGGAAGCAACTGCTGGGTGAATTGCGAGTAGCAGATGACCTTCTGCGTCGGCCGACGTTGGCAGATCCTGATGACTCAAATCTGGAGTCGGAGCGAGCAGCCTGAGCGTGTGTGCACGATATATTTAGGCTTTCCTGTTTTCAGTCTCTATTTTTGGTAAATTCTGGTGGGGTTTTTTCAGTGTTTTTAATATCTTAAAAAACTGTTGTTGTCAGTGGTTACACATTTTCGCGCCACTAAAAACAACAGAAAAAGTGTTTTTCCGGTATTTATGGAACGTTCTGCTTTTATTATTGCTGGCTTTCTGCACTGAAAGGACATGGTATATAAACAGTGTACTTATAGTATATATGAGGTCCAAATAGATTTTTGCAAATTAATCTTATTGTAGAACACCATACAATACTTCTTCAGTGAGTCTTTGGGTCATGTGCGCGTGCTCTTTCCTTCCCATATAAACTTATGTGAAAAGGCCCTCTCAGCATTCATAGCCCCTTGGGCTGACAACCATCAGCTAAGGGACACAGTTGGGATGACTCTTTCTTTGATGCCACATAAAGCACAAAATTATAAATATTTGCATTTTAGTTCCTGTGCATAACAAAACAGTGCCCCAGAATGATCTAAAAAGTCAATAGCATCCCTCATTAACTCTGAAGATTGTAAAGATGCTTTCAGCATACCATCTAACAAGTGGCAAGGATCTCCTACAGGGAATCACTTCAGCTCAGTTATCAATTTTGACAGGTCATCACACAACTTTTTTATATACGTAGCTGAATCACTGCAAATACAAACAATATCACTCCAATCTTTGTTGAACTTGGAAAGAACATTTTTTGCAGAGCATTACAAGTTAGACTGCGTTCCATGTTTTCCAAAAGTCTGGTGTCATGTTTTCACCACTATCCCAGATGCTTGGTGATATATATATACTTGTCACTATACCTTGCATTGAATGTTTAAAGCCTGAGGTGTTGGCAATTCACCTACTATCAATACTGACCCACTAGAAACTATGGCCTGATGTATTAAGGGTTTTTACCCATTCTCTGTGGGTAAATGTGATGACACATATTAGGAACGATTTTTATGAAACCAGCCATTTTACCTATCAGTGAAAGAATCAAATGCAGTCAAAATATCAAATATGAGTTTGATATTTCCTGATTCTCTATAGTTTATAAAATATTTATACTAGACCTAAAACATAAAACTAAACCCTGCATCTTTAGACCAAAGGCCACAAAACTGAAAAAGTAAAAGGAAGAAGAAACAATATTTTAGTGGCATCTCTAAAGAACAAAACTCAAGCAGAATAATGTTACTGCTAGCTTGTATAACAAATTTACATTGTATTGACCCCTTCAGGAAGAAAAAAATTACTCTTTCACTCTCTTTTTCCTTTCTTGTGAATGGCATTTAGTTTGTGGTTGTCCAGGTGTTTTTTCAGTGTTTATATGTTTTCACCGGTGAGGGCTATTTTTCTTTCAGTGGGGTTTTATCAGTTATTATAGGTTTAAACCTAAAACCCCACAGCCTAGATATATTAAATCGCCTGGACAAATACACTCTTGGTCAATATCGGCAGGGCTCCACCATGAGGGGGATAAGTCGGGCCGGTAGTTGGCCTGGATTCTTAAGCGAGAGTCTACCCCGGAGAGGATAGTTGCCCTGAAGGGGCCTACGGGGGGAATGGTACACTCGGAAGCGTGTATTCTCCGAGTCCTCCAGTCCCACCTGCAGCCGGTATACCCCGCAGATCCGACGGTCACGGAGGCTTCCTATCTGTCTTATCTTCAGGAGCTGACTCTCCAGACCCTCCCAAGGGAGACCGCAGAGGAATTGGATGTAGTCTTGTCGCTCTGAGAGGTGAGGGTGGCGATGGACAGCCTACCGAGGGCTAGGTCCCCAGGGAGCGACGGTTTCCCTCCTGAATTTTACCAGACATTCGGGGATGTCCTTGCTCCCCTCCTCTTACAGGTGTATCTTGAAGCGCTTAAAAGTGACTCCCTCCCGCCTACTATGAACCAGGGCGAAATCTGCATGATCCTAAAGCCGGGTGGGGACGGCTGTGACCCTGCGGCGTTCCGGCCCATAACTATGATCAATACGGACATGAAAATCCTGACCAAGGTGTTGGCCGCCCGGTGCACCAGGACCAATGCGGGTTTATACCGGGCCGCAATACTGCCATGAACCTGAGGCAATTGAGCCACATTATCCACAAGGTGCATGGCAGGGAGGATCAACTGGTCCTGGTGTAGATTGACCTAGCTAAGGCGTTCGACACCGTCGACTGGGGGTACCTGTTGGAGGTCCTCCGGTTGGTGGGGTTGGGCCCCGTCTTCTGTCGCTGAGTCCGGATCCTACACAAGGCCCCTCGGGCCAGAGTTCGGCTGGGGTCGGCGCGGTCGGCGGAATGGTCCTTGGGCAGGGGCACTCGGCAGGGGTGCCCCCGCTCTCGCCGCTCCTTTTTGCCCTGGCGATTGAGCCCTTGGCGGTCTCCGTTCGAACTGAAATGGCACAGTGGGGGATCACAGTGGGGGATCACAGTGGGGGACACGCACAACGTGGTCTCCTTGTACGCCGATGATGCCCTCTTTTACCTGACGACCCGGATGGAATCATTGCCCATCTTGCTCCGGCATTTGGACCGCTTTGGTGCCGCATCGGGTCTGCGAATGAATCCCGGGAAGTCTTTGATCTTCCCCCTGGCGGGTTACGACGCGGTCCCGCTGACAGACCTGCCGAGTCTGGGGCTGCGCTGGGAGCTGGAGGCCTTCCGGTACCTCGGGATCCAGGTGGCTCCGTCTGATGCGCAGTTGTTGGCTCGTAACATCGACCGGGTTCTCCGATCCCTTGCAGCAGTCCGTGTCCTTCTGGAACTCCATGCCACTCTCCCTTATGGGGCGGCTGGCTGTCGCAAAGATGGTGATGCTCCCAAGGATGTTATACGTCTTGCAAAATTCTTTGTGCCAGATTCCTCCGCGAGTATTCCGCACGCTTAACACACTGCTCACCTCTTTACTCTGGGCGGGCCGCCGCAGCCGGGTTGCCCTCCATACGACTGTCCGGAGCTGGGAGGAAGGAGGTCTGGAGGTGCCGAGGTTTGATCTGTACTACTATGCGGCACAGCTACTACCGGCTGCTCGGTGGTTTGCGGACACAGATAACTGGGAGATGCGGCTCCTAGCCGGCAGGGCAGACGAGCGGGCATTACAGGTGGCCCTGATGCGAGGACGTGGGGCGGACGAGGCCTTGCCGTATTTAGTGCGCCACACTGCACGGGTCTGGCAGTGGTTCGTTTAAAGGATCTTGCGTGGGCCCCCTTTCATAGGGAGTTGCCGGTGTGGATTTTGGCCCCCATAGTCGCCATGGAGGAGCACATATCCTTTCGGGACTGGCTCGCGGGAGGCTGCGAGACGTTAGCAGACCTTTATCCCGACGACTCCTTTGTGTCCATGGAGAAGGCCACGGAGGCCTTCGGGCTGGGAGGAGGGCAGTATTTGAACTACAGGGGCCTCCAAGGGGTGGCGAGAGAGACTTGGCCCCAGTTCCCGGAGGCGCCCCGCTGTCCCACACCCTAAACATCCTTCTCTCCTGTGGTAGAGGACGGAGACTAATATCTTTGCTGCATTCGGCCATGAGGCGGGACTCTGCCCCGCCGGTCCCACCTTCCTGGGAGGCCTGGTAGACAGACCTTGGGCTCTCACTCGACCAGAGGCAGCGCAAACGTATAGGAACCCTTACGCGCAAGGTGTCGTGCAATGCGCAGTTTAAACTGATTCATTTTAATTTTATGCACCGTACTTACCTGACCCCGGTCTCCTTGCGGCGCATTTCGGAAAACAGAGGAGACAACTGCCCCAGATGTGGAGTGGGGGGAGCGGGGTTCCTGCATCTGGCTTAGGAGTGCCCATTGGTCGGGAGCTTTTGGAAGGCAGTGGTGGATCATACACGGGCAGTTACCGGCCTCCGACTCGACTTGATCCCGCTTCATTGATTATTGGGCCTGGTCCCAAAACCTAAGAAGAGAAACCTCTCCTATAAAATGTTGCAGCTATTGCTGGTGTTGGCGAGGCGGAGGGTCGCAATTACCTGGATGGGGCGGAGGGCCCCTGAGATGTCGGCCTGGCTCAGGGATGTCAGGCAGGGGTCTTTGGCCGAGGAGACGCATATGCAGCGCACGCACAGGGACGAGAAACTGCAGGAGGATTTGCTTGTATGGCGAGTTATGTGTGCTTCGGGGTTGTCCAATAGTGATTCAGAGGGCACGAGTGCTGAGCTATTTTCCTCTGAGGGGTCGGGGTCTAATGGGGAGGGAGATGGGAGTGGGGTGGAGGGGTCTGTTCTGGGATAGTGCCCGGCTGGGCCCGCACATGTATTTCCGGCTACTACTGAGAATTGCTTTGCTCCTTAGGGACGCAGCCCAAACTGTGATGTCTGCACTCATGTGTACCATAATGAGGTGATCGAACTGTATACACGTACTGTATTATTGATGCCAATTGTGGGGGGGGGGATTGTTTTGCTGTTGCAATAAAAAACTGAAAATAAAGTTAAAAATAAATAAATAAATTAGAGCGACCAGAGCGCAAAACGTTTTATAAAAGGCAGCGGAGTAGCCGTCGGGCCCAGGGACAATATAGCTGCTACAACCTCTTCCAGTCTGATTTCCCTCTCTAAGTGATCTGCCTGTGCTTGAGTTACTGTGAGTAGGGCAGCCTCCGCGAGGTAAGCAGTGCCAGAGGTGTTGTCCAGTGGCAGGCTTGTATAGAGTTGAGCATAGAAGTCACAAAAGACTTTGGCTATCTCCGAGTCATCCGTTACCTGCTCGCCGTCCCCCCAGAGAATTTCCTGAACCCCTTGTCTCTCCCTGGCTTCCCGAAGCTTGTGGGCCAGAAGGCGGCCACACCGGTCTCCCCGGTGTAATACGCGTAGTGTAATCGGAGGGCCGCTAATTCCACCCGATCCTGGTCTAGTTCTTGTCGCATAACTCGTAATTGACGCCAAACCCTGGGTGCCCCGGTTCGTTGGTGCGTCTGTCCAGCTCCTTCGTTTTTTGGGTGAGATTGTTCCTCTTGCGCCTACGCTCCACGTTGTCTGCCATGGAAATAGCCACAAAATCTCAGCGGATGACATGGAAATAGCCACAAATTCCCAGCGGATGACTGCTTTAAGTGCCGCCCATGGTGTCGAGAGGGAAGTGCTGTGGTTACCATTATGTGAAAGGTAATCCTTGATGGCACGCTGTACCTGCTCTACAACATCTGCGCGGTGTAGGAGAGCGTCGCAGAGGCGCCATAGGCGTGTGGGGTGCTGCAAGGGAGGGAGTGTGAAGGAAGCCAGGACCGGGGCATGGTCCGACTGGGAAGCAACCCCTATTTCAACATCAGTCATGAGCGCACGCAGAGGCGTGGAACCTACGAGGTAGTCTAGCCTAGCATATGTTTTGTGTGCATAAAAGTAGAGGGAGTACTCACAACTTTGGGGGTGGGAGCAGCGCCAAAGGTCTCCAAGGCCTAGGTCCTGCAGTCGCGCTAGTCCAGCCGCAAAGAGCACGCCTGTCTGTCTCGTGCGCTGGCATGATCTATCCAAAATGTTGTCAAACACGAGGTTCAAGTCTCCCCCCAGCAATATCCGGAGATTAGCTGTTGCTGTGGCTTCAGTGAGTGCAGTGTGTAGGAATTTCTCTTGCCCCTCGTTGGGAGCATACACCGATCCGAGCGTGAAAGTCAGTCCTCCCAAAATGAATTGATAGGTAAGGAGCCTCCCTTTGATTTCGGCCTCTTTTTGAAGGACTTTACCCAGAAATGTGCAGGAAACTAGAATGGCTAGCCAGCAGATTTAGTGGGGCTGGATGAGAACATTTGGGTTGAAAACATGCAGGATTTTAGGCGGTGGCAGTCTTTCGACAGAAGATACATCTCCTGTGGAACGCAGAGGTCAGCCTTGATATCAAGATATGAGAGGGCCGCTCTACCTTTAACAGGGTTATTAAGTCCTCTCACATTCAGAGTGAGAATTTTAAGAGTGATAGACAGCATCTACATGCGGGAAGGACCAACAACAGCGATAGCCAGGCCCGGAGACCATCTATGAGATTGTGGTATATGAGCGCATACATCAAAGGACATCTAAACGGTCAACAGAAAAGGTGGACGAGGGACCACAAAACCTAAAAGAAATCACCCCAAACAAAAGGATCAAATGCAAAACTACAGAGACAGAATAGAGTCGAGAACAAAATTCCGTCATCCCAGGATGACCCTTTGATACTCAATGTGGGGTCCATGTTGTGGCCAAGTGACAGAGCTCCCACCCCACCCGCCACCGGCCTCAGGAGCCATGATGAAGAGCAAGTTTATTCGACCTGCTCAGGGGTCCTCTGGAGTGTTTTGTGAGAAAGCCTCAGCTGTGGAGTCAAAGACCACGCGCTGGCCTTTAACAATCTTCGACTGGTCGGGCTGCCGGGTTCGTCGCCTGCACCTCTGCCAACTCGATGGGGAGACCTCATGGTCACGGCGCTCGTCCTTGTCCGGGGGTGGCGAGATTCCCAGCAACTGGCAAGCTTCATTGAGGGAGCGTAGCAGTGTCAGTTTACCGTTGTGTCTGAAGATAAACCAGAATGGATGGCCCCAAGAGTAGGGGACACCCTGTTGCTGGAGATGTTCAGTGACTGGTCAAAACTGCAGTCGCCGATGAAGGGTATGGAGAGACAAGTCCTGACAGAGCACTGGAGACTGACCTTTGAACAAGATTGGATGCATCGCTCTGGCTTTGGTAATGGTCTCCTCCTTGGTCCTGAAGTCGTGCACGCAGACAAGAATGTCTGCAGGCGGAGCATTGCTCGCTCGCGGGGAACCAACTCTGTGGGCGTAATCTAATTTGATGGCAGCATCAGGTGAGGCATCAAGAATGTGGTTGAATAACTCCCTGGAGAAAGTGAAGAGATCATCGGTATCTGCTGTGACTTTCACTCCCTGGATACAGATGCTATGTCTCCGTGAGCAATTCTCCAGATCTTCCAGATGGAGTTGCAAGTCAAGGTGCTGATCTTGGGAGTCTTATCACCTCCTGCTGCAGTGTGGACAACTCTGTGTATCTGGTGTCCCTGCCATCCTCTAGCGCCGCAACCCTTTCCCCAATGCCATCCATGTCTCTGCGAATATCCTCCCACGGTCTGGAGGTCCTCCTGCAAAGTTAAAAAGAGAGATTCCAGTAACACCCGGGTTACAGGTTTCTCACCCGATCCTCCGGGTGTCACAGGCGGCGAGCCCCCTCGAGCGGAGGGCGTTGCTGTGGACATGTTCTGCTGGCACGCAAAAATGTCTTTGAGCAACTTTTCTTTCTTTGCCCTCGTTGTAGACATATTCCGAACCTCGGCAGTTCCCAAAGTTGGTGAAGCGAGGTAGAGTGGTTTGAGTGTAGCAAGCCCAGGAAGCAGCAAGCAGCGTGTGAGAACACCAAGTGAATGATAATGATGCGGCCCGGGATCCCTGGTCTCGGTAGTGAAGCGTGTCAGGATACCATTTCCAGGCCTGGCCTGCTGTTGGTCAGCTGCTCTCCCTGCTGCGGTGCTGCAGCGGGGAGGGCGTGGATGGCCTCTCTGTAGGTGGGGGCATGAAGCAGAGCACCTGAGGAAGTCATGGTGGGGCCAGGTTCGCGAGTGGTGGGGGAGTAGAGTGTCCAACCTTTAACCCAGGTGTACTGCAGTCGGTGTATCAGCCCACTGCCGGACGATAGTATTCAGGCGGGCGGCGCCCGATGATGGTGTGCAGGTGAGTGGCGGGTCACGCCGCGCCGGTGCTACAGTTTCGCAAGGCACGCTTATATGGTGTCAGCGGGCGCTTCCCCCACGTCGGGCCCCCACAACAAAACTCTGTGGCAAAATGCACCTTGCAGTTTTATTCAGCACGCTTCTGGTGGCAATGTTTTCATTATTGAATTTGTTGGTGTTTTATTCATAGTATTCATTTCCAACTGTGCTGGGTTAACCTTATACGATCCTGTGTTTGTTCACTATGTCATCTCGTTACACACTTCATGGTTGCATCGTATGTTACCTTCAAATCATATCTCTTGATGTATATTGCCTGTTATCAAAGCAGTATTGCATCGAATATGATTATGCTTTACCAGGTGTAGCCTATTAAGACTTATGCCAGGAATGCTTTGTCTATTTGTAATTGTACCTAATGCTTTTTGACCCCTCTTAGACCCTCCAACACAGCTTAGAGACTTTGTGAAAAAAAGAAAAGCTCACACGCGCTTCATCGCAGTACGCCACACCCACTTTCAAGCCATTCTGATTCCGCGAACGGAACAAACAGCTGCGAGCGTCTGGGCGGGTCCCTGCTATAAAAGTAGACCGCGCCCGAACTCAGGTGCTCACTATTCCTTACAGTCTTTGGACGTCGGAGCTCCCGCTTTGAATCAGCTTTGGATTCTTTAACCGTGTGTCCATGCAGTTGAACCTGAAGTCTCCGGTGACAAGGAAGAGCGAGGAAAAGCAGAGAGTTATTTCCTGAAGGTCACAAAGGTGAAGGACAGAATCTTTCTGCTCCTCTGAATCGCGGTAAGCTTTTGCAGTAGATTTAGTTCCAGGAAAATTTATGCTTGCCACCTTCGAATCTCCTAGTAATTTTTGACTTTGGCAAAGAGCTCTTTCCATACCATTTGAGAAATGAATGCAAGTAATTCGTTTTAACTTATTGTTCAAGAACAATGGGACAATTTTTGGACACTTTGTGTTTACCAACTTAAAAGACAAAATTGAACACTTTGCGTGGTAGGTCCAGCAATTTATATTGGACTCTCAAGAATCTTCCATAAACCAAGACCCCCTTTAAAGAAATACGTAAAAAAAAAAGGAAAGGCTTTAAAATAGGTGACATTGTTGATATTACGCAGGCATAAAGCATTCAGTGAGACTAGAATAGTGTTTCAAGGTTCTAACAATGTATATATATTCTGTTGCAGAAAAACCTCCATTTGCCATATTTCTCGCTCAGTAGGGAAGACTCAGGTGATTATAGTCCTATTTATTAGAACAGACTAATTGAGTATTAATGTTTGGTCATCTTGGATGTAAACGCTGTGCCGTTGTGTTTCACAGATCTCCTTCCCCGCTGTTCCTTTCCTACCTCCCTTTCCCCTGCCTGGCCATTCCAATACTTTGTGTCATAACGACAATTCAGAGTTGGAGCTGCCTGGAGGTGGACCCTTTTGTCATCGTGCAAGTCCCGAGGAATATCATCTTGACAGAATAGTGAGGCCACAAATTATATTCCTCTTGGCTTGCTCGATCATAAAATGGCTACCTTGGATGATATAAGGAAAGCATTAGGGCGAGTACAATAGGAATTGGCTTATTCTAAGGCACGGACAACAGCTTTAGCTGAAAATGTATTCTTTCAGCAGCATTCTGGGTCCCCCAATTTTGGCCTACGGAATTGGGCTCCCCTCCTACCCCAGCTAAGACAGTTAAGAGCTTGGGGGTCATCATCGATGTGGAGCTCTCTCTCAAGGCCCAAGTTGGTGCTGTGATCTCCTCCTGCATGTTTCAATAGCGAAAAATTCGCGAAATAGTCCATCTGCTACCACACGCGGCACTGGTCCAGGTCGTGATTTCCTTAGTGCTATCCCGCCTCGACTTTTCGAATTCCCTCTACCATGGTCTCCCCCTGTCACTGTCAAATTGTACAGAACCAGGCTGCCAGACTCATCCACAAAACTCCCAAATGGGAATCTGTGAAACCACTTCTGCAAAAACTTCACTGGCTACCAGTCGCGCAAAGGCGGCCTTCAAGATTGGCTGCATGACTTTAAAAGCCCTCCATGCACCAGTCCTGTCTTTCTTAAGACCCTGATTCTGCCACACCGCCCGGTGCGCTACCTTCGCTCGGCACATCTTCACCTGCTGGTCACCCCCAAAGTAAAACTCAAAAAATCTGGTGGCCGCAGGTTCACTTATCTGGCTCCCAAACTCTGGAATTCTCTCCCTCTCTCAATCAAGTCCAATGTCTCTTTACTGAATTTCAGGAAACTCCTGAAAACTCAGCTCTTCACCCAGTCTGGTTAATTCACCCTCTACAACTCTCGCACTCTCTCTCTTAGCGCCAGGAAACTTATGGTGACAGCACGCTCTACAAATTCCACTTAAGATAAGATAAGATACTGCAGCATAGATTAGATAGTAGGGAAAAAACAGAACGTAATCCTTTTGATGTACCCTTGGGGAAGTTTCCTAGTGCAGTTCATCCTGTGGGTCAAGGGGCTTCTGGTGGAGGTTCAAATCCTACCAACTTATCAGTAACTGTTCCAACCCCAGTTCCTTTAGCGGTTCCCGAACGATTTTCCAGAAACCCAGCCAAGATCCAGATTTTCCTAACACAGGTTGAACTGCATTTCACTTGTAAACCAGCCACAATCTAGAGTAGAGTTTCTAATCTCTTATCTAGCAGGAGATGCAGCCACTAGGGCTGTCCCTTTAGTATGTGATGATAACCCCATTTTGTATATTTGGAAATCTTTTGTTAAGGAGTTTGAGAGGGTGTTTGATCGAAGAGCAGCTACGTTGTCTGCTGACAGAGAGTTGCTAGAATTGAGACAAGGAAACCGAGGCTTGGTCAAAGACCTTACTCACTTCAATCGTTTGGTGTCTGAAACTAAGTAGCCAGAAGAAACAAGCATTTACAATGCAATGGTTTTGCCTTTGTTAAAGTTAGAGCTATTGGCATTGCTCTTGACATTATTTTTATTTATGTTTTTTGTAAACATAAATAAATAATCTCTTGCCCCTCTTCATGAATGATGAGATTCTTTAAAAGATGTCGGTATTTGTCTAACAAGGTTCCTTTTAAAGTTAAACTGACTGCTTGGAGCTAAGGAGTGGGTGTTCCCCATTGAAGGCGATTCACTTCTGCGGTTCTGGGGAGAAGCCGTTCAATTACTGGTTGCAGGGCACCATTTATGTATTTTGTCATTTATGTTTCTGCTGCATGCAATGCTTAATTTGAACCAGTGGTGCCAGCGCTGCCTCGGCATTCCCCTGAGCGCGACGTGGTCTTGCCTCATGTTTGTACGATTGAAGAAGCACGGGCACACGGACAGCGGGGGCGGGAACGGGCACACGGACAGCGGGGGGCGGGAACTGTCACAGACGAAATGAGACGGGGTACAGCAACGAGACACGTAAAGACGTAAAAAAACAAAGAGCCACGGACAGCGGGGGGGGGGCAGGAACGGGCACAGACGACAGGAGACAGGAGTGTTCACTTTGTTGACTGTCCATAAAAACTGTTCCACATCTGATGGAGGTACAAAGTTGGACTTTGGACTTGGATAACTGTGGCTAGGCTCTTTTGGATTTCATCAGAAAGCACTGTCAACTCCAATCATCACATTTGTGTCGTATCAGTATATCACTATTGTGTGTCATCACCTATGCACCATGTATATAACAAGCATTAGAAATGCAATAGGTCACGCTTTTTTTAAGTTAGAGCTATTGACATTGTAAATGGCAATGTTTTTTACCTACCCAGGGAAGATGGAGGGAGCAGCGGGGGGGGCTGGCTGCCAAAATGCTCTCTTAGAGAGTGATTGGCCAAAAGTAAATCAAACAAGCAGAACCTTTAAAAACAAGAAACAGAGTTGCACTATACACATGAATAAAAACATTATCACGATTGATGACAGTTTGCAGCGTACATTACATGCCATTCTCAAGAGAGAAAAAAAAAGTTAGAAATTGAAAAATGAACGGTTACTGAAGCTGGTTGTCAGTATGACCAGGAAAGGATGACAGAGTGAAAATGAGGAGGCTGGATTGATTTGCCACAAAATAGCACCCGCAAAGCTGTCAGTGGCAGGGATTGCACTGATTTTATAATATTAAAACCACTTCCCCACTTACTTTGCGGCACTGAAGTTCAAAGCCAATGTAAACACAGATTCTATTGCCTTTCTGAGTTGCAGTCCAAGACATGAAAGGACCGCTGTCCAAAGAAAACACACTCTGTTGAAAACATACCCTGCTTACTGCATGACTCCAAAGGATGCAAAAGAAACAAGAGGAAACAAGGCACACAGATGTGGATGGCTTGGCCTCAGGGGCACCGAAATGTGCACAAAGAACATGGGAGCCCACAAGGCTTGTCCCCCGGTGAAACGGTGGAGTGCACGCTCATTGTTTGCCTGCTTATATCAGTCTAAACTTGTATTTACAGGAAGATACTGATTGAGGGAGTGGGAAAAGTACTATATATCATGCATAGCTGCAAGGTTTCAGATTGCTGTGTGGCATTTTCATAACTTAAGTGTATTTATGAGTGACATTTCAACAACCAAGAGAGATACTTTCTTGCGAGCTAAGTCAAGCAATGAAGACGAAGGAAACATATAAATAAATATCAGAAATTACACCTATTTGAGCAACGTGAGTGCTCAAGGAAAGGCACATATTCATAGCAGAGGAAGTCAGTGTAACAGTAGGAGATCATGACTTACACCATAGCTGCCAGGTTTTCAGATTGGTTATATATGACATTTCCATTGTTTCAATGGATTTATGATGAATGAAACTGGGAGTGCCATTGAAAAAGCTAAAATACAAGAAACTTCAAACTTTTGAGCAGTGAGAAGGTTTAAACATTACTTGAAACTAATGCTAAACTCCAGAAAACCGCTTTCTAAGATGACCATTATATAAAACAGTTGAGGCACCGTTGTTCATCTCAATTAAGACAGTAAGGAACTCTTTTGCACCAGCCTGTATAGACTTGCTGTGAAAACTGCACAACAGCGCTGAGAAGGCGTGTTTTGCATATGTCACACTCCGTCCATTTAAGCTTTCTGTCGGAATTATTTTATATCAGAAAAAAAAATCAGTTTAACCCTACACATCCACCTAGCCCAATAGGCCCACAAACAGACACAAATAATGATCCCATATACTGACCTGCTGTCTCGAGATCGGGTGGCACTGGCGGCAGAACAGCAACTGAAAGGAAAGCTGCAACCTGCAACATCTGTGTCTCAGGGGTCAAATCATCATGGTCTCAGCTGTCTGCTGTACCCAGTGTGCCCTAACAATACCACGTGACACTAGGGCAGTAGTTTTAGCTTCAATGAAGCTCCGGGTCGGCCGCCCGTCCAGCGCCAAATTATCTACTGACTCACTCACGGACCGGACACTACCCCTACAGGCTTTACTTCTGTGCAGTTCTGGGGTCAGGAGGTGTGAGCTGCAGCTCTCGGTTCTTCAGCATGTTCCTACTGCTGCACACACTCTTTCTGCACACGGGTCAGTACACAGAATTACTGCACACACTGTAACCGCCCCTGAGCGCTGTATCATCTCACTGCACAGGAGTGACCCGTGCAGTGCAATTAAATAATGCACGTCTCTCTAATGCGATTTCGTAGTGCACTTGCACTTTGAAGCTGCATGGTCTCTATTTGCACTGCGCCCTGGGGGAACGTTACTGCATGCGCTCCGACTCCCGCTGCACCCAAGTGCTGCACCCTGCACACCAAGCCTAGGGCTCTTGGTGCAATGCACTGATCCTGGAGGTTGGTGCCCCCGCCTCCCTGGAGACGGGGCTGCCCCTCTTAACATCAGCAGTCAAGGGGAGAGTTAGCGGCCCGGGCCAGCAGGACATTAAAATTAATAAACCCCACCTCCATTAAAAGAAGTGTAAAGAAGCCCAAGACAAGCATACAGCGATGTTAATAAAGGCGCACAGTGGGAACTGTTTGATGCTATCATTGGTGGGAGGGGTGTACTTTAGAGGTAATGCAAAAAAAGAAACATAAAGGCACCGTAAATAAATAATTAAAGGCGTACGATGAGCCTGCTCCATGCAGTTTCGGAGGTGAGAAGAGTGTTCTTTGCAGAAAAGCCTCTTGCATGAAGTGAAACTATAATGTGCTCCTCCGGCAGTGTTAAGCATTGCTCTATAGCGGCTTATCCTGTGATTGTGTTTTATTCCTGTGGGGAGTAAATTGTGTCATAACTGGATAGAAAGTATTTTAAGTTGAACAGGGGTACTTGTGGCAGCCTTTGAAGATGGTAAGAGGGCCAGGTGGAAACGTTTCTTTGAAGGTTTTGGGGGATAGGGCCATTGCAAGCTGCGCCGGTGGGAGGGGGAGAAGCGAATACATGGGTCTGTGTAGGGAATCCACGAGATGGGAAGGCCACCTCGAGTTTAGGTTTGTGTTTGCTTTCGACATGTTGCTGCAGCACCCATATACTGCCCGCGTTCACGCCGTGGTGAATGTTAGTCCCTGGAAGTGATAGTAGATATCGATGAATAACAAAAGGAGCATACCCTGCTGTTCATGAAAATTCTGACGTCGCTGTTGTGAACCTGGCCCTCTATATGGCTGCACTAGCGCTCCACCAACACAGTCCGACCCTTTTCCACCCCAAAAATTGCTTGAACGCCACAAAAAAAACAACCTAAGCAGTAGCATTTCAGGCCACGCAAAAAAATTAACACCATGCCATGAAGCCCAGGATACAAGAACGGTGTGTCCGCAAGTGGCCATTGTCAAAACAGGAGGGGGCGGGCGGGGGTGGGTGGGTAGTGTTAGCATTGCGGTCTGGAAGTGGCATACGGGATTGGTATTGAAAACAAGGCAGCGGAACCTCGAAGGATCTCGAGGCACCTCTAGCAGAGCACCGCCTGCTGTTCATGAAAATTCTGACGTCGCTGTTGTGAACCTGGCCCTCTATATGGCTGCACTAGCGCTCCACCAACACAGTCCGACCCTTTTCCACCCCAAAAATTGCTTGAACGCCACAAAAAAAACAACCTAAGCAGTAGCATTTCAGGCCACGCAAAAAAATTACCACCATGCCATGAAGCCCAGGATACAAGAACGGTGTGTCCGCAAGTGGCCATTGTCAAAACAGGAGGGGGGCGGGCGGGGGTGGGGGGGTAGTGTTAGCATTGCGGTCTGGAAGTGGCATACGGGATTGGTATTGAAAACAAGGCAGCGGAACCTTGAAGGATCTCGAGGCACCTCTAGCAGAGCACCGTGACGATCGGTCTGGGAGGCGAGCAGCGACAGGCTGGGCAGCCCAGACAGAGCGGCAGGTTGGAGAGGCACTTCTCCGGTCTCCCCGCAGGCGCCGCCATAATTGCCGTAGACCGATGTTAACCGAACCAAGGGCAACCCGTCAATGTTTGTAAATAGCCATGCACCATTATTGATATGCTCACAAAGCCATGTTTGTAAAAAGAAGAGGAGATATATGCATAATCAAAAACACCTCCCCTTGGTAAGACATAAAGTTAAACGTCCTATATCGAAAAACGGGATCCTAGTTTATTTATTTATTTATTCATTTAAAAACTGTGAAGTTAAGCGGAGTAAGGGAGCCAACCCTCCAAAACGACGAGTGGTAATCCTATATTAAGCACCTACTATTCAAAGAGAATCAAACCAGCCGTGTCGTATCCAGCATAGATCACTCACCAGAATCAGCCGGCATACTCTTCATCGATCGTCTTCCTTCTTCCCCCGGGCTGCCGGGGGCGGGCACTTCCGGCCGGCCGCGCTAGGATTGGCCGGCCGGCCAGTCACGGGGCGGGAAACGGGGGAGAAGAGGCGCAGTAGTGCCGGCAATGCCGGACCAGACACAGGGGCGTTCCCGGCGTCCCGTGACGTCGGCAAAAGCCAAAGAATGTCGGGAACGCCCCCGTGTCTGGTCCGGCATTGACGGACAGGCCCCTCGTCCAATGGCAAGGCTCCGTTTACGGAGCCAGCCAATCAACGACGAGGGCCGAACCAAAGCACCCTACAGTTATCAACAGGATTTCGCCTGCGCGGAAAAGCTGCGCAGAGCGCAGCTTCCGCTAGGCAAAACCTAAAAAGGGCCGCCATTTATTATCACGGGTTAAGAGACTAAATAAAAGAAGTTTTAGCTCAAATTGATCCACAACCCAAGGGGTGTACGAACGTAATAAATGCGACCTTGCGTTTGGATCATAGAATGTCTGAACGGAAAGTTAGAAGACCCGAATGCAACACTTTTTTATTCGACAAAACCAAATCTGTCATTCATATTCCACCTTCAGATGTTCATGGTGAATCTATGGAGATAGGATCAATATATCCTTCCTTAACTAAAGAAGAAAAAGAAACACGTCAAAAAAATGGGCTGTGCTTATATTGTTGGAAAAAAAAGACATTTTGTAAAGGACTGTCTTACCAAACCTAAGAGTCGAACGTTCACCCCATCCAGTAAAGCTGTTAACACTGTAACAAATCAGGCAGAAAACTAGAAGCCTCAAAAGAAAAAGAAGGGGATCTTTTGAGTGTCTTGCAAATCCTTTCGGCGAATACATCCAACAATGAAAAAGTTGCTCACTTGACTTTAGAAATGCTCTTAGAGGTTACCCCTGAAAGGAAAAAAGACGTGATTATTTTTCTCATATATTCCGGAGCAACTGAGAACTTTGTTGATGCAACTCTAGCTAACAGGTTATCCTTACCTTGTGAACTTAAGAAAAAACCCAAAGTGGTACAAACAGTGGATGGAAGAATTTTAACTTCAGGTCCTATCACAAAAAGAACCCACTTGGTGCAAATGGAATGTATCGTAACCAATTTAAAACATGTGGGAATGATTTCCTTTAATTTAAGCAATGCCCCTCAATAGGGGTTCATCCTAGGCATGCCATGGTTGCAAACTCATAACCCACAGATAGACTGGATTCGAAGAAAAATCACTGGGTTATCTGCATCTTGCAAACATTGCATTTTTGACGCACCAAAGGAACAAGAGATAAAACACTATCTAGCCACGGCAGAGGAAAAAAACACTGAGTTACCTCAACAATATGAAAGGTTTCTAGAAGTATTTAATGAAGGAAAAGCTGAAACTCTGCCACCTCACAGGTGCCACCTCACAGATTGCCAAATTGACCTTGTACCTGGTGCAGTTATTCCAAACTGCAGAAATATGCCTTTTAGCAGAAAAAGAGAATGAACATTTGAGGCAATACCTGGACAAATACTTGGCAAACGGTTTTATCAGACCCTCCAAATCACCGGCAGCCTCTCCGTTGTTCTTCGTGCTGAAAGCCAACAGCGAACTCCGCGCTTGCATCGACTATAGAGCCTTGAACAAAATAACAGTCAAGACTAAGTACCCACTTCTTCTTATTCTGGTCTTATTGGATCAAGTTAAGTCAGCAGTCGTATATACAAAGCTAGATTTAAAAGGGGCGTACCATCTTGTACGAATGAGACCAGAGGATGAGTGGAAGACTGAATTTAAAACCAGGTATGGCCTTTTTGAATATACAGTGATGCCTTTTAGACTCTGTAATGCCCCTGCGGCATTACAGTTCTTTGTAAATGACATCCTGCGAGAGTTCCTAGACAGATTCGTCATAGTATATAGCGACGACATTCTTATTTTTTCCGACTCTGAAGACGTTCATACACAGCATGTTTACACGATTCTGGGTGTCTTACAAGAACACGGCTTGTACTGTGAATTAAATAAATGTGACTTTCATGTAACTGAGGTGGAATTTCTTGGTGTAATCCTAACCCCTGGAGGATTTCAAATGGCAGAAAGAAAAATCCAGGCAGTAATGAATTGGCCTAGCCCAAAAACAATTCGCGATGTGCAATGTTTTTTGGGCTTTGCAAACTTCTACAGTCGATTTATCAATCATTTTTCTCAACTCATCGCCCGTGTCTCGTCTATTATGTAAAAACGTTTAATTCCAATGGAATTCAGAAGCTCAGTCAGCCTTCGAGCAGCTAAAAAAGCCTTTCACTTCAGCTCCTATTCTTGTTCATTCTAATCCAGAGCAACCCTTCATAGTAGAAGCCGACGCTTCAGACATTGCAATTGGAGCAATCTTATCTCAAAGAAACTAGAAGGGTGTCCAATTACATCCTGTGTCATTCATGTCTAAACAATTGACTCCTGCCGAAAGAAATTACACCATCGCAGAAAAAGAACTATTGGCAATCAGAGATGCCTTTAAAGAATGGAGGCATCATCTACTGGGAGCAAGGCATACCATCACGGTCTTCACCGACCATCGCAACTTACAATTTATGAAAACAGCTTGATCTTTAACTCCTCGTCAGATGCTATGGATGTTGTTCTTTTCAGAATATGACTTTGTGGTACCTTTTCGTCCAGATATTGACAATAGAAAAGCGGATGCTTTAAGTCGTCAAGATTCAACACAACTCCCAACACCGGAGAGACCACAAGCCCTAATCAAAATCAACCCTGATAAAGTCCTCTGTCTAATTTCCACAGAAGAATTCCTAGATTCTGTACAAGGTAAATTTCCAGTGCAAAAATGGTATGAATGGCTTAAAAAAGAAGCAAACCGACAAATCATTCAAGATTTACCATTCCATGAAAATGCTTTATTCGTTCTTACTGAACCATTACAGAAAAAAGGTTTTTGATTGGCTACACGCTCATCCAAGTTCAGGTCATCCAGGGAGACTAAAAACAATCGAAGCACAATGTTGCCAAGTGGGTGTCTGAATGTGAAACATGTGCTCGCAATAAAAGTGAACATGGAAAGTACAAGGGTTGACTAATGCCTCTACAAACTCCTCAAAGACCCTGGGAACATTGTTCTGTAGACTTTATTGTTGATTTACCTAATGATGAAGGCTTCACCTCTATACTGGTGATCATAGATAGTTATATCAAGATGGGAAATGTTGTGGCCTGTAAGAAACTACCAACATCTAGTGAGTTAGCAAACTTGTTAATTCACGTTGTTCGGCTTCATTGAATTCCAAAGTAAATTATCTCAGACCGAGGAAACCCAATTCACAGCCACCTTTTGGTCCCAATGGTGTAAGTCCTTGCAGATAACATCGGCCCTTTCCACAAGTCATCCCCCACAGACTGACGGCCAAACGGAAAGACTTAATCAAACTTTGAAACAGTATCTCCGTTGTTACACATCATCCACAAAAGACTCTTGGGTGAATATACTATGGTTGGCAGAGATTGTGTAAAATTCAGCTCATCATACATCATTGCAAACCTCACAATTTTATTCTACATATGGTTTCCAACCAACGTATTTACCAATTATGCTCCCTGACAACCAACAATTCGTTCCTTCTGTAACAGCTGGAGTAAGAAGAATCCAGAAAGTACATTCAGCAATAATGAGACAGTTGGAAGTAACGAAACAAAAATACAAGGCTACAACAGATCGTCATCGCATTCAAGGTCCTCTATATTCCATTGGAGATAAGGTATGGTTATCCACTAAGAACATATCTTTCAAACAAAAAAAAAAGGCCTTTCACCCTAAATTCTTTTAGGGTGACCGTATACTGTTTTAAAACAAGTAAATCCAGTAACATATAAGTTACAACTACCATCTCAAATGAAGATCCATCCTCTGTTTCACACATCTTTATTGAAGCCAGTTCCTCAACATTGTTCCACGCAACCGGCTCCTATCTTTGTAAATGACCTAGAGGAATTCGAAGTACGCCGAATCTTGGACTCCGTCAGGCGGGCTTCCCGTCTGTGGTACTTGATTTCCTGGAAAGGATATGGTCCTGAATATGACTCTTGGGACCCAGCTTCCCATGTACACGCACCCAGTTTGGTGCGTCAATTCCATGACTCCCACCCTTCGAAACCTGTCCCTAGAGACCGCTTGGGAGGTGGGAATACTGTCACGGTTACGGGCTGCGGCGCGAGGGGCACGGGCAATATCTCACTTAAACTATGTTGCAAAATGCACCTTGCAGTTTCTTCAGCACGCTTCTGGTGGCAATGTTTCATTATTGAATTTGTTGGTGTTTTATTCATAGTATTCATTTCCAACTGTGCTGGGTTAACCTTATACGATCCTGTGTTTGTACACTATGTCATCTCTTTACACACTTCATGGTTGCATCGTATGTTACCTTCAAATCATGTCTCGTAATGTATATTGCCTGTTATCATCAACAAGTAGTATTGCATCGCATATGATTATGTTTTACCAGGTGTAGCCTATTAGCACTTATGCCAGGAATGCTTTGTCTATTTGTAGTTGTACCTAATGCTTTTTGACCCCTCTGAGACCCTCAAACACAGCTAAGAGACTATGTGAAAAAAGAAAAGCTCACACGTGCTTCATGGCGGTAAGCCACACCAACTTTCAAGCCGTTCTGCTTCCGCGAATGGAACAAACAGCTGCGAGCATCTGTGCGGGTCCCTGCTATAAAAGGAGACGGTGCCCGAACTCAGGTGCTCAATATTCCTTACAGTCTTTGTCCTTCGGAGCTCCCGCTTTGGATTCTTTTACCTCGTGTCCATGCAGTTGAACCTGAAGTCTACGGTGACAAGGAAGAGCGAGGAAAAGCAGAGAGTTATTTCCTGGGAGTCACAAAGGTGAAGGACAGAATCTTTCCGCTCCTCTGATTCGCGGTAAGCTTTTGCAGTAGAAAATTTATGTTTGCCACCTTCGAATCTCCTAGTAATTTTTGACTTTGGCAAAGAGCTATCTCCATACCATTTGAGAAATGAATGCAGGTAATTCATTTTAACTTATTGTTCAAGAACAATGGGACAATTTTTGGACACTTTGTGTTTGACAACTTAAAAGATACAATTGAACACTTTGCGTGGCAGGTCCAGCAATCTATAGTAGAATCTCAAGATTCTTCTATAAACCAAGACCCCCTTTAAAGAAATACGTAAAAAAAAAAAGGAAAGGCTTTAAGGTAGGTGACATTGTTGATATTACGCAGGCATAAAGCATTCAGTGAGACTAGAGGAGTGTTTCTAGGATCTAACAATGTATATATATTTTGTTGCAGAAAAACCTCCATTTGCCATATTTCTCGCACAGTAGGGACACTAAGGTGATTATAGTACTATTTATTAGAACAGACTAATTGAGTATTAATGTTTGGTCATCTTGGATGTAAACACTGTGACGTTGTGTTTTACAGATCTCCTTCCCCGCTGTCCCTTTCCTACCTCCCTTTCCCCTGCCTGGTCATTCCAATAGTCTGTGTCATAATGACAATTCAGAGTTGAAGCTGCCTGGAGGTGGACCCTTTTGTCATCGTGCAAGTCCTGAGGAATATCATCTTAAGAGGTACTGCTAATGTCGGGCCGTCTCGTAGCTCTCACAGAGGGCCGCCACTCGCAGGTCTGGGCCCGTCGGGAAGTCGTCCGCCTGCGAGATGGGACCAGTGGCTGCTCCTAGTTAGGGAGGGCAATTTGGGGTGGCGACGGACCCACAAACCGCCCGAGGCCTAACTACGCCGCTTCTGTGGGCCAACGCAAACTCTCGGCGTCCACCTCTAACGGTGGCCACTCTCGCCTCAGCCCGACAGAGCCACCAACAGGAGCGTTAGTGTCCAGTTGTGCAGCGGAGCTGTGGTGGGCAGGCACGAGGAGCTAACAGCGGATGCGTTTCAGGCCCCAAGGGAATCCAGGGGTTCATGGGCTGTGGTGGGTAATGGTCCCTCGACCACTCGGGGCACGCCAATCTCACCTCACTGAGTAGTGTGATGCGCGATCCACGGGGATCCACAGGAGCGTGCAGGCCCAGATTCAAGCGGTAGGTCCCTTCTGGCCCACTGAGTGTTCTGGGTCCTCGGAGTTCAAGGGCCCCCTGGTTCGCTGGCCAGTTAGCGCTGAAAGAAAAAGGGGTCTAGGGAGCCTTCCAGGACATGCCGCTGCGCCTCATCAGCAAGCAGTGGCTGGAGGAGTGGTATAGCGGGGTAGGCCGCAATGACAGCCTGAGGCCACACCCAGCCGCAGGGCATGGCAGGGCCGGGAGGCCGGGGGCCAGGCAGCCCTGGGGAGGTGTACCACTCCCTCCCTGCTCACCTGCTGAGAGTCGCGTCGGGGCCTTCAAAAACAATGGAGGACGGGGAGCTGAGGTCTCTGAGAGTGTGCCTTGGGGAAGCCTCCCGGCCGGTACCACTCCACGCAGCCCACCGTCCAGGCGAGGCCTGCAGGGGAACAGACGTCGTTTGGAGGGGGGCCGCGGGTCTCCGACCACTACGCGCGTCATCTGGTGCCGCCTGGGGTCCAGATGGCAATGTAGCGGTCAGCTGTTTCGGAGATAAAAAAATTCTCAACAAAAACACTGTTAGGGCAGGCGGCGGGCAGGAGCTCAGAGCCAACACGTCCTACTTCGCCTCCATCTTGGCCTCGCCCGTGTGGGTTAAAGTATAGAGATCTAGAGCTGCACTGTTGTGCTATGTTTCATGCGGTGTTCAACTTGTTTCTTGAGGCTTGTCTCTTTGAGAGTAAACATTTCATAATGCTCTCCCCACTGGAAGCACCATAGCTAGAATAAGCCTTTTTACATTTAAGGATACTATTTTAACAGGCATTTGAAGGTTCAAGAAAGAAATTACCAGGTATGTAGGCAATCACAAAGATTAGACCCTCTAATCCACAGGCAATAGTTGATAAGATTGCTATTTCTGTATGCACAACACATCACATGCTGAAGGATGATCTGACAGACTAACTATTAACTGTGATAACAGTAAATATACTTAGAAATAAACACGGTTGGTAGAGACATGTAAAGAAGCAGTAGTGCATTCGAAAAGAGAGCCCAAGAGGGGGTTTTCTGCCGTGGGCCATTGTAGAATGAACCATTTTATTGTATTGTAAGTGCTTTATATCCTTGCATGCTGCCATGGCTAGCTGCAGCTCAAAACAAATAGATATTTCTTGATAAAATTGGGTGTGTAGTAAGAATCAATGAACAAGTTACTTACCTTTGGTAACGTTGTATCTTGTAGAGACCATCTAGTCACAGATTCCTTACCTTAGAATTGTACCCAGTCACCACCCTGGATCTGGAAATATTTCTGGAGCATTACCCCTGCGTACTGGTAGGTGGCTCATTTCGGCTCCAAGTGGTGTAGTACGCTCCGATGTGATGTGCGCAGTGCCTATATAGGCCACTCCCCAGTGCGCTGATGTCTGGTTCTTTTAACAACTCTCTACGCCAGGAACAAGAAGCCACAAAGCACACTGATCACTTGTGTGGAAAACTAGGGCCCTGAAAGGGGAAAGCCCTGTCCCAAGAAATTTGTTTGCAGAGAGTCAGTAAGGAATCTGCGGCTAGATAGAGTCCCTACCAGATGAAGCGTTACTGGAGGTTAGTAACTTGTTCCTCTGGTAGAGACTTCTAGGTGCAGATTCCTTACCTTAGAATAGATATTCAAGCAATACCTCCACAGAGGTGTATCTGCGAAACAATTTCCCACCAATAAGTCCTGTAGGACTGAGCAGGCAAAGTGACCATACTAACGGACCTGACTGTCAAGGCAGTAGCGTTTTGTGAACATGTGCAGATAGGCCAACGTCACTGCCTAGTAGATGTCCAGGACGCAGTTGTCGAAACCTTGACTCTGGAGGAATGAGCACGCAAGCCCTTAGGGGGCTGCTTCTTGGCCAATGTGTAGCAGATTTTAATGCAGAGCACAATGCATCAGGAGATGGTTCACTTCTGCATAGCCTTTCCCTTCTTCGCCCCAACATTCGCCACATAGAGTTGATCGTCCATCCCGAACTCTTTTGTCCGGTCAAGGGAGAACGATAATGCTCTTGATGGGTCCAGACTGTGAAGTCACTCCTCTTCCTTGGAGGGATGTGGCCGAGCGTAAAATGTAGCCAGAGTGATAGCCTGGCCTATATGAAAGGGAGTGACAACTTTGGAGAGAAAGAAAGCTCTAGGTCGCAGAAGCAGCTTGCCATGGTCGATGTTCAAGCACGGCGGCATGGATGACAAAGCCTGAAGTTCACTGACCATTTGGGCAGATGTCAATGCCGCCATACAGGCAGTCTTAATGGCAAGGACCACCAGAGGACAATTGTGCAATGGCTGAAAGGGAGTGCATATCAGAAATGTTAAGACCAGATTAAAGTCCCACTGAGACATGATGAAGGGCAAAGGTGGAAACGTGTTGCAAACCTTTAAAAAAACCTAATAACACAGAGGATTTGAAGAAGGATGGCTGGTTAGGAAACCGCAGAAAGGCTGAGATGGCAGAAAGATAGCCCTTTAGGGTGCCCAGAGCATCGTCCTACTGGGCAAGAGAAAGGATAAAGAGAATGACCTGAGAGAGGGGAGCAGAAAGAGGGTCAACCTGTTTCTCTGCACACTATGATACAAACTTGCCCCAATAGCAGGCGTATACAGTCTAGGAAGAAGGTAGCCTGGTTTCCAAGATAACAATGCTGACTTTTTGGGGTGGGGGAGGGGGGGGTCAGCTGTCAACTGTCGCTGCTCAAACTCTACGCATGAAGGCAGAGTGCTGACAAGTTTGGGTGGAGAACCCTTCCCAGATGCTATGACAGAAGATCCTCTCGAAGAGGCAGCCGGATTGGAGGACTGATGGCCATGCTCAACAGTTCGGAATGCCAAACTCCCCAAGTCCAGTCCAGAGCCACAAGGATAACTTGGGCATGGTCGTTTCCGATCTTCTTGAGGACTCAGGGCTGAAAGGTGTACTGGAAGCCTGAGCTCCAATCGAAGCAAACACAATCTCTGAGGGAGAGCCGCCTTGGAAACTCCACTGTGCATAATTGCTGAAGTGGCACGTTCTCAGTGGTTCTCACTGATGGTGAACAGATCTAACCAAGGATCTCCCCACAGCTGAATGAAACCTTGCACCATCCCCAGATGGAAACACCATTTGTAATCCGCTAGGCAATTGCGGCGGAGTTCATGTGCCCTGGAGATCGGAGAGCCCCCAGGGGTGAACCACCAAGGAAATGGCCTGACATTCCAGCCATGTTCAGAGACGCAGGGCCTCTTGAAAGAGTGCCCACGACCCCATTCAGCCTAGTTTGTTGTAATACCACATGGCAGTGGTAATGTCCTTCCCTTGATTGAGGGCACAATTTTTTTAAATGCCAGCCAGATCGCCATGACAACAAGTAGGTTAATGTTGAGTCAGAATTCATCAAAATACCAAAGGCCTTTGATCTCCACCTTTCCCAGTTGGCCGGCCCATTCCAGGAATGATGCATCTGTCACCACTGTCAGATCTGTTGGTGAAGGGAGAGGGGTCTAACCCTGACTTAATCGCAGTTTGTTAACCACCACTGCACATCTTTTGCCGTTCCCTTTGAGATCTGGACCATGTCAGAGAGATTCCCCTGATGCTGCACTGACTGGAACGTCAGGTCTCACTGCAGAGCACGCATATGCCAGCAGGCATTTGTCACAAGCAGGATACAGGAGGCCATGAGGCCCAGCAGCCTCAGACTCAGTCTCATCAAAAACTAGGATAGAGGCTGAAACATTGGTATCATAACCTGAATATTCTGGGCTCGCAATTCGGGAGGATAGTCCCAATACTGCACCATGCCCAGAACAGCTCCGATGAATGGAAGCATCTGAGAGGGAGTCAGATGTTACCTTGGCACATTCATGGTGAACCCCGGCGAGTGCAGGAGATCTGCCATAGGCTGGAGGCAGGAGACAATAGCCTGGGGCGACAGCCTTCAACAACCAGTTGTCGAGATAGGGGAAGATTGGCACTCCGGATCTCCACAGATAAGCTGCAACCACCACCATCACCTTGGTTAACTCTAGTGAGGCCGAAAAGAAGCACAGCAAACTCATGCTTGTGGGCCACCGTGAACCACAGGTAATGTCTGTGGGCAGGCAGGACAGGACAGGAATGTGGAAGTATGCATCCTGCAAGTCCAATGCTACCATCCATTGTCCCTGGTCCAGGGCAGATAGACGGACATGAGTGAGCATGAGCATTTGGAACTTCTTCTTGAGGAGGAAATTGAGAGGGCGCAGGTCTAGGATAGGACAAAGGCCTCCGTCCTTCTTGAACACCAGAAAGTAGCAGGAGATGGTCCTCCACCAGCCTCACTCAAGTGAGTGGCATGGGTGAAGGGGTAGTCACGAAGGGAGTAGCCCCTTGGGGCAGTCTGAAGAACCCCGCTGCCTTTTGTTATAGACCACCAGTGGGGCAGGTGATGGCATATCCTGCCTTACACTGGGTACACATGATGGAAAGAGGGCCAACTAAAGGAGTTTAGAGGCTGTGGCTGCTGGGAAATGGTGAACTGACCCAACCTCTGGCTGCCCAACCCACGGGGTCTGTAGGTACAGCATCCTCGGCCACCCAGAGGCTGGGAAGCATGCACACTGTGGTGGTTAGTCTGATAAAAACGAGGCTGGAGGCCCCTTCTGTGGCTACGAAAGGAGCGAAAGGCAGACTGGTTTTAGTGAGACGCCATGGGCAAGCCAAAGGGCTTGGTCATAAATCAGCTAAACTTGAAGTGCTTCAGCGCTGTGTCCACACTGGCTCTGGAGAGATGGGAACCATCAAAGGATGATGCTTGGACATACCGGGAAAAGCCAGTTGTTCCCAGCCAGGCATAGTACCGTAAAGCAACCGACGAAGAAACTGCTCTGCCCAGCGATTCAGTTGTGCCCAATCCACATCAAATCATGAACTTAGGACGCCTCAGGGCAACTGCAGCGCTCTACAAATCCAATTTTCATTTCATTTCATTTCATTCATTTCATCTGCCATAGCTTGAGAGAACAGGGCCCGGGCCTCCTCCGGAACCATAGGTAGTATCTGTGCAACCAAATCAATGGGAGTAATGTCCCAAAAGACACACAACGTTCACAGATAGAAGTGTCAGTCTGGTGGGATAAAAATATTTTCTTTCCTAGGGTGTCCAATCTCTTGGATTCCCTATCCTGTGGAGTGGTAGGGAATGTGCCAACGATTTACACAGCAGTTGGAGGTTTGGCCCATTAAGCTTTCCGGGGTATTATGTTGTGTGAAGAAATTGGTGTACCGTGGGGTGGGGCGGTGACGGCGGGCAGTCGTCCTGTTTACAGGAGCTCCAGTGCAGGTTTTGGACCAAGTCCCCAGAAGGAAGTCCGTGAGGGCTTCATTGAATGGGAGAAGCAGTTCTGAGAAGATCACTCCCGGCTGAAGCACCTCCGTCAAGATTTTGGGCTTGACTGCCACGAAGGGTAGGCCAAGGTCTAAGATTTTGCTGCGCTTATCACAACCAGAGCAAAAGAAGCCCTCTCCTCAGTAACCACGTTAGGAAGAGAGCATGCCAGTATCTGGAGAGGTGTCCAGTCTGCTGGCATCCGCAAATTCCTCACAGCAGTCCATGTTGGAGTCTATGGGGTGGGATTCTTCAGGCTCCAACTACCATTCCCAATCCTCCCTGGATCCAGGCCCATAACAATAGGGATCAGGCTCCGCGAAAAAGGCATGGTTCTAGTGACCAAGGACTCGGCGTCAGACGATGCTGCTCCAACTCAAAGTTGGAGATGAGAATGGGGTTTGCGCCAGCGGAGCTGGGATCATCGCTATCTGGACCAGTGCTGGGGGTGGTTGAAGTGGTATAATGGCACCAATCCGGATCCATCCGTGGATTCAAGGGGCAGAATGTAGCTGGGGATGGGACCCACCAGCAAAGAACCAGTGGGAGCCCCTCCTGAACCTGCGGGCCTGAAGACACACCAGCTGGAACAGAAACTGGCTGCCAAAATATGAGGTGCATGGCCTCATAGAACTCACAGAGTTGAGCAGGGATCATTCCGACACCCAGAAACTCAGCAAGGTCAGAGGCCAGGCACAGGTTCAACCGTAAAGCCAGGCCTCAAATGACCATGATCTCTCGTCTCGTCAGATAACTTTGACAGACGGGTCAAAGTCAATGGCATTTTCAACTTCTTACTCTTCTTGTGGTTGTTGGACTTCTGACTAGGAGTGCCATGATGAGCTTTGGCTCCGTCACATTCCTCTCGACCTGGATCAAGACTGTTGTGGTGTTACATGTCAAGTGGCAAGAGGTCAGGGTGCATGACGTGAAGTTGATGCAATTTGTTGCATCGTCACACTTGAGGCACCATTGTCAGACAAGGGCTTGAAAATGACCTTCCTGGTGAACATGTTGCTACACCAGGAAGAAAATATCAAAAAACCTTCAACAAAAAGTTGAGAAAGGCCAGTCAAAAAATGACTGGGTGTAGCTCTCTCCGAATCTGCACTGACTGGCTCTGAAAGAAAAGAACTGACGTCAATGTGATGGGGTGGAGCTTATAAAGGCACCGCGCACACTACTTCTGGCGCAGACGATGCAGAACAATGCCACCTAACAGTGCTCCAGGGTACTGCTCATAAGAAGCTTCTGGATCCAGTCGGATACCCGGGTATAACTCAAAGGAAAGTAACCTGCGGCTAGAACTCTCTATCAGATACATTATACAACTGGAAATGGAGATGTTCCAATAAAATATTTTGTGCCTTTTTTCACATTTTCACCCCATCTGTCTGTCAACAGTAAAACTCACAGCTCTCTTCCCGGTACCCAAGCTTTTGCAACGTAACTGAACAATCAATGAAGAATTTGGTTATAGTCAATGTAAAAAATGAAGGGGTCTGGTATTATGACAAAGAGTTTTTATTTGCAGCAGATTTAATACAGGATCAGGTAGGCAGCAGAAGGGAAGATCCAGAACCTGTATCATTTCTGCCTTTCCTGTTTCTTTCACCTCAACTTGGTGTGCTCTTTTTCATCCATCGTTTGCTGGAAAAACTCCCCTCGGAGACCTGTAAATTATAGGTGTAAGAGCTTGCATCCTCGTCTGGTTCATGGATTTGGATATCAAACAACAGGCGACTCTGAGAAACTAGCTTGGTATATGATGCACACTTATGTAAGTGGGCACCGTGCACCAATCCAGACATCTTAGATAAGCTTAGAAAGTTCTCTAAGTGGTAGCTGTGGAGGCTTACTCCAGAAGGAGTGCAAATCAGCTTGTTTTACCAGAACATAATCTTATAGGTATATATTAAGTGAAAAAAGAACCACACAGTGTATTTATAAATATATGTATTTATTATAAAGCACTCACTAACACATACAGATTTCTCCTAGCTAGAGATGTACACAATGCACACAATACCTTTCAATACAAACAGGTAAGTAGCATGAAATACACAGTGGTCACCAGGGGAAGACCAAACCATAGTAAAATAGTGGTATTCGAACGACGACTCAAGTCAAGACTATACCCAGAAGACGTAGAAGTGCCGGGGATCAAAGGAAAGTAACCAGGAGCCCCGCAGAGGCCGTGTGCAGAGTGGGAACACAACCACGGGATCAATGCAAGTCTATGGGTAAGTCACTGTAGCAATTTTAAAGAAGAAGGCCCATTCCAAGTGGACCCTGAAGAAACCGCGTGTAGGACAGAAGGTTGTAGAGCCACCCCACCTGTGGATACCTTAGGAACCAGGATAGATGCACCAGCGAAGCCGGGTGCATAGCTGTGAAGTGGTGTCGGAAACCGATTTTGAACCCAATGGATGACTTCAGGAAGATGCCACTGCTGGAGAAGGTGAAAGTGTCCGGTGGAACCCAAAGGTGGATTCAAGATGTGATGAACCTGCAAGCAAAGGGAACAGAGTCTATACCACTCAGGAGTGACCGGGAGGCAGGGCAGACGAATGCCCACCGATGTCAAGTGTAGCAGGAGAGCTGACGGTGACCTTGAAACTGCAGCTGTGTTGACCAGGCGAAGCTGTGAAACGCCAGGAGCCGTACATGAGCTTTCCCACGTTGGATGTCGAGAGTTGAGGGGTCGGTGTCCGACGGGAGCACCAACAAGCCTTGGCAACTGCAACCAACGTGGAAGTTGCAGAAGGTTCAGTGTCGGGACCAGCAAGGTCCAGGAGACTCACCACAAGCAGGGGAGTCATGGCAGGCCCGTGCAATCAAGAGAGCCCAAAGAAGTCAAAGACGACCCTCAAGTGGACGCACAGGCCGAAGGCACTGGAGTCACGAAAGGACCTTGAGCAGCTCACCAAAGATGTAGGGCCTCGGGGTAAGTGATGCGGTGAGGATGAAAATCTTGGTCACTAGAGATGCTTGAGGTTGGGGCTACTTGGAGCCCGAAGACCTTGGTGGAAGGAAGCAAACAAGCCTTTGCAACTGCAAGTTGACGTAGTTCACAGGGGTTTGGTTCCTGCAGCTCCGACAAGGGATACTGGCCTCAAACTTGCTGATAGGACAGGGCAGGCCTCGAGGGATGTGAAGAACCACCACCTGTGTTGCTTAGCCTTTCTGAGTCTGTGGGAGCACAGGATCAGCAGACCGGTCAGCTTATTTGTGGTGCCTGCAGATGCAAGGAAGGGACTCCTTCACTTCAAAGGAGATTTCTTCAGGTGTTTTAGATTCCCACAGGCCTTGGAAGGTGTCGGTATGGTGCACAGGCATGGACATTGCAGCAGACGGGCAGAGGGCGAGGAGATGAGGAGCAGCATGAACCTTCCAGTTTGCAGCCTTGATGCCCAGAGCGAAGTCCAAAGTGCCCAGATGGTTAAAGAAATGGTGTTGGAAATTAATCTTGTCCTACGACAAATTTAGGGACTCACCCTCAGGTAAGCCCTCAAGTACCCTAATGAAAAGGTTGGGACGATTCAGGGGTCCCTCCCTAAGGAGGGGCTGGACAAGGGGAGGATAATCCACTGTGCTTTGTTCAGTTTTGTGCCAGAGCGGGAGCCAACGGCTCCCTGAACTGTTTGAACTAGACTATGCATGGAGGGCACCAACTGTGCACTGCACGCAGACTATGTGGCACAGACAAGCGCCCCCACCCAACCCCAATACACCAAACCCTGGCTGGGAGGTGGTCACACCTCCCTGTGACGGGATACCTATTCAGCCTTCCCCTCCCCGAGCTCGGCTCAGCAGCAGGAGGGCAGAAACTTGTCTCTGGCCAGCAGCAGCCCTACCTTGCTGTGTGGGTCTGGAAGACTGGTACCGGGAGCACTGAGGGCCTCCAAAAGAAGCTTTAAGGGCTTGAAATCATACCCACCACACCGTTTATGGTGTGAGGGTATGAGTGCAACATGTTTGATACCAAACATGATAAGATTTGTTACAGCCAGTTTCTAGATGGTCATTGCGTAATGACGCAGTCCCCCTCTATATGTTATATGGCGGTCTCACAACTCGGGAGAATGGACTCCGTAGGCTGTAGCGGTGTCCTGCTCATGCAGGGGCTCCCTTAACCTCAGAACCGAGCACCCTGCCTTCAGGATTGTAAGACCTGCCATAGGGGTGACTTATGGGTTTTAAGTGCAGTGACCTTAGATATGGGTGAACCTATATCTTTCATAAGTGGTGTTAGCACCAACTTACATAGGCTGCAATGGCAGGCCTGTAGTTACAAATTGAGTGGTCTCCCATGGGTGGCATAATACAAGTTTCAGCCCATTGGGGACCCCTGGTGTACCGATTCCCTGGGTACCTTAGTAGTATATACTAGGAACTGATAAGATTGCACCAGTGTCCAATCTGGGATATATCTAAATACTTACCAAACCAATTTAGGGGAGAAAGCACAGAGACTGGGGTCCTGATTAGCAGAATCCCAGTCAGACTTGTTAGAAACAGCATTACAGTAAGCAACAAGCATTGGCATAGCCAATAGGTCTCGCCTTTGGGGCCTTATAATGGTTTAGCCATGCAACAGTTAATGTTGTTGCAGTAAGGATATCGTGCTGCATAACTAAATACTTATAAGGTCCCAAGGGCGAGTGCCATTGGATATGCCAATCCTTGTTTCGCCTTTGATATGAGCGGTGCCCTCAGCAAAATGTTCTTGAGACAGTAGATAACCGTGGTAATGCTTGCTGGGTGGTGCCATCATTCTTCGCCACATGTTTTCTTACAGATGCCTCATTCGATCTGCCCACAAGGATCATTAAACACCAGACAGGGACTCCATTGCCAGAAAGAAACAAGAGCAAACATGCTTGTTATCTGGGGCTATAATTACCAGCCCCAAATCCTTCTGTTGGGAATGCTGCCACAGTAAAGAACAGCAGGGTCTGCACAAAGTAACCCCCCCCCCCCACTGCTCGGTCACCCTGCCCTCCCTGCTTCAACAAGTAAATTGCCTAAAATTTATTAGACTAGACTCCGAAAGTTAAACTTGCTAATGGGGACAGTTCCAGCCGCTTGCTGTCCCATGGGAAAAATGCGGCCGTTGAGGGACGACTTTTAAGGGCGGGGACGTGTTCTGTGGAATGAGCCCGTCATGCTGGAAAACGCTGCTGTATCAAAGTCGTGTCCTGGGAAAGCAAATAAGACAGGCCAGAGAGAGCCAGAAAAGGCTCCAAATCATAAAGCAGAGTTGGGCTGATAAGAAGACTTTGTTGCCGCAATGACAGTGCTCGGGTTTAACTGCTGCACATTTTATAGAAAGACTGCCTGGGAATAGTGTCTCGTTTTTCAGAACTTCACTCGCTCATCTGTCCTCAGAAATTCAATTTATTTTGAAGCCTTGCATTTATTGGATTGAGATGCACATTATATTCTTTGTCTATTAATTTGACAGTGCACGCAAAAATAACATGTTTAAAGCACACCAAAACAGTATTGTTACCAAATTCGCAATGGGAAGTCCTTACTACAGAAGCTAACGAGCGCAAAGAGAAAGTGAAAGGAAAGAGAGGAAAAGATAAGAGACGCGAGAGAGGAACAGGCAGAAGAAAGAGACAGATGTGTGAGAGGAGTGAAAATAAAGCTGATGAGGAGGGAGTGAGAGAAAGGAGAAGGGAGGAGGTAGGTGAGGGGACTCACGTGCTGTAAGGCTTAATGAGCCATTACAAAAAGCCAGATGACCTGTGCACGTGCCCGCAAGCTTGAGGCCAGCAAAAGCCTCTCTGATAGCACTTTGAAAACCTGCTTACTAAAGGTCTCGCCTGAGCTAGCACATGCGCTAGCTCAGGCGAGACCTAAAAAGTGGGGGTAACCATAAAAGCAGATCCTACTTTCCTACAGCAGCTTTCTGTCTGTGAAACAGAAGTTGTTGTCTTAATAGGTAAATGGGAGGCCAAATGGAAAGGTCCATTAACAATGGTTATCTCTCTTTAGCTTATGTGTGATAGGTTGAAAGAGTTGACCCCTCATCAATGTGGCTGGTGCTATGTCTTGATATAGAGGCCAAGATTACTCTTGGAAGGTGTTGATGACCATATTTCTGGATGCATTGAGTATTTCTTCTTTTCTTTTAAAGCTGTGCATTGTAAATAAAATGTCTCTTAGATGTTGCATTTCTCCTCCACACTTAGGGCCAACTCGATGAGCTCATTAAATGCAAAACTCTTGTCGATTGCCTGTCAGGAACTAGTGAGAAGAGATCTATCAGAAAGGATTCTAGATTACTGCCCTCTGCGCCTTCTCATAGACCCCACACCCTGATGTTTTTTTAAAGTAACTTTATTGACATTTATGATATCACACTGACATCTGGGACAAGCAAATATTCAGTACCATAAGTCATTCCCCCCGGCCTCCTTTTTGTAATTCCTGAGGGGTAAATAACAATTCCACAATGTGATGGGCCCATCAACAAATTCAGAGAGAACTGACATTGAGAAAAATCATCTTTCAACTTGTTAATTAGTTCCATAATGTTTCTAAAGCTTACTATACATCTCTTGATATCTATAAGGATCATGCCAACCCCATCTGTTTACCCCCCACCCTTACCCCTCCCTTCTTCCATCTCCCGTACAAACCGCTAAGTCAAGTTTCCATATACCTCCTTATTATACATTCTCAACCAGCGCTAAGCATTAGTACATATCCTCTGCCCATCAAGACCCCTCATCCCCGTGCCGGCTCCCGCTGCTGTTCTGTAATCCTGAGTTCCTGAGTCTTGCTTTTCATCACGGTCCGCTAACATTTGAGACCATGCCAGAAGGCTCCTTCCACTTTTTCATCCATATGCACTTGTTTCAGTCACATTTTTTCCACAGTTGCCCACTCATTCATGTCTTTCATCCATTCCTCCACCTGTGGTGGCCGGGGACTAAGCCAGCTAATAGCTATACACCTTTTTGCTGTCACTAGGCCCAATGTTATGAAGCCTCTGCTTAGTTTTTTGTTTTTCGGGGTGAGGAGTAGACCCAGCAGCACCTGTCAGATAGTTTTGGGGATCGTCCAGCCCGTAAGTGTGTGATTATAGAGTCCCAGTAAGAGCACAGTTGTAACCACAACCAGACCATATGAAGGAAATCTGCCTCTTGTGCTTTACATCTCAGGCATTCATCACTATGGGCTGGGTAAATTGTGTGTAGCATGGTCGGCGGGTAAACTTGGTGTACCATGTTGTATTGTAGGAGCTTAAAACGCGCATTGGAGCTGACTGTGTGCACTTCTTCCTGAACTTTTTCCCACTCTGTATCCCATAGTGGTTCCTCCATAATGGCGTCCCACCTTCGCTTTACTAGTAGTTTTGTGCTCTGCAAGTTGTCTCGTATAGCTCTATATAAATGCGATATTAATCTCTTGCCTTGCGCCATATAGAGCATTACCAACAGTATATTGGTGGTGGATGGTTCTGCTGGAAACCCCTGCCAAATTTCACATGTCACGCTTGATATTTTTTCGTATTGTAAAAATTGTCCTGGTCCTAGACCGAAGGTGTTGATCGACTCATCTCGGGTGATAAACTTTCCATCTACATACTGGTCTCCCAGCGTTTGACACCCTCCTTCCTTCCATTGTCGTATGAACATAGAGCCCATGATTCAAGCAAAAAGACGTACTGCCAAAAGTGTCATATCAGGTGTATACGGAGCATGCTGCACCGCTCTCCCGACTGCCATATCCCATACAAGAGCCACATGTCATACAATGTCGAGGGAGGGCTGCTTTCCACACATTAAGATTTCCGGCAGGGTATAATAACCGAGTGTACCCGCAAGAGGATCAGCCTCCCAGTTATTTTCATGGTCTAACCAGTGTACTATATGCTGAAGTTAGGACACCATATAATAGAGCTCTAAACAGGGAACCTCAAGTCCCCAGGTGCTCTGTAGCATTGTCAGACGTACTCTTTTACATTTACTACTCCCATAAGAGATCCGTCAGGAGTTGGTCTAGAGACCGAAAATAATGTTGTGGGATAATAAATAGTGTGTATTGCATCTCGTAAAGACATTTGGTAAGATAATCATTTGTATTTTTGTGATCTTGCCCATTAGGGATAGTGGTAGTTCCTGCCAGAAACGTATGGAGCCCCGCAGCCCCTCTATCACCCTTCTATGTTCAAGGCATGGCAGACGGCCCATGAATACGCCAATCGAATGATCAGATATCTTGTTCCTTCACACGCCCATTGTAACTCGCTTTGGTGTAGCTATACTTGGGATATCCCTGCTAGTCTACCAATGGGAATTAGTTTAGATTTCCTCTCATTGAGCATGAGACCGGACACCTCGATGAATTTCTGTAGGACTGTCAAGAGTGGCAACACGGTATCATTGGCATATAGCACGACCACCTGCTCAACTATGCCTAGTGGACACCCCAACATATCCCTTCTGGCAGCTCCCAATGGCTTCATGCTCAGCGCAAACAAGAGTGGAGAGAGAGACATCCCTGACGGGTGCCTCTGCCAAGCACTACTGGCCTAGATACCACATTTTTCACTATTATCCATGCCATAGGGTATGTGTTAATACATAATCATCCTCCTTTAAGCAAGAAGGATGCCAAATATGCGCCAGTCTCCTCAGGTTGTGCATGGTGCTACACTTGGGTATGAATCCTGCCTGATCCATTTTTAGGTCGAGCATTTGAGATCTCCTATATATTCTTTAGTATATATTTATATGTGTATGTACTTTGTGGACTCTGGAGATCAGCGCTAGGACTAGTCTGCTTCCGCTTAGGAACTTTTTTTCTGTTAAATGGCCTCTATTTAACTGTCTTGATAGAAAACGACCAGTAGAGGTCAGTAAAATACCAGAATTGCTTTCTGCTGAGGGACTATATATATATATTTTTAATGCAACTCTATTTAACTTTCTTTATAGAAAACGACCAGCAGAGGTCAGCAAAATATCAGAATCACTTTAGCATTCTCTAGATTCAGTCCATTGAAATTGTCTTTCACAAACACCCAAAGAGAATATTTTTATCAAATCTTGTATAATCAGTGATATGACCACCAAAGGCCCTGATTTTATATTAAAAACAGAGCTTTGGACTATACCATTTCCAGCTGAAAAGCAATATTTCTCTCCATGTGTTCCCATACCTGGCATGTCACGCAGTTTGGTGCTTACTTTCCCTCCATGTTAAAGAACGGTATATGTTTTAGCACCCAGGCTAATGCGCTGCATAGTTAAATACATATAAGGTACCAAAGGCGATACCGATTGCATTGCAAATGCTTGTTTCTATGTGGGGTATCCACAAAAGAAGGCATGCTACCATGATGTTACTCAATATTTGTACATCTATATTTAATAAGGAGGTTGGCCTGCACGAATGAGGTAGTAAAGGATGTCTGTCTGGTTTTGGTATCATGGCCACCAGGGCCTCCCTCATGGGCGGTGGAAGCACACCCCCCTCCCAAACGCCTCGTTATAAACTTCTAGCAGTGATCGGCCAACCGAGGGGCAAACCTTTGGTAGAACCCTGAAGGCAGTCCATCCGCACCTGGGCTCTTAGCCGTTTTGAGACGCTGGATGGCCGCCAGTACTTCTTTCTGAATCAGGGCATTAAGGGTCTCCAGTGCCTCTGCAGCTAACCGGGTATATACTCCCTTAAGGTGGTCCGTAAGGACCTCTACAATTGCTGTCTGTGAGAATACCACCTAACCATGTCTGTCCTGAATCTGTACAACAAGGTTTTCATTTATCTCTTGCCTAATCAATCACGCTAGCAGGGCCCCAGTTTTATCACCTTTCATGTGCAGTCTTCGTCTACATGCAGTATGTACGTATTTTTCTAGTCTATGCAAGGCCAGGAGCATCACTTCTTGTGCCTCATGCCACTCTTTTAATTTGTGTGGGGCTTTCAGAAGGGCTGTCTCCAATTCACCCAGTACCTTTTCCTGTTTAGCTATATCTTTTTCTGATTGTTGTCTGACCCCATTCAATATTTTAATGCATACTCCTCTTATTACCACCTTCATGGGCCTCCCATTCATATGCCCTACCCAATGCGATTTCCAATTTTCCCTAAAATAATTCCCTAATGCCTCCGAGATCGCTGTTGCAAATGGAGGGTCGAACACCCTGGGTCCTGAAGAAAGCCGGACAGTTTGTTCCGCTCGGCTGAAACATGTTGGCCTCACTGCACAGCCCCAGAATATAGTTATACTTTCAGACTATTAGGCGTTATTTTAATTTTGACACTAGGACAATCCTTATTAAACTTGATTTTTTGCCCTAGTAGCCAATTTTAACATTTCACACACATTCTCAAAGCACTGCACATCATCAGCATCATTTGAATAACACTGTGGCTAGAGTTCCACCTCAGAAATCCATCTCTGCACCATCGATTGATGGGTTGGGCTAGGTTTGGATTTACTATCTGTAAACCCACATGATGATATTCCGCCATAAGGGTAGGCTGATGGGAGTTTCTCAGCCCTGTGTCATTTCATTGGGTTGCTATATGATCCCACCTTTTCTTCAGCTTCTAGTACAGCACATACATTTATTTGACCGGACATCTCTTCTTTTGTCATTACATTTGAGTTGGGGTTTTGAGATGTCAGGGTCGGTAAACTGACCCCTTTAGACCCTCCTTACCTTTCTTTTTTTCAGTATTTAGAGCAACCTCGGTTGCTGGTCTTTTTGTATACAAGAAGGGTCTGAACCAATCCTGTTCATCCCTTCATAGGCTCGCCCAGTTGATTTTCATATTGACACTCCTTCATTGACCATGGCTGACTTTGCGGGTTTGGCGTTTGATGACGAAGTTTTAAACTCCATCCTAACTAACAATCCCAGCATTTTAGATTTTTTGCCGGAGACCACAGGCACAGCAAAAGATGATTGGTTAATATTGCTTAATTTGAAGAAAACACATTCACGTATCACTGTACATGGGCTAACAATGGCAGAATATTTGCGAGGTAAATGTGCTCCCACAGGCCTAATTGTAACTAACACACCTAGACTTTTTCTAACCGACAAAGACTTCCTCCGAGACTGGTCTTTGATCGCGTGGCGATGCACGCGAGACTGGCTCATCCTGATCATCAGCTCCGCAAAGAGAATAGCGGATACCATCCGAATAGAGATTCAGACACTAGAAGGACAAATTAAAGCCACCTGTAGTACACTATTTAAAAAACGTATGGATGAAACCAATAAGACAAATAAGGATTATAAAGACAATATCCTTATTAACAAGATTGATACATTCAAGAAGGATCTGGCTCACTTCTCATTGGTCAAAATCTATCCCTACACTAGTGACAATTTTGTGGCACCTGAATACAACCACAAAGGAAGACGCTATGGGTCCAACTACCTGACCTCAGGATCCGATTCAAGCTCTAGTGATTCTGATACCACTAATCAAGCCGGTGCACAGCCCAAGGGGGAGGGGGTGGGGGGGGCAGTCAACAGCGACGAGAAATGCCCCAGACAACTGAACAATTCCCAAGCTTATCGTCTGTTGCCCAGCGATCCTACACCACGATTGCTTACAGAAATTCAGACTTTGATAGATGAGGGCAGTACAGAAGGATGGATAACACCTCAAGAAGCCAGATTTTTGGTGACATCCAATCCGGTCACACCTGGCTTCTACTGCCTACCGAAGACACATAAAGCTACTAGACCACTACTGGGACGCCCCATTCTCTCAGGGATTGGTTCCCTTTTGGAACCACTTTCCACATTTGTGGACTTTTTCCTCAGACTCCTTGTCAAAGAGATGCCTACCTATTTACTGGATACAGCAGATGTTCTCAGACTCCTCCCTGACATAGAGTTTAACGTCGAAACTGACCTGTTGGTCAGTTTCGACGTAGAATCCCTTTATACCTGCATTCCGCAGGAGGAGACCCTTGAGACAATTCGACATCTTTTTATAATCTCACTTCAAAGGGCTTTCTATTGACTTTCCCATTGGCCCCTTGATGTATGATCAACTATCTGTACCACTATTACTTCCAGAAGAATTAAAAAGTGTAGTTTTTACAAGTCTCTAGATTTGACAGTATTTTATCTAATATACTGGGTAGGCATAAAGTTTTCTTGTTATTTAACAAGAATCCACCTTCGATTTATTAACGAGTTTCACTTTGTTAAGCATATCTCTCTTTAACTTACGATATATGCCAGCACCAGTGCCATATTTTTGGTCACGTCGTAATAAACGAAACAATGAGACATAAAATCAAAGCTTTGGTGTGCCCGTGCGGTTTTCCGGCAACTGAAATACCAAAAAAGTGTCTTTTTCACACGAGATTCATATATACCCTCGAGTGATTAGCAAATATAAGGCACGGTTATTTTGTAGATGCTGTATAAAGCGCTTTTTAAACAGCTACATGAAGTTCACGCGCATCGACGCAAGACGAGCACACATTCAACATAATCTTTGCGCATGCGCTATCGAACTTTGTTACAGCGCATCAGCGCGAAACGAGCGCACCTTTACCATACCTTCGCGCATGCGCTATCGGACTTTGCTACAGCGCATGCGTGAGTTGAATAGTGGCCCACTCTCCACGCGACTGCAGCGGAAGCTACGCGGCAGTCATTTGCCAGCAATTGACTATCTAATTGGAGCTATCTTTCAATTAAGCGCGCTATAAAGAGCGCGATGACGCGCCCTCCGGTACCTTCACTTCCTCTCGGACGCCAGAGAGGGGTACCGACGGTTAGGTAGGTCCCGGGTTTTTCTTCGAGGATGTTGATCTACACTAAGAGAGCTCCGAGCTCTCTAACCAGCTACTCTCTGAACAATCCTCCCCTTATTTTACGAGCACAGAGGACTTGGGATTTTCACCATCTTTATAACTTATCCCTACTTAGTTTCACTTATATGTCTTTTGCCATATGTGAATTATTGATCGTTAAAGAGGTAGACCATCTCATGCCACTAGCAATCTTACTGCGAAGTTTCAGCCTTTTTGTTCATAGAGGGAAGGTCTTTTAGTAACAACTGGGTTCTTTTTAAAGTAGAAATGATATAGCAATCTAGCTGGACACAACAAATAAAACACTGACTGTGCCCTCATTTTCATTTTTACATAACAGAGCGGGGCCTCATTTTCCCGAGCGGTCGCCGGGCGAGGTGAGGTTATCTCCCACATAATGCTGGGTGAGTAAGATATCAAACAAAACTATTAATCGAATAGAATTTGACATACAGAAGGACTAAAGCCTTCTGTTTAACGAAGAGACGTTTCTCTTCGTTTTTTGTGTGTTGTCTGTACTGTCTCTTTATGTCATTTTGGGATATATGTATACAACCTTATTATATACTTTGGGCACTGTTTTCCTTTTTTTCTTTTAGGAAAGGACAACTAATTCAATCCCACCAGATTACATTGGGGACCCAAGTTCCTGGTAGGAGTAATTGAACATTTGTTGCACAGTAATATTTTTCATATTTTTCTCACTTGCACCTTTTGCAGTAGCTATCCATTCTGGGTCCTGAAGAAAGCCGGACAGTTTGCTCCGCTCGGCTGAAACATGTTGACCTCACTGCACAGTGCCAGAACATAGTTATACTTTCAGACTATTAGGCGTTATTTTAATTTTGACACTAGGACAATCCTTATTAAACTTGATTTTTTACCCTAGTAGCCAATTTTAACATTTCACACACATTCTTACAGCACTGCACATCATCAGCATAATTTGAATAACACTGTGGCTAGAGTTCCAACTCACAAATCCATCTCTGCACCATTGATTGATGGGTTGGGCGAGGTTTGGATTTACTATCTGTATCCTACATGATGATATTCCGCCATAAGTGTAGGCTGATGGGAGTTTCTCAGCCCTGTGTCATTTCATTTGGTTGCTATATGATCCCACCTTGTCTTTAGCTTCTAGTACAGCACACACATTTATTTGACCGGACATCTCTTCTTTTGTTATTACATTTGAGTTGGGGTTTTGAGTTGTCAGGGTCGGTAAACTGACCCCTTTAGACCCTCCTTACCTTTCTTTTTTTCAGGGTCGAACAACACACCAGAGCCGAGTCTCCAGAGGGGTATGGTTGACTGTGGGTGTGAACCATTCAAACTAAGCAGTACAGGTGAGTGGTTGGAGAGAAACCTGAGGACGTAGGTTATATCCCTCACACCAGGCCCCATCTCATCTGAAAGGAGTCAATAATCTAACCTACTAAAGGTACCAGTAGCAGGGGTATAGCAGGAGAACTGTTGCGTTGTTGGATATCGTTGTCGTCATATATCCAGTATCTGTACTCCCACCATACAGTCATGAGGGTATCCGTCATTTGTGGCTTAGTATGGGGTTTCAGGGGTTCTCGGTCCATGTTACCATCGAGGACACAGTTAACATCCCCCGTCAACAATGTACAATCCCCCAGATACGGGGCACCGCATTTATCATGCTGGGGAAAAAGGTGGGAGAGTTAACATTTAGAGCATACACATTAATGACACCGGTATACAGGTTCCCTGTTGGAATATAATTGGTACAACAGGTGAAGATTTCCCCTACGTTTAGAAAGACCGTCAAGAAAGTCTATCAAGTGGTTGTTTTCGCTCCTGACGCTAATTTGTCCTGATGATGACCCTTAAAGAAATTTTGGGTTGAAACGCTGTCAACACATTGTACATGGCATAAATCAGAGATCACATTATTTTTCTATTGTGTATTGTGTATATTGTGATTTGTTTTTTATTCTCTGCCATTGTATTTTTTTATTTCATATGTTTATGTTTTTTGAATGTAGTAATTGTGAGTGTAATTGTTTGAGCGCCCTTGTGTTTTCACTTTATTTATTAAATGTTTTTGGGCACTGATTTATGCATGTTTTTTTTGTGACATTGTGACACTCATAGGTTTTTTTCCTTTTACTTTTTTCCCTTTACTTTTTGGGTGGGCTTGTTTCCCTTCTTTTGGTCAAGTCTGATTATATTGCTCAAGAACCATTGTTTGGAGTATATTGGTTGAAGGACATTAAGGCACGCTCGAAGGACCTTCTTAATTTCAAAGCAGTGATAGCCCTACACGCCACTGAGCAGGGAAGACCTCTGCTGGTAGTTATTCAAGCGTGGCTGAGGAGCACGCTAGCAACTACGACCTACCTCGATCAGAAGGCCGCCGTTATTTCATATTAAAGCTGCAATGTATGTGTCTTCATCGCTACTAGTGAGTGCGTTTTTCCACCTATGTTGAGTTGCACCTCACTTCTCACAGACAATCAGCGTTCAGACAGGGTATTCCACGGTCCTTATAACTCCTTGCACAGGCTTTCATTTTCCCATAATGGGTGCCAACATCTTTCCGCACGTGTATTTGTAAAGGCCACATGGCTGTGGCTTTTATTCTCGTCAAATACATGTGGATTTCTTCATAATCTTTGGCCACTTCTCTCTATGTATCTCGACTCACTACCAGTACAAAAACGCACAGCGATTTGAGACATCTGCACTGCTAGACCCATATGATGTACTAAAGTATACAAAGCTGGGTGAAACCGGTCCTGGGTTGCTTGGGTTCCGGGTCAGGGAGAACCTGCCTTGGCAGTTCCGGTGGGACTGTACCCACTAGAGCATGTAGCTGGGTCCAAACTGATGTGGCTTAGTGAACAAAATAATGATGGACTGTAATGCGCCCGAGTTATTACTAGTGGCTGAGATTGGCTCAAGCATTCCATCATCACTTAATTTAGGTTCATACGATGCAGCAGAGAACAAGCAGACCTCCGAGGAAACGGGTGGGCAGCCATGAAGTCACCCTGAAACACATTTCTCTTCTGGTGATTTTTGGTAGATTTACACTATTTGGGTGTTGCAATTGCATGAATTACATAGTGCTAGAGCAATCTGTGTAGGGGTTATCCTTTCATGCGCAATTCATACTTTAATTACATCAATAGGAGCAGCTATGTTGTCCAAATTTTTACAAGTCATTAATAAAAGAGATTTTGGCTAATGAAACAAATTCACTTCTAATACAGCAGGTATTTGACATTTCTGATTAAGCCATCTGGAGTGATTCAGCCAAATATTTGGTATTTAAAACGCATTTACTGTAAAATCACGCAGCACCCAAGAAACAACTAATAAATAATTTGAACGGTTGCCATCCTTAGAACTCCAAATGTTAACTTAATACTTTAATGGGCCTTTCAAAATCATCCATAAAATTCTGTATAAATTTCAACATTGGCACATAAAGACATTCTTCCATGGTAATACTTCAGAAATACAAAATGCTGAATTATGACTGTCAATATTAATTTGGGAGAAACGATGAAGGCAGTACTTCAAGATGCAGATATACAATTAAAGTGAAATACAAAGTACCTTTCTAAACATTTGTACTAGATAAAAACAGTTGATTTATGAAGTGAAGCCAATGATGCTGAAGCCATTTTTAAAGAGGGGATGCTAAAATCATGATTTTGACCTGCAAAATGCAAATCTGTAATCTCAACCTTCAAGGTCCACCACAATTTCTAGTTCCACTTATGCACATAACATTATCACATCTACCTAATTCCATGTGGACAACTCAAACTAATGTTGCACCCTCCTGTACTCACTTGCTGACAATATCCTTTACATATCATCAGGAGGCCTATCAGTGTTATTAGCCAGCTGATCAACAAAAATAAACAATGTAGTATAAAAAACGTATTGTACCTGGAATTTTAACAACTAAAACCCTCCTTCCCACCCCTCCCTTAATAGTGTCTTTTTCAAATTTTACGCCTTTTCCATTCTGGCTCGTCGTGTGGTTCATCTTCATCCGATTCCACCTCAGCGAAAACAGTGTTTGGCTGAGTCCTGTAAAAAGAAGACAAATAAATTAAGAATTACTATAACCGATATGTCCGATTATTGTAAATGAACTCGGCACAACCCAGATTATTTTTCTATGGTGTAACTAACAGGCACCTTGTTTAAGCCTTGACACTGTCAAAAAATAAATTATGTGGTTCATGGCATAACAATACCAATGTGACATTTAATGGTAACATACCTATTCGTTACGAAACATTAATTAATTTTCTTTAAAATCATATAATACTGGACAGACAGAACACAACCTTAAGTCCAAACTGAAAGGTTCAGAGGTCATTAATAAGTGGCATGATGGATTAATTTAACAAAACAATGCCTAATAAAGTGAATAACATTTTGTAACGTAACCCCAATCCTCAATCAAACCCTTCTGAGATATCTTCCCCAAACAGGTGTGGCATTAGTAGGCTTCCCTCGTCTTTGTCTACATCTCACACCAGAGCTGACTTGCATATTTGGGAATGGTGGGTCTGGTGGATCAGTGGAATTTGCTGGAGGTAGCTTTTCAGTATTACAAAGTCAATAAAATGAGTACAATTGAGTAGGGAAACAAGCATTGGCTGTTCATACACAATGAGTGAATGTATGCTTTTCAAATATTTGTCATATTATGTCGGGAATGGAGTCATTTTCTGTGGTCCTCCTATATTAATTCAAGTTTGATGAAACAGCATTAGTGAGAGCATACAAGATGGCGGCAGGGGATTGGTGTGAAGGGCTTCTTCACAGCCCACCTTGTGGCACAATAATATCAAGAAACCTTCACCCCTTGCTGCAGTCCTTTCCCTTATCTATTTTAGCATTCTTCCACGGTCCAAATCTGCACTGCTCCTTCAAGACTTAATGTACTGATAATGATGAGCAACTGTTAAGGCACCCCACAATCAGACTCAAGAAGAAGAAAATGTCTCTCTGGTTTCATGAGAACAAGTGACAAACATGATAAATCATCGCACCCATACTGGTGGCCTTGGGCCCTAGTAGCTGGCTTGATAGCAGAGGAACACTGTCACAAAGAAGAATTAACACTTCCCATCAAATTTAAAGCTAGCTCTATTCTCAATACTGCGACAGCCTCCTTTAGCCACATTAGCTGTTCAGTCAGCGACTCTTCAACAGCCTCAACTGTCACAACAGACATTGTATAATGGAATGCACCAAGTCAGGAAAAATGCAGGCGGAAACAAAAGGGAAAGGATTTACAAAGATGGGTGATTATAATATGTAATTACATATTTAATAAACCATATTTGTGGATTACAACACATTTCCCTTCCAGAATAAAGAAGACAAACCATTATGTCCAAGAAGACAAAGAAAAATGTACGGTTTTTGGAACCCCAGAATATTAAGCTCTCATAGTAGCTGGACCTTAGACGAAAAATGATAATTTGATGATTCATGTACACTTCTCCAAAGGCATATTTAACCTGAGCCATAGGTAAATAGGTTAATAACAGCATAACAAGAGTTAACCTAACATGGTTGCAGATAAGTTCCTTTAACTGAAAGATGTGCTCCTTGTGCCACCTTGTCAAAATGTAAAATCTGATTCTCTCGTTTTTTGATTGAGCTATGCATCATCCATTTTTATCCCTGCCCCACTTTCAGCCCCGGCTTTATCGTTGACAGCGCACCTGCATAAACATTGGTAAAAAATTTAGATTAAGGTATTGTAGGGTATTGTAGGCTATGTAAACATGCGGAGTCAGCACAAAAGAACGTCTGCCGTCTGCCCAGGGTTTTTCAGACAATGGTAAAGCCTCAAGTAAAGTTTACCCAGATAGCATATCTTGTTATGCAGCCTTAGGATGCTACGATTGCATAAGGCACCAAGGCTGTCGATTCTTACCGTTACCTCATTTGTGTATTTTTCCCAAAGCCCTATTTACCTCTGGGCGTCACTTGTTTGTGATCTTTTGCGATAAAAACCTGTGTAACCATCATTCAGTGTGCTTTCTCCTGGAGTATCTCTGCAGTGCTTACCGGATGAGGACCAATTCATGAATAATAATAAATGATCCTTGGTTTGTACTTCACTCCAGTGTTGATTCCTCCTTACTTGTTTAGAACCCGTGGACAAAGGGTGACCTTTGCACCAGTGGATTTTTAATAATCCGCTTCCACAAATTGGTGCCCAACGTGTGACCCCATCGAAGGCCTGAAGTCAGACCAGCGAAGGAGATCGTGTCGGTAAGACAAACTTCACTGAGGAGCGCACCACCTGAAGAGACTAGTTCTCGTGTCCAAGGTGATTTTTCACCTCTGACTCGGATCTTCCCGGCGGGTGCAAACCTCGACTGGGGCCCTTGGACGGTCATTCTTTTGGATCTGGAAGGATCGAAAGGTGGGAGTTGAAGACTACGAAGAAGGTAGATTTGTATTGAACCTGTTCCTTTGGTTATTTGTAATTTGTCTGGAACTTGTTTGGCATTTGTTTGGAATCTGTTTGGAATTTGTTCAGAACCTTCTTTGGAACTTGCTACTTGTATTTATTAAAATTTTTTCTTGCAGGTAACGTGAGAACATTTTTTGGAATTTTTTTTATTTCTCTCGGTTTATAAGTTTTTTATATTTTATATAACATGCCTGTAATGAGTACACTTTGGTTGTTTTGTTGCTGCTGATGCAATAAGCAGAGCATATTGGAAGCAAGTCAGCCGGCCCCACTAGAAGGTACGCCGAATTTTGAGATGTACATTAAATATGGTATTCGTCCCATTATGTATAATATATTTTCGAACAAATATACAAAAGGGGATCCCCAGTTGCAATGGCCATTAGAGGGAACAATGGACCCTCATAAACTCGGCCGGCTATGTTTGACAGTTAGCGTATGTGGAGGAAAGAAGTGAAGGAGCGGCAACTCAAGGCAGAGAAGGTACATAGGACACAGAAAAAGGAAGATGGAGTACCAGAAGTATAGGGAATTGAAGGATAAAGAGGTTCAGGAGAAAAAGGAATGTTTAGATCGAGAGCATAGATTGCTAGTATTTAAGGAATATATAATCAGACCAACAGTAGCAGCTCAGATTCACCAAGAAGGATGCAGATATTGATGGATTATTGATCGAACGAACCTCACCTCCATATGTACCTTTAACACCTCTTCTCCCTGGACCACCAAATGTCGTCCCCCTTGTACCTCCGGTTCTCCATTATTTGGGTGTCTTTCATAGATTCACATGCTTGAATCCTTCCCCGTCGTCGGAGTGGGAGTCCCACGGTACATAAAAAAGCAATAAATATGCCATAACAACCAAAAAACCTTGGTAACAAGAAACCAGGAAGTAAAGTAGCCCAAGCTACCAAGAAAAAAGTTCCACATGCATGACTATCATAGTCACTATACAAAGCCCAAACTGCAGCCAATCAGGCGACAGCACCCACAACAAAAGTTCTCCTCAGAGGCTCAGGCTCTCAGATTTTCTACTGCACGTCGTGTGAAGGGAGTCTCCCTGAGCTCTGCTCAGTTCTTCTCAAGTTTCTTCAGGATTTCTTGGTTTTATGATGTCTTCCTCTAAGAAATCATTATTCAGGCCTTCTGAATCTTGTGGTAAGCTCTGGCTTTTCTCAGAAGATCCCCACAAGAAATGCATCTACTGCTTGTATCCGGATCATCAAGTGAAGGACTGCAGGACCTCCCCTCAAAAGACCCTCATGAACAGAGAGGGCCGCTTACTTCTGTGGCTACAGAGGCTCAAGGACCAGGACAATCCAGTGTCTGAGGTAGAAGTATTGCCTCTGGGTCCTCTGTGGCCTCTAGGAAGAGAGCTTCTGAGGAGGTGTTATCTTCTCCTGGGGCCAAGGTTGTGAAGAAACAGCAACCTTCTAAGGGGTCAGAGAGGCCTTCCACTGCTAAGGCTACTCCTCCTGTCAAGAGCAAACCTTTGCCTTTCATGCCCCCGAGAAGATCGGTCAAGATTTTGCCCCCTAAACCAACTTCTGAGAAGATTCTTCCTCAGAAGAAGACGTCGACGCAGTCGACGACCCCTTTGTCGACGAAGATTTCCATTGACTCAACTTCTACATCGACTAACTTTTTCATCGCCAAAACCTGAGATGATCATGTCATCGGCGTATTCCGCGTCGACGCAGGTCTATGTCTCGGTAAAACCTATATCGTCGACAAGAGAAACAACATCTACTCCTACCGTCGGCGCACTGTCGGCGACCAAGAACAAGAAGATTTCATCGACGTCTACTTCATCGTGGACGGCCTCGTCGACGGCTACTCCATCGTCGTCGACTACCTACTTATCGCCGACGAGCTCGTCGACGAGAACTACATCATCAACGGCCAAATCGTCGACGAAGACTTCATCGTCGACGAAGCCCTCCTCGTCGTCGAAGGCCATTTTATCGACAACTGCGCCCTCATCGGCGTTATCTTCAGGACTTCCTTCGTCGACTGACCCATCGACGGCTCTTCCGTTGACGCAAAAATTGTCAAAATGTACAGAAATACAGGTTTGGTCAACAATCTACGGCTTTAACTTCTACACCGTCTATGGCGAAGCCTTCTTTGCTACAAAGACGTGGTTCTGGGCTTGAACCAAAGACGTGGTTCTCCATTGCGTCGGTCTCCACATAAGGTACCTCTACAGGTTCTTGACAAATTGTTGGACTCAGAAGACAGTGAGGAAGATTCTGATGTGGATGGTAGGTTTGGAGCAGCTACAAGTCCTACAGAATTGCTCATTAAATACCAAGAGGAGGGTCAGGATAATCAACCTTCGCCTGAACATTTGGCATCACCCACTACTAGTATTCCGACAGCTCAAATGCCTATAGCATTGTTAACCAATCTTCAGCATTTGCTGGACGAAATAGTACCGTCGTTTTCTGCCATCTGAATCAGCGGACTCCGTGCCTCCCACACCAGTGGTGCAGGCTTCCACATCAGAATTCAGGTCTCCTAGACCTCTTTCGCCAGTGATTTCCCATCAACCTGCAGAAGAAGCACACATCAGAAGATGAAGAGAGAGAGGAAGGTGAAGCAGATGACAGGTCTTTGTTGTCGGAGTGGGATGAATATGAAATCCAGACACCTTCTCCTTCGCCTCCGATTCCTGCCGATTCACCTCCAGTGGACATTGGAGGTTTTCACCTTCTTATGGCGAGAGCACCCAAAGTTTCCTTATTCCTATAGAAACTAAGAAAGAGGAATGTTTCCTCTATGACTTTAAAGACCAGCCAAGGAAACAGACGATTCCAATTATAGAATTCATCTGGAAAGAGGGACTAAAGGTGATGTTGAATCCTGCATCTATTCCTCCAGTCTTACCATATCTAGACACAAAAATATAAAGCGCCTGACAAATCTTCAGCTTGCCTTATAGGACACCCTACGGCAGAGTCTGTGATCATGCAAGCTGCCCAAAAACATGCTGGAAATCCATCATTCCCGATCCCAGCCCTACCTTCCGGAGCCTTCGAAATCTGAAGCTCTGAAGATATTGCAAGAGGGAGAACGGATCTCGGCAGAGATTATAGACTCTGCAGTGGATGTGGCTTCTACTGGGTTCAGGCAGCTGGCGGGGGCTGCTGTCCTACGCCGACAAGGCTGGTTAAAGGCTACTTCTTTTTGCCAGGAGGTGTCAGCTAAGATTCTGGACATGCCTTTCGATGGGGAGTTTTTGTTTGGCCCACATGTAGAAGAAGCCTTGCAAACCATTAAAAAGGACACTGAAACAATCAGATCTCTTGGTACCTTGCAGTTTCGGAAGCTGCCCTTTCAGGGTGCGAGAGGACGTGGATCGTCCTCTAATAGAGGAAGCTATAGCCAACAATCTTCCTTCAGATCTCATCAAGGGAATCAGCGCTACCACTCACAACGTTACCAATCTTATGGCCAGCGCAACACATCCTATTCCCAGAATAAGAAAAAACCTTCCTACTGCGGAAAGGATTCCAATAAAAGGCAATGAGTGTCATCACCTACCACTGCTACTGCCGCAGTCCCATGTAAAGGTTGGAGGAAGAATCTCAAAATTTTATTCAAACTGGTCCACAATAACATCGGACAGATGGGTTCTAGACATCATAGCCATGGGCCATGCTCTCGAATTCAAAAAGTTTCCTTCAAATTTCCCTCCAAAAGGCCCTCCTGTAGCTCAACTGAAGGAGTTGTTTTCCCAGATAAATTTGATGTTGAAAAAAGGAGCGATCGAAAAAGTCCCTCAAGGGCAGAGAGGAATAGGATTCTATTCACGGTACTTTCTAATAAAGAAGAAATCTGGAGAATGGCGTCCATTCTAGACCTTCGTTCCCTCAACAATTATTTAAAGAAACTATCATTTCGGATGTTATCGCTTCAAGAAATACTTCATCTTCTGTCGGCAGGGGATCACATGGCCACCCTGGACCTTCAAGATGCGTACTTCCAGGTTCCCATTTTACCCCGTCACAGGAAGTTCCTGCGTTTCAGAGTGGCTGGCAGGGATTTTCAATTCAAAGTCCTTCCCTTTGTGCTGCGATTGGCATCCAGAGTGTTTACGAAGATCCTAGCTCCAGTAGCAGCGCATCTCCGGCTGGAAGGGATTCAAATATTTCCTTACCTGGACGATTGCCTTATCAAGGCGAATTCTTTCTCAGACACAAACATCCATGTCCAAAGATGTCTGTCTCTCTTCCAATTGCTGGGTCTTTCTATCAATCTCAGCAAATCACACCTTGTTCCTTCCCAAAGGCAAACGTTCTTAGGAGCAACCTTGGACACACAGCTGGTTCAAGCTTTCATATCGAACGAAAGGCAAGAGAGGATCCAAAACATGGCTCAAATATTTCTATCAAGAAGGTCGGTTTCAGTCCGACGGTTCAAGTCCTTTCTGGGAATGATTTCTTCCTGCATCCTGTTGATACCAAATTGCCGCCTCAGAATGAGGCCCCTTCAAGAGGAACTCAACCTGCAATGGTTACAAGTCTCTGGTTCATTTGAAGATCTCATTCAAATCACTCCTCGGATGCGGGAGGCCTTTTTCTGGTGGGTCCAAGAAAGAAATTTAAAGAAGGGGTGTGCGTTCCTTCAAGAGGCGCCAAATTACACAATCACCACAGACGCATCCCTCGAGGGTTGGGGAGCATACCTTCAGGGGCTGAAGGTCAGCGGAAAATGGAGCCCTCAACAAAAGGCACGGCACATCAATGTGCTATAGCAAGAGCCATCTTCTTAGCCCTTAAATCCTTTTGTGCAATTATTCGAGGGGCCACAGTATTGGTTCGCACGGACAATACTACACGTATGCATTACTTAAACAAACAGGGAGGAACGAGGTTGGTTATTCTATCTCAGGAAGCCCAAGAGATCTGGGCTTGGGCGATACTACATAGGATCAATCTCTTGGCAGTTCACGTGCCGGGAGTTTGAAATGTTCTGGTGGACACCCTCAGCAGGTCAACGGTGTCCACCCACGAATGGGAACTGCATCAGCCAACGGTGGATCGAATCTTGCAGAAGTGGGGTCATCCCGATCTGGACCTCTTTGCGACCAAGAAGAACAGCAAACTCTCTCTCAGGGGAATGCGTTTTTGATCAACTGGTCTCAAATATATGCTTACGCCTTTCCTCCGATACCAATGGTTCCCAGAGTTCTCCGGAAGATGAAGGAAGAACCTTGTCGCTTGATTCTCATCGCTCCCAGATGGTCTCGCCAATACTGGTTCACCGAACTTCTTCTCCTATCAGAGTGCGATCCAATACAGTTTCGACCAATACCGAATCTCCTCTCCATTTAGAACGGTCAAATTTGCAGTCCGGATCCAGCTTCTCTAAAATTAGCAGCTTGGCGCCTGAACACCTTGAATTCGCTCATCTAAATATCTCTGCGGATTGTAAGGAGGTACTGGCTAACTCGCGAGCACCTGCTACAATAAAGACATACAGACTTAAATGGAAAAGATTCTGCATGTGGTGTCAATCTTCTGGGGTTCACCCTTTTCACGCAATGCCGGAACAGATATTACCTTTTTTCTTGCACTTAGCGAGATCAGGCCTATCTCATGCAACATTAAAGGTCTTTTTGGCAGCCATTTCAAGGTACCGACAGGATGGATCCAACTCTTTATTCTTCAAGAATAATACAACAGTTTTTTAAGGGACTATTCCGAATGTTTCCTCCTGTACGTCGTCCGCCTCCATCATGGCATCTTAATGTTGTATTAGCGTTGCTCATGCGCCACCCATTTGAGCCAATTCACAAGGTGGATTTTAAATTTCTAACCTGGAAGGTTTCTCTGTTGCTAACATTGACTTCATCTAGAAGAGTCAGTGATGTTCAGGCTTTCACCGTCAATTCACCTTTCTTACAATTCACGTCCAATTCTGTGGTGCTTCGTACAAGCCCAAAATGTATGCCTAGGGTGCCTCCGGATTTTCACCTGAACGAACCAGTCATCTTAAAGACATTTTTTCCTAATCTGCAATCCCCTGCGGAGAGGGCATTGCATACCTTTGACATCAGAAGGTGTTTGAAATTCTATTTACAAAGGACCTCTGCCATACGCAAATCCGATCAACTGTTTGTTGCCTATGGGAAGATACGGCAAGGACAAGCAGTGTCTAAACAAACCATAGCTAGATGGATTTCTGCCGCTATTGACTTTTGCCATCTGCAAGCTGGAAGACCTTTGCAGACTACTCCAAGAGCACACTCTACGAGTGCGGTTTCCTCATCGACTGCTCTTTTCGCTGGTGTCCCTCTTCAGCAGATCTGTAGAGCAGCAACTTGGTCCAGCAGACATACTTTCACCAAGCATTACTGTTTGGAAGCTGCCAGCGATGCTGATTCTTCAGTGGAGCCAAGTGGTTCTCCGCAATCTTTTCAGATAAGGTGAGCCTCTGTTTCCCTCCTCTTCTTTACTGCTTCTCAGACGATTGTTATTTTGATTATGTTCAGTACATGTTCAGATGATTGCGATTTTTATATATGTTTATGCAGATAGCATTCCTATTATGTGATTGCAAATGCTTGCTATAAGCAGATACTATTGCAAATAGCGTCTCCCAAGCATTATTGGGGTACTGCTATCTACTCTGATTTAGGCATATGAATCATTGAAATACACCCCAATACTGGAGAAGAACAATAGTTACTTACCTGTAATCTGTGGTTCTCCAGTATTGGTGTCTTTCATAGATTCACATGCAACCCGCCCACCTCCCCTCAGAGGCTACTTTATGCTCTTATCTCCTTATTACACTCCTGTGTGAGAAAATCTGAGAGCCTGAACCTCTGAGGAGAACTTTCTGGTGGGTGCTGTCGCCTGATTGGCTGCAGTTTCGACTATGTATAATGACTATGATAGTCATGCATGTGGAACTTTTTTCTTGGTAGCTTGGCCTACTTTACTTCCTGGTTTCTTGTTACCAAGGTTTTTTGGTTGTAATGGCATATTTATTGCGTTTTTATGTACCGTGGGACTCCTACTCAGACGACGGGGAATGATTCAGGCATGTGAATCTATGAAAGACACCAATACTGGAGAACCAAAGATTACAGGTATATAACTATTGTTCTTCCACCTCCTTTACCTGCGGTTGTCCAACTCCCTATTTTCCAACCAGTACAGGTACATTCTTTACCCTCTCCATCCCAGGCCACTGCGCCCGAAATGGTCGATGACTCCGTACCTCTTGTACCTGTCCCGACCCCCTGAAATCTTTGATCTGCTGTGCCTCAGTCACGTCAGGACGCAATAAGGCTGATAGTATTAAAGTGGTTGAGTAATCAAGAAATGGAAGTAGAAGAAATGATAGATCAGATACAGAATTTTTCTGAGGGCGAGCTTCTTTGTCTCATGAACAAGCTTTCCCATCAACTCATAGTCCAATGGGAAATGACTACAGGACAGAATGGTCCCAATGATGTTAGAGCCATTAATCGACAATGTCAGATAGGGGCTTTCCCTGTAAGTAGAGTTAACACTGCCATTACAACAATAATTGGATATCGTAATGAACTTTTTCCTTCTCCGCGGATAAGACCAATGAGGGAAGCCGCGCCACAGTTTATTCCTGCGAGAGGGAATGCAGATAATGATGACCCTAATAGTCCAAATGCAAGAGCCCACTTTATGTACAATTGGATATACACGCCCTGGAAAAGGATGGATATAATCACTTTAAAAGCCTACTTACCGGACATACAGAAAATCGCTAGAGGATTTTATGATGATGTACAGGCAGCTATTGATTCCTGCGTCATGACCTTAGCTGATATGGATATGTTTTTTGGCAACTTACTCGGAAACAGGATCATGCTGTTGACTTAGGAGAAGATTTGACTGCTATAACAGTAGCCGACAGGGATAGGAAGCCTGGTCAGAAACCTAGGCAGCTTATACGGGATCTCCCTGGTAACATACTTACCTACATAAAAACGATAGTTCCGGAAAAGGAAAATAGATTGGGAACTTCTTACTGCTCGTAAACAGAAGCAGCGAGAGCCTGCCACTGATTTCTTTACTCGTTTTCAAGAAGTGTTCCATGACTTAAGTGGGCAAGATACATCTGCACTACATCTAACCCCGAAAGCTATAGTAGGTCAGAATCAGGTGACAACTGAGCAAGAACGGAAAGAAGGAAAACTAAAAGAATGGAAAACTAAGGTAATGATGGTCCAGGCCTACGGACTCCAAGGTCGAGGTCGTGGTCAAAACTATGGTCAGAATTTTATACAAGCACCTCCAGTAGGCTCACCGCGTAGACAGACTCCATTAGGGCTGGATCAATGTGCTTATTGTAAAGAAAAGGGACATTGGCGTTCTGAAAGCCCAGTTTTAACTGCTGGTGGGAGAGGAAGGGGACAAGTGAATGGTGGCTGGAAGATTTCAGCTCCCCGACAGCAGCTACAACAAGCTCAAGCTCCAGCGAAAAATAGGTCAGAAAATGATTTAGATCAACAAAATAATCAATATTCTATGGAGGTTTAGGAATCAGATGAAACTGTGGGAATGCACTTTGCCTAGGGCAGCGTAGGACAAGGAGGACCAGTTGAGATACCTGTAGACCAGTCAGGACCCTATATAACAGCCACCATACATGGGCAGGATCAGAAACTTTTAGTGGATACAGGGGCGACACGCAGTGCAATATCTCAAAAACTGGTCAAGTAATCACATTGATAGGATTTGATGGGACAACAACTCCTAGCATAGTGTCCCAAAGACTACCTTTGCAGGTTGAGAATTTCATCACTTTAGCCCCCATTTTACTTCCCCCACACGCTCCTGATAATTTGATGGGACTTGATTGTTCCCCCATCCGGAGTACGTGTAATTTTTGGGAAATAGACATTGCCTAAACAACATAATTTTTCTTTATGTCCGGATCTTGAAACTGTTTCACCATGTGTTTGTGTTTGTAGGAAGAATGGAGATTTCCCCAGTACACATACAGGGTAGGGAGGGTGCTTCCTTACCACGGGTCACGCAATATAAAATATCGAAAGAAGGTGAGGATGCGCTAATATCTATCATTGACAACATGATAAGTACAGGAGTCATTGAGGAGGTTTCCTCTAATGTATGTAACAGCCCTATTCTTCCGGTCTTTAAAAGGGGAGATGGAACACAAGACAAGGTTTACTGATTTGTGATTGACTTAAGAGAAATAAACAAAATAGTGGTTCCTCAATATCCTGTTGTCTTTGATATTACGACCCTGTTGACATTAATCCCACCTATAGCCACTGTATTTTCGGTTATCGATCTCAAGAATGATTTTTCTCTATTCCTATACATAAGGATAGTAGATATTTGTTTGGATTCTCATTAAGGGCCCGCTCATTTAGATTTTGTAGGGCTCCACAAGGCTATACGGAAAGTCCTGGCATTTACAGTCAGGCACTTAAACGACAGTTGGATGAACTTCTTTTGCCACCTGGAGTTACGCTTGTGCAATATGTCGATGACATTTTGCAAGCAGCAGACACAGTTGAACATTGTAAAGAGGCCACTCTCTCCCTATTACATCATCCTGCTGTTAAGGGACATAAAGTCTCTAAGAATAGGTTGCAATATTGTCAGTCTGAGGTCACCTATTTGGGTCACTTCTTGTCTAAGGAAGGTCGCACTCTTACTAAAGACAGAATTCCAACTTTTCTAAATATTCCTATACCAATTACTCAAAAAGAGGTCAGGGCACTTATCGGTATTACTTCCTATTGCAGACAGTGGATCTCCAACTTTTCACTGATCACCAAATCTTTTTCGTCCCTTGTTACCAAAGACACTCCCTTTCCTCTACCATGGTCATCTGAATGTCTAAATGCATATCAGCAGCTTCACACATCCCTTTGTTCAGCTCCAGTGCTAGGCACTCCAGACTACACCAAGCCTTTCATATTATATGTACACAAGAAGGAAGGATGCGCACTATCGGTTTTGACACAGCCACATGGAAGTAAACATCGTCCATGTGCATATTTTTCAGCTGTATTGGATTCAGTGACCAGAAGAATTCCGGGCTGTCTTAGGGCGGTTGCCGCCACAGCCATTTCTATGAGGCAATCTGAAGGGATAGTATTGAGTAACAAGCTTATGGTACCACATTCCGTAGACGCACTCCTTAATCAGACCAAGACACAACACTTAACTAGTGCTAGACTCACAGGATACAAACTTACGCTCTTGGCTCCTCATATCACACTCAAGAGATGTTTGACATTGAACCCAGCCACATTGTTACCTTTACCAGCTGAACAATCTCATGATTTGCCCGATTGTATTTTCTTGACAGAAGAACAAACTAAGGGAAGAGTAGATCTTAAAGATACATCTTTGTTAGATCCGGAGGGGGAATTATGGGTGGATGGTTCCTGTCTGAGATTACCCGATGGCACCACCTCTGCATCCTATGCCATAAACACATTACAAACAGTGGTAGAAACAGCCCATATTCCGCAAAACTCTGACCACGCTGCTGAACTCATTGCACTTTTAAGGGCCTGTGAACTTAGTGAAGGGTTATCAGTAAACATTTACACGGATAGTCAGTATGCATTTGGTGTGGCACACAATTTTGGCAAGCTTTGGAAGGAACGGGGATTCTTAACCTCCCATGGTTCTAAAATACAGCACAGTGAATTGGTAAATAGTCTTCTTAATGCCTTGACATTGGCAAAAAGTGTAGCCATTATCAAATGTAGTGCCCACAAGAAAATTACAAAGTGGGTCAAGGGAATGCCTTTGTGGGTGAATTTGCAAGAAATACGAGTAGGATGTATGTACTACGATTCCAAGCTGAAAGATGGGAAAATATGCATACGGAGATCAAAGAAATACAGCAGTTAACTACTAAACAAGAAAAGGCAGAATGGAAAAAGAAAGGAGAGTTAGATGATGAGGAATGTTGGAGAGTTAGATGATGAGGGATGTTGGAGGTCCAAAGATATGCTGAAATTGAAGTTTCCCTATGCCTATTACTGCCCTTTGTAACCATGGCTCATGGACCTGCTCACGTTAGTGCCAAAAACACCATCTCCCAATTGGAAAAGGTTTGGGATAATCAGCACATTCGGAAAACAGCTGAGCACTTGGTCAAACATTGCATGATATATGTCTACAGCACAATCCCGGGAAGGGAGTATCATCTGCTACTGGCGGATTTTTTCCACCGCAGGTCCCCTTCGGAGCACTTCAAATGGATTATATTCAGTTAGAGTGTTATAATAATTTAAAATATGTATTAGTAGTGGTTTGTTCTTTTAGTAAGTGGGTGGAGGTTTATCCAACCAATGACAACACAGCCTTGACAACGGCTAAAATTCTGCTAAAAGAGTTCTTCCCCCATTTTAGAATTTGTTGAGTCCTATGGTGTGTCATAGGCCCCCATCATCGATAGGTTGTGGATACCAGAAAACTGGTATCCACAACCATTAAGATGGGTTGGTAACCACCACCAAATCTTTTGTGAAAATCTGAGGGGCAGTAGTAAGATCGAAGGGGAGCATGGAAAACTGAAAATCCTTCTGACCTACCTTGAACCGCAGGTAAAGTCTGTGGAACTTCAGGATGGGCACATGTAAGTATGTGTCCTGCAGGTCCCAAGCACCATTCAGTCGCCGGGATCGGGACATGTGGTACTAGGCGAATGTGGGCAATTTCAATTTGTCTTTCCACAGGAAGGCATTCAGAGGGTGAAGATTTAAAATAGGATGAAGGCCTCCGTCCTTTTTCGGCATACGGAAATTGCAGGAGAAACAACCCGCCCCCTCTTCTAAACCTAACACCTTCTTGATGGACCCTTTGACCAGTAAGACCGGCACTCCTTGGAGCAAGATGGAGCAGTGCTACTCTGAAATATGCTCTGATGTGGAAAAATGTGTGGTGGGTCAGAGGGAAACAAAAGGGCATTGCCCTGCTGGATGATATTGAGGAACAAACTGTTGGATGTGATTGACTGCTTCTGTCTGACATATGGGTGGTTGTGTGCTGCTAAGGGAAAACTAAAGTAATTTGAAGGCTGATGCCACAGTGGTGGGGGACTAAGAATAACATTCTCCCTGGGAATTTGTACACTGTTTGATACCCAACTCAGGCCATGAAAGGACAGACGTGGCTGCAGCTGAGGTAGCGGGCCTGATGCTGTCTATGTACTAGCCATCTGGATTAATCTCGGAAAGAGTGAAACTAATGGCAAAGCTTACAAGGAGGAGTGAAAAGGCCCAAAGAAAACACTATGGCTCTACTTTCCTTAAAGTGTTCATGGGCAGAGTCAGCCTTTTCACCAAACAGGCATGACCCATCGAAAGGCATATCCATACCTCCAGTGGCGCACATACACGCATTCAGGTGAAGCACCACAGGAGTGCCCAAGTAGCCTGTAGAATCATCAACCTCATGGTGGCGTTTGACACTGTATCCCACCACACCCTCATCATGAGGCTCCATCACATCGAGATCCAGGCAGAAGCCCTCAAATGGGTCGCATCCTTCCTTACAGAACACACCCAGTAAAATCCGGCTACCACCTTTGACCTCGGAGCCCAAGAGCATCATCCGTAGCGTCCCTCAAAGTTCATCCCTCAGCCAGACACTGTTCAATACTTACATGACACCTCTCGCAAACATCATCAGAACCCATAGCCTTAACATCATATCCTACACTGACGAAACAAGCTAATTTTCTTGCTCACGGACGATACCTCCACCACTAGAACCAACTTCCACAACGCCATGACAAGTGTAGCCGACTGGATGAAGACCAACTGCGTGAAGGTCAACACGGACAAGATGGAGGAACAACACATCCTTGGTGGGGCGATACCTGGGGGCCGCTGACCTCAGACCTACACCCCCACAGACAAACACCCATAACCTCTGCATCATCCTAGACAGCAGACTCACCAGATCAACACGATCTCATCCGTCTACTTCCACACTCTCTGCATGCTCTGAAAGATCTTCTTATGCAAGGCCAGGAAAAACATCATCCAAGCCCTTGTCACCAGCCGGCTGGACTATGGAAACACGCTCTACACTGGAATTTTGACCCAACTAATGAAGAGACTCCAGGCAATACAGAACTCAGCTGCAAGACACATCCTCGACCTCTCCAAGCCAACCCACACCACCCCCCCATCTCAGGAACCTCCACTGGCTCCCCTCGCAAGAAAGATGTAAATTCAGTATACTTACACACGCCTACAAAACCCTCCACGACCAAGGACCAGCATACATCAATTATCACCCGAACTTCCATCAACCTTCAAGACACCTACATTCCGCCTCCCTCACACACATTCCCTCCATCAGCAGTCCCTTCTTCTACCTCCCCGCCAAAGCATAGAACAACTTTCCCCTTCACCATCATTATCTCCATGGAATTCAGAAAAAGTCTCAAGTCCTGGCTGTTCGACTGAGCCCAGAGAGATGTCAGTTCCTGAATACCCTCATGGATAAGTAGCTGCGCTTTATAAATACTGTCTGATTGATTGTTATCTAGGCAATCCTTAACTACAGAACTACATACTTGGCCGTCCTGGATGGTTTGAGCCAAAGAGCCCCAAAACCACTCCACCACTGCAGGCAGGTTCTCACTGGCCAAGTCCCTGATGATATACATATATTAGCAGACAATTCCGCATTGACTGACCTTAATGCTAAGTTGGCCAAAAGAACATGCACCTCTAGAATGTCTCAATCTTTTTCAACTCCCTGTCTGGGGTGTTGAAGGGAATAAACTAGGATTCACTTTGCTGAGTCTAAACGGATAGGAACCAGGTGCACTGGAATGGAGTCACACACACAACCTTGTTTGGGGTCGCGATAGATTGGAGTCAGGATTGAACACCATAATTGGCAAGGACTTGACCTCCTGCAACATTGGGACCGTCATCAATGAAGACAAAACCAGCACTGGTCTTGGGGCTTGAGTGGAAGTCAGCCCAGGAGCTGATGTGGAATCCGAGACGAGTTTGGAAGGCTCAGATGGTGCAGGGGTTAGACCCACCAATGGTAACCTGACAGGGGCCAAAAGCCACACCAGAGGGAGCCTGATGAGTGCAAACAAATGTGCCACAAGGCCTCCTTAAAGGCATCGTTCTGCTGCAGCGCTGCAAATGACCTGGGAAATATATGTGCAAAGGGTAAAGTTGTTGAATTAGCGCCTAGAGCTAGGATCAGGAGTGAGATCAATTGGCATCTTGATGCTCTGACTTCTCTGTGGGCAGAAAGCGGCAGGATGGGGTCAAATCTTGCTTTAGTTTCTTTTTCTTCTTCGATTTTGACTGCCACCTACCAGATACTTCTACCCAGAAAAAGACCAGTTGCAGGTGTGGGTGACCACTACTTGGAGCGAAGCAGAACTTATTTGTGTTCTACCGCATACAGCTTCACTTCATCTCAGATCACCTTGGGAGCAAATAGGCATATTCTTCTCAGATCTTGGAGTCATGCCCTGTGCCCAAACACCAGAGGAAGATTGTATGTGTGTCTGTTTGTGACATTCATGGCATGGTTTCAAACCCTGTAGTCTTCGTGGAGACATGCACACTGGGAAAGAGATTTTCCAAAGAGTTAGTTAACGACAAAAAAGGGATTTAAGTTCCAGATCTGCATTTAAAAGTGTGGTAAGAAAGAAACTGATGTCCCCACGCAGGGGTAGCAGCTATATACAGGTCCCCTCCTTCCTTCTGGGGAGGAAAGTAGTCAATACAGAGCAGGAGCACTGCTGTGAAAACTTCTGGATCTAACCTGAAGAATATTCTAAAGATGAGCAATCTTTGGGTAGAACTATTTCTCAGAAAAGGAAGGATTCCAACCGCACTGGAGAAAAGAGGTAAAAAAGATGGGTGGGAAGCGGAACAGCAGGGCGTAAACAGGAGATGTGAGGCGTGGGATAAGCGAGAGATGGGTAAATGAAGGGTATAGCACGGATGGGTGAAGCGAGAAATGGGTAAGAAAGAAGGATGAGAAATGTTAAGCCATAATGGAAAATATCATACAGCCTATTGTCAAAAAGAAAAAAAAAATGTGTGGCCTCAGTTTCACCGACACCACATTTCTTAAGTACAGTTTTCATTCTTCAGTCATAGGCACAGAATGCAATACAAATTCACATTCGCTACAGCCATGCACTTCGCTATCATAAAAGATAACTTATACAGTGTGCACAACCCTATCATCTCACATCGTTCCAATGCCTACCCTTAGGAGGGGGCCCCCTAAGCGCAAAATACATATTTTTTTCCTCACCCCAATGCAGTTACAGACTGTAGCAGATAAAGCAGTGGTAGAGAAAAGGCCAGTAGGGCAGACTGCACAGTCTGTATTTGCAAAGTAACATCCATCTATTGTTGTCCCAGATTTCCACACCTGTTGTGCTAGGAGCGCTGCAGCATGCTCATTCGACCAGTCACCTGCTATAGCCTGGGCAGTATCTACAAAACCCAGGCAGGGGTACCTTCTGCAACTTGGTAATTGTTAGAACTGGGGTTCTCTAGTTGGCAGAGGTAGGGACCCTTGCTTCTAGTCAGGGTATGGAGGAAACACTCTTAGATAACCTCTGCTCACCCTCTGGGTAGCTTGGCACGAGCAGTCAAGGCTTATCAAAGGAATTGTGTAAAGTATTTGTACAAACACTCATAGTAACATAGTGAAAACATCACAAACTGACTCCACAGCAGTTTAGAAAAATAAAGGTATTTATTCTAAACTACACAAGACTTAAAACAGCAAAAATCCAACATACACATTTCAAAAATATGGTTTCAATAGATTTATTAAGGTTGCAGTAAAATAATCCACAGTTGCGTCACGTTTTAGCCAACAGTATCTTTAGATGCAACAAAGTTCCAAGTGAAAGCTGTAGCGTTGAAAAGCAAGCGATGCGTCACTCCCGAGACCCTGGGGAGGTGATGCGACAACAACGCTCTATGTAGCGGGCATGTTGCGGTGACGCCCGTCTGTACGAGGAGGGATGCGATCTCTTGTGTGGATTACGGCGCACAGGTTTTGGTGGAAGCGGCTTGCAAAAGGTATAATGCGATGATCTCCAGGGCGGCGACGATCTGCGGTGCGACGACGATGCTCAGCGGCGATCTTCTCCTCCCGTGGCCCCTCGATGCGATGGCTCTGTGACGACTCTCGCAGCGACGTGATGCGGGCCGCAAGCAAGCGGTGCGGCGATCCCACCCAGTGACGACAGCTTCTGCGACGATACTCTCAGCAATGGTATTTTCCCGCTCCGAACTGGCGCTGCGACGATCTCGGCCTTTGTAGCGGCGGGAATTTCCTCGCACCTACAGGGATGCGCTCCGCAAGCGAGCGATGCGATAAACTTTGCAGAAAGTTCTTTAAATCTTGGTTTCCAGCTTCACAATGCAGGTACAACTTCCAGAGGCACCACACATGGGCCAAGCACTCTAGGAAGGACAGAACTCTCTCAGCAGAGCTCAGGGAAGCTGGGGGTGAAGTCCTTTTGTTCCTGGGACTTCTTAACAGGGAGCCAGCTCTTCTCAGGCCCTTGGAGATTCTTTCAAGCAAGGGGACACAGCACAAAGCACAGTGATTCCCCTCTCCTTGGCAGCAAAGCAACTGCAGGTCAGTCCACAAGCACACAGCAGGACAGTCTTCATTCTTCAGTCTTCCAGCTTTCTCCTTAACAGAGGTTCCTTCTTGATTCCAGGATTATCTAATTTTCTGTAGTCAGGGGTCCTGTACTTATACCCCTAAAATTCTTTGTTCCCTTTGTGCAGGAGGGCTCTGCGCCCAGTCTGAACCAGTTCTGGGTGTTCCCTCAGCACTTTGTTTTCCTGGCCTCTCCTTTCCTTTCAGAGAGAGGGACAGGGTCATCAGCCGCCCAGCAGGAGGTGGAGCCAGCATTGTGGAAGGCAGGCACAGCCCTATTCAGGTCCAGGTGCCACACCCTCCCCCCACTCAAGATGCAGATGCAGTCATTCAGCCTAGTGCTGACTTAGCCAGCACCCTGCGGGCTCCCCAGCCCCTGTCACTCTCAAACCAGACAGTCAATTCACAAACAGGCCAAGGCACACAGAAAGGTCAGACAAGAGAACAGCAACTTTCTAAAAGTGCTGTTCAAAAACACAGGATTTTAAAAACACCTTTCCTAAAAGATGTATTATTAAATTCTGAGTTCAGGGATACCAGACTTTTATGTCCTACCTTGCTCCTATGGGAAGATATGCTGGTAGCCACTGTAGCCAGCATTCCCCATGATAGCCTATGGGCAATTTAGCCTTACAAAAGTGAAAAACGAAAATGGCTGTCATTTACTACTAGAGCATGTCACCTGCGATAGGACATGCTCTACCTTTCACATACACTGCACACTGCCCAAAGGGGTACCTTGGACCTTCCATAGGGGTGACCAATGTGCACAGAAAGGGAACGACTAGGCCTGGTCAGTGGGGACACTGACCAGGAGGACATGGCAGTTCACAGACTGCACACAGGCACTGCAGTGGCAGGCCTAAGACACCATTTTAGTGCTACTCATGTAGGTGGCATAATCAGTGCTGCAGGCCCACTGCATTTTTTATCACCAGCCCTGGCACACTCAGTGCACTTTACTGGGGACTTCTAGGTGATACCTCGTACTTTGCGGGATATAGGCCGATCCAGTGCTTGCTTTGACCGTGTTGCGGCGATTTAGGCCGCCATCTTGGGTGAGGAAAACCGGGAGGGTGACGATTTGCGGGCGCCATCTTGGTTCCGGGGCCAGAGGTTGCACGTAGGACTCCCGCGCTTAACGGCTACTTAAGATGGATAGTTGCCAAGCGTGCAGCGCAGGCGCGCAGTGGACGCGCCGATGGCGCGCCGGAGGTGCGCCAGAGGTAAGCGTTTGCGCCCGTTCACGCACAGGTCGCGACCAGTGCCAGTCATGCTGCTTCTCCTGTCAGCACCCGTCTACTGTACTCTCGAGGGGAACTTATTCAGCTTTGCCAGCCCCCTAAGGCGAGTAGCCTGCCGGAGACTACCACTAGCGGCCCTGGGATGCTATCTTGTGGCTTGCTTAACGTTCGGTCCCTTTGCAAACATCATGTTGAAATTGCACTCCTAATCGATTCCTATGGGCTGGATGTGCTATGTCTCACAGAAACATGGACTCGAGCTGACAGTGAGGTAGAACTTGGACTGGCCTGCCCTCCGGGCTATGAAATTAGGCATAACCCACGAGTGGGGAGCAGAGTTGGAGGTGTAGGACTCATCTTTAGAAACACCCTGGCCATATCTCAGCTTGAGATTAAGGAGGTCCGAGGTTTGGAACTCATAGGCTTCTCACTCAAAGGACAAAAAGGAGTGCTGTACTCCGGACTGTTATGCTATAGACCACCTGGTAATGCATTATCAACTTTACCTGAGCTGATTGATCTTATTTATGATCTTTCTAACACACATGCCAGGCTAATAGTATTGGGGGATTTCAACCTGTTGTCAAATGGGCCCTTTGACACAGCCTATAGAGATTTGTGCAAGGCCTGCCGCAATATCCAGCTGCAGCAGCTGGTGCTCTCCCAGACCCATCTGAAGGGTCATGTTTTAGATTTATTCTTTGCAGATGTCACCCAAGCTGCAATCAGGGATATAAGTATCCAATGCTGGACGGACCAGGCTCTTGTCCATTTCTCCCTACACCTCCCTACTGACTTTTTGAGAGATAGTAGTTCGGGTTTCACCAAAGTCAGTAGGCAATGGTCCAGACTCCTGAAAAATTCTGGTCCACCCACTTTACTACCTGGTGGTTTTTCCTTGGGGGGGAAATGTGGAAGAGAGCTATTTAAATCTGTGCCAGCAAATTACAAAATCCTTGGATAAAGTGGTTCCTTTGCGGAAAGTTAGGGCTAGGCATAAGTTCGCCATGCCTTGGTACTCCAACGATCTTCTCCAGCAGAAATTGCGATGTAAACAGGCAGAAAGAGCCTAGAGGAAGCATTATTCAGAGCCGGATAGAGCTCTTTTTAAAAAGTCACTATCGGAGTATAAAGCACAGATTAAATGCGCTAAAGCCAAGTATCTCGAGGATATGTTGATGCGGGCATCAAACAAGTCACAAACTTTGTTTAAGATCATTAATGACCTTTCCCGCCCAGCTTGTGCTATGAACAACATCCCGGCCTCTCAGGCCCTATGTGATTCCTTGGCAGCTGCATTTGAGGACAAGATCGCTACCATTTTGATTGGACTCTACAGTTCAGGCACCCCTCGCCCTCAGCCTTCAGTGGTTCTGGCACCTCTATCCATTCCAGGTGACCCAGAGGAGATGGCAGGACAATCTCGTCTGGACCAGAGGAGATGGCAGGACAATCTCGGCTGGACAGTTTTACTCTCCCTTCCTTTGAGGAGTTCCGTATTTTGGCGAATAGTGTATCATCGGGCTCGCCGATGGACCCGCTGCCTCATAAATTTTGGAAGTTGTTCCAAGAGGAACTCTTCCTTCCCTTATACTCCATTTGTCATCAGTCCTTCAGTACCGCCACGGTATGGAGAAGTGTGGAGAAGTGTGGCTCACGGTGTAGAGCAGGCAGACACTGAAGCTGAGGTCAGACCCGGGACCAGGGTTCAATTCCCGACGCGGCAGGGTCTTGAGCTCAAATGTCCACGGACTCGATAATTCTCGCTTTGGTGCCTGCTCTAATCATGGGTTCTCACTCTGCAACTCTGGGCATTAAGCTTGCTTAATCTCCACAACGGCCCCCCTGCGGCGGGATGCCTGGCTTTCACCTAGGGGATGCCCTGTAGGGGCTATCTCACAGGGAAAAGCCAGGACGGGTTCCCAAGGCAAGCGCCGGGAAACCTCCGGGTAGCTGTGCGCTCAATAAATGTAATAATAATAATAATAATAATATCTGAATGTTGGAAAATGGCAGTGGTCTCTCCGCTCTTGAAGAAGCCCACATTGGATCCCACCTGCCCGGCGAACTATTGGCCAATCTCGCTGCTCCCTTATCCTGTTAAGATCATGGAGAAACTTGTTACTAAATCTTTGTCCAGTTTTTTGGAAACTAATACCTGTCTAGATGTGGCTCAGTTCGGCTTCCGGCCAACGCATGGCACAGAATCTGCGCTGGTGGTCGTCCTGGATGATCTTCGTTCGCGGGTCGACACTGGTCGGGCAGCCTTTCTAGTACTGCTCGACATGTCGGCCGCGATCGACACGGTCAGCCACGCCACACTTATCAGCAGACTGGAAGAGATTGGGGTAGCTGGCTGGCGCGGGAATGGCTGGTTTCCTACCTTCACAACAGACACCAAGTGGTGGCGTTGCCGCCTTTTAGATCTGGCATTAGAAGAGTAGGGCAAGGTGTGCCCCAGGGGTCGGCAATCAGCCCTATTCTATTCAATTTATACCTCCGTCCCTTGATCAGATTGGTCAAATCCTTTGGTATCTCAGCAATTAACTATGCCGATGATACACAGCTCATCTTCCCCTTTGAAGGCAAAGATGCCGTGTCTAAGGAGACCTTCCATCATTGTATGACAGCTACTGCAGACTGGTTGTGAGATAATTTGCTCCAGTTTAATGGGTCTAAGACGGAGGTGCTGTACTGCTCATTGGACGCACCCCACGCCCTCTGCCGGCGGATTTCTGGCCAACATCTTCCTTGGGTACGGTGGCGGACTCCGCTCGCAACTTGGGTGTCATGTTCGGCCCTAATCTACAACTGGACGTTTTTGTTAATAAGACAGTCGCCACATGTATGATGTTACTCCGTACTTTGCGTAAGATCCTTCCTATGCTTCCGGCACAGGCTAGACCGGAGGTAGTGCGTGGCATTATTCTTAGCAGGCTAGATTACTGCAACGCACTGCTTCTGGGCGCACCTGGCACTTTGATCAGTAAGCTACAGCGCATACAAAATATGGCAGCTAAGCTTGCCCTCTCTCGGTTGCGCTCAGCTTCCTCCTCCTAGGCGCTTAAAGATCTTCATTGGTTGCCTTTCCAGCAGTGCATCGGTTTTAAAGCATCTTGTTTAGTCTTCAAAGCCCTTCATGGTCAGGGGCCGGTTTTGCTACAAGAGCTTTTTTCATGGTACTCCACTGCCAGACCTTTACGCTCCTCTTCGGCATGCCTGGTGGTAGTCCCTAGAATCCAGAGGCTACGGATGGGTGGACGTTCCTTTGGTTATACTGCCGCCAGACTATGGAACTCTCTTCCACTGTCTTTGAGGAGTTTGAATGAACTTTCTTTCTTTAAAAAAGGTTTGAAGACCCATCTCTTTCCCAGGGCAGTGTAAATTTGTGATTACGTAATGGTCTAGGAGAGTCAAAGCGCCAGGATGCCCTCTGGGTGACAGTCTGCGCTATAGAAGTATGCGATACATACATACATACAAATATGCCAATCATGGATAACCAATTACAATCACAATTTACACCGGGAGCACTTGTACTTTGACACTGATCAGCAGTAGCAAAGTGCCCAAAGCATCTAAACCAGCAAAAACGAAATCCAGCATAGCATCAAAAATACAGGGGGTAGAGGCAAAAAGACAGGGGAAACCACACCAAAGATGCCAGGTCTAACAGTAATTTTTTGTTGCATTAAAACATCTTTGCATTCATTCATTTCTGGATTAATTTCCGCTAGGTGAGTTTTGAATGTTGTTTTCTGCAAAATTTATTTTGATCAGTAAGGCATCAGATAATCTTTTAGCAGTATTAATGAAGACCAACCAATAACAACATTCACAAGCAAACTCTGATCATTCACGACAGAAGACCAAGCCTTCAAAAAAGGATTTGCAGTGCATTTGTCACTAGCAAACCATTTGGGGCCACATGTGCCCTTAGGTATTTCATCGTGATAGCTCCATGTATGGCTGTCTTAATCTGAGTTTTCTTTAATGTGGTAAGAGAACAGCAAATGTCCTTTAAACTACCGGTTGGTGTGCTACTATCTGCCCCAGGAGAGATTGAGTCTTTAAGATCTCTGCCACGACAGGATAGGATGATGGCAGTGCCCAGAAAGATACATTGTTTGCTGTATTTTTCTGGGCTTCAAAGCATAGGCACACTTTGTAGTCTGTATTTCTAACGAATATCCCCAGATTTTGATAATCTCATCTGGAAATGATCATGTGTCCCAAGGGGCCTGATTCTAATGGGGATAGAGTAAGGAAATGTTGCAATGTCATTTTATTTTAGGATCTTGCTTTTAAGCATGACACATTTGCTTATGAGGACTTAAGTGGATATGGTTTGAGCATGTCTGCTGGTGTGGAAAGGAATAATGTGATGAGTTCTACACTGGTGTATCACATATTGTAGGATGACAGGTAATCCTGTTAAATTGGCTTTATTGTTTGATTAATAAAATGTATTACAATGGTGAACATGCATCATTAATAAAGAACGTATATCGGATGATTGCTAAAATATTTACACATAGTACAAGAGACTACCTGTCTTTGACCGATGACAGGTAATCCTCATCCACATGTGAGAAGATAATATTGGTCTCTGATCGGTGATATTTTCCTCCCATTTTTATGCAATGTTTATTTTTTATTTCTGTAGGTTGGTTTTATCTTCTGGGTTGACTCTTCCACTGGGTTAACTCTTCGACTACAGAGAGGAAGAATATCTTGTGAACACACATTTGGTGTAATTAGTACTGTTTGTACACACTTAGATTTGCATCATGGCCCCACTCTATTTAGATTAGGCTACTAGGGTCCTGATGAATTGCTATGATCTTCACTGACTAAATAGGGCAAGAACCATGCTGACCAATTGTAGAGAATATTAAGGAACATTATTCCCATATACACTGCACACTGTGTATATCCATTAACAGGCACCCCAGAATAAAAACATTTCTAGTGGGGTACATTAGCTAATTTTAGTTCACGTCCTCACTAATCTACACTTTTCAGCTTAGCTCTTCACCTACATAGAGGTTAATGTGCAGCAAATTGAGAAAAAGAACTCCGGCACAGAGCCCCTTTCTTATGGGCTTGTTAGGCATTGCAACTCTACCGCCAGCCCAATGAGGAGCTGCCCGATGAGGAAGCATGCCAACTGAAAAACATACTCACCAACTTAATTGTGGGGTTCTAACGTGCTAGAATCAACTCCCGAAGGAGTATCTCTGCGCAATAGACCGCTGGGGAACCCGTCCTGGCTTTCCCTGTGAGATGGTCCCTACTGGGTATCTCCAAGGTGAAACCAGGCATCCCCGGCGTATGTGGGGGGCCGTTGTGGAGATGAGGCAAGCTAATGCCCAGAGTTGCCGAGTGTGATCCCTGGTTAGAGTAGGCACCGAGGTGAGAATTATCGAGTCTGCTGACCCTGGTCCACGACCCTGCCGCATTGGGAATTGAACCCTGGTCCTGGGCCGTCCTCTTCTCCTGGGTCTGCCGCCTCTAACCAGTGAGCCACACCACTAGAACCACTGGTTTACATAGGTGCACAATTAGTGTTACCCCAGGCTTTGGATAGGAACAGCATACTCTAGGAGTTTTTGAAACACGAGGGTGAGAAATGAGGAATGGAGTGAGAAAGGTGTGGAGAGATGATGTTCAAGGAATAAAGAGGAGAAGCGAGGAACTAGGGAGGAAAGTGGTGGGAAGATGAGACAGTGTGAAAAGGAAGAGGTGAGGAGTTGAGTAATTAAGAGGAGCGGGGATGATAGATTATGAAGAGAGGGGTATAGGGTAATAAAGGGAGACGCTGAGATCAGATGGTCAGGATGTGACAGGTGAATTGAAGAAAGGGGAAAAAAGGGATGGGAATTGGAGGGTGTGAACAGGAGGCTTGAGGAGCATGATAAGGGTGGGAGGGAAACATTGAGAAATGGCAGGATGTAAATCTAGACGAGAGGAATGAGGTAAGACAAGTAAGTGGTTGAGCGAGTGGCAGGGTGTGAACAGAAGAGATAAGTACAAGATTTTAGTAGTAGAGCAGGGCGTGAAAAGGCATGAGGGACGAACATAGGAAGAAATGGGGTAAGTAATGGAGGGATGGTGAGAGGAAAGGTAGCAGAAGGATAAACTTAGTATAAGTGAGCAGGGTAAGGGCTGAATGAGGGAAACCACAACGGGTAGTCAAGTCAAGTCAAATAATTTATATAGCGCACTACATACCCAGAGGGTCTCAAGGCGCTTGAAGAAGGGTGGGGGATTACTTGTCGAATATCCATGTTTTAAGTTGCATTCTGAATGCTAGGTGGTTCTGAGTGAGGCGAATGTGAGTGGGAAGTGAGTTCCAGGTTTTAGCCGCTAGGTAGGAGAAGGATCTTCCTCCCATGGTGGTTTTGTTGATGCGAGGTACAGCAGCAAGGGCTTGGTTGGAAGAGCGTAGCTGGCGGGAGAGGGTGTAGAAGGAAAGTCGTGTGTTGAGGCATTCGGGTCCAAGTTCGTAAAGTGCTTTGTGTGCGTGGGTTAGGAGGCGGAATGTTATCCTCTTATTGACGGGAAGCCAGTGGAGGTTTTTCAGGTGATCAGAGATGTGGTCTTTATGTGGGATGTCTAGTATGAGTCTGGCTGATGCGTTCTGGATGCGTTGGAGTTTTTTCTGGAGTTTTGCTGTGGTTCCGGCGTATAGGGTGTTTCCGTAGTCCAGGCAGCTTGTAACCAGTGCGTGGGTGACCGTTTTCCAAGTTTCGGTGGGGATCCAGCGAAATGTTTTTTTGAGCATGCGAAGAATGTTGAAACAGGATGATGAAACGGCGTTGACTTGTCTGGTCATCGAGAGTGAGGAGTCCAGGATGACGCCCAGGTTCCGTGCGTGGTCCGTCGGGATGGGTGCTTTTCCAAGGGCCTCTGGCCACCAAGAGTCGTCCCAGGCGGAGGGGGAGGTACCTAAGATAAGGACTTCTGTTTTGTCTGAGTTCAGTTTCAGACGGCTGTGCTTCATCCACTCGGCTACTTCTTTCATTCCTTCATGTAGGTTGGTTTTGGCGGTGTTAGGGTCTTTGGTGAGTGAGAGGATCAGTTGAGTGTCATCAGCGTAGGAGATGATGTTGAGGTTGTGTTGGCGTGCGATGTCCGCGAGGGGGCTCATGTATACGTTGAAGAGGGTGGGGCTGAGTGAAGATCCTTGTGGTACGCCACAAATGACTTCAGTGGCTTCTGACTTGAATGGTGGGAGGCGGACTCTCTGAGTTCTTCCGGCAAGGAACGAGGTGATCCATTCTAGTGCTTTTCCTTGGATCCCGACGTTTCTGAGGCGTTGTAACAGGGTGCTATGACAGACTGTGTCGAAGGCTGCGGAGAGGTCGAGGAGGATGAGGGCGACTGTGTCTCCATTGTCCAGTAGAGTTCGAATGTCGTCTGTTGCTGCGATGAGTGCGGTCTCAGTGCTGTGTTTGGCTCGGAAGCCGGATTGTGAGGAGTCGAGGGATTTGTTGGTTTCGAGGAAGGCGGCGAGCTGGTTGTTGACAGCTTTCTCGATGACTTTGGCCGGGAATGGAAGAAGCGAGATGGGGCGGTAGTTTTTGAGTTTGGTGGGGTCAGCTGTGGGTTTTTTCAGAAGGGCGCTGAGTTCGACGTGTTTCCAGCTTTCCGGGAAGGTGACGGAGTTGAGGGAGCAGTTGATGACGTTTCGGAGGTGTGGTGCTATGATGGAGTCTGCTTTGTTGAAGATGTGGTGAGGGCAAGGGTCTGTGGGGGATCCTGAGTGGATGGAGTTCATCAGGCGGATGGTGTCCTCAGTGGAGATTGGGTTCCAGTCATTAAGGATGTTCAAGGGGGGTGAAGGTGCGGCAGAAGGTTGGGTGGGTTGGTCTCTGTGTTGGTTGTCGAAGCTGTTGTGGATGTCAGCGATTTTGTCGTGGAAGAATGAGGCTAGGGAGTCGCAGAGGGTTTGAGAGGGAGTGATGTCGTTGGAGTTGGCAGTGGGGTTAGTAAACTCTTTGACGATGATGAATAATTCCTTGCTGTTGTGGGCGTTGTTGTCTAGTCGGTCTTTGAAAGCGGCTTTCTTGGCAGTCCGGATCAGTTGGTGGTGTATGCGGGTGGCGTTTTTGAAGGCGTCTCTGGTGCTGGTGTTTGGGTTTTTTTTCCAGGCCTTCTCAAGGGAGCGACAGAGTTTCTTGGATTTCTTAAGGTCATCGTTGAACCAGGGGGCGTTTTTGCTGCCTTGTTTGATTTGACGTTTTTTCAGAGGTGCTAGGTTGTCGGCGCTGTTGGTAAGCCATTGAGTGAGGTTAATGGCTGCTTGGTTGGGGTTCGAAGAGTGGGCAGGGGGGTTTTGAAGAAGCGATGAGGAGATCTGGTCGATGGTGATTTTGTTCCAGTTTCTTCGCAGAGTAGGTTGAGGATGGTTGTGGGTTGTGGTCTTTTTGTAGACAAAGTGAACGCAGCTGTGGTCCGTCCAGTGGAGAACTGTGGTGTGGCTGAAGGAGATGTGTTTGCTGGAGGTGAAGATAGGGTCGAGTGTGTGACCTGCGTAGTGAGTGGGGGTGTTAACAAGCTGTTTGAGTCCGAGGTTGGCGAGATTGTCCAGAAGGGTGGTGGCGTTGCTGTCGTTGCTCTTTTCTAGGTGGAAATTGAGGTCTCCCAATAGAATGTATTCCTCGGAGGGGAGGGCATGTGGGGTGATAAAGTCAGTGATGACTTCAGTGAATTGTGCTCGGGGTCCTGGTGGCCTGTAGAGGAGGGTGCCTCTGAGTGTGGTCTTCGGGTCGGTGTGGATCTGGAAGTGAAGGTGTTCGGCGCTAGCGAGGTTGACGTCTGAGCTGGTTGAGATGCGGATGGAATTCTTATGGACGATGGCGATGCCTCCTCCTGTTTGGTAGGTGCGGTCTTTTCGGATGATCTTGTATCCTTCCGGGATGGCAATGGTGATGTCTGGGGCTGAGGAGGCGTTCATCCATGTTTCTGTTAGGAAGGCGACGTCCGGAGAGATGGTGTCGAGTAGATTCCAAAGGTCGATGGCGTGTCTGTGGACCGAGCGGGTGTTGAGCAGGATGCATTTTAGGTGGTTGGTGTCGGATCTTTGTTTGGAGTTAGTGGATGGGGAGTTGGTCTTGGTGCCGTCAAACTTGCAGGAGTTGCATGTGAAGGGTCCATGGGTGTGTCCAGGAGCGGCTTGGGGGCAGTTGGGGAGTCGGCCGGGGTTTAGGGCTAAGAGAGTGGAGGCGTCGTATGTAATGCGGGTGGGGTGGGTGGTACGAGGGCCAGGGGGTCTGGCGCTGGGCGCGGTCCAGGCGTAGACGGGCTTACCTTTGGTGCACCTTTGGCGCGGCCGTAGGGTGTGGACGCTGCGCGTTGGGTCATCAGTCATAAATGGAGACAGGAGGGGGCGGAGTGAGGGAGGGGCCGCAGGGAGGTGTGATCGGGTGGGGGGCGGGCTGGCAGGCACAATAACAAACAAAATGGCTGCAACAACACAGCGCAAAGCACCACGAGATCGTCACAGCACAAGTGGGGAAAGTTATTACAAGCGTGTGCAGAGGCACCTCTAAATGTATGAGCAGCAGGCAGAAATAATTCTAACACTTAAAAAACGCAGCAGGCAAAATAGTGAGTCACTTGTGCGATGTGGGCGGAGCTTACAGCTGATTAGTGCTACCGGAGTGCAGATCACAACCCAAACACAGCTGGTGGCAAAGAAATACAAAGCGCTACGATACCCAGATTTCAGGGAGCCTGGGGGAGCGACCGATGCTGAGCGAGGTCAGGTTGGTCACAGCGGACGTTCAGGAGGGTCCGTTCTATGTTATCCGTGGGAGGGAGGGGCCGCAGGGAGGTGTGATCGGGTGGGGGGCGGGCTGGCAGGCACAATAACAAACAAAATGGCTGCAACAACACAGCGCAAAGCACCACGAGATCGTCACAGCACAAGTGGGGAAAGTTATTACAAGAGTGTGCGGACGCGGGGATGGAGATGATTCTAAAACAATAATTTTTTCAAGGGAAGATTTGAAGAGAAATAACATAAGAGAGAGGAGGATAGCTAGAAGAAAAACTTGAGCAAATAATATGTTTAATTTGCTGAATATATGCACTCACTAATCAATTTCTTGTTGTGGTACTGAACAGAGGTTTTGAAGTTTAGAAGGAAAAAAGGATTAGAGTTATTTCTTGAAAACCACATCTTAAGCTTTATGTTAAACATTGAGAAATCAGGGATGACTCTCAAATGACAAGAAGGCATTCCATTTCCATGGCTTAGCACAAAGAAAGCAAAATCAAACTCATCTTCCCTGCGAAATGTGAGTGCTTAAAGAAGTGAAGAGTTCCCTTATTGCAGGGTCTCCCATGAGGGTAGTGAATACGTTTTTTATTTTGAAATGGCAGGCCTGACCGAGGAATCGAGAGAGGAGTAAAGAATTAGGTATGGAACATGATCCTAGCTTCAATCAGCAACCAATGAAGTTTCCTCAAAAGAGGCATGACTGAGCTGAATGTTGAGGTTATGAAGAAAAACAACGGCTCCCATGGAAATATACAGACAAACTTTTGATACGAATAGCGCACAATGGCAATATGGGGGGTGATGAGGATGTCAGAAAAAGAAGCTGTCAACGCAATTTTGAGGTAGCACACTGAATGACGGATATATGAGAGATAACACTCTTTTGGAGACTTAGGGCTTGATTCAGAGCTTGGCGGATGGGTTGTTCTGTCACAAGTGTGCCAGATATCCTGCCTGTCTAATTGCAAGTGCACTATATCCCATGGGATATCCGTCAAGTTTGTGATGGACTAACCATCTGCCGAAGTTTAAATCAGGCCCTTAGATTGCATTCCAAAGTCGTGTTTGAGCCCAGTCAACAGACGAATGCCTATGAAGGTTAAAATGGGAGGATCTTCCTTATCACTTCCAGATGACAGAAACAAGCAAATGACAGCACCAAGGTTTACAATGTTAACAGGTTGTTTTGTTTCATTCAATACCAAAGCTACCGGAGTGGGTAAGGGCCTGAATTTGTTGGGCCAGAACTCCCCAGAACATAGTTGCAACGTATGTCTCACCATCTTATCTCCATTTCAACCAATTTCTCTTTATCCATCTACTAACTGCTTACATATAGTTATGAAACCTAGCTGCTGAACAGCCCTGATCAGCATCCAAACGAAAGATAATCTGTGTGTCACTGGCATTCTTATAAATGAGCATGCCAGAGGACTATGGCGTAATTTAGACCCTGGCAGGTAATTTAAACTCTGGCAGGCAGCCCGCTATCCCCCTAGTAAGGAGAGGCCATTGCCTTTGTTCCCCTAGTTGCGGCCACATGCCTTATGATCAGATTCCCACCTTCATAGATGGGAACTCATTACCTATTCTGCATCCACCAGACTGGCAGTTGAGCAGAAGGCAAAAGGTTTGGCGAGCGAGCAGCATATAAATTTGGTCCACTTGCAAACCCAGAAATGTGGTTTGTTTCTAAAAACAAAAGACAATGAGCTAAACCTGTTTTGAGCGTTCTCCCAGTGTGTGAGAACACTCCTGGACCTGCAAAGACTACAGAAGGACTACCTAGCACTCCAGAGGACTGCCCTGCTGCTTGAGGTTTAAACAGCCAATAGGGCAGGGTACATTGGATTTAAACCATGGTGTATGTACTTTTACGTTTTACATGCTCAAGTTGTGAAAAATTCTTAAACTCCATTGGCACTACTGGGAGGCCACTCCGATATGATAACTTTCGGTTACCTTGTTACATTTAGTAAGTGCTAATGTTTTATTGGGAATGGGTAGAAATATAATGTTTGGACTGAAATGAATTGTACTTTAAAATCCTCATTAATGCTAAATTCGGATTTTAGATTACCGTTTTGAAAATGCCACAAGTTGGGCATTTTCTTGCCTTGAACTTTGAGGCTTTTTAGGATTTCCCAGCTGCCTGGGCCTGTTAATTGTTCCCCAATTAGGAATGATTATTGTGCCAAGACAGTGACCAATAGCACCTAGGTGTAGCTGGGAGATACCATCCAGTCCCACATACATTTCAGGCTGCCATAGCACACTCACAAAAATGTTCATACCAGCCTTTTGCTAGCCTGGACGCCTTGGAGCCTGGGCAGGGTCGAAGGAAATTCTTGAACCATCAGTGGGAGGAGAACTGATACCAGGTATAAAATAGGACCCTCAAACCCCCTCTTCAGTACACTCCTGGACCTGTGGAAGGACTACCTGGTACTTCAGAGGACTCCCTGCTGCTTGAAGCCTTACTTGTTCTTCAGAGGACTGCCCTGCTCTTGAAGGAGAACGGACATCTCCTTAAAACCAGGAATACCACAGTGACTGAGTGACTCAAAGGCTCAGCTGGCTGGCCGTCTGTTCTGCACTCCAGGGACACACAAGCACCAGAGACCTCCTTGCAACTGTCCAGCTGCCTGCTTCAACTTGCCCTGCCTGGACCTGCAACCGGAGCTGCTGGGTTCTGCTGGAGTGAGTTCCTGATTCACAAGAGGTGCCTCCCAGGGCCTGGAGCCTTGAGTGGCATCAGTTGAGCTGCTTCTGTGAAATCCCGAACTTTTGAACTATGCGTACCGGAATTTGAGAGGGTAACTGTTTCAGCTGGACTTAGGTGGTCCCTATATCTGGCATGCACTCCATCACAATTGGCCTGAACTTGTGATTTTGTCCCGGTCTAGTACGAATAGATACCTGCCTTCTGCTTCAAGAAGCTATTTTTACTAAACGTCTAACAGTGCATATCTACAGTTCTACTGTTTTGATTTTTGTTGCTTTGGTCTCATTGTATTTATTACATTTGACTTTAATGAACTAAATTGATGTGGTGCTTTTCTTGTGTTCTGTTCAGGCTTTATTACTGTTTGTATGCGGCATAAATACTTAACACGTTGCCTCTAAGTTAAGCCTGACTGCTTCTGTGCCAAGCTACCAGAGGGTTAGGCACAGGTTAATTTAGTGACTTTTGGGGTTCACCCTGACAAGGATTGTATTTGTTGGTTGAGAAAGGTTTTTACCCCCTCCCCAATCAAAAAGCCAATTTCTTACACACACTGAACACACTTCTCAGTATTGCAGTACCTATTTTATTTGGTAGTTGATAAAATACCCTTTTTTTAGCAAGATGACTCAAGGGGATAAAGCATCTACTGCAGACATAAGATTAATCTGCAAGTTCACAGCTTTGAATCCCAGGGGGGAAGATACTCTTTTATGTATTATCAAGATTGATAAATAGTGGGACATTTACTTTCTTAATAATAACTTCATGGTATCATGCTACACAATGTTATCTTGAAGGTATCTTCTCTCTTCATACCCAAATACTTAAATAAATCACTTACTAAAACATGGTTAGAAGAATGCTCTCATACCAAATCAAGCTTTATGATTACTTTCTGGCACCAACAGCATGTAGCCAGACATTTTGCCACCTGCAATGTGCGCTTACAAATAATGGTCCTCCACGTGCAAGTGAGGAAAGAAAAATATGTAACGTAAAAATACGGCTGTATGTTAAAAAAATAAATAAAAAAAACGTGGTGCAACGAGCACCGCTCACAAAAAGCTACAGACTGCCTAAAACATGAGGCCGGCAATGAAAGCTAATCTCAACTTCTTTTCCAGTTTGTAGTCAGACTGCATTCTGCCATCCATATAAAAATCCCACTCTTCCCCAGGAAGAAGAGCAATGGTCAGGTGACTGGACTGAAACCAAACTAAACATATAGGCAAAATAGTAGCAATATGTGTTTAATCCTTTAGATTACTAACTACAACCCAATATCCTGGTCCCGTGGTCCTTATTACAGTGAAACGGTTTAGTGCATTAATGCAACTACAGCCACAATCTGTGTGTAATTTACAGGGTGAACTGTCAAATGATTCTTAAGAAATGACTATGCATCCTGGTTTAGTTGGGTCGTTCCATGCACAGTATGGTAGATCAGATTGTTAATGTGTCTGCTGCAAGATCTGCTTTACTCTGCACGTCCCTCTTTACAAACTCTGTTTAGGCGGAAGAGGGTAGAAATCTGTCAGTTAACAAACCCCAATCTCAATAAAACAGTGCTGTGGCTCACGCTACCTTTAGGCCATGGTCATCAGATGACTCCATCTACCAGGCCTGCCCTATCTTAGATTTTCTTAAATTGGGCAGCCCCATTCAGCCGTTGATTCTCTTGCACTTTGAGTGATGGCATTTTCCTAATTACATGCGCTTTAGTCTTCAGGTTACAGAGATTCAACGCCAATAAGATCACCTTTTCTTTGTACCAAAAAGAATCACATTTTCCTTGTGCACGCATTAAAACTAAAAGACAAAAGAGCTATTGAAGTCATAGAGGACATGACATGGTGTTATCCCTGCTCTCGGCTCAACATCACAGCAACTGTATTTTGACATGGTCTTTGTAAGGACCCTGAAAGAGGTCATCAAAAAATGTAAAAAAACTCTGAGATGTAATACACCTTTTCATATTATTGCATTTACAGCAGCCATAAAAAAATAAGCGGTTTCAGATAACAGTTCTTTAATAATAACGAAAAAGTTGTGCAAGTTCTTCCAGTAAATTATTACTAAATCCGAATATGCTTAGGTAGTGTACATACAAATGTAAATAAACAAAATAAAAGGTTATATGCACACCACTCAGAGAACAGATGTTCCAATAATTCCATTTGACTGAAACCGCCTGTGAAGCTATGTGCCATTAACTTGGCATGCCTTTTCCAGAAACGTAGTACACATATAAGTTCACCATTATGCCATACTGGAACTCCGTCCGACCTTACTGTCACTTAACTCTCTCGCCCTAAAGTTGAGATTTAGGTACGAACTTGCTGCGTTCCCTTCCCTTCACAAAGTACCACGTGGGCATTTACTTGTACATTACATTAAAGCATCCAACTTTAGGTTCATACTTTTCGAAGAAAGTTCAAGCACGAATGGTTCTCGTATCCATAAAACGTGCTCACATACCAGCCAACGCCGGAAATGTTAGTACTGATGTTACTACATGAACTGGAATATTTTGGCATGTTTTAAGGAATCCATACGAACTGTACCAAAACTAAACTATTCCCTGTGGAGGACTAGTTAGGGTTGACACTGATATGAGGATAGATTCTGTTACCTTGGCATACATAGAAACGGCGCACACTAACACAGCAGATGAGCATTACAAGGATCATACAGGAAGAGGACTGACTGGGTTGAGGCTCGATACAATTCGGGAACCATCTACCGCTCTCGCACAGCAGATGAAGATTACAAGGATCATACAGGAAGAGGGCCGAAAGGCTCGATACACTTCAGGAACCTTCTAGGGCTCTCACACAGCAGATGAGCATTACAAGGATCATACAGGAAGAGGACTGACTGGGCTGAGTGGCTTGATACACTTCAGGAACCTTCTAGGGCTCTCACTCAGCAGATGAGCATTACAAGGACCATAGAGGAAGAGGAATAAGAGGACTAACTGGGCTGAGAGGCTCAATACACTTCAGGAACCTTCTAGGGCTCTCACAGAGCAGATGAGGATTACAAGGACCATACAGGAAGAGGACTGACTGGGGTGAGACTCGATACACTTCAGGACCTTCTAGGACTCTCCTTCACACAGCAGATGAGCATTACAAGTACCATACAATAAGAGGACTGACTGGGCTGAGAGGCTCTATACAATTCAGGAACCCTCTAGAGTTCTCACATAGCAGATGAACGCACAAGTTACTACTTGTGTAACAATATATCTGTAAGAGACATTAGTTAGTGATAGATTCCTTACATTAGAATATCCCCAGGCGTCAGACTGGATCCGGAAAGCTATGCGTAGCAGTACCCTTGCGCGTCGGTAGGCGTCGTCTGCGGCTTCGCGTCCGTCGTCGGCGCCGTGATGACGTCATCGGAGTACTTAGACGCCGCCTCCGCGTGCTGACGTCAGTTCTTAGACACAGCTTTTCCGCGCCAGAAACGCAGAGCCATGCTAAAAACCAACACTGGTGCCTTGAAACTAGGGCCCTGAAAGGGGATGACCTTAACCCTAGATATCGGTTCGCAGAACGGGGAGGATGGGTGATTCGGTAAGGAATCTATCACTAACTAATGTCTCTTATAGATATATCGTTACACAAGTAGTAACTTGTGCATCTGAAAGAGACACGTTTGTGATAGATTCCTTACCTTAGAATAGATACCCCACCAATATCAACCCCGGTGGTGGGTCTGCAAACCAATAATCACACCAGAAAGTCCTGGAGGACGGAACGGCCAAAGAAGCCATCCCTCCGGATTTGGCTGTCCAGGCAATAGTGTCTTGCAATCGTGTGCAGCGAGGCCCACGTAGCCGCCTGGCAAATGTCCTGCATGGGCACTCCTCGGCCCAAGGCAGTTGTAGTCGCTGTGGCCCGAGTGCAATGAGCCCTCAGCCCAACAGGGGGTTCCTTCTTAGCCAAGGAGTAACACGCCTGGATACACAAGATGATCCACCGCGAGATGGTCCGCTTGTGCACCGCTTTCCCCTTCTTAGCGCCCAAGTAACCAACAAAGAGTTGGTCATCCACCCGGAACTGGCGTGTGCGATCCAGATAGAACGAGAGCGTACGTTTTGGGTCCAGACGGTGGAGCCTCTCTTCCTCTCTCGAGGGATGCGGAGGCAGAAAGAAGGTTGGCAAGGTGATGGATTGCCCGATGTGACATGACTACCTTGGGCAGGAAAGAAGGCCTTGTCCGCAACACAACCTTGTCCGGATGGACTGAAAGGAAAGGAGGTTTACAGGATAGAGCCTGGAGCTCACTCACTCTCCTGGCAGAGGTAATGGCTACCAGGAATGCAGTCTTCAAAGTAAGAAGGCGGAGAGGACAGTTGTGAAGTGGCTCGAAGGGAGCGCACATCAGAAAAGTAAGAACCAAGTTCAAGTCCCACTGAGGCATCACAAAGGGCACAGGAGGGAAGGTATGCGTGATGCCTTTCAAGAATCGATTAACAATAGAGGACTTGAACAAAGAAGGTTGATCAGGCAGCCTCAAAAAGGCTGAAAGAGCAGAAAGGTAGCCCTTGATAGTGCCCAGAGTAGAGCCCTGCTGGGCAAGAGAAAGAAGAAAGAGAAGAATCTCAGAAAGAGGGGCAGAGAGAGGATCCACAGCCTTTGCTGTGCACCATGCCACAAATCTGTTCCACCTGCAGGCGTATACCGACTTTGTGGAGGGACGCCTGGCATCCAAAATGATGTTACAGACTTCAGGAGGCAAGTCAAATGGCCTCAACTGTCGCTGCTCAATCTCCAAGCATGGAGGTGGAGACTGGACAGGTTCGGGTGGAGGACCGTCCCCTGCTGCTGCGACAGAGGTCCTCCTGAAGAGGCAGACGAACCGGGGGATCGACTGACATACTGAGTAGCTCGGGATACCAGTACCTTTGTGCCCAGTCCGGAGCCACAAGGAGGACTTGTGCCCGGTCGCGCTTGATCTTCCTCAGCACTCTGGGCAGAAGTGGTATAGGCGGAAAGGCGTATAACACACCGCAACTCCACTTGTGACGAAAAGCGTCTCCGAGCAAGTGCCGCCGTGGAAATTCCAACGCGCAGAACTGATGACATTGCACGTTCTCTTCGGTGGCGAATAGATCTAACCAAGGCTCTCCCCACTGCAGAAAGAGACCTTGCGCCACGTCCGAGTTCAGACGCCAATCGTGATCCATCATGCACTGGCGGCTGAGTTTGTCCACCCTGGCGTTCAGAGAACCTGCCAGGTGTTGAACCACCAGGGTCACGCCCTGATGTTCCAGCCATTGCCAGAGGCGCAGAGCCTCCTGGCAGAGGGTCAACAACCCCACCCCGCCCTGTTTGTTGCAGTACCACATGGCGGTGGTGTTGACCGTGAACACCTGCACTACACTCCCCCGGACAGAGGGGAGGAATGCCTTCAGTGCTAGACGAATCGCTTGCAGCTCGAAAAGGTTGATATGGAGCCGGGACTCCGCCGGAGACCAGAGGCCTCTGATCTCCGCCTCTCCCATGTGGCCTCCCCAGCCCTGGAGGGAAACGTCCATCACAACTACGTGCACCGGTTGGGGAAGGGAGAGGGATCTGCCGCTGACCCAATCGCGGTCTGTGAGCCACCACTGCAGCTGTCTTGCAGTGCCCTCCGAGATCAGGACATGGTCGGACAGGTTGCCCTGATGCTGGGCCCACTAAAACTTCAGGTCCCACTGCAGAGCCCGCATCCGCCAACGGGCGTGATGCACCAGAAGGATGCAGAAGCCATCAGCCCCAGAAACCGCAGCATCAACCTGACCGAAACTCGGGATAAAGGCTGAAAGATTGTAATCAGAGCCTGTATATCCCGGACTCGCTGTTCGGGTGGGTAAACCCGAAACTGCGCCGAGTCGAGAACCGCTCTGATGAAAAGGAGCTTCTGAGAGGGGCACAGGTGTGACTTCGGCACATTTATGGAGAACCCCAGCCGGTGCAAGAGGTCTGCCGTCGTCTGGAGGTGGCTGACGACTGTCTGGGGTGAGCCCGCCTTCAACAACCAGTCGTCGAGGTAAGGGAAGACTGAAACCCCTAACCTGCGCAGATGAGCTGAGACCACCGCCATCACCTTCGTGAACACCCGTGGGGCGCTGGTAAGGCCGAAGGAGAGCACGGTAAACTGAAAGTGCTCGTGCTCGTGGCCTACCGTGAACCGCAGGTAACGCCGGTGGGCCGGCAGGACGGGGATGTGGAAATAAGCGTCCTGCAAGTCCAACGCTACCATCCAGTCTCCTGGGTCCAGGGCAGCTAAGACCTGAGCCAGAGTCAGCATCTTGAACTTCTCCTTCCGGAGGAAGCCGTTGACGTTCCGTAGGTCCAAGATAGGGCGTAGGCCCCCTTTGCCCTTCTTGGGTACCAGAAAATAGTGGGAGTAGCAACCACGTCCTACTTCTGGCCCAGGAACGCGCTCGATTGCCCCCTTGGCCAAGAGGGCTGAAACTTCCTCCTGCAGAAGCCGCAAGTGATCCCCCGATACGCGGTGGTGTTGCGGTGGCATGGCTTGAGGGGTCATCTCGAAGTAGCCCCTTCAGACGATCTGCAGCACCCACCTGTCTGAAGTGACAGTGCGCCAGTGAGAGTGCTGATGGCGAACCCTGACCCCCACTGGCGTCACATGGGCCGAAAAGCACGGACTAGGAGGGTTTAGAGGCGGATGCTGCGGGGGAGTGTGTGGACTGGCCTCGCAGTTGTCCCCGATCGCCTTCACGGCGATTTCCACGGCCGCCACCGCTCTGGATGTTAGCCTGCGGCGTGTGGCTGGGAGCACGTGTGGGGGCGCCCCTTCCTTGGCCACGAAAGGAGCGAAAGGCACCCGTTTGCTGGCGCGGGCCGAAAGGACCAAGGACTTGGCCGTAGCCCTGGAGTCCTTAAAGAGCTCAAGCGCATGGTCTGCCTTGTCACCAAAAAGGCGACGGCCATCAAACGGCATGTCCATCAATGTGTTTTGGACATCGGCCGAAAAGTTGGCGGACCTCAACCAGGCGTGGCATCTAATCGCCACCGTCGTTGCCATCGCTCTACCTAGTGAGTCGGTGGTATCCAGCCCACACCGGATAGAATATCTTGCTGCATCCCGGCCCTCCACAAGGGCTTGGCCGAGTTTTGCCCGTACCTCCAACGGACACTCTGGCAGCAATTGCGCGACCATATCCCACACAAAGTGGGTGTAGAGGCCCAAGAGGCATGCAGTGTTGGAAGACCGCAGTCCCAGACTAAGGGAGGAAAAGACCTTTTTACCATACATCTCATACCTCTTGGATTCCCTGTCCGGCGGAGCCGACGGGAATGCGGCTTGGGAAGTGGGCGCCTGGATGACCAGGCTCTTGGGGTGGGGTGGGTGGACAGGAAAACTGGGCGCCCGGGGCTGGGCGGTGGTGTCTGGCCACGTTCCTACCTACGGGCGAACCCATAGCGGGCCTGGACCAAGTGCCCCAAAGAACATCGGTTAAGGCCTCATTAAACGGCAGCAGAGGCTCTGTCAGGCATGACTGCAGTTTAAGGACCTCAGTGAGGAGGTTAGTCCTCACGGCCGCGACGGGGAGCTCAAGGCCCAAGGCCTTGGCAGCCCTCATCACCACCACACTGTAGGTTGCCCCCTCCTCCGAAGCCACGGTAGGAGGTGAGACAAAAAAGGGTCTGGAGAGGTGTCCAGACCAATGGCCTCCCCAAGTTCCCCTGTCCAGTCCTCTTGAGACTGACACTCTCGGGTCAGAGGGTCCTCAGACCCCTCCAAATACACCTCATCACCCATCTCCTGATACTCAGGGTTGTCAATTAATGGGGCCGGTTCATTGAAGACGGCGTTGGAGGGGACACCTGACGGACCGACGCTGGGGGGGGGTCGTAAGGTCCACCGGCGACGACCCAGATCCCGAAGCGTGTCCAGTGAGGTCCCGCGGCGCCGGGCCGGAAGGCGCCGGCGGCGTCAGGACCGTTGGGGTCTGCGGCGCCGGGACCGTGGGGCTTTGCGGTGCCGAGGCCGAAGCACTCGACGGCGTCGGGCCGAAGCCCCCGACCCGCTAGGGGCCCCCTGACGGGTCTGCTGGGCCCGAAGGCCTCGCGGAGCCCGTCCGAGGAGAGAGGGACCTCATGGCCATGAGGAAGCACTCTATCTCCTCCGGCGTCGCGTCTCACCCAGGGACTGGAGGGTGTGGAGCTGGACGCGGCGCCCGCGACTCCGACGGAGCCGCGTGGGCGGTGTCACCCGATCCCCCGGCCGCATCGCGCGAGCGAAGGGGGGAGTCAGAAGGGTGATGACGTCTCTTTGACTTCTTGTGTTTCTTACCCGATTACGACTTCGGCCCGGAGGAGAGGTGCCGACTCTCGGAGCTGTGGTTGCTCCCAGCCCGCGACCTGTCCCTCGACCTCCAGTGGGACCGGGACCTCTCGCGGCACGGGACCGACAGCCGGAGTTCGAGTCGCCTGCGGGACCGCTCCCGCCTGGCTTTCGAAGAGAGGGCCCGGCAGTCGGAGCAGGCCTTGTCGTCGTGGTCGACGCCTAGACAAGTTAGACCTATGGCACCGATCGGAGTCGTACGACTTCGAAAAGATGATCAAAATGATCCAAAAAGTTAGTCAAAAAGTGACTAAAAGTACTGCTTTTTCCAGATCTGCGCTTGCTGGCGCGGAAAAAAGAAGAACTGACATCAGTACGCGGAGGCGGCGTCTAAGTACTCCGACAACGTCATCACGGCGCCCACGACGCCGACGACGGACGCAGAGCCGCAGACGACGCCTACCGACGCGCAAGGGTACTGCTACGCAAAAATTTCCGGATCCAGTCGGACGCCTGGGGATATTCAAAGGTAAGGAATCTATCACTAACGTGTCTCTGTCAGATATTACAAGTACCGTACAGGAAGAAGACTGACTAGGCTGCGAGATTCGATACACTTAAGGAACCTTCTAGGGCTTTCCTATACATAGCAGATGAGCATTACAAGTACCATACAGGAAGAGGACTGACTGGGCTGAGAGGCTTGATACAATTCAGGAACCTTCTAGGGCTCTCGCACAGGAGATGAGCATTACAAGGACCATACAGGTAGAGGTCTGAATGGGCTGAGAGGCTTGGTACAATTCAGGGGCCATTTACAGCTCTCACACAGCAGAGGAGCATTACAAGTAACATAGAGGAAGAGGACTGACTGGGCTGAGAGACTCAATACAATTCAGGAACCTTCTAGAGCTCTCACATAGCAGATGAGCATTACAAGTACCAGAAAGGAAGAGGACTGACTGGGCTGAGATGCTTGATACAATTCAGGAACCTTCTAGGGCTCTCACACAGCAGATGAGCATTAAAGTACCATAGAGGAAGAGGACTGACTGGGCTGAGAGGCTTGATACAATTCAGGAACCTTCTAGAGCTCTCATGCAGCAGATGAGAATTACAAGGACCATACAGGAAGAAGACTGACTGGGCTGAGAGACTCGATACACTTCAGGAACCTTCTAGGGCTCTCCTTCACACAGCAGACGAGCATTACAAGTACCATACAGGAAGAGGACTGACTGGGTGGAGAGGCTCGATACACTTCAGGAACCTTCTAGGGCTCTCACACGGCAGATGAGGATTACAAGGACCATGCAGGAAGAGGACTGGCTGGGGTGAGAGGCTTGATACAATTCAGGAACCTTCTAGGGCTCTCCTTCACACAGCAGATGAGCATTACAAGGACCATACAGGAAGAGGACTGACAGGGCTGCAAGACTCAATACAATTCAGGAACCTTCTAGAGCTCTCACATAGCAGATGAGCATTACAGGTAGCATAGAGGAAGAGGACTGACTGGGCTGAGAGACTCAACACAATTCAGGAACCTTCTAGAGCTCTCACACAGCAAACGAGCATTACAAGTACCAGACAGGAAGAAGACTGACTGGGCTGAGAGGCTCGATACAATTCAGGAACCTTCTAGGGCTCTCACACAGCAGATGAACATTACAAGTACCATAGAGGACAAGGACTGACTGGGCCGAGAAACTTGATACAATTCAGGAACCTTCTAGGGCTCTCACATAGCAGATGAGCATTACAAGTACCATACATGAAGAGGACTGACTGGGCTGAGAGGCTCGATACAATTCAGAAACCTTCGAGAGCTCTCACATAGCAGATGAGCATTACAAGTACCATGCAGGAAGAGGACTGACTGGGCTGAGAGGCTCGAAAACAATTCAGGAACCTTCTAGAGCTCTCACATAGCAGATGAGCATTACAAGTACCATACAGGAAGAGGACTGACTGGGCTGAGAGTCTAGATACAATTCAGGAACCTTCTAGGGCTCTCCTTCACACAGCAGATGTGCATTACAAGGACCATACAGGAAGAGGACTGACTGGGCTGAGAGACTCGATACAATTCAGAAACCTTCTAGAGCTCTCACATAGCAGATGAGCATTACAAGTACCCTACAGGAAGAGGACTGACTGGGCTGAGAGGCTCGATAAAATTCTGGAACCTTCTAGGGCTCTCATACAGCATATGAGCATTACAAGGACCATACAGGATGAAGACTGTCTGGCTGGAGAGGCTCGATACACTTCAGGAACCTTCTAGGGCTCTCACACAGCAGATGAACATTACAAGTACCATAGAGGACGAGGAATGACTGGGCTGAGAGGCTCGATACAATTCAGGAACCTTCTAGAGCTCTCATACAGCAGATGAGCATTACAAGGACCATACAGGAAGAGGACTGTCTGGGCTGAGAGGCTCGATACACTTCAGGAACCTTCTAGGGCTCTCCTTCACACAGCAGATGAGCATTACAAGGACCATACAGGAAGAGGACTGACTGGACTGAGAGGCTCGATACAATTCAGGAGCCATTTACAGCTCTCACACAGCAGATGAGCATTAAAAGGACCATACAGGAAGAGTAGGGACACAACTGAAAATGCTTGAAACAATTTAGGAGCTTCTAGCAAGTTCTGTTATGGACAGGGTGGGTGTTGTTGGCCAAGGGGTGGAGCGAGGGAACAGATAGGGCAGCATAGTGGCAGGGGCAAGAACTACAAAAATGACGAAAAGTATGTTGGGATCTGCAATGTAAACCGGACAACTGCATACGGGGTATCGAAGAGAGACCGGGACAAAATCGAGGCATTAACAGGAGCAATGGAATTAGAGACAGACAGTATTGCAAAAAATAAGAATTATGTAACCGGTAAACACCTTGGGGAAATGTGCTTATGTAAAGTAAATTTAACAGTTATGTAAAGTAAATTTAACAGCGTAAAGCTTCACTGTGATTTATATAGAATATCGGTATGCATGCTGCTCTTGGGCGGAGGCTTGTTTTTTTATTACTTTACAGAATAAACAGAAAATAAAGATTTTAAAAAGGTAAGAATATTATTCCCAACTCTGGAGTACGTCCGTGTGATCTACTGCATCCCTGTGATGATGTGATCAGGAGTTGAGATTCCAGTGAGCTCACCCCAATGACGTTTCGAAGTTCATCCCGTTGGACTGCTCGAACCGAGTTGCAAGTATCAATGTTGGGCATTTAAGCAGTAGAAACTCCATCAGGCCCAGGGCTCTCTGGACGTGACATCATCATGCGGATGTCGTAGCCTGAAATGGACGTGCTGGCACCTTCATGCCGAGACATAAACATTGTTAAAGTTTCCAGCAACAGTGAGGCTAAAAATAACCGCTAAGAAATGAATCAAGTAAATGCGAGGATTGTGTTAGGGCTTTAAGTTTCCAGTCTGCCGGAGCCCAGAAACAAAGCAGCCACCTGCATGAAATCAAGTTACTCTTCTAAAGGAAGCACCGTAAAGTGGGTTCACACGTAATAACAACCACTTGTTTTTTGATAAACTGGAATCCGACATAGCAGTCATCTGCATCCATCCACTTGCTTAATTGTACTTATCTGGGCTCAAATAATTGCGGCATTACAGCCAGATGTTTATTGTCAATAAAATAACTTTAATACGTTATGAAGTGTTGCAATTGGCGACAAATGGACCGAATTTCATTTTATTATTGTTGTCCAAGTGGAGTGTCAGCTGTTTAAGGCAGTCAGGTTCCAGACTAAAATAACCTTGGACGATGCTGAGTGCCACCTTAACGGTCTATAGTCAGAGCATCAAAAATGACCACCGCATATTTAATTCTTCATCTCCTGGTGTCTGCAGTGTGTTCCTTAATATGAAGCCTTTTGGACCTGATGCTGGACCTGAAAGAGAGGCCCTCTAAGGTCCAGCTACAGTGTGATGCCAAGACTAGAAGGAATTAGGGCTTGAGTGAGTTAAGTGGATACCAAGAAATGGTTCAGGTGGAGGATGGGGAGTGGGGCTCGAGGTGTACCGCTAAACCTGTCCACCAGCCTACTGTAACATGCATTGGCATAGCCAATAGGTTTCGCTTTTGGGACCTTATAAGTATTTAGTTATGCAGCACAATATCCTTGGTGCAACAACACCAACTTCCTTGGTTTGGAAATCCTCAATCCCACACTGTTTAACAGTGGTTAGCGGAGATGATTAAATTGGTGTTAGCGGAAAGTGACTTCCTGATCTCTATGCAATGCTGGTCTAGATAACCCTTGGATGTGAGTGTGGGAGATATGATGTTGCTGGCGCAACAGACCAAGAATGATGAGCTGCCTCCGTGGCTGTCAAAGTACTAACCTGACAGTACCAGTCTATTTAAAGCACTGCATTGTGGACAGGGTGGGGAGCTCCCAATGCCGCTCAGAACGCCAGCCGGCTGCGTCCCAATCCATCATGGATGCTAAAGCCCAACCGCACAGAATAGATCATCTCTGTATGAAATGTGTGCATTCTTTCAGCTGACACCGCTAATTGGCGGTAACAGTAAAAAAGAATTTATAAATGAATGTCTCCTTAACTTTAAGGGTACTGAGATCTGAGTGGATGTTTACAACTTCATAAGTGCAACTACGTGCATTGATTGCATTAATATAATAAATCATTACTTGATGGTCTGCTCTGTTGTATCAGTCGCATTGCAAGGATGTGATGGGCCCCAGTCTAATAAGGAAAATGGACCCCTATCCCCTGACTTAACGGAAGAAAAAACATCAATTATTGGGGGTGCAGTGGGGCATTGCTGCTGATTACGCCTCTGGGCTACTGGGACCTGGTGCTTAGCAGGCCATGATGCAAGCACACTACCCCGGGGGAAGCACAGGGACCTCTCGGCACCTGCTAATTTCACACTCATGTCTACAGTGGTGCCTGAAGGAAAAGGAACCAAGATACGCAGAAATAATGATGCATCCAGGGTCACACAATAAGCACTTCAGCTCCTCGTCAAGGGTTGAGTGCTCTATATAAATGCAATTACAATACAAGACAATTTAGCTATGTGTGATATTTAGGATGGGGAGAGGAGGTCCTGCTTCCTGGCTGTATGTAAAAGATTCAATCTTAGATGAATTAATACCTGCAGTGTTTGTTTTTATTGGTTGACTCAAAGGGGAGTCTCAATCGGATGTAACAGAGATGACACTCTATACGCAGTTCACTGGCAGGCCCACTACGGTAGATTTAAGGGGCTAAAGTTGCTTAAATTCCCTCCTGTTTCATACACATATGGCATGAAACCGTTCATAAACGGCGGTAAGAGGCACTTTCTTTCTGCAGCCGAGTGAAGATCTTGTACAAAAAGTTTGCGAAGGGCGAGAGGCTACATTTGGAATGCACAGGATGTGTAGCTAGCTCAACAGGGCCGCCTTAGCCTTTCATTTTTCCAACATCCATCAAAAGTGATTTAGTTAACATGTGAAGTAATGTTACAAAGCAACATTTTTGTGTGAAATTCCCACCTGGTTAGCGATGCCAATGGCATATTAATGAACGAAGAAGCTGGAATTATTTTGGTGTTGCTACTTGTTAAACCGAGATTCTGGCGACTAGTTGATCTAACGCAAATGCCTGAATCTTTTCTGTTTGTGCTAGCTTGAAAGGGCTTCTAATGTAAGAAATGCATCTAGATCCTTAATTAATATCCTGTTCAAACAGCAATAAGCAAGGAGTGAGTTGGGTAGAAAATGGGATGAGGTGTACTTGACGGGAAAGCGAGGCGTGCTTGTAAACATTTCATCCTGGCACTCTACACAATGCCAGTGCAAAGCTCCCGCAGACTCCCGGTGACGTCATATCCGCGCCACACCACCCTGATCTTTGTAATCTTATGCCCTGCTATGGGAATCAATTTTCCAGTGCCTGTAACCCTTGCTTTTGATCTTTCTGTTCTGTTGCCCAATCCACAGTGGCTCAATCCTCCATGCCGCATGTGCCCACTTTCCCTTGTGCCATGTCCCGTGCTACTCTTTTGTAGGGCCGACAGGCTCAGCTCCGTGGCAATGAATCCACCTTAAGCGGTCCAGGCTGAAGCCTGCTGCCAGCCAGCTGTCCTGTGAGTCCTGGCGGCTGCAGCAACCTGGTCAGTGACTGTCATCTCTGACAGTGATGACTGTACACTGGTTGCAGCAAAATTACCCACGGCGGCCAGGCTCGGGAATTATATTTTTATGGTGGGAGAGCAGAGCAGCCATAGCAAATTTAGCTAAATAGCACCATCGGCAGGGCGGGTGCAAACAACAGCGCTCTGCGAACCAGCCGAGCACATTGATTCATTATTTGAGGCGGACCGACTTTACAAAATACAACATACCAATACTACGGACCCGGCGGCGTGCTCTGGCAGCAGCAGTATGTGACATCACGTTCCCCTTGCGGCGCCATAAGGTTGTTTAACAACCTGACAGCGTGGGAGACAACAAGCCTGGCCATGCTAAATAAGAACATATGGCCCCTGGCTCTGCTGCTGGCTCCCGAGAGCGAAACGCCCTGGGAGTAAACAGTTTCCTAAAAGCTGGGACATTCACACGCCTTTGGCTAATTGCGTGTGAGCCCCACATGCACGAGCTTCTCCTGAAGATTCCAAGAGGTCGATTTCCTATAGCAGCGTATGCGCTGCTATAGATTAGACCTGAAAATGACATGGTTTAGGATAATGCATATCCATTAAGCAACAAAGATTTTTTTTAAAGTTGGAAATCTACTTATTGTGGTATTCTTCCTCTGTTTTATACAGATTTCTGTCTTTCAGCGTTTCAATATCATTCTAAATACATTCAAATCCATACTGCTACTACCCTATACTCAGAATCTGTGGAATTATACAGAAGGGAAGGACCCAATTATGTGGCACAGTTGACAAAATTACGTGGGAAGAATATAAAAAATACGTGGCACAAGGCAGCGCAATCTTTAGCAGTCTTATTTTTTTTTTTTTTAACAATTATCAATAGAGCATGGCCAAAGTTATACCTTATCATTACAAATTAGGCACCTGAATACATCAAATCTGCAATTGAAAGGTGACCAGTTAAGCTTTACAAGCAGTATGCTACAATGAAGAAACACTTGTGTCATTTATGTTCTGCATTTTGTGACTACACGACTATGCAGAAAATACCACAGATGTAGAATTGCAAAATTCCAGTGGCCCTGCCTGAACATATGCCTGTATGTTGTCCCTTGGCACATATATAGCATGCATACAGAATACGTTGATTATCTTCAATGATAATGTTTCTAGTGGATCTATCTGCAGATCCTGAACTCATGAATATCCCTGAGGTGCCAGGCTGGAACCAGCAAAAAGATGAAATAGATCTCCTTCATATATGACATCCACACAGCACTGATATCAGTCCCTGTACTTTTTCCTCTTGGTGGCGGAGACAAGATTGACGAAATTGGTAAGAATTAAGTGTGAAAACTAATTTGGAACCTTAAACATAATACAGGTAGGCAGGCAGATCGGGGCGGAATCACAATTGGTAACTTTTGCCTGGGAGAAAAGCTTCCATCACATCGCTCTAACAGTGTAACCAGAGACACGCATACACAATCACTACAGAGGGGAAAAAGCATAGTCAATATAACAACCAACACCCTAGGGGCAAATCATATCAATCCATGTCACTACCTAGTCCTCATCACCAGAACCAGGGATGATGGCTTGTATGCAAACCAAACCCTCTCCACATAGGAAGTTTCCCCATGAACGTAAGTGGTAAAAAAAAAAAAAAAACAAGCATTGGCATAGCCAATAGGTCTCGCTTTTGGGACCTTATCAGTATTTAGTTATGCAGCACAATATCCTTGGTGCAACAACATCAACTGTTGCATGGCTAAACACTTATAAGGTCCCAAAAGCGAGACCTATTGGCTATGCCAATACTTGTTTAAAGTAGGGGCACGTCATGCACTGCCAATCTCGCCCACTTCTACCACGGAGTATAAACATGAAAAGTGTCATGCCGCTTGGTTCACTAATGACACGTTCGCCAGTGTGAAGGAGGGGCATGTTCATGTTTACAAAAATATCCCTTTTAATGAGTGCTTAGTGCAATGCCATAATGTAAATGAAAGAAAGACAAAAGAGGCTCTGCTCCCGCGCCAGGCACGCTGGCCGCAGCGCACCGCACCGGTGTTGACTCAACGTGTGGAGGAATGCGCAGGCCCTTATCCACGGAAAATGGCAACAGAGGCGCTTTATTGAGAAGCCGAGTGTTTGTTTTGGTGTGATACGGATTTGGGATGCTTGCAGTTTCAATCAACCCATCGGCAATAATGCTGCCTATAAATATTTAGTTAGCAGGCAGTTAGTATAGTAACAAACCGGTCCTGGAAGCCACGCGGACAGAAGCCATATGGACAAATGACTTAAAACGCCGAGCAAACAGGTATCATTGTTAAGTGTGCGTGTCGTCCGTGTTCCGAACAGAAGAGCCTCCTCGCCAGATCCTCAGTTAAGCCCTGTTGGACCATTTTGAGGTATAGGTAAAAATCCACAGAACTCCCATATACATGAGACCGCAAAACAAAGATGTTCATAGATTGCATTGTGTTCCAAACGTCACAAAAGTCATCTTAAACTTTCTAATGGTCAGTCGCTTCCCTTGAACGGATTCCTGCTTCCTCTAGTTCGAAGCTGATTGCCATTCATTTGTTGTGAAAGTCATTAGCCCTGCACAAAAATAGAAAGGCCTTTAAATTTGAAGTACTTGGGCTTTACAGCTTGCTGTTGCAAACTGAAAATCTGAGCACATCCATCATTTTATATATAGGTTGGGGACACCATAATGACACGTATCGAAGGGATCGTATGGGGGGGAGGAGGCGAGATGAATTACCAAATGTTTGCTATGCTAGTAGCGCCTATTGTGCTAGGTGAGTTCGAACAATCACGAGCACATTAAAAACTATTAAAAGCACTTGAAAGATAGTCACTGGAGTAAGGTTGAGGTGCGTTGCTATTTGCAGGACCATTATGCAGACCATTCTTTTCGCACATCTGAAGATTGGCGCCCTGTGTGTGGGCTCAGCTCGCCAATGCCAAAAGCCAGCCCTTCACATACGTCGCAATGTATTTGCACAGACATTCCTAAACAGATACTGAAACGCAGAAACAGGACACACACTGTGAAAGCGAAGTACACTGTGTACACACTGACAGGGCACAAGTCCTAAGCAAGTGCGTTCCTCGCGCTACAAGGAGGCAGCAGGGGGAGGGGCGAGTGAAAGCGTTTCACTTGCGGGAGCGTGCAGCGCCAGGAACGATTATTGCTTCCCAGTGGCATTTGAAAGTGGTAGGGCATAACTATATTGTCCTAATGCACCGCAGCGAGCGAGCGCAGCGAGCAACCCGGAACAACTTATGGAGGGTTCGGGGGAGAAAAGTTTGAAAAAAGAGAGTGGACAAATGGTGCATTTTCAAGCAAATTTGAGAAAGCAGGAAGGTTAATAAAGCAATTGTGAAAGTGCAGTTATTACATTAATAAAGAGATGTCATATAACATAGGTAGCTGCTTATTCAATATGTGTGTCTTTGCTCTCCCTGTGCCCTTACATATCACTCCTCTGTGTCTTTGCTCTCCCAGTGCCCTTACATCATTAATCTGTATCTTTGCTCCCCCTGTGCCCTTGCATATCACTCCCCTGTGTGTCTTTCCTTTGTCCGTGTTCTTACATATCTCTCATCTGTGCCTTTGCCTCTCCATGTGCCCTTACATATCACTACTGTTTGTTTTTGCTCTCCCTGTGTCATTAAAAATCACTACTGTTTGTTTTTGCTCTCCCCCTGTCATTACATATCACTCCTGTTTGTTTTCCTCTTCTTGTGCCCTTGCATATCACTCCTGTTTGTTTCTGCGCCCACAGACCCCACTAGCTGGACACAGCAAGAACAATTGTCACAGTTAAAATACAATTTACACCAGGGAGTCTAAAATCGGAGCACTACATTCCATACGTAAATGGTATTATTGCTGGTATTAATCTTTTACATCACACATAACAACAAATAGCATTGTATCTCAGTGCTTCATCATCATACCTGATATACAACGCCACTGAACAGCAGAAGTGCGAGGATCCCTAACTGTGTCCCCAACAATGATTGTACATGTAGCAGCAACATATTGCTTCTATTGGAAAAACAAGCTGCCCCATTGAAGGAAGGAGATGTTTCACAGAACAGTAAATCGGTGCTCGCGCTGCGTACACCCACAGCTGCAGGAACGCCAGAGAGCTTCCTCGCAACCAATCACTGTCCGCAGCATCCATTAGTCTTCACACATTTGTTTTCTGGCAGCAAGTAATATATATGTGATTAAAATTACATGATGCCTTGAAAATACATGTCAGGCAGCCGTGCCAAAGCCGTAATTGCACAACAACAGGCATTTAAAGATCCTGCGCACAAACCGATCGAGGGGAGAGCAGAAATAAGCCCCCACACACACACACACAGCCCCCCTCTCCCCCACTGACTGAAGGGCCTCTCTCGCGCTCACCTTGCAGACTGCACAGTAGCAGCAACACGCTTCAGCCTTTGTGACAAAGGATAGCCTCATACATGCTTTTCATCAGTTCCAGGTTCCTAGAGTTGGTTATTTCATTAAATCCCCTGTCATGCTTGACACAGGCCCAGAATCCCGCCCTTGTCTGTGTCTCGATCAACAGCGAGTGTCCACAGACCCCTTGTTTAAACAGGCCGTAATGTTGAAATGCTCTCCTGTAGGGATATTCAACAATATGCTACGTTCTGTATTTTCTTGTATGTAACTGTCCGTCGCACATCTGCCACCGGTTTGGCTTCTTGGCGCCGCTGTGGTTCGACACGAATGGGTGTTGCCACACGGCTCTCAGCTGTCTTTAAAATGCTTTTCCTCTCGGGTGTAACAAGCACGAATATCCTCAAATTTCATGTTTTGAAAGTAAATTGGACTTGTGTGAAACGATTCAAAATGTAAAAACCTTTCTCCATCGTCATTCGATACCGTAAAACCCAAGGCCCCAGAGCCCACCTTGCATATCCTGAGCTCAGGATGTTTAGCAGAGGCTACAGTGGGCCATGTCAGTCAGGGTGATTTTGATAGTCTCGAACAAGAGAGAAGAATCAAACCTAAAATTACCAGGGAATCTGCTCGGACCCTGAAAAATTCAGAAAAGTATTGTCGGGCGGTACACTAGTGCTTGCTTGTGCAGATTAAGTTGGGACTGGGAGAATCTTTAGCCTGTGACTAAACGGGCACTTACCACCTCAGCTTCTGTCCCGACTCACTCTCCCGCCGTCCTGCGTTATTCTGCCTCGTCATCAAGGAAAGGCAGCTGCTGGCAAGTGGGAGGCAACCCCCCTCAGCCAATCCTGGCGCTGCCAGCAGCGCCAGGATTGGCTGAGGGCATGGTTACTCTCTGTCCGCCGCCTGCCCATTAGGAGACCGAGGGGCTCCTAATGGGCATGCGCAAACCTGTGGAAACACAAGTGCCCATGCGTGGGCACGGCTGAAAAATCGCCGGACTTGCCCACTCATGCGCACTTGTGTGCTGTCTGCCTGCTGCCCATGCCTGCAGTGTTCTGTTCTCCTCCCTCTGCGACTCTGAGTCTGATGAACTTAAGTAAACTGAGAAATTCACAGACGCCGAGGGAGCTGCTGGTGCGGGGGGAGAGGGGGCAACGCCCCAACGCCCACAATGGACGGACCGCCACTGTTGCTTCCATATGGCGCCAGGCGCTCCCGCAAGAAAATAGCCACACGTGCACCGTTGCCATTGAAGGCAATGGAACACATGCACGTTTTTGGCTGAAAAGCCTTACTGATTGCAAAAGGTCATTTTGCCTATGCAACGCATGCGCTCTGCATAGGCGAGACATAACAATAGAAGAGCAATAGAAAATGTGTTACCCCGTCGACAGCTCACCTTCAAGAAATAATTGACCTGCTTCAAACAAGGCTACTTCCTCCCCGAACGTGAAGAATGGAAAAAAGCAAGAGGCAGAACATGGTATCAAACATAGGGACTCCTAAAAGGAAAGACTAATCCCAACAAAGGCCTCAGTGGTCTGTTGTTATTAATTGTCTCAGCACTGTTGAAATGTTCTTATGTCAGATCTTTGTGATGCATCTACAAGGCAAACAAGATCTTCATGACCTACCCAACGCTGTTGAACCACAAGTTATATTTCAGTCTTATATTTGTTTATTAACTTACCAAAGGTTGTGCTATTCTGTGGATTCTCCCGGGGGCTGGTTTCAGCTAGCATGTGTTTGTCAAGTTTCTGGCTGCGTTCCATTACCAGCACGTTAAGAGATCCATCTGAACGCAATACCCACTTTCAACACATGTTTAACACCACCATATTTATTTGGGGTGATTCCAGTTTGGAACAGGTGTCTCTGTGCTGGGTTAAGTGGCATCATGGGACGCTTGCAGCAGTAACACATTGGACTGGAAACGCTACCCTATGTACTCAATAGATTCTTTTTTCCTCGTATTAAAATTCGAACCAGTGAAACAAGTTAGACATATTTATATCATCATATGTACAATATTTGCCTCTTAATGTCTGATACACAACGATACGTGCACTTTGTTGTGACAATGCCATGCAGTCAACAGTGACACGCACACTTTTTTACAGGCAAACTTTCTTCATCGTTCATCATAGTTCCCTCATTGCATGGCTTTATTAACGAGCGTCAGTGAGCAGTGATACGCACACTATGTTGAAAGCTTTTCATTGACGGGAGTCCTCAGTGCTCATTCTCAGTGACGCTAACTTACAGACTGATATTCTGGGTTATTATTGTCTTTTAAATTTGGGTCTGTCTTTCGCATATTGTGCTGTGTTTTTTTCTTTCTTTTTTTTGTTTAGCTCTCAGTTCACATTATGCAATCAGTCAACCCACCTTTACCATTTTTGGAATCTCTGGGGGAACCCCCAGTAAGGTGGAGAAATTAGTTTGACGCAGTTCAAACCTATCTAAGAGCTATTGGTGCATCCAGATTCAGGTCTGAGAGGAAAGAACTATTCATTATTATATTTGCTTGGCTTTGATGGTCGAGCAATTTTCAATGACTTACATGATGTTGAACTGAGGAAATCATGGATAATACAGTGAGCAAGTAAAGAAGTTGGAAACGAGATGTGATGTTCCACCTAGTTTAGTCATGTTATGTTACGTCACAATTTTTTTTTAAAGAAGCCAACTTAATGTTGAGAATGTGGACGTCTACGTATTTGCACTTAGGAGACTTGTTGTGGAATGAAATGTTGAGAATTTCACAAACCAGTTCGTTTGTGACCAATTTATTGGTCTGTGTATTAATGAGACCATTCAGCAGACACTTGTGTCTTTAAGGCATCCAACTTTAGAGGAACCATTCGCATTGCAAAGAATATTGAAACATCACAGATTTCAGTTAAAGAACTAGAAGACAAGAACACTCAGGTGTAAATGAAATATGACCAAAGGAACGTAGAGTTTCTTACCTGTCAGTGTAGTTTTGCAGCTTGAAGAATTTTCTGGATTCACATGCTGTGCATTATTCCGCCATCTAGTGGTTAGGTCCGGAATTTATGTATTTCTTCTCTTTATTTTGTGGTATTTTTGTGGGTGGGCGTTGACATACCACCATTTGGTGTCCTCCTGTGACGTTGGCGTGCTCCCACCTTTGGTCGCCATCTTTTAATTTTTTTTTTTTTTTACTCGTGTTTCATCTTTCTGGTGGAGGAGGGTGGGTTCGCTAGTGAATCCAGTAAATTCCTCAAGCTGCAAAACTACACCGACAGGTAAGAACCTATACGTTTTGCAGCGTGAATCTTTTCTGGATTCACATGCTGTACATCGATTTTGTAGAGGTTTGCTAGTCTTGTGGTGGCTGGGTGGAAGAGGAGTGCTGGTTTGTAAATATATGTTGTAAGACCTTCTGTCCTACTTGTGCCTCTTTATTCATCTCAATGTCCACACAATAATGTTTTGTGAACGTGTGCGCTGAAGACCATGTTGCGGCAAAGCAAATGTCTTGAATTGGAGTATTTGCTAGAAATGCGACTGTTGCTCCTTTCTTTCTTGTTGAGTGAGCCTTTGGTGCTCTTCGTGAAGTTTGTCCTGCTTGTTTGTGGCATAATTGTATGGCTTGAGCAATCCATCTTATGATGGTGTTCTTGGTAACAGGTTGTCCTAGGAAGCTGTTAGCAAAAGATACAAAGAATTGCTTTGTTTCCCTGTATTCCCTTGTCCTTTCAATGTAATACACAACTGCTCTTCTAGCATCAAGAGTCTGCAAAGCTTTCTATGCCAGTGTTTTGGGATTTTGGAAGAAACTTGGAATCTGTATAGTTTGGTTTATGTGGAATTTTGATACCACCTTTTGCATAAAGTGTGGATCTGTTCTCATGACAATCCTGTCATTATGTATTTGGAAGTAGGGTTCCTGTAGTGTTAGTGCTTGTAATTCACTAACTCGACGTAGAGATGTAATTGCCACTAAAATTGCTGTCTTTAGAGTGATCATTTGTGGTGTTGCTTTGTGTAGTGGTACAAATGGTGCTTTCACCAGCTGAGCTAGTACTATATTTAAGTTCATTGTGGGTGCTGGTACCCTTTTTGGAAGAGCAATTCTTTTCGCTCCTTCTAGGAATCTTTTGACTACGTAAGAAGTGAAACAACTCTTTCAAATTTCTCCTCTTGTATATACCACAATTGCTGCTAAGTGTACCGTTAATGATGTGAAGCTTAGATTACCGTGTAGTAAACGCATCAGGTATTTTAGAACTGTCCTTTCCCTTGTGATCTTCTTTGACAGGTTTTCTTTAGGCACCATTGGGAGTATCTTTTCCATTTTGCTGAGTAACGTTTTCTTGTTGCTGGCTTTCTTGCTTCTCTTAGTACTGCTATTGTGGTTTCTGGCAGTTTGAGGTGTGCAAATTGAGCCATGCAGCTAGGCATAGGCTCTCAGGTTCTGGGTAAAGTAACCTTCAGTTTTGAATTGTTAATAGGCCTTATCTTTTTGGAAGACTGTGCACTGCTCCCTGTGTTATCTCCATTTTCTCTGAGAATCATGTCTCTCTGACCCATTGTGGTGCAATGAGAATCATTGTTATGTGGCTGATCCTCATTTGTTGATCACTTTGTGGAGAAGTGGTATCGGGGTAAAAGCTTAAGCAAATATCGCTCAACATTTTATCCATAGCGCATTCCCTAGGGATTGCTTGCAAGTTTGCCTGGATGCGAAGTGTTGGCATTTTGCATTGTGGTGAGTTGCAAAGAAGTCGATTTGCGGAGTCCCCCAATTCCTGAATATTTTGTGTAGTTCTGATTAGTTCAGTTCTAATCGTGGGATTCGGACGTCTGTCTGCTCAGACAGTCTGCCTCTACATTGTCTTTTCCTGGCAAGTGTACAACGATTATGTCTATACTCTTTGGGATTGTCCATTCCATAGTTGTTGAGTTAGCGTTCAGAGTGCTAAAGACTGTGTTTCTCCTAACTTGTTTATGTTAAACATGGTGGTTCTGTTGTCTGTTTGTATTAATACTTTCTTTCAGTAAAGCTCCTTCTGAAAGGCTTTTAAGGCTAGGAAATGTTTTTAGCTCCAGGAAATGTATGTGTTTTACCGCATCCTCCTGCGCCCACCATCCCCTTACTTTGAGGCTGTTCATATGTGCTCCCCATCCTTTCTGGGAAGCATCTGTTGTTATGGTTACTGTTGGAGCTTGTTGTGTGAAAAGCCTTCCCCGTGCCATGTTTGTTTTGGTCCACCATGCCATCTCCTGATGAACCGTTTGCATGACAACCACTAGATCCTCCCAATCCTCCCAATTGCTTGTGACCATTGTTCCTGAAGCCATTCCTGGAATAGCCTCATGTGCAAGCAAATTTTGAGGAATAAATGAATGCACAAAGTCATCATTCTAAAAATCTTCCCCACTGTCCTCACTGTCAGAGCTTGCCCCTTGTGGTACAGATGTGTCTCCTGCTGTAGTGCCAATGTTCTCTTCTTGCTTGGGAACACCTTCCCTACTATAGTGTTGATGTGTGCCCCTAAGAACACCTTCTGTTGTTCTGATTCTGGTGCCGACTTGTTCCAGTGTATTGAAAATCCGAGTTGAAATAGTCTCTCTACCACTTGTTGTATAGACTGTTTACAGAGACTGTATGAGCTTGCTGTTATTAACCAGTCGTCCAGGTACGGATTTACATGGATCCCCTGCCTTCTTAGATGAGGCGGTACTGCCGCTAGACATTTCGTGAAAACTCTTAGTGCTGATTTTAGACCGAATGCTAGCACCTTGAATTGGTAGTGTGTTTTGTTGACCACAAACATTAATAGATTTTTGTGTTTTCTGTTCATTGGAATGTGCAAGAATGCATCCTTTAAGTCTATGGTTGTCATGTAGTCTCCTTTCTGCAACTGAGGTATCACCTCTTGCAACATTGTAATTTTGAATCTTTGTGTCGTAATGAATTTGTTGAAAAACTTTAGGTCTAGTAGTGGACAAAATGTTCTGTCTACTTTTGGAATTAGGAAGGACGTTGAGAAAATGCCCTAGTTCCTTTCAGTTTGTGGTATCTGTTCCGTGGACTTCTTGGATTGACGTTCTTGCACCTCCTGGAGTAATTGGGATAATTGTTAACCCAAATTTTCTTTTTGTTTGAGCTTTTGTTTGCAGGTTGCTTTGTCAGTTCTATGCAGTAACCATACTGTATTACGTTTACTATCCGATTGTCTGAAGTGATATCGCTCCATTTTTGGAGGAAGTATTTTAACCTGCCTCTTACTGGTGTTGTAATGTTGGAGTGTTTGTTTAAAGTGAGAAGTCTTCTTTCTGATAGTGTCTTTGGGGATCCACTCTGTTTTGTTTTTGGTGAGTTGCCCACTTTTGGAATGCAGTCACTTTGTTGAGGTCTGCGTTCCTCCTCTGTGTTTGCCCTCTTCCCCGAGGGCACCCTCGAAAGGATTGTCTTCCCTGTTGGAACTGTCAATTTTGCTGCGGCCCTGGTTGCTGGCCCTGGCTTACCCCTTGGTAATTTTTCTGATATGTTTGGTGCAAGGCTGTTAGTTGATAGTTACCTCTGCCCGCAGGTCTCCTGGAGGTTGTGCCTCTACGCATGCCTCCAAATTGTAGTGCGTCCATAGATCTTGCTGTTTCATTCTCTTTTTTTCAGTTGATTCAGATTTTCATCTACGATGTTACCAAACAGCTGTTCCCCATTGAACAGGGAGTTTATTATGTTATTTTGCACTTCTGGCTTGAAACCGGAGATTCTCAGCCATGCAGGTCTTCTCTCGGTAATGCCAATCATCATTGGGCTGCTTGATGTATCTGCAGCGTCTAGGGTTGATTTTAAACATGTGTTTGCCATGTTCTTTCCCTCTTCCACTAAATGGTTTGCTCTTGTTTGGAACTGTTCTGGCAGATGCTTTAGTAGTTCTCCTACCTCTTTCCAATGCTGATATGCGTGCTTGCTTATCAATGCATTTGAGTTTGCAATGCGCCACTGAATTGCTGCACTTCTTTCGACCTTTCTCCCCATAAGGTCCATCCTCTTGCTCTCTTTGTCTGGTGGTGGTCCAACATTGGTTGGTACATTGGCCCTTTTCCTGGCTGTAGACGTAATCATTGAGTAAGCTGCCACAGACCGGTTGATGTACAATGGGTCCTTTGAGTAATGTTTGTATTTTTTCTCACCTCTTGGTGTGACTGCTTTGCAAGTGGCAGGCTCTTTAAATGCCTCTTACCCTAGATGTAATACACTTGGTAGCATGGGTGGAAACTGGCTCCTTGATTGTGTAGGCAGTAAAGTCTCGCGTAGAAAGCTGATTGTGGCTTTTCTTCTTCAAGTTGCACCCCATATATGTCTGCTGCCCTTTTAAGGTCTCGGCCTGCGTAGGCTGCGCTTGTGCAGTCTCGCCGGCGAGATCTTATGTGACTTAGTGTGGGGCTTGAACCCGCCCCTCTTCTCCATTGGCTGGCTTCCTAAACGGAGGCCAGCCATTGGAGAAGAGGGGCGTCTGTCAGTTTAAGCCACGTCATTTTGGGATTCGGGCGTGTTTTTTCATGTTTTTTCTCTCCTCTTCTCATTGGCTGGAATTTTACATTCCAGCCAGTAGGAAGAGGAGAGAACGAAAAACACGCCCCATAATCCAGAAAATGATGGTGGTTTCTCCGAGGCATTTCTGCTTCGCCTCGGAGAAACATGGTGATGTGCATGGCGTTGTCCGACCGGCCGTGCAACAGACAGAGACTCCTCCCCGCCGGTAAGTTTTATTGCCTCTGTTCCTTGCCTGCGCTCCTCTTTTCTTGGCTCTGTTCCCTGCCCGCGCTCCTCTTTTCTTGCCTCTGTTCCCTGGAGGATATATACCCATTGTGCTGAGGAGCAGGCTGCCTGTGTTGACTTCATATGGTCTGGTAGGGTGGTACCACCAACGTCCCTCGGAAAAAAACACAATCGTCCAGGTCCGGCAAGGTAGTGCCGCCGATGGCGCTCGAATAAAAACTGGAGAACATCCAGTCTTACTCCCCACTGGGAGCTCTCCCCATGGAATCCCAGTCCAGCCAACCAAGCTGGAATAGCTTCCGGAATGGCGGCTGACGAAGGGCGGAGCACTTAGCCCTCGGCAGCAGTGTCTGCAGGCAGAGGCTGGAGCATTTCGCCGTGATTGAAAACGGGGGAGGCAAGAGAGGAGACTCCGCGCACGATGAGGTGGCAGCTGAGGAGTTGGCGGAGCTACTGAGCGCATCACAGTGAGGCGAACTCGGAAATGATGGACATGGCCGAGTAACAATGAGGCCCGTGTTGGAGTCGGCTCTAACGTGCGAGCGGAGCTCCCCGGACGAGCGCAGATGGGATTTTCATCGGAGACCTGCTGGCTCCGCCACAGCCCGGTAAGGAACAGCCTGCGCAGAGGGAGCAGAACTCAACTAGCGGAGAGCACAGCAAAGGACAGAGCCCCCCCATTTACATATTAATAGAGGACACCCGCGTGTGGGAACCTGGCTGTGGAATGTCTGAGTCTCTGGAGGAGTGTGCAAAGCAAGGCAGCGCTAGAGAAAACCAAATAGGCGGAGACAGCATGGGCCTAGCAATCCAGCACTTCAAGCCAAGTGCCACAGGAAGGCAATGGGTGATGTTCTAGAGGAGTGAGGATACTGAAAGGGAGGTTCTCGTCTCCCCAGTTGCACAGACAACCCACAGGACTACATTGACCCAATATCCAGTGTCCGTGTTGGGCTGTGTGAGTGTGTTGGGCTCTGTGTGTGTCCGGCTGTGTGTGTGTGTGTGTTGGGCTCTGTGTGTGTAAGCCTGTTTTCTGTGTTTTCCCTCCTTGTGATCCGGTTTTCTCATGCCTGTTCCCTCCTTGTGATCCGGTTTTTCATGCCTCTGTTCCCTGCTTCAATTCACTCCCCTCCGTAGATGCACCTATGCCCGTTTTCTGTGCCTCTGTTCCCTCCTGCTTGTGATCCGGTTTTTCGGTGCCTCTGTTCCCTCCTGCTTGTGATCCGGATTTTCTGTGCCTCTGTTCCCTCCAGCTTGTGATCCGGTTTTCTTGTGCCTCTGTTCCCTGCTTGTTTGTGTGTGGCTGTGTGTGTGTGTGTGTGTGTGTGTGTGTGTGTGTGTGTGTGTGTGTGTGTGTGTGTGGGGCTCGGTCTGTGTGGCTCTGTCTGTGTGTGTGTGTGTGTGTGTGGCTCTGTGTGTGTGCGTGGCTCTGTCTGTGTGTGTGTGTGGCTCTGTCTGTGTGTGTGGCTCTATCTGTGTGGCTCTGTCTGTGTGTGTGACTCTGTGTGTGTGGCTCTGTCTGTGTGTGGCTCTGTCTAGCTCTGTCTGTGTGTGTGTGTCGCTCTGTGTGTGTGTGGCTCTGTCTGTGTGTGTGGCTCTGTCTGTGTGTGAGTGTGGCTCTGTCTGTGGGTGTGTGTGGCTCTGTCTGTGGGTGGGTGTGGCTCTGTCTGTGTGTGTGTGACTGTCTGTGTGTGTGTGACTCTGTGTGTGTGTGTGTGACTCTGTCTGTGTGTGTGTGGCTCTGTCTGTGTGTGTGTGTGTGGCTCTGTCTGTGTGTGTGTGTCTCTGTCTGTGTGTGTGTGTGGCTCTGTCTGTGTATGTGGCTCTGTCTGTGTGTGTGGCTCTGTCTGTGTGTGGCTCTGTGTGTGTGCGTGGCTCTGTGTGTGTGCGTGGCTCTGTGTGTGCGTGTGTGGCTCTGTGTGTGAGTGTGTGGCTCTGACTGTGTGTGTGTGCCTCTGACTGTGTGTGTGTGTGTGTGTGTGTGTGTGTGTGTGTGTGTCGCTCTGTCTGTGTGTGTGTGGCTCCGTGTGTGTGTGTGTGTGTGTGTGTGGATCTGTCTGTCTGTCTGTGTGTGGCTCTGTCTGTGTGTGTGTGTGTGGCTCTGTGTGTGGGGGTGCGTGCGGCTCTGTGTGTGTGGGTGCAAATGCAATAGGTCTCGCATTTGCGAGAGATTAAGCTATTGACATTGTAAATGACAATGCCATTTATTTATATTTTTTTTAAACAAAAATAATGTCATGAGCAATGCCAATAGCTCTAACTTTAACAAAGACGAGACCATTGCATTGTAAATGCTTGTTATGACTTGGTTGTACATCCCAGTGTCATCTGGTGATGAAGGCCTCGAAGGATATGTGTCTACCGCCTCTTCTGGTGATTCGGCATAGAGATCCTGCCATTGTAGGTCTTGAGCCTCCGAGGTCACCGAGACGATGAAGACATACGTTAGTGCTTAATCGTCTCCTTCATCATCTAAGATTTCCTCTTCTTCGTCGAGCGGTTGGCGGCTGCAGTTCTTCGACCGTTTTCTCTGCTTCAGTCAATGTTTTCGCCAGTATCTTGAATTGTTTCAAGCTGTCGTCGAATTGTTTTGCGTTGCAAAATATTTGCCATTTCTGCCTCTAGCCTCCTTTTCTCGATCTCCAACGCGTGAGTTTCGGCGTCGAGACCCCTAGCCTTTCTCTTCGTGCTTGAAGATGCCGATACTGTAGTCGAAGGCTGTTTCGACCTCTCTCGTTTCGACGTTGAGGCATCTTTTTCGTGACCGTCTTTCGACGTCTTCGATTTTTCAAGAGGTGTCGCCTTTTCGAAGGATCTGATGGATTGTTACTCTTTGGAGGCTGCTGCGGTCATCAACTGTTTCGAAGCCGAGGCTGCTTTGGAGGGCTTTGAGACATTTTTTGGGGTCTCCTCCTGTTTTTTTTCGAGGTAGACGGCTCTCTTACCTCCTTTGAAGTCTTCTTCTCGACCTCTACAACTGGGACATCTGTGTCCTCGTCGAGTTCAGGGCTTTCGGCGACGTTGTCCTCCTCTTCGCTGGAAAGGTCCAGATCTCAAAGCGAAGGTGCTGGGTGCTGGCCCCTGGCCTTGCATGTTGTAGTTGGCCCTTCCCTGTCTCTCTCTTACCCTCAAGGTCTTTGGGGTGAAGGCCCAGCATGCGTACAATCTTCACTTCGGTGATCCAGTGGCAGGCAAAGGTTGCAGACTGGATGCTGAACTTTTTGGGCGTACTTATGATGACAGTTCTTGCAAAACCTGAATGGTGTCTTGTCTATTACTGCGCACAGAGAGCCCCCTGCATGTGCATTCTCCATGCTGTCAATGTTGGGTACTTTTCCCCTTTTAGGCGCAATCCGGCTCGTCAAATAGTAGTACGGTACGGCGAAAAGCCTTTTATTGCTGTTTTGTATATGTTTTACCTATTTTTGTAGATTCTTCTCCTCAAATATCTGAAGCTCCTTCCGTTTCGATCCAGACCAAACAGCACAAAAAAAATAATCTGAAGATGGCGACCAAAGATGGGAGCTTCCGGAGGAAGTACGTCGACATCACAGGAGGACACCAAATGGTGGTATGTCGACGCCCACCAACATCAACACCAACAAAAAACAAAAAGAGAAGAAATACAACAATCTCGGCCCCAACCACTAGATGGCAGAATAATGCACAGCATCTGAATCCAGAAAAGAGTCACGCTGCAAGACTAATAAATACTAAAGGCTTTACATCTAATAAGGATCCTGTCAAATTAAACAGAAATTGTTTTAATCCAACTAATTTATGTTTCAACTGTGGATATTCTGTACATGTCAGGGGTGGAAAACTGTGTCCAGCAAAAAATGTTGTACGCAGAAATTGTAGGAAAATAAAGCATTTTGCTAAAGTATGAATTATTCAGAAGAAACAAACGATAAGGGGGTCAATGTGGTTACAGATGACTTGGACAAAGTTTCTCATAAAAGTTCTGACTGATTTCAAGATGATCTCAAGGATATGGTGTTGGTTATCAGGGATAATGTGGTTTTCATGGGTGACCGAGCTGATTGTAAAGGCTAGTATGAAGTTCTAGGTGAGTGTAAAAAGCCTACCAGACTAACAGGGAAAAGGTGAGAAGAGGAATGGGGTTGGGTGCAGAACCACCATCTTTGTATCGGTCACCACCACCCCAGCACCAGAACGTTTTCCTGCCCCTAAGGAATGCAGAACTGAGGTGACACTCTGTCTGCCAGCCCGTGTGTCAAAAGCGCACCCAAAGTAATCCCAATATGCTCTCACCTGTTATGTTGAATGGCTGCACTGTCTGTGCTTTTGGCCTGCCGGTAGCCAGTGAACCCTACCAACTCTGGGCATTTTTGAAACCTAGAGACCCAGAGGAATCCAGAGTGGTGTGGCCTGTGTGTACACTAGCACATTTTCTTACCCACAATGCTCTGTAAATGTCCAAGTATGAGTGAAAGAAATTCTATTTTACCATATTTATGTAGAGTAAAACTCGGGCTCTTAAAGCCAATGAATGGATAAAGTCTTACCACTCTGCATTACCACACGTTTTCTGATTGAAATGCTCCTCCCATATCTGGGTAGACCCGATGCGCATCAGCATAATACCCCCAAAAGGATAACCATATAAAGACTCATTAACACCACATTGACTTTCCACAGTCCACATCCTGACTGGTTACAGTCGCGAGCAAGAGGCTCATACACACAAGTGGGATACTGTTCATACCAAGAAGTGTGGAAACCCCAGGTGGTCGGAATTTCATGGAAAAAACAAAACTGTGATGAAAATCCATTATTTTAGCCAAAGTTTGATGTTTGCAGGGCTTTCTCAGTAAGAAAAACTAGACTCTCAACCTTAACTCTAGACCCTAAACTGTCCTGGATGTCTACTTTTCAGAACAGTCTTGGTTTTGTAGGTTTCCTTGGGTGGCATCTAAGCTCAGGCCCATATACCACAGCTACCCAGATCGCCAGAATGAGTCAATATGAAACTTGAATTTTCTTTGTTTGCCTTGGAGCCTTTCCTCTCGGGATGAGGTGTGGGAACAACGAATAGTAGAGCATTTGAGCTTATCAGTAGAATTTCTCTCCATTTTTGGATTCCAGAGGTAAGCCAATGTTCAAGATCAAGCACATTTTGCAAAATGCTCTCTGATGGTATGGGTAGCCCCAAATGCAGAGTTGTGAAAATAACTACTATTCCCCAACTCAGTATCATGGTCAGATTTAAAAAATATGCAGGTCTCCTTCACATCAATTTTTCACTCAGTAGATTTTACAATATGAAATGATGCATGGTCAGTACAAAACTAAAAATCATTAGCTGTATCTCCGTTGTTGGCTCTAAGTACCATGTGTTTTTGGACAACCAACAAATATTACCCTGCAACCAAAAGGGTCTGACGACCATAAAGTTATACTACTTTTCAAAACTGACTATTGGGCCAAAATAAAAAAAATGTTATTTATCTTCGGTATTGCTCTTTCTGGTGGATACTCTACCCAACCACAGATTTTTCACGTTAGAAAATCTTCAGTCAATGCTTTAGTGAGCCGAAAGGCAAGATTGTGAGACTCCACGATATCTCCATACCGCCCAGGAAGAACTGAACAGAGCTACAAATAATCGCCATCTTTTTTCTTTCCTCTGCCCTCAGGTGTGCGGGTCAACAATTGGTGGCATCAGTGTGCTGAGTACTAATTAGGACCTTTCTAGATGTTAAAAAAAGGCCACTTCACAGAATGGGAGGGAAGACAGGAATCTGCAGTTCGATAGAGTATCCACCAGAAGAACATTACTGAAAGTAAGTAACTTGCTGTCCTAATGGATACTTCCAACCACAGATTTCTCTCTTAAAAATAGAAAATAAAGCAAAACCTCCCCAAGGTGGAGGGTCTGTGAAGTGGACTCAGACCAAAAGGTCCTGCAGAAAAAAGTGGTTATAGTATCCTACAAGGCAGTAATGCTTTATGAACATATGCACCAATACCTTTTTTTTTTTGGACTGTTCCAATGGGGCACAGGGTCAAGAATGATTTGCATATGGCTGGGTCCAAACTGTGGGGGCGTAGTGGGCAAAAGAGCGATGGATTTTAACCCATATCGTTTGACTGGGGGAGAATGTTTGCATTGTCAGCATTCCGTCCATCATTTGTTTGCTGCAACACTTTTCGCCCTAAGTGGGATAGGTATGCCCAGACGTAGGTCTCTTGCTCACTGTGCCACTGGATTCAAGCTAGTCTTGGTGAAGAAGGGTTACATACCCTGAAACCGGTCCCAGGATGCTTGTTTCGGGTCCAGGGAGTACCCGGCCTGGCAGTTCGGCCTAGACTGTTCACATGGGGCACAGGGTCAAGACTGATTTGCATATGGCTGGGTCCAAATTCGGGTGGCGTAGTGGACAAAAGAACGATGGATTTAACCCAGATCTTTGGCTGGGGGAGAATATTTGCATAGACGGCATTCCGTCCATCATTTGTTTGCTGCAACACATATGCACCACACCCACATCACAGCCTGGTAGATATTAAAAACAGGCACCGCTTGCCGACGTGCTGGCAGTGGCCATGGCCCTGGTAGAACTATGCACCTCAACAGTGTCCTTCTACATAAAAGTCAAAAATCTGCAGAGTTACCAACAGTCAAGATTTCGGTTTTGTCAGTACTGGCTTTCAGAGAGTTAGCCTGCATTCAAGGAATCACTGCTGAAAGGCAGAAGAGTATGTTACACAAAGGGTAAACACGTAAATAGCGTTTGTTTTCTTTGTCTGAAAGCAGGAGTTACGTTAACCACATTTAATATAGTGCAAAACTAATCTTCCCGAAGGGATATCTCGGAGCTAAGATAATACAGATAAGCAACATCAAATGAACTACGCCAATCGACTAAAGTAGCAGTGTTTTCAAATGATTTTTGAACTTTTCAAATTCTCGAGCTTAGTCGAATATGCAAAGGTAGTTTGTTCCAGTGAAAGGGAGTGAGATAGGTAAACGTTCTCCCGTCATATCTGGCCGTGCAAATACGCGGGATTTGAAGCTTTATCCTTTGATCCTGACAGCATGGTCGGGTTATGTTGTCTGAGCTTATTTTGCAGGTAAGATGAACGACTCCACTACTGCATTTGTTAACAGGGAGGAAAAAGTGTGGAGCTAATGGTTATAATAATTCAATGCACATGGATTAATGAGCAGAAAAGCTCGCTCATCAACGCCGGTGCATTTTCCATTCCTGTTTTTTCTTCTCTTTGTGCTTTGTTGACCGCGCAATAACAGTCTTTCTACAGCTAGTATGAGACCTAACCACGTGGCCCAAGTTAAAGACAGGCTCATTACCGCACACTTTAGACTTATTTCTGCCTGTCCGAGAGACAGGCCAAGGATGCATCCGGGAGGCCTTCTGAGAAGAATTGTTTTCCCCAGTGACTGTGCTTTAACCCAGCTCTCCGGAACTAATTTTCCCCCAGTACTTCAGAATACAGCATATCTGTCCAAGTGGTTTACCGCAGCAAAAGTTCAGAGGTCACATTCTTTCTAAATTATTATTACGCATCCGACGTGATTCATGCTCAATGAATAAAGGGGACTTCGGGCTGGGGGAAATCATTTGTGTTACCGAGTCAAGTATTCAAGTTAACCCCCCAGGCTCTCCTGGCTGTGCTTTCAATATGTATTTTCAGAAATGGAAACCTCAAACCTTCAAAATCATTTACAGCCATTACTTCATAATGCGTCTCATTGATAAGGAGCCCAGCCTGGCCGGGGCCTGATTCACAAATCTATTTTTAACTGTGGGAAATCTACTCGTCCTAAATTTCATCCGATAGTTTATGAAAAATTTGACTTTTGTAAACATTCACAAAAATCACAAGTAGCAAAATCTAAGCAAATGTCTCTCTCTGTCAATTGGCATTTCTAAAAAGCAGTTATTGCAAACATGATTTGACCCAATAAGATGCAGCAATGGTACTTTCTTGGCTAATTCCATCCTCATTCCACACCACGCTTACTTACTCATAGGTTCAAGATGTATGCACTGACACCGAGGCATGCAGCCCTGCCTTCGTGGGCAAACCCACAATCACGATCCACACCAAAAAGCTAAGAGGCGAAGCAATTGTCGAATGTGTACAGTTCAAAAACTGTCTAAGATACCAACTTTTCTAATCTTTGCCAAACGTTACAGATTTACAAGCTCTCCACACAAAGAAGGATTTACAAGTATTGTCAAAGCTTTTGAAAGCACTGCAAACTATCTGGTAATTTTTGATGTACACAATGGAATATTATAAGCCGAGGTTTCCTAATAAGAGAACGACCAGACGAATGTGTTTTAATTGTGCATGTCTTAATTAATTAAGAGTACATCATTCTCACATATACTTGGAAATACTGATGGTAAGAGGGGACTTTATCTGAAAGTGGATCCTTTGTGTTAAAGGTTCGTGGTTTGCACGTCTATCAAGTCCAATAAAAGAGAGCACCACCTCCAGAGCACCTTTTAGCATGTAGCATTCATTATCTTGGGCAATACAGCAAAACATGTCTGTGCCGACTGCAGCAGTGGCCTGTCCTTAAGGGCGGGGGGCCCCATCCCCCAAGCTTTTTGCAGACATAAAGAGTGTCTGTCAGGTTGAGCCAAGGTCAGCTTGGTAGGCACACTTTATGTTCAGGTCAGGCAGACCCGAACAATACATGTACAGGGGCCTGGCTGCCTAAGCTGTACTTTGTTTGGCTGAGGATTTCATAGTCTTATGGGTGTAAATTCCACACCCCGAAAAACACTGTGAGGTCCCCTCCCTCCTTACGAGGGGGGGAGCATCAATGACAGACTCGGACCTGGGTGCTTCACTTTTACACCCTGAGATACCCAGAGCCGAATGTCCATCAATGACACCCTGCCATGGAGTGGGGTGAGGTCAGCAATTCTCACTGACCCCATCCCACTCTGTGATGAGTAATGGACTGCCACCTCCTCATTGGCTAACTCAAGGCAGTCCCAACACTCCAGGAGCTCCGGAGGCTTTCATTTTATTCAATAATTTGCTAGAAGACAGAGACACTGTCTACTGTTGAACAATAACACCCAACATTAAGGAGGAAGGATGCAGAAGAGTAATCCTGGCTGCAACATTATCAGAAAGTACACAAACTTTAAAAAGTGCAGATTCCACCTACTCCAGCTAGGCTGAAGGAAGTCAAAATTTTGAGCAGGTATTCACACTTCATGCCTGTCTCAGGCTCTATTCGGGGACTGTCAATGGCAGGCTAGCCCTAGTCGGCCCCTAGCTCAAAGGGGCACCCTGCACATGCAAGGTTGAAGGATGAAGCACTTCCTAGTCTGCTGCCCTGACAGAGCAAGAGCCTGATGTCCTCAACCCCTTCATGTGCTCCCACTTTTTCTGTGGCAGCTGCAGACTCTTGCTCTTTCTAGTTCACATAATGAAGCATCTTGCTGATCTAGAATTCCTTAACAAAATAACTTCCACTTTAGTGGTGAATTACATTTTCAGGGTAAAAAAGACAATAAGGTGGAAGGTAACATACCCAGATTCCATTATTTCGACTAGGACAGCAGCATGGTACCAATTTAGTAGTTTATAATTTGTTCAATCTTTGCCCAGCTCTTCTCTGCAGAGTGAACCATATGAAAAACACTTTTAATATATGCCTCCACAAGTTAACTTACCTTCTAAACTCCTTTGTCTTAGCTATTCCCACACTACACCCATTGGGCCCATCCCCTGAACCAATATATCTGCTCTCACTTTTAGCCAGAGGCCTAACTACAACACACTGCGAGGTGGTTCGACCCAGCAGAAAACTGTGAAAAGCGTTTATTGGCTGGTAGGGTGGATATTGCTCACTTTTCTCAGCTCCTCATGGAGGGCGCTGGACTACCCTTGGAAGCCCAACTTTTAAGAAAATCAAGATGAAGCGACTTGATGACGCCCAGCGTTGGTTTTCTGACGACCTAAAATCAAAGGAATTAGCTTTAAGGCAAGTGGAACGTACTTGGAGATGCAATTATTCTTTAGATAAAAAGGTCATTTATATAACTCAGCTCAAAGAATACAAAAATACCATCCTTCAGACCAAGACAGCTTACTTCTCCACAAAAATAGTAAATTCAGCTAACAAGTCTAGGGATATCTTCTCTATAGTCGATGAGCTTGCTCAACCGGATAGAGTTATGGCAAAACCTGTTCCCTCACAATCCTTATGCAACTCTCTTAACTCCTATTTAATTGAGAAAATTGCCAAAATCAAGGCTAGCATCCCTATCCCCATCCCTTCCATGACCTCTCCTATCATATGCAAAAACCAGCTCCTACTTGACCAAATTCCTTTAATCACAAGGGAAGAATTCCGTGCACTACTTAAAAAATTTGGATCTGGTTCCCCTACCGACTGCTGTCCACCTTATATTTTACGGGAAGCTTTCCTTACTTGCCCAGACCTACCCATTTCATTCCTGAACAACTCTCTTAAATTAGGTATTGTCTCAGACACCTTTAAAAGCACCAAAATTGTGCCGATTTTGAAGAAGCCCGGTTCTGACCCTCTGGTTCTTAGCAAATACTGTCCCATTTCCCTACTGCCTTACTTAGGCAAAATATTAGAAGCCCACATGGCCAGCTGCCTCAGTTCATTCATTGAACACTCCTACTTCCTTGACTCCCACCAGGCAGGATTTAGACCGAAACCCTCAATGGAATCCGTCATCCGTGCAGTCATGGATGAACTCAGAAGGGGGGCCCACAAAGGTCTCATCCAAGCTCTGGTACTCCAGGATCTGTCAGCTGCTTTTGACACGGTCTGTCATGATCTCCTGATCGACTGTGTCAGTAATGCCGGGATCCAGGGTTTGGCGTTGAAGTGGATTTTTTCTTTTCTTAGCAAGCGATTTCAAGCAGATCGCCTTGTCAATTTCTCCTCCAAAAAAATGAAATTGACTTTTGGGGTTCCCCAAGGTTCTTCCCTCTCGGTCCTTCATTTTTAACCTATACTTATTACCTTTGGTTCGGTCTCTGCGCAAACGAATATTTGAAACTTTTAACTACGCTGACGACCTTCAGTTGGTGTTTGATATCAATTCCTCCATCTCTTCAGTGTCCAATTTCCAGTCCACAATGTGCTTCATCAGTGAATGGATGAATGACAACCAACTGAAACTGAACCCTGGTAAAATCGAGTTGATTTTAACAGGAGGAACTGCTAATCCAGGGAATCATAATTTTTGGCCACCACTGCTGGGTAGCCTCCCAAGCCCAGCCAGCTCTGTTAAGAGCTTGGGGATTGTGATCAGCAATGATCTGTCCATGAAAGCCCAGATTGGCTCAGTGGTCTCTGCTTGCTTTTTACATCTGCGCAAAATCCGGAAGATCAGTATATTCTTGACCACTGATGCCTTGACTCTGGCTATCATTGCATTGGTAATCTCCCGCACTGATTATGCCAACTCATTATATGTGGGTATCCCAGCATATCAATTACATGGTTTGCAGCTGGTGCAAAATCAAGCAGCTAGGCTAATCTATCGCTAACCAAGACACCACCATGTTAGACCTTTGATGAAGAGTCTACACTGGCTTCCGGTGGCTAAATGCTGTGCTTTTACACTGGGATGAACCATCTTTAAAGCTCTCACCAGGAATGGCCCTGCCCTTCATCTCCTCAAGGATCCAGGGTTATATCCTCCTCTGGAATTACGGTCTTCCAACCTGAACTTGTTAACCACTCTCTCATTCAACCGGAAAAAAAAGCACGTGGGCCTCAGATTTGCAGTCCTTGCACCGCAATTCTGGAACTCGCTCCCTGCGGACTCTATATGCACAGTTCAAGAAACAGCTCAAGACTTGGCTATTTTCTCAGGCATATGAGTAAGCCAACTGTCCTGCCAATGCTGCCTCTGCTCTGCTCACAGTGCCATTCAAATCGCTGTGTATTGTTTACAAGTCACTCAATAATCAAGGTCCCCACTTTCTCAAACAGAATCTTCTCCATCATGTCCCAACCCGATCTCTTCGTTCCTCTATTCAGAACTTCTTGGCTGTGCCTTGCACTAGAACAGTTACCTGGGGCGACAGGCGTTTCCTGGTTGCCGCCCCTAGACTCTGGAACACCCTTCCTGCACATATCCGAGCAAGTCCCTCCCTGTTCACATTCCGCAAACAGCTAAAGACGTGGTTATTTGACCAATAGCCTTGTATATCTTCTTTACCCCAGTTGCTGATCCATCCCTTAACTAGCGCCGAGACGCCCACGGGTATTCGCCGCGCTCTACAAATGTCAATAAATAAATAAATAAATAAATAAATGAAACTGCTTGGTGTACGTGCGCTTAATGCACAAGTTACTTACCTTCGGTAACAATATATCTGTAAGAAACAGTAGTTAGTATTAGATTCCTTACCTTAGAATATCCCCAGGCGTCAGGCTGGATCCGGAAACTTTTGCGTAGCAGTACCCTTGCGCGTCGGTTGGCGCCTGCGGCTCCGCGTCTGTCGTCGGCGTCATTGGAGCAGGGATGTCGTCACCGGAGTACTTAGACGCCGCCCTTGCATGCTGACGTCAGTTCTTATACATAGCTTTTCCGCGCGTAAAACGCAGAGCCATGATAAAAACCAACACTTGTGCCATGAAACTAGGGCCCTGAAAGGGGATGACCTTCACCCTAGATATCGGTTCGCAGAACGGGGAGGATGGGTGGGGCGGTAAGGAATCTAATACTAACTACAGTTTCTTACAGATATATTGTTACCGAAGGTAAGTAACTTGTGCATCTGAAAGAAACAGGTTAGTATTAGATTCCTTACCTTAGAATAGATACCACAGCAATACCAACCCCGGTGGTGGATCTGCGAACCAATGATCACACCAGAAAGTCCTGGAGAACGGAATGGCCAAAGAAGCCATCTCTCTGGACTTGGCTGTCCAGGCAGTAGTGTCTTGCAAACGTGTGCAGTGAGGCCCACGTAGCTGCCTGACAGATGTCCTGCAAGGGGACCCCCCGACCCAGTGCAGTAGTAGCCGCTGTGGCACGAGTGGAATGGGCCCTCAGCCCAACAGGAGGCTCCTTTTTAGCCAAGGAGTAGCATACCTTGAGGCACAACACGACCCACCGAGAGATGGTCCGCTTGTGCACCGCCCGACCTTTCTTAGCGCCCACGTAACCAACAAAGAGTTGGTCATCCACCCGGAACTGACGTGTGCGATCCAAATAGAATGAGAGCGCACGTTTTGGGTCCAGACGGTGGAGCCTCTCTTCCTCTTTCGAGGGATGCTGAGGCGGGAAAAGGAGGGCAAGGTGATGGACTGCCCGATGAGGAAGGCTGTGACTACCTTGGGAAGGAAAGAGGGTCGCGTCTGCAACACAACTTTGTCAAGATGGACAGAAAGGAAGGGAGGTTTAGAGGAAAGAGCCTGGAGCTCACTCACCCTCCTGGCAGAGGTGATGGCAACCAGGAATGCAGTCTTCAGAGTAAGGAGACGAAGAGGACAGTTATGAAGTGGCTCGAAAGGAGCGCACATCAGATAGGTCAGAACAAAGTTCAAGTCCCACTGAGGTATCACGAAAGGAACAGGAGGAAACATATGAGTGATGCCCTTCAAAAACCTATTTACAACTGGGGACTTGAACAAAGAGTGCTGATCAGGGAGCCTTAAGAAGGCGTAAATAGCAGAGAGGTAGCCCTTGAATAGTGCCCAGAGCAGAGCCCTGCTGGGCAAGAGAGAGAAGAACGAGGAGAACCTCAGAAAGAGGGGCAGAAAGGGGATCCACAGCCTTTGCTGTGCACCATGCCACAAATTTGTTCCACCTGCAGACGTATACCGATTTTGTGGATGGACGGCTGGCTGCCAGAATCACATTACAGACTTCAGGAGGCAAGTCAAATGTCCTCAACTGCCGTCGCTCAATCTCCACGCATGTGTGGAGACTGCACAGGTTCGGGTGGAGGACCGTCAACTGCTGCTGCGACAGAAGGTCCTCCTGAAGAGGCAGACGAATCGGGGGATCGAAAGACATGCCGAGTAGCTCGGGATACCAGTATCTTCGTGCCAAGTCCCGAGCCACAAGGATAACTTGGGCCCGGTCGCGTATGATCTTCTCCAGCACTCTGGGCAGAAGTGGTATAGGCGGAAAGGCGTACAACAGACCGCAACTCCACTCGCGAAGAAAAGCGTATCCGAGCAAGTGCCGCCTTGGAAATTCCAACGCGCCGTACTGATGACATTGCGCATTCTCTTCTGTGGTGAATAGATCTAACCAAGGCTCTCCCCACTGCTGAAAGAGACCTTGTGCCACGTCGGAGTTCAGACGCCATTCGTGATACATCATGCACCGACGGCTGAGTTTGTCCTCCCTGGCGTTCAGGGAAACTGCCAGATGTTGAACCACCAGGGTCACGCCCTGATGTTGCAGCCACATGCCTCCTGGCATAGGGTCCACGACCCCATCCCGCCCTGTTTGTTGCAGTACCACATGGCGGTGGTGTTGTCCGTGAACACCTGCACCACACTCCCCGGAACGAGGCGAGGAATGCCTTCAGTGCAAGCCGGATCGCCCGCAGCTCCAGAAGATTGATGTGGAGCCGGGACTCCGCCGGAGACCAGAGGCCTCTGATCTCCGCCTCTCCCATGTGGCCCCCTCAGCCCTGGAGGGACACGTCCGTCACAACTACGTGCTCCGTTTGGGGTAGGGAGAGGGATCTGCCTTTGACCCAATCAAGGTCTGTGAGCCAACACTGCAACTGTCCTCTGAGATCAAGACATGGTCGGACAAGATGCCCTGATGCTGGGCCCACTGAAACTTCAGGTCCCACTGCAGAGCCTGCATCCGCCACCGGGCGTGATGCACCAGAAGGATGCAGGAGACCATCAGCCCCAGAAGCCGCATTGTCAACCTGACCGAGACTCGGGATAACGGCTGAAAGATCGGAATCAGAGCCTGAATATCCCAAACCCGCTTTTCGGAAGGATAAACCCGAAACTGCGCCGAGTCTAGAACCACTCCGATGAAGAGGAGCTTCTGAGAGGGACACAGGTGTGACTTCTGCACATTGATGGAGAACCCCAGCAGGTGCAGGAGGTCGGCCGTAGTCTGGAGGTGGTTGACGACTGTCTGGGGCGAGCCCGCCTTCAACAACCAGTCGTCGAGGTAGGGGAAGACTGAAACCCCTAACCTGCGCAGATGAGCTGCGACCACCGCCATCACCTTTGTGAACACCAGTGGGGCACTGGTAAGGCCGAAGGGGAGCACGGTAAACTGAAAGTGCTCGTGGCCTACCGTGAACCGCAGGTAAAGCCGGTGGGCCGGCAGGACGGGGAGGTGAAAATAAGCGTCCTGCAAGTCCAACGTTACCATCCAGTCTCCCGGGTCCAGGGCAGCTAAGACCTGAGCCAAAGTTCGCATCTTGAACTTCTCCTTCCGGAGGAAGCAGTTGACGTTCCGCAGGTCCAAGATAGGGCGTAGGCCCCCTTTGCCCTTCTTGGGAACCAGAAAGTAGTGGGAGTAACAACCACACCCTACTTCTGGCTCAGGAACGCGCTTGATGGCCCCCTTGGCCAAGAGGGCCATAACTTCCTCTTGCAGAAGACTCAAGTGATCCCCCGACACGTGGTGGTACTGCGGTGGCATGGCTGGAGGGTCGCCTCGAAGGGGAGGGAGTACCTCCTTCGGACGATTTGCAGCACCCACCTGTCCGATGTGACGGTGCGCCAGTGGAGGAGGTGATGGCGAACCCTGCCCCCCCACTGGTGTCACATGGGCCTGAAAGCTCGGACTAGGGGGGTTTCGAGGCAGAAGCTGCAGGGGTAGGTGTGGACTGACCTCACTGTTGTCCCCAACCGCCATCACGGCAGTTACCACGTCCGCCACTGCGCTGGATGTTAGTCTGCGGGCCGTGGCTGGCAGGACGTGTGAGGGCGCCCCTTCCTTGGCCACGAAAGGAGCGAAAGGCAACAGTTTGCTGGCGCGGGTCCGAGAGGCCCAAGGACTTGGCCGTAGCTCTGGAGTCCTTAAAGCACTCAAGCGCACTGTCTGCCTTGTCGCCAAAGAGGCGACGGCCATCAAACGGCATGTCCATAAGGGTGTTTTGGACATCAGCCGAAAAGTTGGCGGACTTCAGCCAGGTGTGGCGACGAATCGCCACCGTCGTTGCCATCGCCCTGCCCAGCGATTCCGTGGTATCCAGCCCACACCGGATGGAATACCGTGCGCCATCTCGACCCTCCACAAGGGCTTGGGTGAGTTTAGTCCGGACCCCCTCCGGACATTGTGGCAGCACGTCCGCAACCATGTCCCACAGAGAGTGGGTGTAACGGTCAAAGAGGCACGCCGTGTTGACTGACCGCAACTCCAAACTAAGTGAGGAGAACATCTTTTTACCATACTGTTCGTACCTCTTGGATTCCAGATCGGGGGGAGCCATCGGGGATGCGGTCTGTGAGTTAGAGGCCTGGATGACCAGGCTCTCTGGGGTGGAGGTGGGTGGATAGGAAGCAAGGGTCACCCGGAGCCAGCCGGTGCGCCTGGCCACGTTCCTATCTACAGAAGGACCTGTAGCGGGCTTGGACCAAGTGCCCAGAAGAACGTCTGACAAGGCCTCATTAAACAGCAGCAGAGGCTCAGCCGAGCTTGCTTGCGGTTTAAGGACCTCTGTGAGGAGGTTAGTCCTCACGGTTGCGACGAGGAGCTCAAGGCCCAAGGCCTTGGCAGCCCGCGTCAGCACCACACTATAGGCAGCCCCCTCCTCCGTAGCCACGGTAGGAGGGGAGACAAAACCAGTGTCGGGCGAAGTGTCCAGACCCCTGGCCTCCCCTAGCTCACCTGCCCAGTCCAGAGGGTCCTTGGACCCCTCCCAATCCTCCTCGCTACCCATCTCCTGATACTCGGGTTCAAAGGATGGGGTCGTAGAAATAGAAATCTCCTAGTGGCGCCGCTCCGACGCCGGACCCGAATCGAGGGTAGGACCGGGGACGGTGTCGTCCTGGGACGGCGCCGGGTGCGACACCCTGGGGGCCGGCGCCGGCGAGGTCTAGAGGTTGACTGGCGACGACCCAGATCCGGCGGGGCCCTATGGGTTCGGGACCGAAGTCGCCGATGGCGCCAGGGCCGAAGCACCCGACAGGGCTGGGGCCGAAGCACCCGGCACGCTTAGGGACCCCGTTGTTGCCGCTTGGCCCGAAGGTGGAGCGGAACCCGACGGAGAAGTGAGTGACCTCATGACCATGAGGAAGGCCTTGATCTCCTCCGGCGTCGCGTTCTGCCCAGGGACCGGCGAGTATGGAGCAGGCCGCGACGCCTGCGGCTCCGGCGGAGCCGCACGGGTGGTGTCGCCCGAACCCCCGGCTGCGCCGCGCGAGCATCGGGGGGGGTGGGGGGGGGAGTCAGAATAGCGATGTCGCCTCTTCGACTTCTTGTGCCTCTTACCTGAGAACTTTGAGCCCGAAGACTGATGATGACTCCCGGAACTGTGGTGACTCCGGCCCCGAGACCGGTCCCTCGACCTCCTTCCAAACCGGGACCTCGAGCGGCGTGGGACTGACTGCCAGAGCTCGAGTCGCTTGCGGGACCGCTCCCGTCTAGCTTTGGACGTCAGGGCCCGGCAGTCGGAGCAGGACTTGTCGTCGTGGTCGGGGTCCAGACAGTGAAGGCACCGGCGATGGGGGTTGGTAACCGACATCAGTCGGCTACAATCGACGCAGGGTTTGAACCCGGGCATCCCTACCGGCACCGTCTAAGTTGAGAGACTTCGAAAGATGATCAAAAAGGATCGAAAAAGTTAGTCAAAAATTGACTAAGGGTACAACTTTTTCTGGATCGGCGTTTGCTGGCGTGGAAAAAAGAAGAACTGACGTCAGCGCGCGAAGGCGGCGTCTAAGTACTCTGGCGACATCATCCCGGCGCCAACGACGGACGCGGAGCCGCAGACAACGCCTACCGATGCGCAAGGGTACTGCTACGCAAAAGTTTCTGGATCCAGTCTGACGCCTGGGGATATTCTTAGGTAAGGAATCTAATACTAACCTGTTTCTTTCAGATAAACATTTTTAACATAACATAGTTAGGTACGTGGCAATACTTCGGCATACATTAATTCGGACAGTGCTGAAACGAGCCCCTTTAAGTAGGAGCTTCCACTGTGGATAATATAGCTGGTCTGACTTATCGTGGATAATATGTTGTTTCAAGCACAACATGGCGGTGGGTGTGAGCTACTCTGGGACCTTTACCGGGACTGGCCCGACCTCTCGCTGCCCGATCCACGAGTTCGAAAGGAGTTGCACTCTCGGCCGCGCGGAGGTTGTTAAACTAGCGCAGTCTTGAGACTGGGATAGGGCTGGCGTGGCTGAAAGGGGAAACAGCAACTACAACGCGGCCTTTTCCACGCCATACTCAACCACGCATGCTTTACAACGCATGCGTGGTTACCACGTAAAGCCTTTACCATGCATTTCTTTACTACGAAATACGTAGTAAAGGAATGTGTGGTAAAGGTAGAATTAGAAAAGGGGGCTGGGGGGGTAGGGCCCCCCCCCGAAAAAAGTTAAAAAAAAGAAAAAAACATCTCAACATAAAGACGATGATTTGTGTCTTTTGTCCTTCCTGAAATGAGCCAGCCTCCCTAACGATGTAATAATGTACGCGCGTCTACGTACTGCCTTTACAAAAAAATAGAAAAAGGACCACTTAACATTGAAGGAGAAGTCAGTCTATGAAAAATTGAGTATTTTTTTTTAATATACTAACATTTAATGATTTTTGGTAACATATAAAGAACTGGGGCAGGGATCGAAAAAAGCATTTACAATGAAAATGCCATTATCATGCATAGTTATACAACGAAAATCGTTTTATTACTATGCGTGGTAAAGGCATTTAGTTGTAAAGCATATTTGTGGTAGTGGCATTCGCGTTGTAACGCATGCGTGGAAAAGGCATGCGTTGCATAGGAATGCGTAGTAACATCATACAACCGGCTAAAAGTCCCTTTCGTAGTCATGAAAGGCAGACTATGGACATGTGGCCAGCCTGTGAGTCTTTAAAGTGCTCCAGATCCATGTCTGCCTTGTCTCTAAAGAGATGGGTGCCATCAAAGGGCATGACCATGAGAGAGGCCTGGACATCCCCTGAAAAGCCAACATTTCTCAAGCCCAAAATGGATGGCGAACTTTGCTGCATCTCTCCCGTCTGACATTGCTTGGAAGAGATCGGCTTCCTCCAGGACTTGTAGCAGCACCTGCGCAACCATTACCCACAGGGAGTGGCCCAATAAACTCACAGTGTTCAATGACCACAATGCTAGGCTGGTGGCAGAAAACATTTTCTTACCCCAACTATCCAGCCTCTTGGATTCCCTGTCTGGGGGAGCGGAAGGATACGCACCATGGGAGGTAGAGTTTTGGACCACCAAGCTCTCTGGGGTAGGGTAGGGTGGGTTGTGAGAAAAATTGGGTCGGCCGGAGCAGGGCAGTGGCGTCAGGCAATTGTCCTATTCAAAGGAGCCCCTGTGCTAGGCTAGGATCGAGTTCTCTGTAGGACATCTGTACTGGCCTCATTAATGCGCAGCAAGGGTTCTGATGGGGAGACACCAGGCTGCAGGACTTCAGTCAAGATATTAGTCTTGACTGCCACAGAATGGAGCTGAAGGCCCAGGACCTCAGCCGCCCTTCGCACCACATTAGCAAATGACGTTCCCTCCTCCATAGTGACGGTAGGGGGAGAAAGTATGTCAGAATCTGGAGATGTGTCCAGTCTATTGGTCTCACCCAGTCCTGCATACCAATACATTTCTTGATAAGGCTGGTCTTCTAAAGGGTCCAGCGACCCTCCCAATCTTCTCCCACTCCCAGTCCCTCAGAATAGGGCTCAAAACACGACCAAGTACCCAGAGGTTCTATCAACGCTGGTATCAGTGTTGGTCGACGCGGTACCAGCTCTGGGTCGTTAGGAATCAGATTGGGGCTGGCGAAGCCGGGGGCACCAGCAACACTGGGAGCTCTTATCTGAGCATCCCAATGATTTGGAGTGGGTTGAAGAGCACTTGGGACTCCTGGAGGGACGCCCAGACTTTGTTCTCGACCGGGACTATGAACGAGACCGCCTAGGAATCACACGGAATCTCCCTTGGACCTGAAGTTCCTGGAGGTGAGCTCCCCATCCCTACATGGAAGCATACGTTGTCATTATCAGCAATGGTTTCGCTGGAAGGAAGGATCGGCCTTGTGAGAGATTGCTTCTTAATGTCCACCAGGACATTGCCGTGCTCATCTCTGGCGTGACTGAAACAGTGTCGTCGAAGGAGCCTCAAGCTTGAATCCATTGGGAGTAGAGTTGCTCCTGAAGAGGTCTCATCTTCAATCGACAGTGAGGTATCAACGGGATGCAAGATGACATCATCTCCAACATTGACTTGTAATTCCTCACAGAAACGCACCTTCTTGAGAAAAGGGACTAAACAATCCTTTGAAGACGAGAAATTCTTTCCTCTGTGGGAAAGGCCATTGAGCGGCTGGTATCTAACATTGCTCCCAAAAACACCACTGACTTGGGGGGGAGGAGAGAGGACCTTTCTATTTTGAGATTGAGACCCAGAGACAGAAAAAGGTTAAGACAGGCACTCGTGGACTCCCTGACACCCTGAAAGGATGGGGCTTTGACCAACCAGTCCTCCAGGTAGGGTAAAATATGGTGCCCGGAACACCAAAGATAGGCCACCACTGGCACCAGACACTTGGTTAAAACACTGGGCGCTGACTTTTGCCCGAAAGGTAGTACTTTGAAATAATAGTGGCACCTTGCCACTCGGAATCTGAGGCAACAACGGTGCTTTGGATGAATGGGAATATGTAAGTACGCATCCAAAAGATACAGGGAGGTCATGTGATCTCCTGTATCCAAGAGAAGAAGAATCTCCTAAAGCGACAACATCTTGAAAGGCTGACTTTTGATGAACTTGTTCAACAACCTGAGGTCCATAACCTGCCTCCAGTCTTTTTCTTTATCAGCAAAAGGTGAGAGTAGAAGCTTAGGTTGTGCTGACTGCGTGGCACTATTTCGATTACCTGTTTGTCCAGAAGGAGATTTATTTCCCTTTTGAGAAGCGACAGGTGATGGTGAGCAGTCTCCCTTGGAGGGAAATTCGTAGATTGTTGAATAAATTCCGGGGTGTGATCATGGTTGAACACATCCAACACCCATCTATCAGAAAAAATGGTTTTCCATTGAACAACGCATTTGGAGCAGTTTTGAGCCAATTGGAGTGGGACTGGGGTGACGGGTGCCTGAAAATTCTCATTGTCTTCTGCCTGTATCATGGGATTTTCCTCCTGGTGCGGGACGCCTTCGTGCCAGAGCCCACGTGTAAGCCAGTGCGGGCGTCTGACGAAAGGACTGCGCAGAATATTGAGGCCGGAAACCCTGCTGATATTAGGGCTGAAAGCGCTGCTGGAGCTGGGGCCGAGATGCAAATTTGCCCCTTCCTCGAAAGGAAGAGAACTATTTCGGTTGCATACTGGCTAAGGATTTTGCCATCTGTGTGTTTGATTAAATAGCTTGAAGCGCCTCATCCACATGTTTACCAAAAAGGTACTCACTGTCGAACGGCATGTCAAGCACCTTTGCTTGGACTTCTGGGCGAAATGTTGTTGCATTCAGCCAAACCTGTCTGCGCTAACAGCAGCGCCTGCCATCTGCCTAGAGGCAGTAGAAGAGAGGTACAGCGCCACATCGATGACTTCTGATGAGGCTCTCTCACCCTCTGAGAATATTTCTCTTGCCTCCTTTTTCTTGTCCTCAGGAAGATATTCTAGAAAAGGAGCAATGTTCGACCACATCTGCCTGCCATGACCACCCAAGGATGGTCATGGCATTGGAGGATCTGATGGCCGTTGCCGCCAGCGCGGAAAATCTCTTCCCAATATTGTCTAACCAGCTCCCTTCCTTGTCTGGCGGAATGGTACATGGCAAAGCAGGACTTTAGGATCGCCTTTGAGCGGCTTGCATCATTACGGAATTAGGCTTCGGATGGCCAATTAGGCATGAAGGAGAGTCCTCAGGTGCCCGGTACTTTTTGTTTAATTTTGGAATAACTGCTGGCACAGGAGCTGGAGTGTTCATCAGCTTAAGGCCTTCCTGCCACAGGAAGTCATCAATAGGGATTGCCCTAACAGAACGCTGCATGGTAGGCTTGAAGTCATACAAGAAACATTCTGCTTGCTTGACCGGCATGGGGAGATCAAAGCGTTTTGACGCCCTCCCTAGAAGGTCATGGAAGCCACCGATATCTGCGGGAGGAGAATCAGCCACTGGCAGGGTGGCAGAAGACTGTGTGTGTGCCACATAGTCCATCCATTCATCATGGACATCAGAATCCACTTGTAGCTCACCTTCCTCCAATTGTTGGTCACCACTGTCTAATTTTCGAGCAGGACTCTGCAGGAGAGGTAAAGATTTCTGCTTTCGTGGTGCAGGTGGAGCTTCCTGATCTGGGATAACGACAGGATCCTCATGTAGAGAAGCTGGCGTTGAAGCTACATTAGCATCAGGGAAATTCTTATAGTAGTCACTGAGCATCATACGCAAGTTCGTGACCAGAGATCGGAACATTAATGGAGGGACCCTGCTGACGGTCCTCCCCTTCCTGCTCATAATTTGGGTAATGCTCCTGGAAAGTGTCCAAGCGTTGCATGCCTGTGCGTCCTCTGTCTGAGAAGGAATATTCACCTTTCAAATATGCAGAAGAAAATTGGTAGAGTTCAGTGATTGTTACCTCTGTAGCGTAAAGCTACATTGAGTCTCTAGGTATTGCCCACTATGTACCATATTTTCCTTGATAGGTTTATTAAGGTTTTTTACTGGTCGTGTCCCAGTGTATTTTTTTTTCCGGGTAGACGATTGCCTTTAAAGTGTTACAGAAAGGGCTTCTACAGTGTGTACCATGAGACGTCTTAACTTAAGGAAAAGATATCGGTTGCAGTAACTTATATCACAAGGTACTATTATATTATTTTTTGATGAGCGTATAGGCATGTTAATACTGAATACTAGCTATGCTCTTATTTGGCAGGGTCTGTGGTTCTCACACTGATATGGTTGTGTCTTTCTTTGAGGAATTTCTTGTCTTCTTGTGGTATTTCATTGACCCGGTGATGTATTATGGGTATGCTCTAGGATGATTTTCTGAGTGAGACAAAGTAGTATTGGGTGGGGGGGGTGGTGGGGGGGGAGTACTTCCTACTTCATTACATTGTTTGTCTTTGTACTATCTTCCTTATAGATTAGCTGTGATCATTGACACATGGAGCCTAGAACTTGATAGGACTTCATGCCTATGATTTCAGAGCTTGCTTTTCATCCTTCAGTTCGATGTCGGTAAGAGAGTGTGCATGTAATCATCATGACTCTCGCACAATCATTAAGCATGGACAATATAGCATGATGGCCATACAAAGAATAACTCACTTGGCAATTTGCTATTTTTCACAACGTAGTGCATTGGATTTGCACCTGTTAATATCATCTTTTTGCCCTGACTCGGGAGTACACTTGGTAGCCAGGGGCGGTGCGTCCATAGGAGCGCCAGGGCATTGTCCCCCTGGTGCCAGTCATTGCATTGCACAAAACATATATAGTTGTTTTTTTCAGCTTTAAACAACGTGAAGTTAACCACTGCCCAGCAATGGCTTCTAAGACTATGGTGACGCCCGATGACGTACCGTATGCTGGTCCAAGCAGCATAATGAATGTACGCCTGCAGTGAAAAGTGCGCTTGTAACTTTGGCCATGTGGTTTTCAACGGTCAACCTAACATGCTTACTTCAGCTCTTCTCAGCGTATGCTGACAAGAGAGCAGGGGGAACACAGACGTAGCATCAAGGTCCCTATGTGAGCGCCGTGTCTTCCTGCCCTAGCCAATCCGGGTGCAGCTGTCATGGTGTTCACTAATGCAAACAACATGAAAGAAGCATCAGGAGTGGCGCTGGAATTTACGCCATCTGCTCTCGCTATCACAAGAGAATGGAGGCGTTTTACATCACAATCAGAAGCACTCGGGTAATGGTAGAAAACTAATGTCCACTTTAAAAGCCCTGTGCTTGAGACAGTCGGAGGCTGAAGGGAAGCGCTGTGGCAGAGCTACGTCACAACAAGGCTGCAAGGTAGGTCGAGGTTTGCCTTTTGAAACCTTTGCACGTTTCATACCAACTCCACTTTTAAATCGTGTGACATTAGGCACATTTAATACTTAACAGCAGTATTCAGTTCCCCTTATCCCCTGGTCACTCCCAGCCACACTTTTTTGTTTGTATGGAATGCTGTTTCTTCCGCGCCCAGCCCAGCCCAACCCAGGACGTGGACCAATGCACACCACATGCACCGAGCTCGGCTGCTGAACACTCTGCCAGGGGACCATTTCCGTCCTCACAATCGCCAAGGTAAGTTTATGAGCAATTAAAATACTGTCCTCTGTAGCTCGTCGAAAGTCTTTGAGTATACACCTGCATAAGTTGATTTATCTGTGGTTAATATTTCGACAACCATCCACCCGCACCGACTTCGAGAACATTTCACCTAAACGATCTCTTCACAGTAGGCTTTTGAAGGAGATATTAACGTAAAGAGCGCTTTCTGCAGAGCCCTGCAGTACAGAAGACTGATGAAAAATTGACCATAGCTGCCTGAAGTTCGTATACTTTGCAAGTTTACATAAACGGGAAGGTGGGAAATGTGCTCAACTCTGCTGACAGAGTTTAAATTATACATAGCTCGAAATTAATTCTGGTACTTATGATCTTTGTAGTAGGGTAGTCTCATTAGAGACGTGCCTCCATTCAGTCTATCATGTTGGAATGTGTATGCTATTCTATAGGTCAAATAAACACATTGCACTGCACTCCATATCTCATAATAAGACTGATCACATTACACCACGGCTAAAGTGTGGGTTATTAAAATATTCTATTAAAGTAATATATTTTAATGCACTTCATTGGTCACCTGATGTCTCATGGGCTTTATTTGATAGAGTGGCAAATTTTTCTGGCTATGGCTCCATCTTTTACTGCTTCCAGACACTGCTACACACACATTGAACAATGAGTACTGTTGGTGATGATGTACATTAGTCAACATTACAGATCCACTAATAGAAAACCTTTCCACAACCATAAAGTTTGACAAACATTTATGTATCATACACATTCTTAATTTCAAACCACAAAAAGTGTACTAATGTATAAGGGTTTCTAACCAAAGATCAATAGATCAATCACAACTTGTAAGTAGGGCTGGAGAAATATAATTTGCAAAGACAGTAATGTCTTGATGGACCTTTAGGGAGCACAAGACTTTTGCTGATTGCACTGCTCTGCACAGTGGCTAAAGAACTGCTCACATTCTGAAGGCCAGCTTCAGAGTGCAGCTCTTCCTGCCAGGGGTCTAACAGATCTGTAGGCCAGACTTCCATGGGATACGGGAGAGGCTGGTGCAAGAATCCCTGGCATCCCAGTCAACATGAGCATGTCTAGCCCTCCTGCTTACTCTTCCATTAGACTAGTGCTGGTGCTTTGAGGGGCAATCTGACACCCTCTGCCTTTTAGAGCTGAAGGGGCTGGGGAAACTGCTGTACCAGCTTCGGCAGGGTAAATTATTTATTGGCCCTTCTTAACTTTGATCTTTTGAGTCATAATATAGAAGCAGTAAGTTATACAAATTAGGGCAATATATATTTTGTTTAGTAATTTGCAGTAAATATGTGGTGCTAAAACCACCATATGAATCAATTGTGGTCAAAATTGTCTTGCGGTGGAGAACCCCCTGCACTCTTCTTTTGCACTTATTATACATATAAGTATAAAACGTCCACCCCACCACCTTTAAAATCCACCAGCCACCACTGTTGGTAGCACGACTATTCTATATTCTTCTAACATATTTTTCTAATGATTTATCACAAACCAGATGTTTGGTTGTTTGTCTGTTTCCTTTGCTCACCAAGATTGTTGATCTCTTTTATAATGGAATACGGTTCTGGAAGGTTGTTGCCACACTCGAATTTGTTGATCTGGGACCCAATTTTTCGATTTTATGTAAATATCGTATTTAATTATGTGGTTTTAATTGTTTATATATTACTTGCAGCCTTGAAAAATTCCATAGGACTAAACATGTGTCGGCTGCTAGCTTGTTGCATCATACTGATAAGAAGGAAATCAGAAAATAAAAAGAAAGAAAAATTTGAAATGGACTACCTCTAATTACTTTTGTGGTCATTGACCGATACACTTTATGGACTGCTTTTCGTGTGCCTCAGTATTTGCGTATCTACAAATATGCAGCAGGGTCATCTGGTTGCTCTTGCTCCTCTGATTCTTGGCACTTTACTCTAAGTTGAGAAGGGCTGTATGCAGGACTATTAGGACCTTCATCCTCCGATTCCTGGAAATCCAGGAGGCGAGAAGGAGGCAGCGGAGAAATCTTGGCGTAGTCCTGTAACAATGATGGAATTGTTTTTGAAACTGGCATGTCCATTTTCTTCGCCAACGATATCATAGGAAGGCGTGGAAATGTCGGTCAACAGGACAGAAACGCTCGTCGATGATGCAGCACCCAACTCAACCGTCGACGGCGAAATCTCGATAATGTAGAACTCCTCACAGAAGCCGACAATGACATCACTACCTCAGTTTTCGTCGACGCCACAGCCGTCGTCGTCCTGACTGTGAACATCGTAGATGTAGCTGAAGAAATTGCTAATGAAGCCCTCGTTTCAATTGTCGTAGGCGGAAAATGCCTCGTCGACGAGCCCATCGACGGGCAGATTTTCTGTGAGGAAGTGTGTGGAGCAGATGGAGGTGCAGAGCCAGATCTCTTTTGGACATGAGAAGAGCCAGGTTGCTCCTTTTTTGCCCTTTTCTTCACAGAAGACTCCTTGCTCTGAAATGCTTATTTTTTGGGATCTCTCTGGATGGACAGAAGGAGGTTCTTCTTCCTTCCTTTTGTTAGAGGAGGTATGAATCATCTCCTCACTCTCAGAGTCAGAATCCTTAACAGTGTTTCTCTTTTGAAGCCATGGAAACAGTCTTCTCTCCCGGTCTTTGAGGGTTTTTGAAGAAAAAGTCCGGCAGTGCTTACAGTCTTTAGGCTTGTGATCTGGATAAAGGCAGTATAAGCACTCTTTATGAAGATCTTCAGAGAAGATCCTGGACTTTCCACAAGTCTTTCAGGGCCTAAACAGCATTTTTTTAGACTCAGACATTCTGCATGAAATACAGAAAGAAAAAGGTAAACTCACTTTCTAACAGCACCATAGTTGAAGAGAAGGTTGAGAAAAAGAAACTGCTAGCTGAAAGTTGAAAAGTTCCAGGTAGAAATACTGTGACTGAGCAGAGCTCAGGAAGACTTCCTAACACCAACACATGACGTGCAGTCTCTGATAGACCGGAGGAAGACTCCCACCTGTTGCTACGTGACATTGCATTGCCTCGCCTGTCGGATTCGGATAGGGACTTAATGGACGCTGTATTTTCAGCTGACGAGGTGGCCCTCGCTATTCGCTCTGTGCGCTCGGGCAAAGCCATGGGCCCTAATGGTCTGCCCATCAAACTCTACAAGTTGCGTCCTGACAAAATGGCGCCGAATCTCCGTGATATGTTTTTACAGTTGCAAGACATTGGCTCCCTTCCTTGTGATCAGCATCTCGCTACCATTGTGGTGATTCATAAGGAGGGGAAACCGCGAGATCCCTGTGCGTCCTACAGGCCCATTTCGCTCTTAAACGCCGAACCAAAGATTCTCGCTAAGTTACTGGCAAACCGCTTGATAAAAGTAATTAGTGACTTGGTTCATCCGGATCAGTCCGGTTTTATCCCACATCGCAATACAGCACTCAATCTGAGGCGCTTGCACAGTGTTCTCGCGAGGGCGGCGCCGCTGCGTGAGCCTGCCATTTTGGTTTCCTTGGACGCTACAATGGTTTTTGATACCGTGGAGTGGCCGTACCTCTAGGCTCTCTTGCGAAATTTGGTTTTGGTCCTGGTTTCATTGGCTGGGTGAAACTTTTGTATGAGGAGCCATTGGCACAGGTGGTAGTGAATGGTCGAGTATCTAAGCCCTTTGTTCCTGGGAGGGGTACGCGGCAGGGCTGTCCATTGTCCCCGCTTCTTTTCGCCCTTGCCTTGGAGCCCCTAGCTGCCTGGCTGCGATGGGAGCCTTCGATGAAGGGTATTCAGTGAACCCCGGAATTGGAGGATCGCATATCGCTCTATGCTGACGACATTTTGTTGTACCTCACGTCCCCTCGTAAGTCGTTGAATGTATTGTTTGATGTGCTCACCTCGTTTGGAAGGAACTCCGGCCTTGTGATCAATTGGACCAAGTCCTGTGTGTATGTGCTTTCGGGTGATAACCTCCCTTTACCGCGCCGTTGTCCCATCCAGGTGTCACAGTCGGGATTTAAGTACTTGGGGATTTTTATAACTTTTGATCCCGTGGCTCGGTATGATCGTAATCTGCTCCCTCCTCTTCAGAGGTTACAATCTGACGTTGTGGGCTGGCTCAGGCTACCACTTTCACCACTTGGGCGTGCAGCTCTTTTTAAAATGATGTCCTTATCGCGATTTATATATGCGCTCCAGAATACGTTTGATGTTATTCCGGCGAGGTATTTTCGGGAGGTGGAGAGTTTGCAGAGACGATTGATCTGGGATGGACGCTCGCGTATTGCCCTCGCCAAGCTCACGCTTCCTTGGTACGACGAAGGTATAGCACTTCCGGATATCAGGCGATATTATTGGGCCTCTCAGTTGGGAGCGATTAATCATGGAATGTATGGACCAGCCTCTAACCCTGCATTCAAGATGGATAAGTACTTGTTACCGGGTGGAGACTATAACAGAGCCCTTTATTCCAAAGCAGTGGGAAGGGAACTATCGGGACCTACCAAGATAGCGGTACGAGTGTGGCATGATGCGAATGCGGCAACAGGATGGAGGGATCGACTGACCCGTGCGACTCCGCTTTATGCGTCTGAAAGACTGGGTTGCCTGTGGAAAACAAAAGGATTTGAAAAGTGGGATATGATTGGTATTAGTAGGGTGAGTGATCTATGGGTCAAGGATAAAATCAAGGCCTTCGAGGCACTGAAGGTAGAGTATGAGCTGAGTGATAGAGAATTTTCCCGTTATGCACAGATTACCCACACCTTGAGTTCGGTTTTTCCTAAGGGTATTAACATCCCCGAATCCTCCCCACTAGAAGATCGGGTGCTTGACGGCCACGTGCCCGACAGCACTATTTCTTTGATATATAAGAAATTGATTAATAATCGAATGGATCTGTTGGTGCGGCTCAGGGAGGTTTGGACCAGCGACGGTTTAGAGTTGGATGACGAGGACTGGCAGTCGGCGCTATCCTCGCCGAAGAAGGTCGCGATTCCGGCCCGCCTCCGACTCGTTCAGCTTAAAATCCTATATCGGATATATGTCACTGGCCTGCGCTTGATTCATATGGGTTATTCAGTGAATGGGTTATGTAAGCGTGGTTGTGGACTGGTTGGAACCTTCCTCCATATAATTTGGGAGTGCCCGGGGGTGGTAGCGTTCTGGAATCATGTACATGCTGTGATGGAAAGAGTCACGGGGTGGCATTATTACCCAAAGAGAGGCGTTGCCTGTTGAATGTCTGGGAACTGAATGACTATGATGTGGCACAGATGCAGTGGGCGACCCTTGGTAATATGATTGCTAAGAGAGACATTGCGCAGTTGTGGGTTTCCAGCGGCCGCCCACGGTCTTGGCATGTAAGGAGAACATGGACAGGTGTATGTTCAGGGAGAAGACGGTGTATGTGGCACAGGGTAGACCCAGGAAATGGAATAAAATTTGGAGCAATGGAACTCCTACCGTGGAAATATATGCACGCCTCCATTCGTGGAGACGCCAGAGGTTCTGCTTTCCCCCTGACCCGGCATTCCAAGTCTTGTGTAGCTTTTATGAACACTGATCTTGTTTCCTCACTGGGCCCCCCCTTCCATCAATGATGTTTGTATTATATTGTACTGCAGTTTGCTGCCTCCTTGAACACATGTCCAACTGTATCGTCTTATTGCCTTGTGTATAAGTTCTTTTTCTTTAATAAAATAAAAATTATACCAAAAAAAAAAAAGAAAAACATTGAAATTCACTGAAAAAAACAAAGGTTTATTGTTAGGTGAAAAGGTCACTTCAAACATGCTCTTTCAAAACAAACAAAACTAATGAAATTCACCAGTTATAGTTATCTCAGGTAACTGTAGCTCGTGACCTAAATTCACTATATCTCGCTCCCTCGCCATGCACTGCTAATTACCTCACATATTACTTCACTCTCTACAAAATCTATGACAACATTGATATCACTGCAACATCTGAAATGACATCATTGATGACAACACTGTACCTAGAACGGCTCAGATGAAGGGGAGTGTTTGATATGGAGTTGTGTGTGACTTCAGCACGTTGATAGTGAACCCCAAAGATTACACAGGATCCATTGAAGTCTGGAGGTGGGGGATGATGCTTTCAACAGCCATGTGTTGAGGTAGAGTAAGTCTTCCATCCCTGATCTCCGGAGGTGTGCTGCCATCACCGCTATCACTTTTGTGAATGCCCGAGAAGTGCTAGTGAAACCAAACGGTAGCAAAGCGAGCTGCCCCACTACGAACAGCAGGTAGTGCCAATGGGCCAGCAGGAAGGGTATATGGAAATAGGCGTCCTGCAGTTCCAGTGCCACCATCAAGTCTCCAGGGTTGAGAGCAGACAGGACATGGGCCAGGGTGAGCATTTTGAAATTCTCCTGCCATCTTTCTTGAGCACCAGAAAGTAATGGAAAAACAACCATTTCCTACTGCTGGTGCTGGCACCTTCTGAACAGCCCCATTGGCTAAAAGGACATGCACTTCCTGCTGCAAAATGGAGAGCTGGTCCTCAGTCAGTTGCTGGGGGGATGGTGGAAGGTGCGGCGGGGAAGAAAGGAAGGGTAAGGAACATCCCTAGGCTTTCCTGTTTTCAGTTTCTATTTTTGGTAAATTCTGGTGGGGTTTTTTCAGTGTTTTCAATATCTTAAAAAACAGTTGTTATCAGTGGTTACACATTTTCGCGCCACTAAAAACAACAGAAAAAGTGTTTTTCCGGTGTTTATGGAACATTTTGCTTTTATTACTTGCTTGCTTGCTTTCTGCTGTGAAAGAACATGGTATATAGACAGTGTACTTATAGTGTATATGAGGTCCAAATAGGTTTTTGCAAATGAATCTTATTGTAGTACACCATACAATACTTCTTCAGTAAGTCTTTGGGTCATGGTCGCTCGCTCTTTCCTTCCCATGTAAACTTCTGTGAAAAGGTCCTCTCAGCATTATTAGCCCATTGAGCTGAGAACCATCAGCTAAGGGACACAGTTGGGATGACTCTTTCTTTGATGCCACATAAAGCACGAAATGATAAGTATTTGCGTTTTAGTCCCTGTGCATTAGAAACCAGTGCACCAGAATGGACTAAAAAGTCAATAGCATCCCTCATTAACTCTTAAGATTGTAAAGATGCTTTCAGCATACCATCTAACAAGTGGCAAGGATCTACTACAGGGAATCACTTCAGCTCGGGTATCAATTTTGACAGGTCACCACACAACCTTTTTATATACGTAGCTGAATCACTACAAATACAAACAATATCACTCCAATCTTTTTTGAACTTGGAAAGAACCTTTTTTGCAGAGCATTACAAGTGACACTACATTCCATGTTTTCCAAAAGTCTGGTGTCATGTTTTTACCACTATCCCAGAAGCTTGGTGATATATATACTTGTCACTATACCTTGCATTGAATGTTTAAAGCCTGAGGTGTTGGCAAACTATGGTTTGATGTATTAAGGGTTTTAACCCATTCTCTGTGGGTAAATGTGATGACACATATTAGGAAAGATTTTTATGAAACCAGCCATTTTACCTCTCGGTGAAAGAATCAAATGCAGCCAAAATATCAAATATGAGTTCGATATTTCCTGATTCTCTAAAGTTTATAAAATAATTAAACTAGACCTAAAACATGAAACTAAACCCTGCATCTTTAGACCAAAGGCCACAAAACTGAAAAAGAAAAAGGAAGAAGAAACAATATTTTAGTGGCATCCGTAAAGGACTAAACTGAAGCAGAATAATGTTAGCCAGTCTTTCTTACTGCTACTTGTATAACAAAGTTACATTGTATTGACCCATTCAGGAAGAAAAAAATGACTTTCACTCTTTTTCCTTTCTTTCAATGGCATTTAGTTTGTGGTTGTCCAGGTGTTTTTTCAGTGTTTATATGTTTTCACCGGTGAGGGCTATTTTTCTTTCAGTGGGGTTTTATCAGTTATTATAGGTTTAAACCTAAAAACCCACAGCCTAAACATCCCCTATGAACAATCTGAGAACCCACCGGTCCAACGTGATAGCCTGAAAGCCCATTAAGAATCTATGGATTCCGCCTCCTACCAGGTGGCTAGGTCCCTGCAAGGGCACACAAAAGAGGTTTGACAGATGGAGCCACAAGGTGGGCAGCACTCTGACCTTGTCAGCGGGCGGTGGGCACCTGGCCTCTACCACAAAACTGATTAGTTCCTTGTCTGGGGTGGTCAGGCTGGCGGTAAAGGCCACCTCAGCTACATCCGTGAAAGGAGTGATGGAACTGTTGCAGTTAGTGAGATGGGGTGCCAAGGCCCAGAGAGTGAGAGGTTGTCTGCGCTCCTTAAAACCCTCAAGAGTGGAATCAATTGTGTCCATGAATAGGCAAGTCACATCAAAGGGCACATCCATCAGGAAGGACTAGACATCGCCGGAGAATCCAGTCGATCGCAGCCATTCATGGCGGCAAGTGGCAACCTTAGTGCCTATAGCCCCACCAATGGAATCGGTGGTGTCCAAGCCACATCCAATTGTGAACTTAGCTGCATCATGACCATCTTGAATTACCTGAGACTCTACAGGACAAAGGTCTTAGGCCATCCCAGGGAGGGCTTGTGCCACCGAATCCCATTGGGTGTCAGAGTAGTATCCCAACATACCGTTTGTGTTAACAGAGCAGAGAGTTAAGAAGGTAGAGGAAAAGACACATTTGCCAAATGTTTCCACTCGCTTAGATTCCATATCGGGGAGTAGTAGAAAATATGTTGAGATTAAAGTGGCTAGTGGAAACCTGCACCACTAGGCTTTCAGGGGTAGGGTGTTGCAAATTAAAAGCTGGGTTGCCAGGAGCAAGTCGATGGCGCCTATCAATTTATCAATTGACATGTGGGTCAGAGCACTGCTTGGCCCCAGCCCAAATAAGGCATCCGTCACCGCTTCATTAAAAGGAAGAAGGGGCTCCAAAGATGTCTGCCCCAGTTGAAGTACCTCAGTCAAAACATTTGTCTTAACCTCCAAGGTGGGGAAACTCGAGGTCAATAACTTTGGCTGTTCTTTGCATAGCCATGAAATAGGAAGTGGATTCCTCTGTGACTGGTCCACGGTGAGAAAAAGACCAGCCTCATGGGAGGTATTGAGGCCACTAGCTTCCAGTAAGTCCTCGTACCAATTGCCATCCTGGTAGATCTGTGCAAATTCATCAATCGGGTCACAGTCATTATTCAAATCTGTCACAAAAAGGGAATGCAGAGAGTGTTGTCACCCTTGTGACAAATTAAGTGGGGGAAGTGGTGCCTTGGGTGGATTCGGTCTCCACTTCGCATAGCGGCAAACCTGCCTAAGAGAGAGCTATCAGACCTCCTCTCCTGTGGCATCAGTTAAGTAGACATGGGCGTGTAAGTATCCGGCATGGGTTGCGGCACCGGAAGAGAGGTTGGAACAAGAGCTAGAGCCAAAATTGGCTTGGATGGTCCAGCTGGTGCAGAGGACAAACCAGGTAGAGGAATCCCAGGTGGACAACATTGCGGCTCCTTGGGCCCAAAGGGGCTCTAGTGGAAGTCAGCAGGGACCCAAAGAGCCGTAGCATGACTGTGCAGAACTCTTCCATCTGATGTGAAGATTCATTAAACGACAGCGAAGTTTTTTGCAACACAAAAAACACTTTTCCTATGTAAGCTTTGCATCACATATAACTACACAGTGGCGATCTTTAAAATCCTAGACAGCCTTATCATCCACCGTAGGCAAACAAGCGAAAACGCACCGGACTGACCATGCATTAAAAGAACCTGGGGACAGGGGGGCTTAGAGGTCCCCAACATAGAGATATACTACGTGGTAGCACATGTGCAACATGCTATCCATTGGCTGGACTCTTATGACAACTGGGAGAAGGGCCTTCTTCGGGGCTCCCATAATGGGATATTGCTGCCAGTCTTGTTGATGGGGGAAGTGGCGATGCCTTCGGACATACCCTATATTATACACCAGGTGTGTGGACTGTGGTAGGGGGTGATCACAAGAGTAAAAAATATGATTTATAGGCCTGGGTGACCATGCTGGCTGATTTGATAGTACACCTCTCCCCCGGATGCCGGGTCCACTGGGGAGACAATAACATGATTCACCCGTAGATCACCACTACGCAGTAGCAGAGGAAGGGGGAATGGAAGCTGAAACAGGATGGGGCGCTGTCCTGGAGACAATTCATATTCTTTTGGATGCAAATTTTTAAAGCAATATGTAGGAGAGGGAGGGTGGGCTATTGGGGATGTGTTACTGGTTGTAGGTAGAACTACACCGTAATGAAGACCGTTAGATTTGATGGTCATTACTACTTTATCTTGTAAGATATGACACTTTAATACAGATTATATATTTTTTTTAATGACATTTTCACTACTGTGTAATATATTTAAATAACTTTCAAACAACTTGTAGACTTATACTGACTGGCACTTATTTTTTTTTAGGAAATGCAAAGTATTTTCAGAAGCAAGTAAAATGATGCGCTTAAAAAGAAAGTTTTGTAGTTCGTCATATCCAGACTTCTCCTTTCTTTTTAAATTTAATTATGCCATTAGGTGACAAAAAGACTCAATCAATAATCCTTTTTCGATTTGATTAAATGGGTGCACTGTCCGAAAGGTTCCCCGTTGGCAGGGGGGTAAGACAGGGTTGTGTGCTTGCACCGACCCTGTTTTGCCTCTATGTCAACGGGGTTATCTCTCACTTAGAGGGGGTATCCAACTCTGATGCCCCTAAATTGGCCGCCGAAAAGGTGCCGGCCATCATGTTTGCCGACGATACTCTGTTGCTATCAAAGTCGGCAATGGGTATCCAGCGCATCCTTGATGGCTTTGTGGATTTCTGTGAGGCCCATGGATTGGAAATTAACGCCATCAAAACTAAATTCATGGTCCTCAATCCCCCTCAGAAATTCCATTATAGCCCCAGCATTGCACACAACAGGCTTGAGAGAGTGAAAAACTTCGAATACCTGGGCATTATGTTAAATGATAAACTAACCTGGAACACGCACCTGGAGAAGGTCTTACTTAAACTGACCCAACATTCGGGGGGCATCATGAAGCTCTTGGCGAACAATAAATCCACAATCAGGCCCATTGGTCCTCCGATGCAGATTTACAAATCGCAGGCCAAGGGGGCTGCCATCTACGGGTCTGAACTTTGGGGCCACGTTGGAACATCAGACCTCTTGAAAGTGGAAAACAAATTCATTCGAAATCTTGTTGGATTACCATCTAGTACGCCCCTTGTCCCCCTCAGGATGGATCTAGGTTTATGCCCGCTAGATGACGACTTGGCTTTCCGCCCGCTGGCCTTCTGGCGCAGACTATGGACAACCCCAGAATTGGCCCGTTATAGACAGGGACTCCAGGAGGTCCTTGCCATGCCGGGCGCTGGAAAAATCAAATGGCTCAATTTCATTAAATTGGAACTGGAGGGTTTGGGACTTTCTAAAATGTGGTCCGATCCCTTGCCCACTTGCCAACTCATTTGCAAAAAAGAGCTAGCCAAGATATACCGTGACAGTAAATTATCTTTGTTTTTTAGTCAATCTAAATCTGGGACTCTGACAGACTCTTTCATGTCCTTCAAGGCCATTTACAACTTCGAACCGATTCTGGATAAAGTTTACCCTCCTCTAGTTAGGAAATTATACCTACAGTGGAGACATGGGTCCCTCCCTATCAGATAATTCACAACTAAATGGAGTGATGATGCAAACAGTACCTGCCCAGCATGTAGAACCTCGGATGAAACTGAACTTCACATTCTCTTTTTTTGTCCCGTCTACCGAGAGATCCGCAAGTACTGGATTGTTCCTCTATGCAGGAATCTGGGCTTTGTGAAGTGCACGGCCGCTTTTAGAGTCCTGAAAACTGATTTGACCGATTACATCGTGTTTGCGGTGGCTAAGTACCTGGGCGCTATCTGGCCCATCAGAAGGAAATGCCTTAGGGCTGGTAACTGACTTTTCTGTACACAGGTCATCCCTGTGCAACATGGGATTGTGTAAAAGTTTGATTTTAAAAATTCTTATATTTCACTGTATAACTCTTTATCAAATATCAGTTTTAAAATGTATGTTTTAAACGTCTTTTATGGTAAAATCTTACCGAAATAAAGATATTTTGAATTGAAAAAATTGATTAAATCTCATAAAAGTTAATCAAGAAACACATACAATGAAGTAAACGCAACATTCACCCTCAATAAAAAGATAAAACCATACTGCATCTCATACACATAAATAAAAAACCCCTAATAAAAACCAAGAAACAAAGATTCACTAATCATTTCTTTTATGAGCTCTGTTTTAAAACAATTATAGACCTTAATATAGTCATGCAACTGAGGATATTAATCTTAGAAATCAGAATTGTGACCTGGCTAATATCGCCATACAGCTGCTATCAACCTCATAGTTTGGCAAATAAGTTGAGAGAGGTTTCATAAACATTAAATCAATTACTTACTTCTTTATTTACTATGGTCAAGTACTCAACAGTGTGCAAATGCAGACCAGCGACTAGGACAACCAGCTCTTTCAGTGTAGCATGTGGTTCACTGAGCCAACCGCCCTGTAGAGGGTTTCTCTAAAGATCCCGTGGAAAAGTTGACAAGTTCTTTTAATGACAATGTGAAAATGAGCATGTATGGGTGTGCAAAAGCCATTCAGGATTACAGGACCCATATATGTCATAATTCCTCATTAAATGCTTTACCTAGAAGCAAGTGCCTCCCCTTAGTCCCTTGTGAACATGCGAGTCAACCATTGGACCTTCTACTGTACTTGGCAGTCACATAGCCACTTGAAAAGAAAATACTATCCACACTATGTATATTCTATTTACTCGTCACCTGGAAGATTCGATAACAAAGTGAATTTGAGACGGGATTGTCTGCATAAAAGAGCTTCAGTGAAACTATTAAGAAAGCATCTCCTGTCCTTATTATAACAACTGACTGTGGGTTTCCTAATATTCTATTGGTCTCCATCTTTAGTTCTAAAGTCATCTACTAGCTCAAACAAATGGCATGTCGTCATACTGCTGTAGTGCAAGTAATACCATTATCATGTGATCCTTAACATGCTTTTCCTTCTTTACCATTTTGACGTTCTAGATGGATGACTACTTGACTAACACTATCTGCAGTGGGTAGAGGAGTCACACCAGAAAAGGCTTTCCAATAATGTATATATCTGACATTTTTGCACGAATGCTCAAAGTATGGCTTTTTGTTTTAATAATTCCAGCATGTAAAGCAAGTAAAATATAATGGGGAACCATAGAAATATAGTTTCTCTGAATCCCTCCAGTATAGATCTCAGTGTCCAATGGGCTGTGCCATTCGTTTGCAGCCCTTATATACAAGTCTCTGTAAGCATTCATCTGCATACCGCCAGAATGATGAATCTTCCATTTTCAATGACATCTTTTTTTTAACACATACTTGCTAGACTAATATATGACTCCTTTATTTGGGCCCGAGAAAGAGTGTGCATAAGTGTAACCATTCACTTGCGATCTAATTATATGCAAATTATTTATTATATTTAAATATTGTTGCTATTTGTAGAGTGCAACATCAATCCAAAGGTACTCTGGTGCTAACTTACCCTCAAAATAGAAAGAAATCCTGGCCTGACTGAGAACTCAACAGTTACAACGGTCACTATTAAACTGCACCCTTGCCTCAGGGAGCCATTTCAGGCGGTATCCGTCGCATCCCTCACTGACTGCCAGCAGGTGAAAGACAACGAGAGACTCGTTTGGATGAAAACCTGGACACTTCTCCCTCTCCTAAGAGCGTCTCTCCAAAGAAAGACTCGGGTCTAAACTCTGCATGCAGCAGTTCACTTCTCAGCAGTCATAATCCAGTCCATGCTTTTTCAAAATGATGCATTTATTAGCCCTTTTTATTATATTTAATAATTTTTCATTGTTTGAGTTACTTTTTGCAGCTCCAATGTTTTCAGATGCTTTATTTAATAACAATCTAAAATAATTGTAATGGTGACGTAAAATTTCGCTTTAGTTTTCGATTTACTTTTTCATAAGTGCAAAACTAAACAGACACGCCGGAACCCAGGGAATGGGCACCGAAGTGACATCCTCTAAGCGTCTTTTCAAAATGTGTTTGATATTTCCTTTATAACCAAACTCTGAAGAGTATGGACGACATACAATAAACCTTGTAATGGTTTTACCATGGCAGTTTAAATCGATTATTTAGCAAGAAACTGAACATCAATAACAACATTTGCCAAGCAGACCGTCTGCTGGCCATTGTCCAGGTTTTCCTCACCGCGTCTAGGATGTAAGCTAATAGCCTGTCCTGCCCTCTTCCCAGTCAGTTCTTTTATGGCCACAACTTAGAACATGCAGCTGTAACCGGATCATCCCTTGTGTGGCACAATGAGCCCTCTGCATTGCACCGCCTCTTCAAACTTTCATGACTAGTACCTTGCAGGTGTCAAGGACGTAACTCAATACATAAACAATGAAGGGACAGGGCCAAAAACAGACCAAATTACTCTCAGTCACAGCTAGAAGGGTATGGAGTTTATTGAAGCTGCTCATTTAAGACAGAGTAAACAAGGCTAATAGATGAACACAAACACACACATCATAAAAGGCAATCAATGTACACTTTGCTCCGAATTCACTGTCGATTACAATCATTAATGGTGCTCACCCAAATGTACACGTGGGAGGATCAGGCTTGTTACCTTGGAATGGATATTTCTTTTGTTTTTGCCTCAATTGGTCCATCTATTGTCTGTAACTTGCCAATGGTGCTGCGGTCAACAGGGTGAGCTGGTGTAGAGACCACTATCTGGCAGACCGGCGTTATGCTGTGGACCTGTGCTCGGAGTCCGACTAACCCTTGAGTTGATGCCTCCTAAGAGCGTCTATGCGACTGCCCCAATTCCTACCAGACACGGCGAGAGCTCGAAGGGCGTGGGGGTCGAGACTGGGGGATAATTGATATTTCAGTTCTCCCACTGGCTTGGGCTGGACTGTTTGAAGAACTGTAAATGGCTCCCACGTAAAACCATTTTGCGGTCTCAGAAGCTGTGTCTACCCTTCAGAAACCTAGAGGACAATGACTGGAGATGCTGACTTTCAATGGTCAATATTCCTTCATTTATATTTTAGTATTTGTTAAGTGCGGCTTACGCCCCAAACCAGGATTTCTTGGCCCTATACAGAAGACCTGCTAGCAATGCTTATGTCAGTCGCCTTAGTAAGAGACCTAAGTGACGGGAAACAACCAAATTCTTAGCATTTTCCAGATTATAAGAACGTTTGGCTCTATCCTTGAGTGTATAGGAAGAGCGTTCCATTAGACAACAGTTGCTATAGAGAATACACCGCCATCAGTATTATGCCAGAAATCAGGTAATAAGTAGTTTGTCAATCATAGTTGGCAAGAGGTACAGTACCACTTCATTATTAAAATTCAGCCTAATTGAACCACAGGGACTAATTGATGGGAACAATTGTATAAATGGGTGGTGAACTGCTAATGTGCAATGGGTGATAAGGTGGCTCTGGTCAAGCAGACATTGCAGCTGTCCTGATGCCTAGAAGATAGCCTCGAATTAGAAGTCCCAATATTGTCTGTTCTTTACCTCTATCACTGGAGGCAGAACTGGCAAAGGGCTCAGTGGGGGGCAATGGTGATCTAATGCAAAGTAAGCTGCCCTTTGATCTATGGCAGTGCTCTGCCGAGGTTAACAATGGTAAAACACACAAGATGATGTACGGAATGTTGCACAATAGCAAAACATTCACCCTCAGTCACAGATCTGGGTTTAATCCATCGTTATTTTGCACACCAAGCCAACCCAGGTCAGACATGGCCATATGCAAATCAGTCTTGACCCTGTGCATCATGGAAACAGTCCAGCCCGAACTGCCAAGCCATGTCTTCCCTGGACCGGAATCAAGTATCCTAGGACCGGTTTATGGCTATCAGCCGTCTTCAGCCAGGATAGCATGACTCCAGTGGCTTAGTAAGCAAGGGACCCACGTCTGAGCATACCCTTCCTACATAGGGTGAACAGCAAAACACACAAGAAGATGGACGGAATGTTGCACAATGGCAAAACATTCACCCCCAGTCACAGATCTGGGTTTATTCCATCGTTATTTTGCTCACCAAGCCACCCCAGTTTTTTGCACTGATTTTGTAGAGGCAACCCATGTAGTACATCCAAGCCAGGGAGGGTTTAGAGGCAACTTTACAACAGAGATGGCCTTATTGGAAGTATCAGATACTAATAAAACTACTCTTGATAGGGGAGGAGAAGCAGTATTGATATTACTGGACCTTCCGGCGGCTTTCAATACCGTGCCCCACGTTTTACTTCTGCACAGACTCCAGTGGCATTGGTAGCAAGGTCCTCAGGTGGTTCTTCTCCTTTTTGGAAAGCCACCAGCAAATAGTATGCCCCCCCCCTTTTCTGCCCCTATCCCCACAATGAAAGTAGGAGTGCCACAGGGCTCCGTTTTGAGCCCAACTTTAACATGTATATGGCTCCCTTTGCACTTCTGGCAGAGGAGTACAGGGCAAAAGTAATATCCTACCCTATCCCCTTGTTGGGGAAAGGTCCGATTACTTATACTCTGGAGTCTCAGAAATCCCTCTGAGAGAGACCACAGCGCCAAGGGAGCCACTCACAGTTGAGGTATAGTGCCCCTTGCCAAAGCACTCCCTCTCCCCTTTTTGGGGAAGGCTCCAGTAGGTAGGACTTTGAGTCTCAGAGACCCCTTCGAGAGAGTCCATTGCGTAAAGGGAGCCTCTAGCAACGGAGTTGGGGGAATGATACCACTTCCCCTGGGATCACAGCTTACTGGACTTTAGACGCAGCTATTACTCGTCTACTGGTTTGTGCCCCCGTCACCCTACCCCTCTTCGTTCATGCTGTCTTTCTCTCTCTCCCCCTCCTCTTTCCCTCCATTCATTCGCTGTCTACTTCCCATGCTCCTACTCCCTCTCCAATGAATTTGTCCTTATTGCTTGTCTCGACCTAACATGCAACTATGTAGCTATGCTCTAATAAATGGGTAACCTTTGTAACGATGTAACCTGTAACTATGGTCTGATACTCATGTTAAGCGCTCTGATACCTCCGGGTCTTGCCAGCGCTATATAAAACTCTTCAAATAAAAATTAAACAAATAAATAAAAAATGATCCGCTGAGCGGAAGTGAAATAAACACTTGCCTGGCAAAGGTGTTCGCCTGGTTTAGGCAAAATTAACTGCTATGTAATTCAGAAAAGTCAGAAATTATTTTTTTGGGCCATAGTCCAGACGATGAATGGCGTTAATGGTGACCTCAGAATATGTCCCCCCCAGCAAGCTTATTCACTACTGTAAAAAATCTTGGGGTGAAACTGGACGCTGACATGTCCATGAAGTCCCAGGTTCAAACAGTGGCCTGCACATGCTTTGGGCTGCTGAAAATGCTGAGGAACTTCCTCCCCTTACTCCCAGTCTCGCATAGGAAAACAGTGGTCCAAACCCTGATTACGTCAAGGTTGGATTATGCCAATGTTTTGTACCTTACTAGGCCGCATGTAGTTGGTACAAAACGGGACGGCAAGGGCCGTACTCATGGTTGGCCCTAGGACACATAGGACTCCTCATTTGAAGTCCCTGCACTGGCTCACGGTGCAAAAGAGGGTACATTTTAAAGCCCTGATGCTGGCCTTTAAGGACTTTCATAACATAGGAGCTCCTTACATTAGGAATAGAATTCCGCCCTATGCCCCATTCAGAACCTTGCGGTCTTCGACCCCAGCGGTTGTCGATCGTGCCAAAGTTCGTTCGTTCGTGTATGTGGGGACGCTCCTTTCAGGTGGCAGCCTCTAAGCTATCGAATAGCCTGCCGCACTCCCTGAGACAGGATCTCCTTAGTTTCAGGAGAAATTTAAAAACTTGGCGCTTCCAACATTAGATAAAGCCTGTTCTGTCACGGGGTTCTGCTTGCGCCGCGAAACTCCCAGGAGTAGCAGTGCGCTCTACAAATACCCAGTAACATAACATAACATAACAGAAGGAATATATTAGTGCAATAGCTGAGGACGCAGGCACGTTGCTGCAAGGAGGGGAAGGCGGGAGCCTTCCGAGAATTCTATAAAACGCTCTACAGGACAGACCCCATTAGTGAGGAAGACTGTAGTGTAGTTCCGATAGTACCCTTTCATGCAGGACCTACGCTGTTTACGGATAACATATACTGTGGTCTTGGTGGCAAACTGACTCTGTACACCTGCACCGAATATGTCAGCCTATATTTTCGCATTAGCTAGCTCGCAGTGCCACTAGAATCTCCTGTTATCAGAGAGATTCGTTTTTGGAAACCTCAGAACATAATAACCTCAGACTCGTGGAAACAACATACTACTTTTCACCCCGTCACTTGTGCTTGCTTGTTTTGCTCTCAGAGAGATACACAGAAGAAACAGTTGAGCATGTTTACAATAAGAATTTATTGTACTGTTGTTCTTCTTATGTAAAATAAGTGCGCTGCTACAACTGTAACACAGTAGCAGAAATATAGAACCAGCGGTACATTGAATAAAAAGAAATAGTATTATTCGACCATTTTGCAATAGTCATGAACACATACATAAATATAAAATGCATTGATAAAATAATGTGCGTACTCCTAAGATGCCTGTTTAGATTACCTAAGTGTACCTAGCATGTGCGAAAGAGCCTAAGTCTAAGAGCCTAAGTCTAAGAGCCAAGAATCCTACTAGGATTTAGTCAAACCCCCACACCTGAATAGTGAGAGTGTGGGACTTCGTCCTGGACTTGAGCTGGACACCCCATCAGGGATCATCAGACCACTGTCTGCTGGAGCAATGGCATGCCGGAGCCGCAGCGTCTCTGGTCAGTGTGTCAGCCTTGAAGTCTCGGTTCCCTCATGCTTTCTGATAGCAAGAGGTGCTGTATTTATACAGTCTATGTGCATATGTTCCCTATTGTTCAGTATTAGGATGACATTGGGGATTAAACCTTGTGCATCGATGGGCGAGGTGAAGTATACCTCCTGGAGAGTGTACTCATAAATTATTCATATGTGCTAAGGATGACCTCTTAGCAATACCGATTGGGAAAAACTCACCCTCGGCATGGAAATAGGTGAAAGTTTTAGTCCATAAAAGGCTACAGTCCTTATAAAGCATTATGTCCATAAAAGGAAGCATATCCTTTTTGGAGTTATGTCCTTATAAGGCTCGTTCATATGAAATGACAGAGAGATGATGTAGAGAAAGTGTACGATGTTCCCTGGACCTACATCAGGGTACCGATACAAAATCTAACACCCACTCCACCTTATACTTAACAATGATAATACACATTTGAGATACACATTTATAACAGTGTCAGTGCATAAAATTATCAAGTAGTCATTTAAAATGTTTCAAAAAAACGTTAAAATGTAATTTAAAAACAATTTAAAAAACGATGAAAAATGTTCTTTGGTAAAGTATGACATTTGTATTAAAGTTCCACAAATCACAGTTCTAAATGAGTTCAATCACACAAGTTGAATTACTGCAAGCTTACTTAGAAGGCCATGCTTTGGTATAGAAAGTATAACTATAACAAAAAGTGGAGTATCACCATAGGAATCTGAAAGAGATTTTGAATGGGATGTATTTTTTGGAGCCAAAGGGGTATTACCCTTTGTTGAAAAAAACCCTCACTCACCAACTATCCTATGGTGATACTCCACTTTTTGTTATGGTTATACTGTAATCCAGGGGACTTGGAGTGTATCCTTTTCACATATGTGAATCAAAATTCCTTACTCTCTCTCTTGTTTATACGTATCTTGGTATAGAAAGTGTCAATTTGAAAAAGTTATTTTGAGTAAAATGAAGGGGAAGGACAAAAACTGAATTTGTTCCCAGCACACAGTGAGCCAGATTCAGATTATTTGTCCTGGCTGGGAGACATAACTTTGTTGTTGCCAGCTGTCGTAGGGGACAAACATTGTAGTACTTCGCATAGCACGTCAAGCGTGCACTGATGAAACTCGTCAGAGCTGCCAACAGTCGATGGTGAGGCAGCCGTTGCTGTATTCGATACATCGGTACCAAGGGTGGAGCTAAAATCCAACTTTGACAAGGGCACCTGCGGATCCTCGAGGAATGCATGGGTTAAGATGGAAATACGCTGAGGACAGAGTCAATCATGGGACCGCAGTGATTCCAGCCTGGAGTCTAAGTCCGCTGGCGTCTCCGTTAGAGGTGTCAGATAGATGTCTAACTCGCATTCTTCTCCGCAAACAGGCATCGGGAAACAGGTACGATGCAGTCTTCGAAGACTGGTCTGAATGACAGGAACCAAGAAGCACTTAGTTCTCGAAGGCAAGGCACACCTAGATGTTGTACCATGTGATCAAGGTAATATCTTTCCAGGAGAGCTTTTGCAATCTCGCTGGCGGATGGTCCGAACATTGCGAAGCAGGTAAACGACAATCAGGATTCCAGCAATAGCTAGCAGGATCAGAGGTAGACCGCCAAAAATGCTTCCAAATACGAAGTGTATAAAGTTAGGAATAACTCCGAGGATGGTCTGGAAGGTGTTAAGGAATCCTGACCCTATGGTTTTAAATAGGTGTACAACACCGCTTTTATCTGACATATTTACATATTTACGATACGACCCACCATTTCTGCGAAAAGTCGGGGCAGCTTGTACGGATTAGCGCCTGTATCTGTGTCTAGGTCCTCGCAACTTGAAGTTCAAAGGTTTCTTGTGCAGAGGTCAAAGGCACAGTTTGCTGTTAAAGCATGAATTTCATTCTGCTCAAAGCATCAAACTGTGTAAAAGAAACATTCAGTGAAGACCATACTGGCTCCTCCCTGACTGTATTTGTCAGAGGAAATAATACTTGCATACAGCAAGTAACCCTGGTGTTCACAGTGACCATAAAGGCAATGCCTGGGAGCATCCCACAACAATCTTGATCGTTCAGCATCAAGTAACTCCCATTCGAAAGCAACTCGAACACTGGGGTGATCACGGCTGCTGGAGTGCCTTTCATCTGGCAAGACCGATTCGAAACTGAAACATTACAGGCCCCTTGCAAAACAATATCTTGGCATATGAGAGACCCGCTTAAAGCGTTCTTGCAGTTAGTACCACTAAAACACACTTCTTGATCCCCACTCTGGCATCTAAATCTATAGATCAATGCCAGGCTTTTTTAATGTATTCTTTACCCAATTTTCCATATTTGCCTGTCTGCCTTTGCTCAAGGCAATAGTGAAACTCAGCGGTGTCCCAAATCTTCCCTGGTGATTTCAACCTTCACTGGTCTAACTCCAATGACCCGCTTTATCTTGCCTTAAATCATTCTTAAATGATCAAGATCTGACTCAGCATTGTGACCAACCAACTCATATTAAAGGAGAAACTCTTGACCTCATCATCTCCAAAGGGCAGTCTATCACACTTGATTCCATTACCCAGTGTGACTGGTCCAACCACCACAGCATCCTCTTTTAAGTTAACAGGGAAAAGTTATTAAAGAAGGCTCAACCAATCAAATCAAAGATATGGAAATGGGACCTCAGATCCATAAACTCTGACTAACTAGCTGCCCACTGTAAATCTGCCCTCTCCTCCCAAGCTTACCTGGTTGAGGTGCAATCATTCACCAACGCTTACAATTCAACCATCTCCGATATCGTAGATAACATTACTCCACACCAACAAAAAAATGCTTCTACAAAAATATCCAAACCGTGGTAGAACGACAACTTAAACACGGAACGCCGCAACCCAAGGGCAGCTAACGTTCCTGCCTATCCAATCCCTCCTCGTATCAACTAAAATTCCTTAGAGAGGTCAGGAGCCTTTACAACAAACAAATCAAGACTGCTAAGGCTGATTATTTCAGATACCAATTGGATCAAGCTGCAAACCACCCCAAGAAACTTTTCGAATTGGTCAAACAGCAATCAGTCGCCGGCCCTAACCATGCGGATCCTGGTGGCAACCCACCTTCTTGCGACAAATTTGCCGCTTTCTTCATGGAGAAATCAAGACTCATCTTACCTTCTTACAGGGCAGCATCATCCATTGACCCCATTGAAAAGCACAATTTGACCACCCCGAACACCAAGGACAATGCGTCATGGGACACCTTTACCCCACTTTGTGAAAATTACATTTACAAGTATCTGCAGAATATCAACCCCTCTAACCACTACAGTGAACAGTTGCCCCATCTATCTTCAAAGAAATCAAGAGTGCACTCATCCTCACCTAGACAAGGATCGTTAACGCCTCTCTGTCTCAAGGCACGATCCCTGAGTGCCTAAAAGCATCTCAGGTATCTCCTACACTAAAAAAACCTAACGCTATCAAATCTGATCTCAATAATTTCAGCCCCATTTCCAACATCCCCACCCTAGCAAAACTCCTAGAAAAATGTGGACAATCCCAACTTTGTGCACATATAGACAATAACAAACTCCTAGTCCAACATCAACGCGGCTTTATGAAGGGGAACAGCACTGAATCGGCTCTCACTCACGTAATAGATGACATTCTAAAAATGCTTGATCAAAACAAATCCTGCCTCCTGATCCTCCTGGACCTTTCCTCTGCTTTTGACACGGTTAATCATGACAACCTACAAAACATCCTGCAAAACAGAATGGGTTTCTCAGATCAGGTGCTAAAATGGTTCTCATCCTTCCTACATCACAGATCACAAAAAGTCAAGGCAAACCATTTTCTCTCTCAGCCCTCCCCTGTACTCATGGGGGTCCCCCCAGGGTCAGCTCTATCTCCTATTCTCTTCAACCTTTTCTTAGAACCTCTTGGTAATTCACTAACCTCCATGAACATTCTTTTTCACATGTATGCGGATGACACGCAACTATCTGAAAATATCATCCTCCGAAAACATCGTCTCACTCAACACTACCTTAACATTGACTCAAAACTTTTTAACTGAGAACCACCTCCTGCTCAATATTTCCAAAACGGAATTCCTGCTCATCTCCCCTCCAAACCACATCCCCAAACTAGACCAATGGCTGACTCACCTCACTACTTTCAACTGCACTCCTCTTATCATAGACTCAGCCAAGTCACTTGCACCTAAATATGAAAACTCATATCAGCAATGTATGTAAGGGAGCAAATCTCTTGATGAGATCACTCAGAAATATCAAACCTTTCCTTCCAGTAAACTATTTCAAGCAGGTGGTCCAAGCAATCGTCATGCCGAGGTTAGACTACGGCAGTGCTACCCTCTGTGGCCTTCCCAAATACGCCCTGGCTCCACTTAGGGCATCCCTAAATGCTGCAGCGAGACTGGTCACAGATACCAAACGAAACGAGCATATATTCCCTGTACAAAATCTCTCAAATGGCTGCCTTATGAAGCACGAAACCAGTAGAAGATTGCTGTTCTGATGCACAAAGCCCTTCACTTCAATACTCCCTTGTACCTGGCTCAAAAACTGGAACTATCCTGTGGGGTAAGAGCCTCAAGAAGCGCCTCTACCTTCCTCCTGAAACCACACTCATTCTTAACAAAAAGAGAACTTGTCACAGGGCTTTTTCAGGCGCTGCCCCAATGATATGGAATTCCCTTCCACCGGAAGGAGTAGTTTCTGTCCTGTAACTCCAGTTCTGTAGTAGGGGTATCTCTGTTATAATCATAATCTAGTGAATAGTCCCGCCCATGTGCGTGGACCTCGGAGCAATAAAAAATAATCTTTAAGGTGTCAAAAAATGCAGAACTGCACAGACACTTAAGAGAGAATTAAAGACAGATAATGCAGCCTATATAAACAGGCTACACTGTCCAGTACTTCAACTAGAAATTCCACCAAAAATCCACCAACAGCAAAGTCTGTCCAGATTTCCCTTGCTTCAACAGCAAAAACCCTCTGGAATGATAGAGAGGAGGACATGGACAGACAAGCCCCATAGGCTGCCATTAAGTGTCTCAGAACAGGATACTGTGCCTTTAAGAGAACTTTCCAGAACTTCACAGTATCCCAGAATGCACTGCAGGTCCCTTTTACTTTCAGTTCTTTTTTCCGGACCCTGGAGCATTGAGTTCTCCCTTTTCAAGGGTTTATTGGTGATTTTTCACTTTTGTTCAAGTTTTGAGTGCTTTTCTAAAGTACTTTTGTGCCTTTCTTCTGGTTATTCTTTTGGTGCACTCTTTTATTGTCAATATGCCTGCATTATTTGACAAATGTCCAGAGTGCTCCAGGAAGAAGGCCAAATCGGATCCTCAAATGGTGTGTATCTTCTGCCTTCCCTCTTCCCATGCCCCAGAGGAGTGTGTAATTTGTCAAGGCTTCTCTGGCAGGACCCTGAAGGATAGAAAGAAGATCAGGCTTCAAGGCCTTGAGGAAAGAAGGCTGAAGGCGCAAGGTGGGTTTGGAGGGACTTCCTCTGCCCGTGCCGAGGCCTCTGGGGGGCTCCCCAGGGGCAGTAAGACCAGCAAGCGTCCCCATTCTCCGTCTGGGTCGATTGCACCGACTACGGCATCGAGACAGATCACTACAGTATGTTCCCCATCTCCCCAGGGCTATGGGTCGAAGCCCAAGAGCTAAACGCAGGGCCGCGTTCAGAGCGTAACATGCTAACTGCGTATGTACCGATAAAGACTAGCAAATCTTTTATAACAGTTCGAGCGTCAGCAAAACGCTGAGGCCATATCCATAGGTATCTCGAGCATGAATCCACTGCTTTCATTATATATTTGTAAACCCTGTCTGTTTGTAAGGGCCACAGTGGTCCAAGTAGACATATGCAAGAGGTTTGTCTGTGCTGGGCGTGCAACGGTGGAGCCCTTCATCTGCTGGCAGATGTCGCATTTCAAGACATAGTCTTCAGTTTGCTTAGTTAACCCTGGCCACCAATTGCGCTGTTTCAGTAAAGAAATAGTCGCTGTAACGCCTGTGTGCGCAGAGCCCAAACCCTTGTGTGCAGCTAGTATTAAACCTTGCCTACAATCCATATTTTGTATTACTCTATCTCCCACTCCAGGAATCTGAGCATGTTTTGTGCATCTAACTTGTAGGGGTATTTGAGTAAAATTCTTTTAGGTACTGCTGTCCTGCCTTTGCGCGATGCGATGACAGCTACCATAATATCTCCGTCTATTCTCGTTTTCGAACGAGTCAGCGCAGCTACGGAAGCCGTGAAAACAGCTCCCTTTGCGGCTTCATCAGCCAATTAATTCCCTTCAACGTGAACGCCATCATGTTGATGACAGTGTATGGATCACGTGAGTCCTCGGTAGCTTGGATATCAATTCCGCTACCTGTTCCCATAACATTTTGTGCTTAATTACGCCACCTTTTGCATCTTTAAACCCATTTTGTTCCCAATGCTGTAAGTATTCATTGTACGACTGTACACAGTAAAAAGAATCACACACGACTATCATGGGGAATCCGTGATCCGTATTTACAAGTGCCAGTATTAGTGCTTTTAATTCTGCCAACTGAGCCGTGCAGTCTCCTAGAGATTGCGTTTTTGTGCAAATAGGATAGAACTTGCCATCACGCATGCGACTTTTAACAATAGCACATGCCGAAAAATATTGCTGCTTACTTGCTATAGCCGGTTGCGCAGATCCGTCACTATAAATAATATATTCATACTGATCTAGAGGCAAGATTTCATTTGACAGAGGATATTCTTGTTCATATTGCAGGAATTCTTGTCCATATTGCAGGAATACTTGTGTTTTTAAACTTGGATCAAATCTGTATTTAACATCTGTTGCAGCAAGAGAGTTAGCCCATTGTATTCATCTTGGATGTAGCGCTTTCGCATTTGGGAAGCTGGTACCGGAGTTACGACAATAATGCGTTTCCCCTGATCCAGTGCTCTTTTTCATTCTATAGTGTTTGGAAGCAATCATGTCTTCCTGGAGAAAACAAAGAATATGAGTATGTTCTTGTGTCCAATCTCTGGTTGAAAAGTCAGGTTTAATAAGTCATAGAAAAGTTTTACCCTTTCTGTGTAATCTAAAATGTATGTCCTGCCGAAATATAGAAATCCTAGTATGGGTTGTACATTTTTTAAAGATTTTGGAGGCTGGAGCAGCGCACATTTTCCTAAAAAGTTAGCTGCCAGGCATTTGCCTTCACTTGACAGCTCATATCCCAAAAATAGGACATTGAGGTTGCTATTTTTGATTTTTTAAAGTTAAATTTGTAGCCCTCTGGCAAATCCCATAATAATGGTGCTTACCCTGGTCAAGTGCCTCTCTAAGTCGTCGTCTTTCAGATAAATATCATCCACATAGGTCATCAATTTTTTCAAGTAACTCGGTCACTCTTGCTGAAAATACACCTGGGCTGTTTTTATACCCTTGTGCTAGTCGACAAAATTGTCGTTAAGACCTCAACGCACTGAATGCAGTCAGATACCTGCTTTCAGATGCTATATTTTGGCAGAATAATCCTTTTGAGATATCAAGTGTGGTTTTGAATTTTGTGCTCACAATGTTATTCATTAATGTGGCACTATGTGCATTTTGGACAGCAAATGTCTTTGTCCATGAATTTAAATGTCTGTAATCTAAAACTAGACGATGCGTATTGTCGGGTTTAGCGACAGGAAACAAAGGATTGTTCATTGGAGAGGTACATTTTTGAATAACCCCCTGGTATTCAAGTTGATCTAAGATCTCCCTGACCTGTTTTTTAGCTTCTTGATTTATTGGTTATTGCCTCTGAGCATTAGGTGAATCTTCCCACCCTGCTTGATTTTTGTACAGTGCCGGAGCTTGGGCTACTGCCCACCCCTGTGCATATGTATGTTTAGGGTGAACGGGAACGTTGTTGCAAAATGCAGGAAAAATTATACTTTCTCCCCTGGGGCACTCCATTACGAATGCAGGCAGCCAACCTAGTTCTGCTAACAGGATGTCATAACCAGATGATACGTTCTTCCCAAAAATACTTTTACTTTCCTGGGCTTGTCCCCCTACATCTGGAGTGTTATTTCATATAACTTATGTGGGACGCTCACCCTGGTGTCTGGTGTTTCCACCATGATGTAATCATTCAACTCCACTGTCACCAGAAATTCCTTCAGGTTCAGGCGAGCTATTGTTACTTCTGCTGTACTGTCTAGCATAGTCAGAGCCCATTCCCCGTTCAGAAGTGTGTCCTCAGAATTCTGGGCATGTCTGATTTTCAGACCCGCAATTTTTTTTTCCCTTAAATTGAGGTTTTGGATTTTGCTTATCTTCTTATTTAGAAGTAAAGTCTTGAGCGTGCTGTTTGTTTCTGGACTGTGTGCGCTCCTCTCTATTTACTGACCGTCGTTCCATTTTGGAGCTTTTCTTCGAGCCCTGAAAGGAACGAGAGGAACGTGTATCAGTATCCTGATACCGGTCAGGTTTTCCAATGTTATCCTGATTCCTAAGGTTATACCTCTTTTTTCAGAGGGCTCCTGTTGAGGAGACCTACCTCCGGACTCAGATCTCTAGTCCTTAGAGTTTTCTTTTTTATTATACCACTTCCTTTTAGAAGAAGTAGGTGTCTACTTAGAAGTGTCCTTTTCAGGAGTGCCCTGTAGTTGAGGGTTTTAAAGCTTTTTCCCCCAAACTATCCCTGCCTAATTCTGCATACACAGTTTCAATTATTTTGGGTAGTTCAGCCCCCGGTAACAACGGGCCAACTTTCTTTAGGCGTTGGTGGATTGCCACTGATCCTGCCTCCCCTTTCATGTTAGCTAGTATTACGGCTGATACCTGGTCGTAGTTGTTTAAGAACTTCATCCCTACATTTAGGGCAGGTTCTGATTATAGTAATTGTCCATTTGTCTTAATACATCTGCTATTACTGCTAATGAAGGAATACCATGAATTCTGGTATATATGGCAGCTGTACCCCAAGAGGTGTAATCCTCTAACCGTGGTGTAAACCCCATGGGCAAGAAGATTGTTAATATTCTGTGTTTTTCAAATGGTGTTATATTTGGGAATACTGCTTCTAACTGGGTTATTTTCTGAGCTACCCAGAAAGGAAATTTTTCACGTTTGTTTTGTGGGCACTTTGCCCATTACCGCCTGTAATGTTTGTGGGGTAATTTTAGTACTAGTGATCTGTGTAAGAGTTGCAGTAGGCGTAATTACTGTAGGTTGGACCACTTGTGTCCTTAAGACAAAGTGTGTCATGTTTCTGTAGAGTTTTATCAACTCTATGATTTGAACAAGTAGTTTATCACCTAGCATTATGTGAAGGTCTGGATGTGGTGCATAGGTCGCTAATATCGTCCATGGTCTTCCTAAAGGACCAAACCGTGCTCTTGTAGATATATGTTACACTGTAGAAAACTTCAAGCCATGGTGATTCTTTTCTTTGCCAGGATGTATGCCAGCTCAGCGAACCCATAGATGGATTTGTATTTTCTAGATCTGATTAGTAACTCGAACAAGCAGAGAGGGGTAGGAATTGGCCTAACGGCTAGGGTGGTCGACCTCGAACCTGGGGAACTGGGTGTGAGTCTCGGCAATGACGCTGAAAATCCTGTGATTCTGGGCAAATCACTTAATCTCCCTGTGCCTAACAAAAATGAATGTATCCTCATGTAATGCAACTGGTGCCATGTAAAGCGCTCTGATACCTGATTCGGGTCAAGTTCGCGCTATATAAAACTGCAAAATAAAAAAATTAAAAAAATAAAATAAAAAAAACCTGAAAATATGTTCCTGGAAAGTAAGCAGAATCTCAATCTCCTCAATCGGAGTGTAAGCTGCTAGAACTTCTTCATGTTTGTAATAATGAAAAGTTTTTATTACAGCATCTGCTTGTGGGAATATAACCCAGGAGTAGGATACCTCTGTTTTAAAATCTTTGTGTGTCTCTATCACGAATATTACTACACCTCCGCTGGGTGATAACCCATGTTTGACATGTTTAACTGTCAAAGTTTGTCTTACTTTGGGTGCAATATGTATTGCATTGACATCTTCCTCACCAGACAGATTAAGTCCTAGGTCTATTGGGTTTAAATTTCCGTTCTCGACAGACATCGTGTTTAAGACACGGAATTATTGTCTAAGGGAATTATGAAAAAGGTTTGTATGCAAAGGTTTTATGCACAATTTTGGGAATTTTCCTTTCAAGCTTCATTAACCAACAGCCAATACATAGGATAGCTCGCCTACTCAACTGTGGCGTAGTTTTTTCTCACCTACTCCAGATGTCTGAGGGTTTTGTAAGTAGAGTCTCTGAAAATAAGCACGACTGAGCTACTCAGATTCTACTGTGAGTAAGTGCGCCATGTATATACCACGTTGGGTAAACCATGTTTGACACATTGGTCGATATGTAGTGTAGTTCTGATAGTACCCTACACTGTTTTCGGATAACATATACTGTGGGCTTAGTGGCAAACTGGCTCTGATCACCCCCACCGAATAGGGCAGCCATTATTTTCGCATTAGATAGCTCGCAGTGCCACTAGAATCTCCTGTTATCAAAGAGATTAGTTTTCGGCAACCTCAGAACATAATAACCTCGGTCTCAAGGAAACAACATACTACTTTTCACCCAGTCGCTCGTGCTTGCTTGTTCTGCTCTCAGGGAGATACACAGAAGAAACAGTCAAGCGTGTTTACAATAAGAATTTATTGTACCGTTGTTCTTCTCATGTAAAATAATTGCGCTGCTACAACTGTAACACAGAAGCAGTGATATAGAACCAGCAGTACAGTGAATAAAAAGAAATAATATTGTTCACCATTTTGCAATAGTCATGAACACATACATGAATATAAAATGCATTGATAAAATAAAGTGCGTACTCCTAAGATGCCTGTCTAGATGAACCTAAGTGTACCTAGCAAGTGAGTAGGTGCGAAAGAGCCTAAGTCTAAGAGCCCAAGTCTAAGAGCCAAGAATCCCACTAGGATTTAGTCCAACCCCCATACCTGAATAGTGAGATTGTGGGACTCCGTCCTGTACTTTAGCTGGACACCCCGCAAGGGATCGTCAGACCACTGTCAGCTGGAGCAATGTCATGCCGGAGCTGCAGTGTTTCTGGTTAGTGTGTCGGCCTTGAAGTCTCGGTTCCCTCCTGCTTTCTGATAGAAAGAGGTGCTGCATTTATACAGTCTATGTGCGTATGTTCCCCATTGTTCAGTATGAGGATGACGTTGGGGATTAAACCTGGTGCGTCAATGAAGTATACCTCCTGGAGCGTGTACTCATAAATTATTCATATGTGCTAAGGATGACCTATAAGCAATATAGATTGGGAAAAACCCACCCTGGGCATGGAACTAGGTGAAAGGTTTAGTCCATAAAAGGCTACAGTCCTTATAAGGCGTTATGTCCATACGGGGCAGTCTGTCCTTATTTGGAGTTATGTCCTTATAAGGCTCATTCATATGATGATTTTTGTAAAGTGTACGATGTTCCCTTGACCTATATCAGGGTACCAATATGAAATATAACAAAAACCAGCTCCACTATCTGGACTCGCTTGTATTATCCCAGGTCTCTATGGAGGCCAGTGAATCACTCAGCCAACCCATAATGCATGAAAAAGTTCAGAAACTGATGGCTTTAGCGCAGTGTTTTATAGAACAAGAGTAGCATTGATCACGCTCATCCCTAAGGTAGGGAAAAATCTACAGCTCTTACAGACCTATAGCACTTCTCAACATAGTTGCTAGACTGTAAAAATGTTGGCCAGCGGACTTGAGGAGCTGCTTCCAGACTTGAGCCACCCGGATCAGTCTAGGTTTATTAAGGGGCGACACGCACGACAACCTGTGCAGAATTGTACACCTCATCGAGAAAGCACATAAAAACGCGCCCCGACGGCATTACTATCATTGGACGCAGAGATGGCCTTTGACCAGGTCGATTGGTCCTTCTTGAGGTGCGCCCTGTGACGGTTTGGGTTCGGGGACACTTTTCTGGGTATGTTGCAGGCGAACTACTACTGTCCAAGATCCCAGATCCTAGTTAATGGGGTGGCCTCAGACTTTTTTTAATCTCTCACGGGGCACACACCAGGTTTGCCCCATATTGCCGATGCTTTTTGCGCTATGCATAGAGCCTCTTGTGGCACGTGTTAGGCCCAACCCGGAGATACACATGATTACATTTTGGTTCAGATGACCATAAGATATCCTTATTTGCAAAAGATTTACTTTTACCCAGCACAGAATTCAGTTTGTCTCTTCCGGCAATCCAGTGTGAGCTTAGTGCCTTTGAAAAGGTAGCGAGCTTCAAAATTAACCTGTCAAAATCCTTCTTACTTAACATAATGGTTTCTCAGAGGGAAATGCCGGCAATAGCGGCGGCCTCGCCATTTACATGCACCCGCAGAGATATAACCTACCTGGGCATCTAAATCACCCCTAACCCATCAGATAGAAAGACAGTTTCCCACCACTGCTGCAATAGCTTATGGCAGACTTTAAGAGGTGGGGCTCCACATTCATCAACTGGCGAGGTAGAATCCACGCGGTCAAGATGAATGCCCTGCCGCGACTTCTCTATCTCTTTCAGGGCCTCCCAATACCAGTAGGTAGGGAGTTATTTACGGAACTGAAGTCTATGACAGTAAAGTTTTTTGTTGTTTTTTTTAAATGTATTTATTGCATATTACATATTGAAAGAGGAATAAAAAGGTCAAATCATAATATACATAGACACCGTCGTCTGCTGGTTATGCATTGACCCAAAGTTTCAGTATATGACACATATTGTAAAGCGTAATCATAAGTTAGCATTGATTGGAATACGAGACGGAGAGAGACAGAGCTACTGTGTGTTGGAAGAGCGCCTGGCAAAGGGCTCCAAACACCGGTACTCCTATTTTAAATATTATTTTACCTAAGAACGCTTATTTTAATAAAACGCTGCAGTATTGTTCATTGAGCAAGTAGCTTTGCTACTCACCACCACTCACTGCACCCTCAGCTCTAGGCCCCCGGTCCACCGCCGATTCTTCGGTTTGAGTGGAGGGACCGGAACGTGCCACCGGAAGTGATCTCGACTTCCGACCACTCCCCCCAATCAGCTGCTCCCAGCTGACGGAACACACAGACAGGATAAAGAGTGGGGCTTTCGCATCTCGTGCAGAATACGAGACGGACAGAGACAGAGCCACTGCGTGCTGGAAGAGTGCCTGGGAAAGGGCTCCAAACACTGGTACTCCTATTTTAAATATTATTTTACTTAAGAACGCCTCGTTTTTAAAAACGCTGCAGTATTGTTCATTGAGCACGTGGCTTTGCTACTCACCACCACTCACTGCACCTTCAGCACTAGGCCCCCGGTCCACCGCCGATACTTCGGTTTGAGTGGAGGGACTGGAACGTGCCACCAGAAGTGATCTCGACTTCCGATCACTCCCCCCAATCAGCTGCTCCCAGCTGACGGAACATACAGGTTTAGTTCAGTATGCTTCGAGTCCCGCGCAGCGGTCGTGCTTCTGGTGTGCCGAAGGTGCGCCAAAGGCAAGCTAGTCTGCGGCCGGCCAGGGCCAGGGGCCAGAACTCCTGCAGGTTTCAATCCAAGACGGCAATTCAACTGTCAGCAGCAACACGCACTGTGCCCAACACTGGGGGGAAAATGCAAGCATAGTATCGATCTGGAGAATCACAGCAAAAAATGCACTCACTGCCCCTTTGCCGTAAGCCACCTGTTGAAGTTCAGAGACAGGGGTCAGACGCTTAATCTCTCCCTAATTAACTGTAGATTGCTAGGGAAGCACAGGGTGGAAAGACACGACCACTTGGTAGACGGGCAGGTGGACGTTCTCTTTCTCACAGAGACATGGCTTAATAATGCCTCTGCACCAGAAATCCTAGAAGCTCTCCCTCACGGCTATGAAATCGGTAGGATTGATAGGCCATAATCTGTAAGCATGAGATTCGGTGCACCCTTGAAACCGATGATATTGTGGATAGTGAAACTGGGTTCTTCTCGATCTCAGCATCTAATAATCACATCCTAAAGGGGTTCCTGGTATATAGACCACCGGGACCAGGGGCGCGGTTTGCCGCAAGTTTAATCTAATAATCACATCCTAAAGGGGTTCCTGGTATATAGACCACCGGGACCAGGGGCGCGGTTTGCCGCAAGTTTAATCGAGAGCTTAACTCAGCCAGCCCTCAGGTATGAGAGGCTCCTACTCCTGGGAGACTTGAACCTCCATTTTGATGAGGCCGCTAGTGTGGAGGCGCAAGAAATCCGGCAGGAACGAGCAGCACTCCAACTAACTCTGAAATCTGAACTGCCCACCCACTGCCATGGTCATCCTCTTGACCCGATTTTTGCGAATTGGGAGATGCTGTCCATTGCACCCCCGACACCCGTGGTCTGGTCTGATCACTTTCTGATCTCATTTAAGGCGGCGGTACCTGAAACTATAACACAGGGCAAGGTGGGAACCAAGGACAGACGCAGGAAATGGGCTAACTTCTCCACAGAGGCCTTCAACAAGGCCCTGACCAGGGCGGGTCCCCATGGGGTCTGGGGATAGAGTCAGCTTGTGAGGCTCTGGACGGGCGCATTACAGAGGCACTGGACAGCATGGCGCCCTGGTCGAGTAATGCACCAATGAGACAGACTAAATCTGCCCCATGGCTCAGTGCCGAACTCCAGGGTAAGAAAGCGGAATGCAAACGCCTGGGGAGACACTGGAGGAGAGGCTTTTCTGAGAAAGATAGGAATGAATATAAAATTGGTCTTAAGGAATACCACGCCTTAATGAGAAAAATCCAGAAGTCCTATTATAGCAGTAGGATAGAGGCAGCAGACAACTCGGTGAAACTCTGTTTATAAAGAGATCTCCGACCTCTCCAGCACTGCTGCCCCCATGACAGGGTCAAAGGAATCCTGCAATTGTGTGGCAGAGTTCTTTGTGCACAAGGTAGAGAGGATCTACTCCTCATTCCCGGACGCAGCCAGAGAAGGCTGCAGGGGAGGGGAAACTTCTACCAATGTTAAAGGCATAGAATGCCTCAAAACCTTTAGTGTCCCATCTCGGGAGGCCTTATGCACAATAGCCGGTAACATCAAATCAGGCTCCCTAAAGATCCTGCGTCACCTAAAGTACTGAGAGGCAGTGTGGAGATTCTAGAGCCCTATATCAGACACTTACTAGAGCTTACTAGAGCTCTCCTTTGACTCGGAGAAGGTACCAAAAACTTGGAAGGAGGCTGTGGTGCTTCCCCTGAAAAGAAAGCCTAATATTAGCATGGAGCAACTAGAGAGCCTGCGCCCCATCTCACTCCTGCCGTACTTCGCCAAGACCGCGGAGAAGGCCGTCAATAATCAGCTGTCAGCCCATATTGAGGCCAATAGGTTGCTCTATCCCACCCAATCTGGCTTCCGTGCACTCCACTCAACCGAGTCAGCGTTACTGCTATCTACAGAGACCTTACGGTAATATGTCCACGAAGGCCAAACGGCGGCACTGATCCTGCTGGATCTTAGTGTCGCATTCGACACTGTGGCCCATCACACGCTGGTACAGTGTCTAAAAAGAGGAGGAGTGATGGGTAAAACATGGGAATGGCTGGAGTCCTTTCTGTTAGATCGCAGTTTCCAAGTGGCACAGGGACCCTTCCGGTCCAAAGACATCAGCCTGAAACAGGGGGTGCCATAAGGGTCCAGTCTTAGCCCAACCCTTTTTAATTTGTATGTTGCACCAGTAGCAGAGATCACGGAAAAATTTGGGGTGGAAGTTGTGTCCTACAACTGGTTGTGGCTTTGATACAGCCAAAGGAGCAGGTCGCCATTAATTTCAGTTCATGTCTGCAGGAACTGGCGGCTTGGATGGCAAATAACTGCCTCAAATTGAATGGAAATAAGACGGAGGTATAGATTGTGGGGAAGGCTCCATTAGTGTGGACCTCGGCATGGTGGCCTCCAGCGCTGGGCCCTCTACCCATTCCCAGCGATCAAGTGAGGAACCTGGGGGTATGGCTCGATAACAAAATCTCGCTCGAGCACCACACCAAACGGGTGACAGGCATCTGCTTTGGCATTCTGTGGGTCCTCAGGAAGACATTGGACTTACTGCCACTGACAGCCAGAAAAACCATGGTCCATGCCTTAATAACATTGAGGCTGAACTATGGGAATGTCCTCTATCTGGGAGCTAGTGCTAAGTGCACTCAGAGGTTGCAGCGCATACAAAATGCGGCTGCCCACCTGGTCTTGATGCTGCCCATGAGAGCTCCCTCTAAGAGAGCACTTAAAACACTACATTGGCTTCCAATCAGGGAACGTGTGACATTCATAGCCCTCTGTGTTGGCCACCATATCTTACAGGGGAAAGGACCCACATATCTCCACAACCTGCTAACCCCGTACCACCCTACCCGACAGCTGAGATCTAGCGGGACGGGGCAGGTTCAGGTTCCGAAATTTAGCAGGGTGAGAATGGGAGGGCATTCCTTTCGTTTTCTGGCAGCTCAACAGTGGAACAGACTTCCTCTGAGGCTCCGGCTGGAGACATCAGAGCTGGTATTCCGCAAAGAGCTCAAAACTCACTTGTTTACCAAAGATTAGGACGAGGCTAGCGCCTGCCGGGTGGGAAGAAATAGCAGTGAGAGGTTCTGGTTATGGCCATTTTACAGTGTGGGGCACACACTAGTACAGTGTAACCAGGCGCTTTACAAATTCAATTATTATTATTATTATTTCTAATTGATCAAACACAGTACATCTATCCTTGACTATTATGTCTAATAATACATGGAACAGAAAGCAGTGTGGGGGGGCTTTAATCTGCCCCATGTCCATCTCGCCTTACATAGCAGCTCATTTCCCAGTATATATGCATAGGTATACATGGCCATACATGACATTATTCATTAGTGTTCTTTAAGTACTCCATTAATGGCTCCCAAATGTCTCTAGGATGGGCCGACATCGGCAGGAGATCAGCATATGCGGTTAATTGGTCTCTGCAGTATATGAAGTCGGAGAGCCACTCCTTAAACTTGGGAGCTTGCCCCCAACCCCACATGCACGCCAGTCTGCGCATAGCCAACAGTTAGCCCAATGCAACGAATTTCCTGCAGGATTGCTGAATATTAGCTGTGTACCCCAGGAGTGCCAGCAGTGGGGTGAATGGGATAGCAGCGCCAACCATTTTAGATAGCGCCTCCAGCACCTCACCCCAGTATTCGCATATCACCTGGCAGTGCCATGAGAGGCGGACGAAATCTGCACCCTCTCTTCGGCATCTCCAGCAGCGATCATCCTCTCTCAAATTGAATTTGGGCAGTTTTGTAGGGGTATATTAGGTTCTGTTCAAAAACTTGAAATGTATTATGCGTAATCGGCTGCTTGCAGTGATCGCCTCTGTTTACGAGAAACAGTAGTGTTTTGAATTGTTAATTCTGTCTTCATGAACTCTCAATAAAAATATATTACAAAAAAAAAAGAGCAACAGTAGACCCAATGCTTAACAGTAAGTGGTTCTCTTAAGTCAATATCCCATTTTTCTCTGATGCCGCGCATCGCTTGTGGCCTTTCAGTCAGCGCAGTTCGGTAAATTTGGGAAACAACATGTGCCGCCCTGACATTTTCAAAGCCGAGTGGACTCCAGAGTGGGCAGTTCTATGTGGAAGCCAGGGACACTGGCCCTAATCTTGTCTTTGAGCCTTATATATAGAAACACTTCCAAGGGAGTAGTTCTTTCCCCCACTACCAGTTCCTGCTGGGTTTTAAATTGCCCCTCACTGTATAGGTCCCCCCCAAACAAAAGAGGACAGACCAAAGAAAGCTTATCTTAGCACACCTACAGCTACCATGCTGCATGCGTGGGATGTGGTCACAGACGTTACCCTTAACAACATTTCTGTCCCCTTGTACACCCATCCAGTTTAGCTCCGGCTTTCCCACTGCCTAATCAGAGGGTCCCTCTGATCAATGGAGGGAGAGAGGCTGTTTGACAATATCAGACATATTTGCTACGTGGCGCCTATGCTCTTTCAAGGGGTTCAAGGGTTGTGTAACAGCGTTTAATCTCCCAGGGACAGAAAAATACCATTATCTCCAACAGAAGCACTGACTGCTACAGCCATATATGAGACTGGATGCCACGCGAGAACTATTACCTATAGAGAGAGCTTTGTGAAATCAGGGAGTACGTCAAGGGGGTGTATCTCATTTCTCTAGTTGCTCTTACATACATCAGGTCCAAGGCTGCCCCCAAGACACACAGCTTTTTGGGACACTGTGCTAGAGACACCTCTGACCGAGAAACAATGGGGTTCGCTCTATAAAGATAGTGGGAATTTTAACAGATCCATGTTTCTTAGAGAAGCCCATTACAAATTAATGTAGGATTGGTACTTATATCCCCGGAAGCGCCACACCCTCAACCCGGATGCTTCGGGAAGGTGCAGGAGGGGCTGTGGATTACTGGGGGATTTCCGCCATATGTGGTGGGATTGCTCTGCCATTCAACCTTTTTGGAAGGAAATTCTTGCTCAGATCAATAAGATCCTAGGTTACCCAATCTCTGATTCCCTGGAACATGTCCTGTTGGGGGTGCACGATCCATGTCTGAAGCACCAACCGGGGCTATGCTTAGTTGCGGCCAAAATGGAAGGGGCAGCGGCATGGAAGAAGGCGGAGCCTCCATCACTTTTACAATGGCATGCTCGGTTGTGGCGTGCTTTGGCGTTTGAGCAACAGGCAGATATAATGGCTGATGCCCATACAGGATTTGACTACATTTGGAGCCTGTTGGTGGCTTACCTGTCGGAAGGTGTGCCGCCATTTGACTGTGGTGCTAGACTACATGCACTTATCTTTCCAAACCTAAGTCCCCATGCTATATACTGTTGGCCCTGGGACCTTTGAGATACTCAGGCATTCTACTTAGGCGTCTTCTCCTGCCCGGGCCGGGGGTGGGTTGGATGTGGGCCCCGTTGACCCCATCTCCTTGCACTGTCCACCTCTGCATACCCATTGGATCTCTCTGATTTGTAGTCCATATGAGTTAGTCCTCACAGGTTTGTTTTGCTTTGTCTGGTTTCAGTTTTTTTTTTGTTAAACTGTGAACTTGTGTGAATGGAGGGCAGATGCATTCAGTATTATGGTGATGGTACATTGAACTAATTGCTTAAGAGGCCATTTGGATGTGCAACTTCTTTCGTCCTAGCCGAGTACTTGTGAGAAAGCTGTGTTTTAACTTTAGATATTTAACGCTCTTGCCTATTGTACTGCTGAATTGAGTCTCGCAAGTTGTTAATTCTTTGAAATTGCAATAAAAAGTTTTTGACCAAAAAAAACAACAACCAACTCCTCTATAATCAGGTGTCGAAGCACACCTTGGAGACATTCGGCTTCCAGGGTGGGAACCCAGTGTTGAAGGTCCCCCCTGCATTTCTGTAAGTGAGAGACTCCAAAGGATGATATGTAGGGTAAACAAAAAACTTGCTATTGTTGTTTGATAGAAATAGTCAAGGGAAGATGAGCAAGTATTGTTTCTCTCTCTCTTTTTCCTGTTTATTATCTTACACGATATTAATCATGAAAAATATGCAATGCTAAAAAAATAGGGGAAGCGATGGAAACCTAATAATTAATACAAAATAAATTACAATCGGTCTCATTAAATTAAACAAATTATTTAAATCTACATATTAAATGCCCCATTTGCAGACTTACACGGAATATGCTGGAGCGACCCAGTATGGATTTTCTTCAGCATCTTTTGCATGACGTAAAATGGCCTCACGAGGATTGCTATCGTCAGTCTTATCTAGGGCGATGTTCTTGACAATGAAAGAGGATAAGGTACCGCCATGTGTTCCAACACGGCCCCCGCGACCTATAAAATAAAATGATTAAACAGAGGTCTCATACAGCAGTTATAAATTGAAGGCTAGGTAAAGGAAATGAAGACAATGATCACACGAGGCTGTTTATCACTTTATAACAGCTTAAGGAAACATATTCAAAAAATACATCTTGCGCAACTGCAAATGTCTCACATTTGTGTAAAATGCATACCCATTACTTCATTGGGTGGTTACCATCAAGTCGTGCAAACAGAGCACCAAATGCTTGTGAACTTTGTGCTGGTAAAAGACGGCTGGTAACAGACTAAGAAGTTAGGCAGAAACGTGTTACATTGTATATATGGTGGTTATTGATAACTGCACCAGGTCTCTGCCACAACGCTGACTTAAATCAGTACTATAGCATGCGAAGAGAGCGTCAACAATGTGGAAATCAGTAGTCCCAAGCCTCCTTCATAGAGCCAAAGTCCCTTTCCATGTAGAGTTGAGCCCATGCTGTTAAATATGTTAATATACCAGTGGTGCCTTCCTGGAAGATGAGCCAGTTAGGATGAACATATTCAACAACCGTGCCATTGAACTAGAGTTATCACGGAAGGGAACGTGTATCCCATTTTGTAAGCAGGCTGGGCTGGATTAAGTTATAGACTTGTGTATTTCAGAAGAAAAGACAGAAACCATTTTCCACTGCATACATGTATAGAGGACCAGTGTGTACCAATTTCGAAGAAGATGAAATGGGGGACGGGTTTATTGGGTAAACGTGTAAGAATATCCCATTTCTACAAATACCCATTTATGTTTTATTGATTTTGTGCCATCTAAATGTCACTACAAAGTATGTATGGGAAAATGATGGATGAGAACAAATATTAGATAAGCAGAAAAAAGATGAAAAAAACAATAGTTATATAACGAAAAAACAGCTAAACGGTAGAAGCAGGAAAAGATCAATTGCTGTTAAATTTCCCAAGGTGTAGAGACAAGTCAGTTCTGCAGGCCTATGACACTCAAGCCATTTGGACAATCATTATTTATTTGTAAAGATTGAGAGAAAAACTACGCTCTCGACATTTGGAACATCCTACAAAAGTAGGTAGGGGTGAACCCGAAACAGAACCAGTGGATTAGCAGAACAGACCGTTCTTAGAGGTGCAACTGCTGAAAGCAGGAAGGCCGTACCTTTATGGGACTGGTATTCAAAAGCCAAATCTTAGGTTTTTGGCTTTGTGGTTAGAAGTAGGAAGCTTGTCCATAATATTTAGTCAAAGGCTGTCTGACCAGGCCGAGAGATCACTCCCATGAATCAGGAACTTAAGTGTTGTCTTCAGTCAGTTTCTGATGTTTTAAGGCCATTAAATCATGGACGGCAGAAGGTACTCTCCTAGCAGGCTAATGCAATCAGAGAATCTGTGAGCAAACTTAAGCAGAGGATGGTCACATGGGCATGGGATAATGCCTTCAAACCAAAACAATACAGAGGTTGAAGCAAATGGGGAGAGGGGCAAAATCTATCAAACATCATAAGAGAATGGTGTGATAACGTGCTAATGTATCATAACATGCTTTGTACCTTTAATTCATGGAATCCTGTTAAGAGATTCTTTCCTAGAATGTAGACTTCTCTGGAGGTCAGTTGATCGTTGGACTTCGTGGATGAGGTTAATAAATACCCACATTCCTGCTCTTCAAGTTTCCTGTTTACTTATTTTAATGTGTTAAACACCACATTAAATTGGCGACGATCGGGAGACCTCAACACGAAGAGAAAAGAAGATTAAGACACCCCTCCTCCAGCGGCTGTGTTTAAGGAAAGGAAGCGGTGACTTCCCTGCGGCAGTTCGTTTACACGATGTTCGTCTGTATTATCATCCGGTGAGGAGAGCGGTGGGCATTTAAACTCGGCGGAAATTGGTTAAATTAATTTTTTGATTCTAAAAATCAACTTGTTCTTTAAAAATAACAAGCGCAAGCTTTTAAAGTTGAACTGAACGTGAGGAGCGCGAGCGGTGATAAGCGCGAGATGCGCGAGCTGTAAGAGAATGAGTGCTGCTTATCAAGACTAGTTACTATTGAGAATGTTCAAGAAGATGATACTTTTGATACAGATGACAGTATCAGAGTTTGTGAAGTTACTGAAGGAGCAGTTGAGGAGTGTGAATGGAGGACTGAGTTAGGAAAAGACGAAGAGATTTCCAAACTTATTTCTTCTTTAAAAAAACCATAGTCGATTAGAAAAACCATGGTTGTTGGTTTCAGATGAACTTCTATTACTGATGATGGTCTCCTCACTCGTGGGACGAAGTTAATTCCACCGGTTGGTATTAGAAAAAAATTGTTATCCCATGCTCATTGCGGTCATCTAGGCATTGTCAAGACTAAGGAAATTCTTCGTTTGCAGTTTTGGTGGCCTGGCCTGGATCTGGAAATAGAGAGAATGGTGAGAGATTGTCCTGAGTGTTGTGCAAGCGACAACATTTTGAAGACTAGACACATGCCCATGGTCAAGAGAATTTTACCTAATCATCCTTGGGATGAGGTTGTAATCGACATTGTTGGTCCTTTGTCTGGAGTTTCTGATACTCCATACTTAATTGTTTTGATAGACTTATATTCAAGATGGATTGAGGTTTCTGCTGTAAGAGACATAACTTCAGATGCTGTGATCAAATTCTTGGATGGTATTTTTTTAAAAGAGAGTTTTCCTAATAGTTTACTTTCAGATAATGGACCTCAGTTTTGCTCGAAGTTGTTTGAAGATTATTTAAAGAGATGTGGTGTGACTTATAAGAGATGTTCTTTGTATCATCCTGAGTCGAATGGTGCTGTTGAAAGGGTTAACAAGACTCTTAAAGAAGCTATTCAGTTAGCAAGGTCATCTGGCTTGGATTGGAAGATCTCTCTTAAGGATAGAATTAACAGTTATCGCATGACTCCCCATTCGACCACTGGAAGATCTCCTTTTGAGTTGTTTAAGGGAAGAGTTCCTAATACTTTGTGGTGTCCTGGTTGGATGAAGCTGAACAAAGGTTTGGTAGATAATAGTGTTGGTGAATGGAGGTGTAAGGAGTTAGACAAACAAGTTTCTAGGAAAGAGTATTTTGATAGCAGTAAGTCTGTTTTATTTCAAAAGTTCAAAATTAGTGATCTTGTTCGCATCAGAGCTCCTGTTGGGTGTAGGCCTTGGTCAAAGTTCACTGAAGTTTGCTCTGTAGTGAAAATCTTCAGAAATGCTATCAAAACGGATGATGGAAGGATATGGAATAACAGTTGTGTGGTTTTGGTTGATTCAAGGTTGCCTGCTGTTGAAAGTGCCCATCCTGTTGGGGGTAATTCAGGCTATTCCCGTTACTCTTCTCCTGTGTCTCCAAGTTTGTCTTCTTCTTCTAGGTTGGGTCAGAGAGTACGTAGACCTCCTTTGTACTTAAAAGATTACGTTTAATCTTTTCTTCTTTTGTTTTTTGTTTTTATTAGAAAGGGAGATGTGTGATAACGTGCTAATGTATCATAACATGCTTTGTACCTTTAATTCATGGAATCCTGTTAAGAGATTCTTTCCTAGAATGTAGACTTCTCTGGAGGTCAGTTGATCGTTGGACTTCGTGGATGAGGTTAATAAATACCCACATTCCTGCTCTTCAAGTTTCCTGTTTACTTATTTTAATGTGTTAAACACCACAAATGGATGCTCCTCTTTTCAACAAGGGGTGACGTCAACTGCTTGAGTATGTGGACTTAAAAGAGATCTAAATGTGGCTCAGAAAATACTCAGCAAGTCCAATTGCACTTACTTATTGGATCAGAATATCTTGTTCCGTTGTATCAGATACTATGGAGAGGATCAGTTCTTTGGGGGTAAGTGTACATTCTATGTTCTGAAGTATTTTTATCATTCCCTCCCTCACCTGATGGACTCTACAGGAATTTGGTGGAATGTTTGGGGTGTAATGATATGGGGATTCGAGAAGAGACGAGCTGGAGGGTGGACGTTGATGTCCTTTCTTTGCTTGCTGTTTGACAGTGCTAAGGTCTGGGGCATAAATAAATTACCAATGAAAGTACCAAACTTCTTCAGATGATAATTGACACAAGAATATTGGTGACGATTGCCATTTTGCCATTATCAAGGAAGGCTCTGTATTTGGGCGCGGTGCAGTGAAGGCATATCTGAGTGGAACCCCACCAGCATCCCTAGCGTATCATTTCTTATATTTACTTTGTGAACACAGGTTTAGTGAATCTCATAGCTCGGCGCAGCGACTTACTTGTGAGAGCTAACCAACGGTTTTTGTGCCCAAGACTGTGTACTCCTGCTGGAGGACATCCTGGCTTAGCAGTTCTTGCATTGTGAGGGGATCCCGCGTCTGACGTTCGAAGATGCTGCATGATTGGCTTCTGTGACATCATTAGCCGCGTTTTCCTGGGACAATCTCTGGATGTTAAGCAAGCCCCTACGCTCAAGTCTTAGCAGCCATCTTGGATAGGCCTGTGCCTGCACTCAGTGATGGGCACATCGGTATTCGGGAGCATTCATCTAGCACTTTGTCATGCAGCGTTGCTCACAGTGATGAGCACACCTTGCCGTTCAAATATATAAGTGTGCATGTGCCTATACGCGGTGATAGGCACACACTGTGTGGGCTGATAATAAAGAAGCAATAGGAGTTATTTTGGATATCTCAGCTTGTGTACGGCGTCAGGCACACCTGGTGGTGCGTGATTTGTGTGGCACTACTATATTTCTCAAGCCTGTGCACGTTGACAGGCACACCTTGCTGTACGTATTTTGGTGACATTCAGTGCTCTTTTTAAGTTTTTTGTTTATTTTTTTGTTTTCTTTCTTCAGCATTTGTGTCAAAGGGAGTTCACATCTTTTCTTCCTTAAATATTTAGGTGGGATATTTTACAAATAATTTTTGCGCGGTGTGGGGGTAACTTGCTACATTATGGCAACTATGAACCTTCCAGCACCACAACCATTCATAATAAGGGAGGACGAAGTTAACAGTTTGAAATGGGAAGAATGGAAGGACTATTTATTAACTATATTGATACTTTTAGGGAAGTAACACCAGAAAGAAAAAAGGTCATTTTGTTACATTGCTTAGGTCCTGGTGGATTGAAGTTCTACAACCTCATTAAAAAAAAAAAAAAGCGCTCAGAAGACTAAGGAGATGTTTTCACACACGCTATAGCAGACTTGTATGCTTATTTTGAACCTACAGTGTGTGAAGCAATAGATCGTTACAATTCCTATCATAGGAAGCAAGATCCAAGCGATAGAATTGAGGATTACGTCGCAGCGTGAAGGAAACTAGCCATGACTTGCAAGTTTGGAAGATGAGTTAGTGAGGGACCAGGTTATTATGCACTGTAATAATCCCAATTTGCAAGATAGGTTGTGGGTACATGGTGAGTCTAGTTTTCAGGAAGTCACTTCCATTATTAGCAAAACAGAACTTACATCTAGAAGCGCGAAAGCTGAGGTGTCCACGTGGAAAAGAGAAGGAGTAGGTGACACTGTGAAGATAGTAAAGAAAAAAGTAGCTTTGAGGGACATTCCAGCTAGACAGATAACTGAAGAGAAAATTGCGGGTAAACATAAATATAAGATCAACGACCTGAACGGTAAATGTTATCGGTGAGGCAGTTCTGGACACTTAGCACACTTTTACCCTAAGGAAGAACACCTTTTGTCATGTGCTAAGTGTGGCACCAAAGGTCACTATGCATGTGTATGCCTAAAATCTAAATCTGTAAAGTGTGTGGTGGGAGAGTTTGGGGTGGAATATAACTCTGATTCTGATGGTGACATGCCACAAGTCCTATGTATTCAAGAAGAGGTTTTATGTGTGGAAGGTTCTAATAGGATCAAACCTGTGTGTGACCTAGTTGTGGGGGGAGTTTAAGTATCTTTCGGAGCTGATTCAGGTTCTCCATTCACCATAATCAACGAGGATACATGGTCCAAACTATTTTGTGACAAAATAGGTGCCAGACTGGAAAAAGCAGACATATGCCCGCAGAGTTTCACTGGAGAGCCCATTAATCTCTTGGGTTTCCACAAATTACTTTTCGAATTTAAGGGTAGGAAGGCAGAGTGCAAAATGTATGTAGCTGTAATGGGACCATGTGTGTTAGGTTTGTGGGATCAGGGAGACTTGGGCATAATACTTGATAGTGAGAAGTGATAGTATGGACACCAGGTGCCTCTAGCCACAGTATCAAATATCTTACAGAATTCATAACTCCCAGTGGTTGTTTTCAATTCAGCAGGGTCCCATTTGGATTAGCTTCAGCAGCAGCAATGTTTCAGCACTTGATGTACAAACTGTTCAAGGGCAAAAACAGTCATTTTTTTCAAGATAACATCCTCATCATGTGAAGGGATAGGAAGGAGCATGATACAGAATTGCATGAGGTACTTAGTACTCTACACAAATTTGGGCTGACGGCAGAAGAATCTAAATGTAGATTTGCTGAAAATACCGTTAACCTACCTTGGGCATGAGATCAGATCAGTTCGAAAGACATTAGTCCCAAGGCAGCACTGGTTGATGCTAGAAGGAAGGCAACTGTTCCACAGAACAAGGATAAAGTATGTTCTTTTTTAGGGTTAGCGGAGTTTTACTCGAAGCTTGTATGGAATTTTTCAAAAAAAAGGTAATATTTCCTGTTCGTCAGATGAGTGCCGGACTAGTTTTGAAAGCATCAATGAAGATATTTGCACAGCTTCAGCACTCCAAGGTTTTCATCCTTTGTGTAAAAGTTTAGTCACCAAGGATGTCAGTGGTAAAGGGTTAGGGGTGGTGCTATCACAGCTGCAGGATAATGAATTTGAACGGATAGTGGCGTTCGCATCGCGAGCCCTCACTCCTGCGGAAGAGAAGTACTCTGTTATTAAAAGGGAAACCCTGGTGTGTGTCTGGGGCTTAAACACTTCAGACAGTTTATTTGGGGCACTAAGGTGGTGGTGAGAAGTGACCACAAGCCACTTACTAAGGTGCTCACGTCACAGCGTTTAAATAATGTCTCCCCAAGGATCAGTATGTTATCCATGCAACTGTTGGATTTTGTGTACAAGATAGAGTATGTTCCTGGCACCCGCAAAAGGATAGCTGATTTTTTAAGTTGCTTACCCTTACCCAACAAAGATGTGGATATGAATGAGTGGGATGAATATTGTATGATTCTGGTAGCCGAAGAGGATTTACAGAGCATAGTTCATGAAGAATGGATTACCTCACTCCTACAGGATAAATGTTTTGGGGTTATCAAAGAATATGCTATAAAAGGATGGCCAGAGTAACAGTCTTTACAAAAGGATTTTGTTCTTTTTTGGGAAGACAGAGTTGAATTATCTGTGGAGCAAAACTTTTTGCTAAAAGGGGGCAAAGTTGTTCCTCCCACGTCATTAAGAGAAAAAGTGATTAAATTGTATCTTGTAGGAACATCTCAGCATTGTAAAAACAAAAAGTAAGGTCAAGCAATCGTACTGGTGGCCTGGAGTGTATAGAGAGATTGAAAAGGAGGTAAGGGAGTGTGTGAGTTGTACAAATTCGGATAAGTTCATGGTTACATTTAAACCAACATTACACCCCATAATAGTGCCTGGCATGCCGTGGGAAAGAGTAGGAGTTGATATATTTGGTTCTGTGCAGAATAGTGATGGTACTTCTATGTTGATACTAGTAACAGTGGACCATTTTTCTAAGTGGCCAGATTTTAAAGTGGTGTCCAGGACACATTCTGAAACTGTGGTGGATTTTTTGAAGGAGGTGTTTTGTTGAGAAGGATTACCCAAGATCATAGTTTCTGAAAACGGGGGTCATTTTGTGTGAGATGTATTCAAAGGATTTGTTAAACAAACAGGAGTAGTACATAAGACTACGTCTTTGTATCAGTCTGAGGGAAATGGCAATGTGGAGCATTTCAACAGGGTCATCAAGGGTGTCACTGGTTTGTCTAAAAGCAAAGGCATGGTTTGGAAGGAGGAAGTCAGAAAGACCGTGGGAGCATATAGGATAGCCAAGTGTGCAACCACGGGGCATAGTCCATTCGAGCTGATGAGGGGTAGATCACCTCACACCAAGGACAAAATAGGCTGGTTGAGTAGTACCAGGAAGGTTGAGTAGTCACCTAATGCAGTAAGGAAGTGCTTGGAACAAGGACAGAGGAATTACAAGCCCAAGTATGATTCTACCCATGGTGTTAAAAGAGTGGATCTCAAAAAAGGTGATGTTGTGAAAGTCAAAAAAAGGACAATTGGTTTGCAAGGGTAATAGTAGGTTTTCTGAACCTTTGAAGGTAATCAAAATATTGTGCAACTCTGATTTATTGAGTGATGGTAAAGCGTGGCATGCAAAAAGATTAGCGTTCAAAGGAAAGATAAGAAGAGTCAACTTGAAAGAGAATCAAGGTTGTAGGTCATATGATTGGATGGATGATGTATGCGTGCATGGCAACCATTCAGATGTTAATAACAGTAGACCCATCATAACTGATCACCATTGTATAAATGAGATTCAAGAGCAACAAGGTGGAGATAGTAATGGAGCCTCTACATCGGACGATGTGATTTTGGAGCAAAAGGGAGGCAATGGAAATGGTCCTACTTTACCTGATAACGAACCTGTGGATGAAAGCCTTGTACATCGTCAAATGGTTTTTAGATATGGCAGAGTTTGGGTGAAATCTAAACATTTTAATGATTTTATAGTGTCAGTAATTCGCAAAGCTGTCATGCATATCTAGATGTACTGGGGTATTTCATTTGCATTTATTTTATTGCAATCTGTGTAGTCGTTAAGCTTTTTTTATTCTCGAAGGGGTAATGCTTCAATTTAGGTGGGAGGATGTGTCGTGTTTAGTTCTTAGGGGTTAGTGTACATTCTATGTTCTCAAGTAATGTCATCATTCCCTCCCTCGCCTGTTGGAATGATCAGGCATAGAGTATAAGGTTTGGGGTGTAATGATGTGGGGATTCCAGTTGAGACAAGCTGGAGGGCTTACGCTAATATTGATTCTCCGCTTGCTGTTTGCCGGTGCAAAAGTCTTGAGCATAAATTAATTACCAGTGAAAGTAATGAATTTTGTCAGATGGTAATTGACACAAGAAAAAGCAAACTTGCCTTCTCACCTTGTTTTGAAAAATCACTAAGCACACACAAAGCGGCAACCAGGACTGATTCTACGCAGTGTATGCTAGGAAACTCAGACTTAGACCAGTGAAGGAGCTCTGTTCAAGAATGTTGGAAAGCGATGTAGCCAGGCGCTGTTCCACGATCTTGCTAAATGCAGACAAAAACATGAAGGCATGTAATTTTTTAGGTTACTGTGATTTAAAGCAGGGTAGGAGAACTATGAAAAGTTTCAAAATCCTGTCTGGCTCATGGAGATATTCAAGAGGCTAGGAATCTGCAGGTAGAAATACTCCAAGTCCCAAGCAATATCATGTAGATCGTAGCTGGCTCCAACTTAATCCTAGAACATACATACAATAGAGATAAAGGATTATTTAGGCTATGTAATGGGCAGCATAGACAAGTCAGTTACGATAGAGGGAGGCGCAAACACAAGAAAATCGAATGCCCTACAAAGTGCATGCAGGTCTTAATCCATTGATTCATTTGTATGAGGATTAAAGTCCCTCAATATAATAAAATTATATCCAACTCCCTAACAAGATGCACAAATGTGTCTAGCCAGGCTGGTCGTGTATTATATGGCCAATATTTCAAGATAACTCTACAGAACTGTCAGTAAGATGACCTGGGAGGTGAGAAGAAAGCGCACTGAAGTTTCAGAAAGTAGTGAAGATAATATTTGTTGAAATACAAAGAAACTAAGGTGGCTTCTCACACAATGGCAACTCAACCTTTCTGCCCCCCAAACCAGCCACTGCTCCTGATTTTGAGGCATTTAAGGATTGCAGTCTTCAATATAGGATTGGGTGCATACCCTAGCCATGAACCATTTAACAGTAAGGCATCAAAGTTACTTTCAGCAATAGAATGTGACATATCTCACTGGTGTTCCAGTAAAAATCAATTTCCAAATATATCGGACTAGTCGGAATAGTGCATGTGATACTGATCATGTCTTTTGAGATAGAACATTATGGTTGAGGCTTTCCATCTAGACTTGCAGGCCTTCCCCTCAAGTGTGTCTGGACAATTTTCAGAGCCAGGAATACTGATTTCAGTTCCATCATAGTTATGTATTTTACAGCTTCCAATAGGGTCCACAGATTAGTTTCGGCTAGTGCAGGTAAGAGAAGTGGGTTCAGGGGTGTGGAGGGGAAGGGGGGAGGGGCAGTGGGTGGAGGGGGGGGGAGAAATCAGACATTGATGAGGGAAACTTTAATAAATAATTCATATTCCCTTGTTATCGTCTGTTGAAATACTCCCCAACCACAAAGGCCCCATCCCTCTTACCTGCACAGGCTGCGGCTGCCATAAACCCATTATGCTCAGTTTTCCCTTATGTGCTATATCCCCTGTATGGAATGCATCTCTTAGGGTGGTCACACAGGGAGTGGTTAATTGAAAGACATGTCTACTGTAATGTTCTTTGCAGTCCACCACTTTCTGAATTTTCTCTGTGACAACCACTTGGATGCTCCGAACTCCTGCTTATTAGTCACCCAATGACAGAGCCACTCCTCAATTGTAGTCTTGCCTCGGGAATTGCATTAGGCCATCATGCCCATTAACTTTACCTGTTCGCATTTTCAAAGACTAGCCCCTTTGCTACAGGAGGTCTGACACACGTCTCCGTGTTTTGTCTGGTTTTGGCACTAAAAGATAAACTGAGTCGAATCATATTTCATCTACCTTTCTGGTACTTTTTGCAGTTGACTGCTTGTTTAGCATGTCTTCAGTCTTTTGTTGCAGGCAGGCTGATTCTTCCTGCAGGCTCCTACTCTTGCCCTGTGATCGTTCTTTACCCATGTTCTGTACAATAGCCATGCTGTATTTTGTGTTACGTTGCCATTTGTCAGAGGTGCTTGCTCTTTATTCTTTGATAAATCCTCCAGTTCCTGTCCCTGCCAGCTTTGGGAATAGGACAGTCACCTTCAGCAAGTCACTTATTTGCAGGTCCTACCCCCTTGGGACGTGACCGCTTTCTCTGCCCCAAAAGGCATGCTGTGGTTTAGTGGGGTATTGCCACTGAAGCAGTGCTTTGTGACTAGTCTGTCCTGTAACAGTAGCCCCTAGTGTCAAATGCTGGAGATCTGCTTGCTAGGAGTGGTTCCTCTCCGACATGCCCCTCTGAACTGCAAGGCCAGCCATCCACTTGCGAGAGTTTCGGCTGGGAAGAGCACTTTTTCCTACTTGGATTAGTACTCAGAGGATTCAGACATGCCTGATCAAAATGAAACCAGTCACCACTCAACGGAGCTGGCTGGCTTTACTTTCAGTGCGATCTCATGCCCTGCACATGCCCCTCTTCTAAAAAAAAATTATCTTTAGTGCCAAGGGGAGCATGGAGCTCTTCCACACGTCCCAGCATAACATTTTTTTCCCAAATCTTCTGGCGCTGCCCCTATATAACTTTTTTTCCACTACTATGGACGAACCGTTCACAACACCACAAAGGTAAGTAAAGAACTTGTAGAGCTCATGAATGCTGAGACGTCTTAGTGCTAGGAGTAGCAAGGAAATGAGCAAAAAGACCAGGAAGTACAGCATCATTCCTATGGTAGATCTAAGATTCCGACGTGGGGTGTACCACTGAATAAGTTTCTGTAGTTCCAACGGTCCTCCACCTGTGAAGTGCTTTATGCACCAGGCATAGTGCCTTAAACTCGATGCACTGCCTGACTGGAAGCCAGTGAAGCTCCCTAATACTGCTAGAGAAGTGGTGGTATTTTGGAATATTAAGCAATACTTGTGCTGCCGAATTTTGCAGTGATTGACGTTTTAGCAATTGACGATTGTCTCTGCCCAAAACAGGGTGTTACAGTAGTCAATTTGTGAGAGAATTAAAGCGACTACAACCGTTTTTCTAAGGTCTAAAGGGAGAAAAGGCAACATTTTACACAAACGTTTTATTAGAAAGAATCAGGAAGATGTCAAAAGGTTAATCTGTCCTGCAAAATTCAGTTGGACATCAAACATAAATCCTAAATTCCTCACTTTGCTTCAGAATCCGGGCAATGACCTACATCTGCCAGCCACCAAGATTGGCTTCAGAGTGGAGGTCCATTTCCAAGCTCCATGACCTCCTTTTTATCAGTGTTTAATTTAAGGTAATTCTGATGCATCCACTTTATTATGTGACAGCTGTGAAATCTCCCCACCACGGCTTCTACACTCGAAGAAATGGAGATAACAATCTGAGTGCCATCACCATATGATCCCAACGGGAAACAGTGAGGCCTGGTTACCTTGGCCAGGGGCGTAACATAGATATTAAATAATGTTGCAGACAATGCTGAGCCTTGGGGGACTCCACATGGGAGGAAAAACCTCTCATATTTAAAAGTTATCCCAACACACTCTCTCTTCCCTTATAGTGAGAAACAAGGTGAGAAGGGTTAGAGCCGCCTCTTTAATTCCTATTGCTTTCAGCCGTTGTGTTAGTAGCAGATTATTTACAGTATCAAATGCAGCTGAGGAAATGTGGTGGTCGTGAATGGCCCATCCACCACATTTAAATAGTTATGAGACTTCGGTAGATTGGAATAAGGGACAGTAAACTCTCCTGATTTACCAGTTTTCTATCTGGCAGATCATTCCAAGTTATACTTTCTTAATTCACCTCTTCAGTCAGAACCCTGGATTGCGGTTTTCCTCAGGGATCTATCTTATCCCCATTATTATTCAATCTCTTTATAATTACTCTAGCCAACCTCATCCACTTCTGTGGTTTTCACTTATTTTCATACATCGATGCTACTCAGATCATGCTGAAGATCCCATGGTTGAGGGTTAGATAAATACCAATTGTCTCTAATTTAATGGGAAAAAGACTAATGCTTTCAGTGGTACGTTTTTCTTTCTATTTTGGATCTCTCGTTTTGTCCGAAACCAGGTTTGGTAACATGTGAAAAATGTAGGAGATTAAATGGACTTTGTTTTTATCTTTAGTGGACCAAGTCAAAGCCGTGAAAAAGAGATGTTTCCAATTACACTGCTTGAGGTTCATTCTCTGTTTGCTTTCTCTCATAAGGTTCAGATTTGTAATGCCTTTGCCTCTGACTATCTTGGTCTCTCAGAATATCTCATTCACAAGCTTCAACTCATTAAACAGTATGCAGAACAACTGGTGCGGTGTCCAAAGATAAAAGACCACATAACTCCATCTCTGGCCTATTTTAATCCATGTGTCTGGTGCATAAAATCATTGCCTCTTCATATTGCCCAGCTCTTAGTTCTCGACTTTGTATAAGTCATTGTGCACACTTCGGTCACAGCAGAACCACAGGGCAAGATTTGCCCCTTTCCAAGATATAATGGTATATCACCCTTTCTAACTACATGAATGCCCAAGTCTCTAATCCTTAGATCTGTTGAGAATGAAAGGTGTTTTCCACTCTAAAGGAGCATTGAAAATGACCTTGCCCATGATGGAGTAGACCATCAGGCTGCACACAATGGAGTTCATTCGATGCATCTATATGTAGGTTAACCTGCTCAATAAAGTGCATGGGAAAATTGCTTGAGAGACAATGCTGAGATTGTAAATACCTTGCATTAAGCCTCCCCCCTTAGAAAAGCCCCCTATTATCTTTAAATAAAGTCAGTCACTCTTACAGTATAATGCAATATTACACCTTCACAGCCAGCATCCCTGCAGGTTATGTTTAATAAAATTGTGTACTGTGGGCAGATATTTCCTTAGGGCTTAAGTCACACTTGTTTTCATAAAAGATAGCAAAGTGGCAGAGTTAGGAGGGAGGACTGGGGGCCCCAGAAACACTATAAAATGGGCAGGGTTTGTAAGAATAATTAGACTACTACTGGCTATACTTCTCTAGAATAAACTAACCTCCTACACTGCACAGCTCATAATTAACTCCTGCAGATTACATCTGGTCAAGCTATGTTCATCCCGGGAACGCTGGCGCTATCAGAAGAAGACTGGTCCCTAAGATCTTTTCATGTCCTGACAGTAGTATTGCCTAAGAAGAGGTTTCAAAGATAATTTAAACGAAAATAACATTTTGGAGGACTATCGCCCTAGATGCAGTTGTATGTGAAAGAGCAATCCTGTCTAGAACAACTTCCTTAGAAGGTAAATTCATGAATCTCCTTTTTTCATTCCCCAATAATGTTGTACCAAAAATCTGAAATGTCCCTAATGCTTGGCACGTTAGCCTGCGGTCTGATGGCGATATATGGATCAACACCTGGGCCTATACACTGAAGGAAAAGACACCACTCAACATGATTAATTTAACCCTATGACATTGAAAAGGCATCTGAGCAAGTAATATGATGTTCACTGCTATTCTTTGAAATAATTGCTATATGTGACCTATTGCCTAAATAGAAATGATACACAACAGTCCAGTTTACATTATGCTGGGTGTAGGCCTTAGTGAGGAGGAAACATTCAGTGCCATTGTTTGTCCCCGTCTCCTGTCCCTTGGTTAATGCCCAGCACCAGGTTTTAGTCACTTTAGCTCCTTTGGTTGTGCTCGTGTTCTGTGTATTGCCAATAATGTGTTGGCCTTCTTCCATATCACCTTAATTGCTTCTAACAAATCTAAGGAACTATAAATCTAACTATGCAGCTAGCGCACCCTTAAGCAAGTGGGTATTGTATTAAAAGTCATGCACACATTTATTCTAATTTATTATTTTGGAAATGTCTATACACTGTCCTTGACAGTGAACTTCTTACTTAAGTTTGTTTAGAACATGGATCCATATACATAAAGGTATTTGTTTGTAGGAAACATGACATGGCAACTCATCCAAACAATAGAGAGTTTCATGGGATCTTCAAGGATTGATATGACAGAAAGGAAATGTGAAAATAACCCGAAGAATGAACTCTCACACTTAGACCGCCATTCAATATTAGTCAAAATAGGAAGCTGTTTTAACATCCGAATAACCTCCCTGGAAGACTTCCCTCCCCTGGACCGCTACCAAAAGATGTGGGCGACAGAAGGTCCTTGAAAGGGCGCAACAAGACTTGCCATTGTCCATTGTCTAAATACGATTAACAATGAATCACAGTTAATTATAGGCCAACAATTGTAACACAGTAAATGCATGGTTGCTTTCGAAGACACAGGACACTTGCCGTTTACACAGTACGAGTAATGATAACATGTAATTGCATTACAGTAAAATGACTACCTGCAACTATGCACAAACTTCCCTCTTTTTCGAAAAACTTATCATTGGCGTGAACAGCAATTACAATAAACATCATAATAATATCAACACCATTTAGGTGTCTGAAAGCTCTTTCAAGTGAGACCCTTCCACAGATATCTACAGAGCAACATAGGCTTCTGAACTCACATGAGGAAATCAGCCATATAAGTTCAAGTTGGCTCAGAATAAATAACACACATCTTGTATTTCCTACAACTCAGCATTCAGAAAACTAATCAAGGTTTGTAAAATATCACAGTAAACAGAGAGATTAAACAAATTCCTATATGTGTGCATACAGGTGTTTACAGTCCCAGCGCAGTTTTTTTTAAAGAAAAGAGGTAATACAGTACAACAAAAGGTTAGAAGGAGGTAAGTAGAGCAGGCCTAAGAATACTGGTCTTGAAGATTTGTAGAGTAGGAGAATAGCAGCGGGAAAATTACTTCACAGTGTAAGAACAATAAGTCAAAACACAAATCGGAGGGCGGCGCATTGGGAAGAGGAAAACAGTAGAGCATTTTGTGAGGTTGGTGAAGAGTTCTGGTGGTAGACCTATGAAAGACTACACAGCAAAGGCAGGAAGGAGCTTCTTCAAGGATATACTGCATGGACTCCGCAGGACCTACTGGAGGGCAATCTGCCGAGAGCAGTGAGGGCGCTACGCTCTCAAGCGACCTTCTGGACCTCACTACCGCTCTCTGTAATGGGCTGTATAGCCATCTCTAAGATGGTGGTACTCCCATATCTGCTATACTTCTTCACAAATTAGCCAATATTGAGCTCTACCTACCTGTTTAAAACGTTAGACACAGTCCTATCGGACCTCACCTGGGGTAACGGTCGTAGAAGGGTGGGACTCACCAAACTGCAACTGGAGACGGACAGCGGGGGGCTTGGGTTGCCAGACTTTCGCGGCTGCTGTTACGCAAGCCAACTTCAATGGCTATCGTACTGGCTTGCCGGGCGCAACCTGCACAAACAGGATTATACCGCACAAGCCATCAACCGAGGAGCCCTATACACCCTACTACTGCACCTGAGCACGATCCCCCAAAGGGCGCCAATGCTTTTACGTATAGCACTCACATACTGGAAAAAGGCACTGCAATACACATGCTAGTGCCCCCCCATGCGCCAATAACACTCCCTTAATAGGAATCCCAACACCCACTGGCTGGATTACTAAACGGAGCATCCTCAAGTGGTCTGGGAGGGGGATCATAATGGACCATGATAACTTTGCTCGGGAGAAAGGGGTTCCATGCAATCTGTTTATGATACATGCTGCCATACTCCAAGATGTGAAAAAAAAACACTGGGCTCCAAATGGGGAAGAACCCCTACCACATAAACTCGTACATGCTATGTACTTAATGGGTGAAGGGTGCCACCTCATAAAATGGCTATACAGGGGAACCCATGTGCACACAGGAACCTCCCTCAATGGACTACGTGACAAATGGTCCAGAGACCTGGAGAAGGAGCTGACAGTTAAGGAGTGGTCCGCCCTCTTAGATTACCCCAAAAAGGTATCAAGCAATGCCAAATTTAAATGAATACTGTACATGACACTCCATAGGGCCTACCTCATCCCGCACCGCTTACAGAGCATGTATCCAAACACACAGCACCCCTGCCTAGATGCTAGGCAGAAGAGGCAGATATCTTTCACATTCTATGGTCCTTCCCACACCTTAGAGGGTTCTAGTTGGAAGTCACACACATCGTTGAAAATGCCACAGGCCTCACCGTATGGGATACAGCCGAAAGCTGTATACGAGGGCTGCAATCAACATCCTAAATCACATAAAGTGCAGCTTCCCTTCACTGACCTAGTCTTCGTCAGAGCAAAACTCCCCATAACAATTCAATGGAAATCGACCCTCCCCCCCTGCCGGCTACACTTGGCACGGGGAGGTGGTTCGCTGGGGGATAGCAGAAAGGGCAGTCATTAGATGAGCGGAGTGCCGTGAACTGCGGAAGAATCCGATCTCTATGGATTGGGACCTCATACTTGAAGCATTCAAAGTTACGGACCTCACCCCCTTCCCCATAACACACGATACATAAGAGGCCCCTCCGCCTGACACTGCACAGTACAGTCCCATCTAGGTTTAAATCTGACTCTCAATACCATACTAAACACGGGCCCCTACATGATGTATCAAGGCAACCGAGGCAGAACCACACGTCAGTATCACAAACGGGGAGTGAGCCAGAACAGAGGGTGGGGGAGTCAGGAGGTATTGAATTGCTCAGTTATCACTTTAAAATTATTTCTAGATATATTAAGCCAGCAGTAATGGAACGACAATGAGGTCGGACCAAATTGTTCAATTCTTCAAGATAAAAACCACATACTAGCTGTAATTTGTTGGTATTCAACCACTTATGACAAAATGCTTTTCTAATTCAACTATGTAACTACTGTATTAAAGATTGCACAAGGCTTGACAAAATAAAAAAATCAATAAAGTGTATTTTAAAAAACTTCAAGGATATACTGCATAATCACATTTTGAGTATCAGTACGTTTGAATACTAATAACACCAGCACTTGAAAGCCACAGGACAAAGGTAAGAAGCGCAGGGTAAAAAAATACAAGTTCTTATATAGAAAGCAAAATGGGCCATAGGCGGCCAAGCTAGTGATAATTTGTCGATCGGTTGTGAAAATAGAATACAAAACTCTGAATTCTGAATATAAGACGGACAAAGAGAGTGAACAGATGAGAGTCGAGTAGAGAATATGTGATGAATAGTGTTTGCAATGAGAAAACATTATATTTGAATAAGGAATTTGGCTGCAGAGAAAAATATATAATAGCAGGTTTGATAGAGCGGAAAGATTTATATGTGAAAGCTAAAGGAAAAAGCGGAGCTGTAAGTAAAAACGGCAATAGATGTGCCTAAGTTGATTACATGAATTGGTGCTGGCATTTAGAGTTCAGAAGAAAGCAGCAGCAAAATGGAAAAGGTGGGAAGTACAAAGAAACTGAATTTTAGTTTGATAAGATTTGGTGAAGACATTTCAATCCAGGATTGAATTACACTGCCAGTAAAAAGTTTTGAAAAAGTCGGGAAAGTGAGAGGAAGGGAAAGAACATCATTAAATCACCAGGCTTGAAATATAAGCAACAAAAAAGAGTGAAGTTAATAGAACCAAGCACATTAGTACACATACAGGGAAGTAGACAAGGGGAACCAGTGTCTGTAACGTGGAAGGGCAGGTTGAATAACACGAAGAGCCGACTCAGTAATAACCAAGGAAGGATGAGCTGCCTGGCAGTAAAGGGTGGTCGAATATGTCGAAATCAGAAGAATGAGCCAGCAAAATTCAACAGCAGAAAGTTTAACCCAGAGAGCAGATGTTAGGCCCTTGGTGACATAAAGGCGATTGCAGTATAGTGGTTGGACTGAAACGAAATTGAAGCGACAAGGTTGAGGGAGACCTAGAAGTGCACTAGTCATCTGAAAAGCTTAGCGGTAAAGGTTAGAAGAGGTGGTTTCTAGTTCAGGCAGAGGGTCGGTTCTGTTGGGGCTTTTGGATGTCATGATAAAAAGATATAATTTTTGGAGACCCAAAGGTGAAAAAGGTTGTTCACAAGTTTGCTGCAGATGTACAACTAGCTATAAACATGGATCTGTCTGCCCAGCTTGTCTATAGTATCTTCGGGATTACTCTTATAAAATGTATTTTTATTAGACTTGCACACAGGCATTTCGATTAGAATGATTGTCTCTATAATAGAGAGGGAGTTGCTTTCTATGAGAATATTCAAATTGTACTCCTTCATATAGAAAAATTAAGGTTGCATATCTCAACAAAATTCGCAGTGACAAATTCCAAATTGGCGTGCGTGTATAGCCAGCCCAGGGAGAGGAAGGCAACACGTCAATAGAGTCATTGAACAATAGAACCTTTATGTATATCGGTTATAAATTAAAGTCTCCCAGTTAGTCATCATCTTATACCAGGTGCTATACAATTAACACTCCATGCAGACTATAGTCACTGTTTTTTAATCAAAATACTTAACTAATGAGAAACAATAAGTCATATTCATATATTTTCATAAATGGGAGACTTCAATTTATAAATCAATCGCCCAACTGGGTTGTTCAGCCTTCCTCAGGATTCTAAGTTCTCACTTATTTTATCATCCCTTACTTATAGTTTTAGTTTGGGAGATTTAGATACAATTATCCAAAATATTGGTACTATCCTGCTCAATCTTCAGTCCTACTGCTGGCCAGCCCAGTTAATTACTGCAAGAACTAGCACTGATTTTGGACAGGTGAGCTATGGCTTATGGGGGGTATATGACATGTCTCTACAGAGGACAGTGAAGGTTGACCCTTCTGACCCCCCACTGCGACAGGGCTCTGGATATGGGGAGAGCCCCCAAAAATGGTCTGGGAGAGGAAACTGAAGTTGAAGACACCCCTATGGGACTCCGCTAAACTTGCAAACTAGTCTGCTGCAGGTAGTGGGATTTAATGGTCATTTCCAAACTGGGTGTTGTTTGGGGGAGGAGGGCTGTATGATATAATTTTCCAAGCTACAGGAAGAGTACGTACTTGTTGACAATCAACAGCTAACATATTTGCAGGTCAGACACGCCCTCACCAAATATAAGGCATCTCCACTGGAACTCAGGGTACACACATGGCACTACCTAAAGGTCTCAAAATTAACCATAATAATACCCTAAAAGACGCTGATGAGCATCCGAGCTTCTCCATTAAGTGAACCACTTTTCTTCTGTTTTTATTTCACATGTGCAATAGGTACAATCACATCTAATATAGCCAATCATCTCACATTCTGTCCCTTTCTTTGGACATTGGACTTCCTAGAGCATAATGCAAGAGACCCAGTAGATGGAATGCATGCATGGAAGAAAATGAACTTTTTTCACTCCAGTAGAGAAGATACTGGATAAAACATCAGTCTATTCTCTGAGTACTGCTAGAAGCCCACTGGGCGGAGTCATTTTATCAAAACTTTAAGAATAGGATGTCAAACACATTGTTTTGCAATTACAGCATAAGACATTCTATCTGAACTACTGAACAACCATGTTAACAGTTTTACTGATGGTATAAGGCAATTGAAAAATACGGATATATATGCAAGTTTATTCCAAGAAATACATCCATAAAAAGCGCAAAAGGGGGTGTGGCCAAGACTTCGATGGCGTTGGACTTGCGCCGCGAGATCTCCGCCCTCCAGAAGTCGGCGGGGGGCCCTTTTCAAGTCTACAAAGGCGTGTGGGGGTGTGCTCGGTGCCCTCCTTACAGTGCATCTTTGGCCCCGTGTGTCCCGGTTGCGGTGCCGGGGACCTTGCCGCAACGAGTCGCCCGGAGCGGAGGGGAAGATCAGCAGCGGCGCTCCCGCCGGCCATCTTGTCCCCGCTGCATCCTGCGTGAGTCTCAGGCCTGTGGGGGGCCGGCTGCCCGGGTGTGGGCTGTTGCTGGGGTGACCTGCATGCCCTGGTGCCCCAGCGCCTAACTGCGTGCTTCCTTGGGAACACCTGACACCCTGGGTACACCTGGTGAAGGCCCCGAGAGACGGACCATGTGGAGCCATGAGCCAGAAACTGTGTGCGGGCCACGGAGGCCAGTGATCGTTGGTCCGGGTCTGTGACCTTGAGGTGAGGTGGCTGGCAGGAGTGATTGGTGCGGCGGAGAAGACAGAGAGGGGTGGCTGTGGGGCCCGGGTGAAGAGGTGCAGCCCCACGAGGAAAAGTGACTCTGACCTGTCGCCACGTGTGGTGCTTGTGTGCCCCTGGGCCCTGAGGCCTATCGCTACTGGGCGCCCTCTGCCATTTCTCTCCCTCCCTGGAGTGCGTGGGCCTCGCCTAGGGGAGACCAGGCGGGTACACAAAGAGAGGTGCTCATGCATCTGAGACCCTGCAAACCTTGTGAGCTCTTGCCTGCACCCGGAGCACCGAGAGGCCCGGGTCTTCATGACGACCACATCCTGTGGGTGCCTGGGGCCTTGCGGCGGAGAGTGCTGCCTCTGGCCTCCTGGGTCGGGGCACATCCACCGGGGGAGATGAGACCTGAGCGCCTTGCCCCTTGGGCCCCGATGAACACTGTGCTGCCCCTCTATGCGGTCTCTCTTGCTCCTCCCCGGGACTGAGTGGGCTTCGTGGGGGGGAGCCCTCATCCTGCCACATACAGGGCTGAGATAACGTTGGGACCCTGCTTGATCTTTGAATTGCGGCCTGAGCCCGGAGTATCGAAAGGTTTAGACCTCCATGCCGGCTGTCTCCATTTCATAGCTCTGGGACCTGTAGCATGTGCTGGTGTCTGCTCTAACTCCGATAGACCGGTTTGCCTGACCTTGATGCTCCAGAACACTCTTTCTCTGCTCCTCCCTGAAACACTTCTCTAGTTGGCTAGGTGGGGGAGAAACCGGACAATTGCTCGACCGGGGCTGTGTTGCCTTTGGGGCCTTGTTGGAAGCCGGCACTCCCGCCTGAGCCCGGAGTATCAAAACGCTCAAGCCTACATACAGGTCACATCCAGAGGATCGCTCTGAGACCTGTAGCAAGTGATACCAACTCCTAAGTTCTGGGTTGTTTGCCTTCTTCGCCCCACTCGAGGGTCCACTGGCAGAGGAGTACCCCATTGGTGGCGGTGAAGTGTCAGTCATTGGCGTGGGCTTCTGTGGGTTGGGTGTCATCTCTGCCTACGTCATGCCCTGCGGCAAATTGGGGAGCGCCACGGTACAATCGGCACCTAAGGACACGTCAGTGGCAGATCTGTGGGCTAGAACTACCCCGGCGCCTACTCAGGAGGATTCTATGATGGCCACCGGGCAGGAGGCTGCTGAAACCAGCCCCATTACTCAGGCCTTCATGTCCAATGTCCTGCAGGAAATGGAGGATAAAACTTGCCTTAAGGACATTCGACGAGACGTAACCGAACTCTGCACAAGAGTGGACGATCTCGAGCGCACCCTCGACACAAGAACAGAGGATCAGGAGGAGCTCTGGGGGCGCGTAACGACGCTTGAGGAGCAACACATCGAATTTCAAATTAAACAGGACTTAGAAAATAGAAGCCGCCGGAACAACCTCCGCATCCGGGGAGTCCCACGGAAGAGGGAGGGTCAGAACATCATGACCTATGTTGCAGATCTCCTCCAGGCAGTCCGTGGGGACGATGACGCCTCTCCTCCAACACCGGACAGAGAGCACCGGGTTGTGCCACCGCGTTGGAAGGCCAATCTGGTCCCTTACATCCTGACCCTGGTACACTTCTTTACGGAGAAGGAGGCAATCCTCCGGGCATCTTGGGACTCTGAGGAACTGATGCACGAGGACCGACGCATCCAAATCTTCCAGGACCTCTCCCCACCCACTCTGCGCCGCCGCAGGGACTTCAAACCAGTGACCGACAAACTGAAGGAGTCCAGCATTAAATACCAATGGGGAAAGCCCTTTGACTTGATCTTCCAATGGGAGGGAAAGCGCAGATCTCTGACATCCTTCATGGAGGCCTTCCATCTGCTTCGCCTCTCACCAGTCCCTCGGCCTTCACCTCTCCCTCTGCTGGCTCTGAGTCCCGGACCCCTCTACGCTCAGAGTGGGCACCTGTTCAGCCTCCTCGCAGCAGATCCTCTAAAGCCAGCGCGACGGCACTCCAATCCAAACTAGACATTATCCACCATTTGAAGTCTATAGAAGGTTCGCAGCCTTCAGAGGGAAGGAGATTGACGTCGCGCCCCCTTAATCTACTGGCGCTGGCTTGGGGGTCGCTTGATGGGATGTGATCCCATTGAGGTTGGAGGGAACTGCCTCTTCCTTCTGCCGGCACAGCTTCTTGCCTGCCTCGTGAGTGTTTGAACCCGCTGGGGGGGACCTGGCGATATGGCCTCTTTTGATGCTCTGTTTCTTGACGGCTCACCATGGCCAAGTTCCCACAACACGATACTTGGCCAGCTGTCATCCCCCTGGGTGTCCGCGCCTATTGGATCTCTTCCTTAGATGTGAGAACTTCTGCTCCCTTGCCTTGTGCTGTGCTGCACGGCAATGGCCCCGCAGTGCGTTTAGGGGCTCTGGGTATACCCCTAGGGGGAGTCCCTGGACCTCCCATATACCAGTGTAGCGGGTCGGCCACTGGAGGGAGGTCAGCTGCTGCTCCTTCATACCTACTGGCCCAACCCCCATTCCCTTAGTCCCAATGGGGAGTGACTTCCTCAGAGCCGCCCTGGTTTGCACCACTGGGCTGCTCCTGCACTGGAATGGTGTTCTTTGGCCCAGTTGGCCTTTCTTCTGTTTGGCTTGTTGTTTTCTCCCTTCCTCTATCCCTTTCTCTCTTTTCTTTCCTCTTTTGGATTCTTGGGGGGAGACCACAAACGCATCATGATACCTTATATCCTTAGCTGGGGACTCTCTGGACATGGGAGGGGGCCTGTTCTGCTCCTCGCTTCGCATCTCTCACCATCCTCCCCCTGCACCACCCCAACAGACAACTACTCTGCGGGAACTGGGGACAATGGGGGAGGAGTGTGATGACTTATGCAGTTGCCAGCGCTTCATCTCACTTGTAGTAGACAATGGCACGCCTTAAATGTCTTTCCCTTAATGTAAAAGCTCTCAACGCCCCTAATAAGAGGATACAAATATGGCGTTACCTCATTATGCAGGATCCTGATGTCATTTTTTTTCTCCAGAAAACTCATCTTTTGCACATAGACGGCCAGCGCATGTCCCACCATGAGATTTTTAAAACAGGTACTCCCATGCAGGTCACTCAAGCCGTGCGCGACAAGGAGGGACTTTTTTAAAACTCACACTTCTTCTACATGGTAAGCCACTCACAATGCTTAATGTTTATGCATCTAACTACGCACAGGATGCATACCTTCGGAACTTGCTTAAGAACTTGCTCTCTCGGGAGCCTGACCCTATTAACCTCGGGGGTGATTTTAACTTAGTATGGGATCCCAGCCTGGACCACACTACCTCGTCTTTAATGGGAACTGGAGCTATGTCTGCAGCATTCAAGGGCGATTTTGAAGCCTTGGGCCACATGAACGTGTGGCGCTACAAGGAGCCTGAGGCACAGGATTACACTTTCTACTCCCATGTTCACCGATCTTACTCCTGCATCAATTCTTTTTTTCTGTCCCAGTCTCTCATTCGCTCTTTGGGGTCTGCAGCGATTTCAGACATGTCGATTTCTGACCATAAATTGTAACAGAAGGGGAGAGAGAGAGAGTCAGTGGATTCAGTCTCCCTATGCGTATAAGTAAACAAAGTGGAATCCACTCAAGGTGGTGGTGATCCCTAAAGTGATGGGGAGACACACAATGTTGTTTAAATGCCCCTCACACACCAACAGGCCCCTTGGTGTCATGCATCATCATCGGGGCCTTCGCACCCCTCTACGGGATGCGGCGTGCTACGACTCGCGGGTACGCAGGAGCACTTGTAAGTGAACTATGTGTGGGGGTGTGTGTGTGTATATAACCAAGGTGTGAGTGAGGTGAGGTGAAAAAAGTGAAAAGTTAAAAAATACCTGGCACGTGGGAGAAAAACAGGATTTTATTAATCCCCGGCTGGTATTATTAAAAGAAGTGCAGAGCGTGGTTAAGTAGATACGAGTTAAGGTATCGAAAACCACTGTGAAAGTGTCAACATGTTTCGGAGGGCGCAGCCTTCTTCTTCAGGACAAGGGTTATGCACTTACCCTCACCTTACTCACATGTAGAATGTAAAAGTGTTTCATTAAAAATTTACTAAATTACCACAATGTGTAATATTCCTAACAATGTTATTTAGTGTTAGTGAATGTCGTTGCGCCCAGTTGGCGAGAGAACCTGCAAAAAGAAATGCATACTTAAATACATGCCAGCAGATTTATAGAGAAGAAGAAAAAACCTTCTCAAAATATCACAAGGTCAAACCAAAAATGCTGGGAGCTTTGTGATGAGAAAACACACACAAATGGACATCACTATACTGACACATACAAATACAAAACACAAAATTACTCTCAGCTCTGATGGAAAGAGAGCACATAATCATAAGGAGAAAGTCTTACTTAGAGTTCTAAAATGTAAAACCTCATGAGCCTAAGCGTATATTGGGGATCCCTCCTTCCTGCTCAGAAAGACCTAAAACAACATTAATGATCAGGGTTCAGTTGGGAAAAAGGAAAGGTATAGAGTCTACCATACTTTTTTGAAAAAAGTTCGTCTGCTATCACCCATTAACTCACGGTTCCTGCACTCGCCATTCGCCTGCCTTCCCTCAACGCGGCTCCGATGAAGTGAGCCTCTCTAGAATCAGGGCCTTTAAATACACTACCCCTCGTGATAATTTGTGATGGCTAATTAGTTGAGAGTCGGTATATGCCCAAATACGGAGAACGCCATCGCCGGAGATCCGGTAATGCGCTCCCGTGAAACACTGCCTGCACACATGTGCAGAGCCGCCTGTCTATTGCGCATGCGCGGTCTAACAACCAGATCGCGCATGCTCCGAAAAGGGAGCGCTTAACACTGGGACCGCGGAGAGATGATATCTCCGACTGGATTAACAGGCTAAAACTTGAAAAAATTGGGCAATAAATATGATTCCCAAACCCAGGAGACCGGGACCTAAATCGATATAAGTTATTGCGCAATACTGTGATTTAAAAGTGTACTGTGCAATAGTGCTCTAAATAAACTTTACAAGGGGGGGGGGCGGGCTTACATTATCCCTTAGTTTTTTTAATGAATTAGCGTGCAAACGAGTTTCAGCTATAGGGCACCGATGGATCTGGAGTGCCAAGCGGGGTGGTCACGTACATACACAGGCGATGGCATTCTGTCCTGCTAGACCGAAGGCTAGGAAGCCAGGTGATGTTTTTACAGACATTTCACGGGCAAACCGGCCTAAGTGATTATTTTGAGACAATGGTTATCTCAAGAGGTTCCACGGGATGGAGTCATTCAACCCCGTTGCGTCAGTTCCCAGCCTGAACACCCACCGTTGTTCTTTTTCCAAAAGGCCCACCTCTGAAGGTAATTGTTCAATAACCGTGGTAGACATTTTGGTGGTGAGTTTTTTGATGCAAAAAACTCACCACCAAAATGTCTACCCACTTCATTGAACATCAACACTGTGTGAATGAACTGCAGTGGACGGTTATTGAACAATTACCTTCAGAGGTGGGCCTTTTGGAAAAAGAACAACGGTGGGTGTTCAGGCTGGGAACTGACGCAACGGGGTTGAATGACTCCATCCCGTGGAACCTCTTGAGATAACCATTGTCTCAAAATAATCACTTAGGCCGGTTTGCCCGTGAAATGTCTGTAAAAACATCACCTGGCTTCCTAGCCTTCGGTCTAGCAGGACAGAATGCCATCGCCTGTGTATGTACGTGACCACCCCGCTTGGCACTCCAGATCCATCGGTGCCCTATAGCTGAAACTCATTTGCACGCTAATTCATTAAAAAAACTAAGGGATAATGTAAGCCCGCCCCCCCCCCTTGTAAAGTTTATTTAGAGCACTATTGCACAGTACACTTTTTAAATCACAGTATTGCGCAATAACTTATATCGATTTAGGTCCCGGTCTCCTGGGTTTGGGAATCATATTTATTGCCCAATTTTTTCAAGTTTTAGCCTGTTAATCCAGTCGGAGATATCATCTCTCCGCGGTCCCAGTGTTAAGCGCTCCCTTTTCGGAGCATGCGCGATCTGGTTGTTAGACCGCGCATGCGCAATAGACAGGCGGCTCTGCGCATGCGTGCAGGCAGTGTTTCACGGGAGCGCATTACCGGATCTCCGGCGATGGCGTTCTCCGTATTTGGGCATATACCGACTCTCATTAACTAATTAGCCATCACTAATTATCACGAGGGGTAGTGTATTTAAAGGCCCTGATTCTAGAGAGGCTCACTTCATCGGAGCCGCGTTGAGGGAAGGCAGGCGAATGGCGAGTGCAGGAACCGTGAGTTAATGGGTGATAGCAGACGAACTTTTTTCAAAAAAGTATGGTAGACTCTATACCTTTCCTTTTTTCCAACTGAACCCTGATCATTAATGTTGTTTTAGGTCTTTCTGAGCAGGAAGGAGGGATCCCCAATATACGCTTAGGCTCATGAGGTTTTACATTTTAGAACTCTAAGTAAGACTTTCTCCTTATGATTATGTGCACTCTTTCCATCAGAGCTGAGAGTAATTTTGTGTTTTGTATTTGTATGTGTCAGTATAGTGATGTCCATTTGTGTGTGTTTTCTCATCACAAAGGTCCCAGCATTTTTGGTTTGACCTTGTGATATTTTGAGAAGGTTTTCGATTTCTGACCATGCCCATTTATAAATTACTCTGATGGGTATGAGCAGGCCGCCCTGCTCCGTTCCTAGGTGGTGCCTTCCCCCTCATGCCCTTCGGGACCCGGTCCATGTGGCATAAATTCGTCAGGCGATACAAACATACTTCTCCACTAACTAGCTCCCAGACACTCACAGGCATGTCCTATGGGACACCTTCAAGGCCACAATGCGAGGCGTTAGCACTTCCATTTCCATCATCCGCACGCAGGAGTCCCGCTTGGTGGAAAATAAACTTGCTTGAGACTCAAATAGCTGGAAAGGCAGGGCCATGGGGCACCCTCTAAGCAGACATAGAAACAGCTTGCCTCGCTTCAGGCCAACTTAAAGCTCTCCGAGTTAACAAGGCGGAACACTCCCTCTTAGCCCTAAAACAAAAATTTGATAGTGGGGGTACAAAGGTGAGTTCATGCTAGCGCGTCGCCTTAGTCTACAGGTGTCACAGTCACATCTCCAAAATTGCGCTTCCGGGAGGGGGATGGGCTACCTCGGAGCAAGCCAAACAGCAGGAATTCGGCATGTTCTTTTCCGCTCTCTATGACCGGGGCAACACCTGTGTGGTCCAGATAGACCCCTTCCTGGCCTCTTGCCCCTGGACGCCACTCAACCCCTTTTTTAAACAGCAATTGGAAGAGCCCATCACGGCTGAGGAGCTCCAAAAAGCACTGAAAAGCTTTCCTATAGGAAACGCTCCAGGCCCTGATGGCCTTACGCTACCATTCTATTGTCTCTTTCTCCTGGAGCTGCAGGCCACTCTGCTGCAACTTTTTAATTCCTTTGCAGGCACAATGACTGCCACACCGACGATGGCCAGAGCCAAGATAGCGCTTATCCCCAACCGGGGAAAGACCTGACCTTGTGTGCGTCGTACCGCTCTATTTCATTGTTAAATGTTGATGTTAAATTATATACCAAAATCTTGGCCCTACATCTAGCCCCCCCCCATCTCCCTGCCCTAATTGAGCCCGATCAGGTAGGTTCCATCAAGGGGCGTACAACCTCTGTTGAAGAGCCCACTTAGTGAAAAAAATCCAACGCCACAATATCCTGGCTTTCCTTCTTTCCCTTGATGCAGAGAAGGCTTTCCACCGGGTTGACTGGTCCTTTCTCAGGGTGGTACTGCAGTGGATAGGACTGGGCCCAGTCATGATCGCTCGAATTATGGCCCCATACAAGCTCCATCGGCGTGGATTAGAGTCAATGGTCTCCTTACCCCACCCTTCTTCATTCATCGGGGCACGCGCCAAGAATTGCCCACTATCAACTCTACTCTTTGCCCTTGCTGCGGAGCCTTTGACGATTGCCATCCGCCAATCAGTGGAAATAAGAGGCCTACGGCTCAAGGGAGGGGCGGGGTGATGGGTTGATTAAATGATCGCCCTCTTCGCCGATGACCTCCCCTTGACACTCAATGATCCAGCGACCTCTCTCCCCGCGTTACTTGCTGTGCTCTCCCAATTTGAATCAATCTAGGGGCTCAAAATAAATCTCGCTAAGTATCAGGCGCTTAATCTTACCCTTCCCCCACAACAGCTCGTGGACCTGGGAGATAATATCCTCTTCCAATGGGCCCCACGATCCATCCGCTACCTAGCATTAATGTCACGGCCACTCTAGACTTGTGGACACAGGCAAATTGGCCGGCTTGTAGACAGTCAATACGTGATGACCTCTGCTGTTGGAAATCGCTACTCACCTTCTGGTTGGGCCACTTCAATGCGGTCAAGATGTCAATTCTTCCTAAGGTGCTCTACCTCTTTCAGGCGCTCTCAACACCTATCCCCCAGAGGGACATCCTGAGTCTTCAGCGACTGCATTCATCAGGGATGGGGGGGACTGCGTTTTTCTACAAAGGTCTTAATGCTGCTGCACGACCAGGGGAGGCTGGCGTGCCCCGACTTTCTTGTCTATTACTGGGCGTCTCACCTGCGTTATATTTCGGAGTGGGCGGTTCGCGAAAGAGAAAAGCACTGGTTCCACATGGACAGGGCCGTGGCCTGTCGCCCACTGTGGGACCTAGCCTGGCTGCCGAGAGGTGCTAGACATCGTAGCGCTTATATTGCCACCCCGACAAGAACTGTTTTGGAGATTTGGGACAGAATAGCAGTGACTCATGGCCTTACTTCCTTCCCCTCCCCGAACACACCTCTGGCGCATAATTGGGGGTTCCCGCCGGCCCTGCACCCGGCCTCCTTCCCTGCATGGGTGTCGCACCATGGCACAACTTTTTAAAGGGGGGCTTTTTAATTCCTTTGAGCAATGCAGGAAGGACTTTAGACTCTCTACAACAGCGCGCTTAGAATACTTTCAATTTCGTCATTGGCAGCACACCCCTTCCTACACAGAAGGCGCAACACGCCAGCTCACACCCTTTGAGACTTTAGTCAGACCTTTTGATGGCTCCCGTGGCTTATTTCCAGGACTTGTATGGTCCTTCAACATTCGCAAATCGTGCCACCTCACACCTACCAACACCACTGGCAGACACCATGTGGAGAATATTCTCCCTGACCAGTGGGAACAGTTATTTTATTTATTTATTTTAAAGGTTTTATATAGCCCTTGCTGGACCTGGGGTAATCAGAGTGCTTTACATAAGTGTAGATAGTACAGGCATAATACATTTATACATAGAGGTCACATAGGTCGTGTTATGCAGAACAGGCAGCATAATACCAATATGCAAATGTCAAACCAAAAGAGAAAGAAACATAAATAAAATGGAAACCTGAATTTGAATTATGATATAGTGGTCTGAGAAGAAGGGAGGCTAGGAGGGTGGAGGTAGGAGAGGTGTGAATGGGGTAGAGGGAAATTAGACAAAAAGAAGGGGGGTAGTAATACCGAGGAGGGGAGTATGGAAGGGAGAGGGTAAGAAAAGGGGAAGGTTGAGAGGGAAAACGAGGGGAAATTGAGAGAGGAGGGAAAAGTATGGAAGGGAAATGATTATGGACCCCAGTATTTCTTGAGCAAGTGTAGTTTGAGGTCTTTTTTAAAGCTGATATAGGAGGGGTTACAGCACATGTCTTTAGGGAGGGCGTTCCAGATGCTGGGGGCAAATCTGGAGAAAGAGCAAGATTGTATGGATTTCTTTTTTGTCAGGGGAGGGACAAGGAGGAGGGCATTGGTGCTTCTTAACGGACGTGCGCAGCCTGCTTTGTTGAGTTTATCAGTGAGATATAGCAGGCCTTTTGGTGAAGGGCTTTGTGAGTAATGCATGCCGTCTTTTAGATGGATCTGCCTTCAATGGGCAGCCATTTAAGGGCTGGGGAGATGTGGTCAAAGCGTTGGCAGTCGGTGATGAGCCTGGCTTCCAGGTTTAGCACAGATTTGAGTGGGATAAGGTGAACTTTTGGGGTTCCGGAGAGGATAGCATTACCATAGGCAATTTTCAAGAGGACAAGTGATTGGATGACCGATTTAAAGTCGTCAGCTGGGATAAAGGGTTAGAGTTTCTTGAGATGGCGGAGAGTGAAGAATGCTCTTTTTGCTGAGTTTTTTATGTGGGCCTGGAGGGTTAGGATGTTGTCAATGGTGACACCAAGTGAATTTACGGAGTTTGATAAGGTGAGTGTACAGTTGAGGGCATTGAGGTCAGTGATCCATGTTTGGATAAGAAGAGGGTTAATTTTGGAGAGAAGAGAATGATTTCCGTTTTTTTTAGGGTTGAGTTTGAGGTGGTTGGAGTGGAACCAGGATTAGATGTTAATCAGCGTGTTGTTAAGGTGTAGAACATCGGAGTGGGTTCTGATCTTATGTTACAGTTGGGTGTCGTCAGCGCAGAGGTGGTTGCTGATTCTAGCTTGTTTTAGAATGAGGGTAAGGGGTTCCATAAAGATATTGAAGAGAGAGGGGGCGAGAATAGAACCCTGGGGGACGCTGAGGGAGACGGGAGTAGGGATAGAGAGGCAGTTGTGGATTTTAATTTGTTGTGGTCTGTGTCTGGCTATTAAGGCCAAATCGAACTTTGAGCGCATTAAGCAAGGCAGGGGGTTAACAGTATCAAATGCGCCAGAGAGGTCGAGGAGAATGAGTAGGCAGGTCTCAGAGAGTGATGGATGTCGTCTACAATATTTAGTATTGCAATTTCTGTTCTGCAGCCTTTTCGGAAGCCGGATTGTAAGGAGTCGAGTAGGTTACAGGTGTCAATGTGTTTGTCCAGTTGAAGAAGGGCATATTTTTCAAGAGCTTTGGAAAGGAGGGGGAGGTTAGAGATGGGGTGGAGATTATTAAGGTCAGCATTGGGATTTTTAAGAATGGGAGTGATTTTTCCGAGTTGGAGGGGGGAGGGGACACAAACCGAGGAAAGGGAGGAGTTAATGATGGTGGTCCAATAAGGAGCAATGATGTGCTTTGGAGCCAGAACAAGGTTAGCAGGGAGAGGGTCTTTGGTGTGTGAGGATGGTTTAAGTTTAGAGATGATGTTCGAGACTTCAAGCTTAGTAACTGGGTGGAAATTGTGCCAGAAGGCATTGTTTTTAGGCTGTGAATTAGAAAGGCTGTTTTTAGGAGGGGAAATGGTAGGAAGGGTATGAGAAGTTAGGGGGTGTTAATAGAGAGGGGGTTGGGAGGAAGAGTCAGCGATAGATAGGGGAAAAGGAGGGATCTGAGATGTTAGGAAAGATTGGTCTATTATGGCTATCTTTTCGGAGAAGAAGTTAGCAATTTCTTCGCATCGGTGAGTTGTGGCCGTCAGGGTTGGGGGCGTAAGGGAAGTTAGGTTTCGAACTATATTGGACAGTTCTCTGGGTCTATTCTTTGCACGGTCGAGTTGAGTACGGAAGAAGGAGGCCTTTTCCATGAAGATGTGTTTCTTGTACGTGGCTCTGGCAGATCTGAATAGAGCAAGATGGGCGGGGGAAAGGTGTTGTCTCCATGTTCTTTCTGTAAGTCTAAGAACACGTCTTTCATCATTGGGGTTGGAGTTGGGCCATGATTTAGATGGAATGTTTCTTAGGGTTTTTAGTTTGGACGGGGCAATTTGATCTAAGACATCAATGACCGTTTTGTTAAAATGTTCAGTGAGTTTGTTAGCATTTAAGGAGAGAGGGGTGAGAAGAAGTTAGGCTTGGAGTTTGGACTCAAGTTCACAAGGGGGGGATACAATTCAAATTTCTGGTCCATTTAGATGTCTTAATGTTATTGGTGTCGGGGAGTGGAGCCGACATTGCAATGGAGGTAAGAATGAGGTGATGGTCAGACCAGTCGATTGTGATGATGTTGGAGAGGGAAGCCAAGTCGTTGTTGGCAATGATGGTGTCAAGATGACCCTTTGGAGTGGGTGGGAGAGTGGCAGAGTTGATTGAGTTCATTAATCTCAAGAAGATTGGTGAGGAGGTTGACTAAGGGGTCATCAGTCACGTTCCAGTAGAGATTGAAATCTCCAAGGAAGAGACTTTTTGAGTTGGAGAGAGACGATTGAGTAGGAAGCTCGGATAGTTCCACCACGAAGGGAAGTGGGTCACCAGGAGGTGGTAGATATTATATAGACGAATCGGGGAGAATCTTGGGACTTAAGTTCGACTTCGAGGTATTCAAGGTGTTGTAGGTGGGGTTCTTGACAAGGGACAGTTGAAGTTGATTTTTTAAAGCTGATCGCTAGTCCACCCCCTATTCTCTCAGTTCTGTCTTTTCTGATGAAAGAGTAACCCATGGGAATAGTAGGTCAAGGATAGAAGTAGAGTGGTCATGTAGCCAGTTTTCCGTGAGGAAGGCGATGTCAATGGCTTCGCTAAAGATAGTTTCTTACATTTTGATTGCATGCCGAACAGTCGAACTGCAGTTAACGAGCATGCAGTCGAGGGGTTTATGGATGTCTTTGGGGGGAGAGCGTGAGTGGATGGTGGTACGTTGGGCTGGGAGTCCGGGGAGGGGGGAAAAGGGGAATCTGCAGGTCCCCACAAAACCGGGAATGTAGGAGTGAGGGTGGGGAGGGACGTTGATCAAGGAATTAGGAAGGTAGGAGTTGCAGAGGTCAAGGATGTCGGGAAGAGATGAGAAGACTCAAAGTACGGAGGGGACTATGAGTACGGCAGCCAAGGGGTGTAGTGTTCCATGGTTTGTGATTAGAGAATCGTTGTGGGTCAGGGAGGATGGGGTTAGAGTTATTAATGAGGGACTTGGAGTAGAGGAAGGTGAAATCTTCTCTCAGCCGTGTAAGTTCAGTCATCAAGGTTAAGAGGTTGCGTTCAATGTTGGACAGAATAAGGATGAAAGTTATGGCGGGATATCCCACGTATTTTTAAAAGCATTGCACAGATACAGCGGACTATCTGGAGTCGGTGACCCTTCCGGCCCTGGACCCAGTGCAGGCGGAGCACCTGGAACGTAGTATTCACGTAGAGGAGGTGATAGCCGCCATCTCCAGGCTCAAGCATGGGAAGGCCCCGGGCCCGGGCGGTTACACGTCCTTGTTTTATAAGACCTTTTGCCCGGTTGTGGCACCTATCCTTGCTCGCTTATTCAACTCCTTCTCTGCACCGGGAGCCATTCCGCCGGACCTATTAAGAGCAACGGTCTCGGTAATTCCGAAACCAGGGAAGGACCGGACCCTCTGCGGCTCGTACAGGCCAATATCCCTCCTGAATGTTGACCTAAAGCTATATACAGGGATTCTGGCGCCAAGACTGGCTTTACATCTGCCGGGCCTGGTAGAGGCTGATCAGGCTGGATTTGTCCCAGGTCGACAAACAGTCGATAATTACCAAGAGAGTGGTGCACGTCTTGGGGAAGGCCTCACGGATTCCGGGAGAGAGAATGTTGTTGTCGGTGGACGCGGAGAAAGCATTTGATCGCGTTCATTGGCCCTATCTTGAACAGGTGCTCCGGAAGATGGGTATCGGAGAGAAGTTCTGTTCGATGATCTTTAATTGTTACAAGTCCCCTTCGGCTACAGTTCGAGTTAATGGCTGCAGCTCCCGCAGCTTCGAGATAGAAAGGGGTACTAGACAAGGGTGCCCCCTTTCCCCACTTCTCTTTGCCCTCTATATGGAGATGTTTGCCCAGAGGATTCGCCAGAACCCGGATGCGATAGGGGTTAAGATGGGGCGATATGTCCATACGGTTAGTCTCTATGCGGACGATGTCCTATTGACCCTGGATGACCCGACACGGGCCCTCCCGGCATGCATTAAGGAACTGGAAGATTTCTCGAAAGTGGCGGGCTTCAAGATGAACATGGGCAAGTCAGCGGCCCTGGATGTGTCCCTGACAGCGGATACAAGACGAGATCTGCAGAGGCTTTTTCCTATGCAGTGGTCGTCATCCCTGGTACCTTACCTGGGGATTCTGTTAGCACCGACGTTGCCAGCAATGGTAGCGGCCAATTACGCATCTCTGGGCAGGAAAATTAAAGAAGAGCTAGCTCGCTGGGGTAAAGGAATGTTGTCCTGGCTCGGCAGAATAGCTGCGGTCAAGATGACGGTCTTACCCCAGATCCTGTATCTCTTTCGGGCCTTGCCGCTCCAACCGCCTACGGGATGGATCAGACAGACGCAAGCAGATATTGCACGTTTCATCTGGCAGGGTCGCAAGCCGAGAATGAAGAGGGTTCTCTCCACACTGGCCTCGGAGGTGGGAGGCCTTGGCATCCCAGATCTCCGGAAATATTTTCAGGCAGCGCAGTTGCGCTACCTTGTGGAATGGAGCAAATGGGAATCTGACAAGCATTGGCTCTTTCAGGATCAGGCGGTGGCGGGGCGTCCCTTACAGGAGGTGCCATTCTTGCGCGGATCCACCGCCCCCCAACCTATACGCTTCCTATGTCACGCGAGTCCCCTTGAGAGTGTGGGACGCTGTTAATGAAGTTCACGACCTCACCACATTCCCCTCGCCTTTCACGTCGATAGTAGAGAACCCTGATTTCTCCCCAGGTCTAGAACCGGGCGCGTTCACGCACTGGAGGGCAGCGGGCTGCCGTGCGCTCTTCCAGATGTATGACTCGGAGGGGGTGGTCCCTTTTCAGCACCTGAAGCAGGAATTCCAACTGACTGAGGCAGAGAGGTTAAGGTACATGCAAGTTAGGCATTGGGCGCTCCAGCCGCAGGTACGAGATACTGCAGATGAAGCCGTACGAGAGGTGGTTAATAACTCGCACCTCTGACGCCAAACTGATCACGGACCTCTATAAATTCCTGCAACCCCCCCCCCATTTCACTTTTATAACCCTGGCAGGGAACGCTGGAATAGAGAGCTGGGGAGGACGCTCAGTCATAAGGAATGGGATCAGATTGCATACCACGCAAGACACTCCGCATACCACACAGGACTCACAGAAACATTCACAAAGGTGTCCACGTATTGGTATTATACCCCGGAGAGACTACATGAAATGAATAGGAATATTGGGAAGGCGTGTTGGAGGGAATGTGGACAGACGGGGACTCTCACGCATGTGCTTTGGGACTGCCCCCTGTTGAGGGAATACTGGACGGAGATCATTGATGAGATAGACGCTCACTTTGAGGTAGAATTGCCACGCTTCCCGGCGTATGTTTTGTTGGGCCTCCCGAATGGGCTGATGTACCCGCTGAAGTCCCATAGAGGTCGGCAAATAGCAATTGCACTGGGATCGGCGATCCAGAACATATTGATACATTGGCGCACTACCACAGTCCCCTCCATCACGGGCTGGCTCCATAGACTTTGGCATGTCCTAGGCATGGAAAAACTATTGCTTATGGTGGCGGGGGACGTGGAGCAATTTGATGAGTTGTGGCGACCCTTTCCATACCTTTCCATACCTGGCTGAAGAGAGCAGTCGACATCTGTTTGCCCGCTACTAAGTGCAGAGGCAATGTTCATCGCCCTCCAGCCCCTTGGTACAATGATGAATTACAACTAGAAAAAACCAAGTGCAAGGCATTAGAGCGGAAGTGGCGCAAACATTACGATCCTTTAAAAAAGGAAATTTATCGTAGTGCCAGAAACCTCTACCACAGAGCATGCACGAGAGCCAAGGCTTGTTACATAACTGAGACTATCAACACAGCCGCAAACAAAGCACGGACTCTTTTTAACACTTTTAAGGAACTGGCCGGAGCAAATTCTATGGCTGCCGCACCTCCCCTGACCCCTCAAAAATGTCAAAATCTTGCCACGTATTTTGTGGAAAAGATAGAGAAGATTATTGCCAATATTAATCCTCTGATGAGGGACGACGGGGAAGTTCCGTCCCCATTTTTGGCAAATCAAGTAGGACCACGGCTTGACTCTTGGCCACTTATTTCTTTGGACATTCTGAAATCCTTAGCCGCGTCCATTAAATCAGGCTCTCCCTGTGATCCTCTCCCCATCAACATCCTGAGGCAGCTGGACGACCCAGCTCTGGGGACTATTGCTGATACATTAAATGCCTCCATCCATCTGGCAACTGTTCCTGCGGCTTGGAAGCATGCCATGGTCAGCCCTCTATTGAAAAAGCCGGCGGCTGATCCAGAGGTGCTGGCCAACTACCGCCCAATTTCCCTGTTACCTGCGTTCTCTAAGATCTTAGAGAAGCACATTCACGGTGTACTCTCAATGTACACTGAGAACAATAATTTACTCCATTTTACTCAGTCAGGTTTTAGGGCAGGCCATTCTACCGAGTCCGCCCTCTTGGGAGTCACCGAAAAGATTAGGGGACTTTTGGATGAGGGGCAAACGGTTGCTCTGGTCTTACTTGACCTTAGTGCGGCCTTCGACACCATCTCACACAACAGACTACTTGCTAGGCTGAGTGATGATGGTGTCGGAGGGAAAGCGCTTGACTGGATCGCGTCCTACTTGAGCAACCGGACGTTTCAGATCTCGTCCTCGCAAGCTCAGTCAGACACCTTTCTGTCTCCACATGGTGTGCCTCAGGGCTCAATCTTGAGCCCGTTGTTTTTTAATCTGTATCTCCGCCCACTCGCCGATCTAGCTGAGCGAGTTGGCTTAGAACTTATGTCCTATGCGGATGATTCGCAGATTATTTTTTCCCTTACCAACGCAAAGCCTTCATCCCCCTCTGCGTTGAAAACAGGCCTTCAGGAAGTCTTCAGCTGGATGTCAACTAATCAGCTGAAGCTTAACGGGGAGAAGACGGAGATTCTTCTCCTAGGGAAAAAGAGAGATCTATGGCAGGATACCCATTGGCCGCCCTCCCTGGGTGCTTTCCCCTGCCCGGCCACCCAAGTCAGAAACTTAGGGGTATGCATTGATGACTCTTTATCAATGAAACAGCAGGTAAACAAAGTAGCTGGCACGTGCTTTACCATCCTGAAATGGTTACGGAAGATCATCTGGATGCTGCCTATGGATACCCAGAAGACCGTAGTCAATGCACTGATTACATCTAGGCTTGACTACGGTAACATCTTATACCTGGGCTCCAATTTAGCTGTGATTAGGCGGCTCCAACTGGTCCAAAATTCCGCCGCCAGGCTGCTTTGTAAGATCCCTAGGACAGCTAGGATATCAAAGTACCTGAAGGACCTTCACTGGCTTAGGGTCGAGAATCGGGTCCGGTTCAAAGCATTGACCTACATGTTTAGGATCAAGGCAGGGACCGCACCAAAGTACCTGCAGGATCTGGTTAGGCCCTACGTTCCTGAACGAAACCTCCGCTCCTCCAATGGAGCCAATTTTGTGGTTCCTAGATTTAAACTGGCCCGTATGGGGGGAAAGTCTTTCTCCCATCTGGGACCAGTTCTTTGGAACTCTTTGCCTTTAGCCCTGCGTAAGGAGGTAAATCTCGCCAGTTTCAAGAAAGGTGTAAAAACCTGGCTCTTTGATAAATAATTGCAGGCTTCTAATAGGTTGTTTTCTGCGCTTTCGGTGTTTTCTCAGCTCTCACAACTTCTGCGCCGGGAAACCCTTTGTGGGTATCTGTGCGCATTATAAGTGCAAAAAATAAATAAATAAATAAATAAAATTCATGCGCTTTTGACCACAGAATTTAGAGAACTTACATGTCCGAGGTACCTTAGACTCCTGAGACTAACACCTCCTGAAGACCCAACCAACTAAACAGACATGAGATGGGGACTCATGGGGTGGGGGGTGGGGTAGGGCAGCAGGACGAATCAATGCTTAAGCACTGGACGGGGGGAGGTTGGGAGGGAGTTGGGGGGAGTTGGGGTGTTGGGGGGAGGGTCCAGGGGGGGAGGGAGAGTTGGATTCTTGCTTTTCCTTTCTTTAGCTTTTCAGCCTCACCGACAGTGGCAAACATGTTCAGCTTTTTCTCAAAAGAACCTTATCTGCGGTAGCCACTGTCTATTACCATGCTTTGATTACTTTCGCTTCGACATTTTTGATTGTAATGTGCATACCCCTCCCCTTCTTTGTCCCCTTCCCTTCTATGTTTTGCCTTAATAAAAAACTTTAAACCTAAAAGCATTGCACAGCAGGAGGCAGCATATAAAATCATGACCCGTTGGAATTATACCCCCTTAGGCTGCAAAAAAATGTTCCCCGGCTTCGTTTCGCTCTGCTGGCGATGCCAGGCCGCCCAGGGTACATTCATGCACATATGGCGGTCTTGCCCACTCATAAATTTGGGAAAGGAGTTCTGAGCCACATTAGGGAGGTGGTGGGGTTTCCATACCGAGTGCCCCGGGGGTAACGATTCTAGGACTCCGTCCGATGTCCCTTAAAGCCATGATAGACTCGGACTGGCGCTTGATCCTTCACATGCTTACTGCAGCAAAACAGGTCACAGCCCTTCACTGAAAGAAGGCCTTTGCACCCCCGTCCTCGGTATGGCTCTCTCGTCTATGGCATGTCATGGCAATGCAACTCCTCTCACATAGACTTACCCACACCGATGCTAAATTTGAGCGCACATGGCAGACCCTAGTCTCACACCTCACTCAACTGGAACATGCTCGATTTGTTCCTCCCCGCTTGCGAGCTCTCCAGCTCTTTGCCGACCCCTTACTTCCAAGAAGTGAGCCCTGTTGGGACGGTCTCTAGTGTAACTTTTGTTATATAGTATTCAACCTGGGTTGAGTTTTTTCTTTGCTCCACACCCTATGGCTGTCTTTTGTGCACCATATCTTATAGGCTCACTACTGTGGACTAACAACATGCGCAATGTAATTTGCCTGTTAATATCTGCCTACTGTTGCTTACTATCTGGTGAATGCTGATGTTTTCCTTTTTTATTGCGTATAAATTCAATAAAAGAGATTTAAACAAAAAAGCACAAAACTCACCACAAAGTACTAAAAAGTAGCAGAGGCACAGCAGAGCCCATAGCAGAACTTATCCCTTTAAACTGAAAGAAATCCTATTCAGGGCAGAAAACTATTTCCCACTTGCCCCTTCTAATGAGCCTGTATACCCGACTAACTCTAGTTCAGTGTAATGAAAAGCTTTCCGAGGTAGGTCAAAACATAAAGGATATCACATTATGGTTTTCTGATAGTTATTTGTTTGGGAGCTCCATTGCCAACACAAGAGCTCTTATCACCTTCCTGTTTTACCATAAAAAAGAAGGGTGATTCAGCAGGAGATTTCAAACAATGGCGGAATACACTAGCAATTCTATGTCAGGACTGGAGGCTTCAGATTATGCTTTTGCTTTCTCCACTGTTTATCATAACCAAACTCACAGCAGCCCGGAAAAGCACTTCAGTCAGAAAAAATTCAAAATCCCCAAAAAGAGGGATTAGGAACATTAGCCCGGTATCCTCTCACTGCCGGAGACCGCGCTGAGGAGGGGAGCCATGCGGAGCCTTCGCCGCCTGAACCTAGACGCCCGCTTTGGCTGTACTGCCAACTTTGACGCCCCTCGGGGTCAGTAACTGCGGTTTTACAGTGTGAACGCCTCCGGGATGGTACGGTTGCACCAACGGCGTTTTTCACCGCATTTTCGTGTGCAGGCCCAGTTTTGGGCTATTTGCTAGTGAATAGTGCCCTACTTTATAAAGCGCGCAGGGGGGCGGCACGGACCCGGTCTCGTAGAGAGGGTTCACGCGCTTAGAGGCTGGTGCTGCCTCAGTTTGATTGCTTGGTTCCACCAGCCCCAAACCACAATTATTAGCCTTTGGCTGGCCCATACGCTGGTTCTGCGGTGACCAGTGTGTACCCCCACCGGCCTTACGCTTACTACCCGCGTGGGAGCTCCAATATGGAGGAGGGATACTACGCAGAAGAGGGGGAGACTCATCAATATTTAAATGATGAGGAGTTTTATGCGGCTGTAGACAGCTCAATTTATAGGTGTGTGCAAGAGATAGTAGGCCCGATGGAGGATAGGCTTTCCGCGCGTATAGTGGAGGAATGTGGGAAGCTGCGGCCAGCTTCTGAGGTTGGGCCAGCACCCGTAGAGGGGGACCCGCCTGCGCCTAAATAGCTTTGCAGGGACAGGGACACCGGAAGAGCGCAAGGTGTGGACAAGGGAGCCTTCGAGCACCTTTGTGACGCTTTTCTGGCTAAGGCGACCGATGTTGCCCCTGCGCCGCTTCCGGCCCCGGGACCTTCAGTGGCGACAGGGACAGCTCCTTCCTCCCCAGGACACGGACGATGACGAGGAGTCAGTGCGGTCCTGGCGGCCGTCCAGCTCTGCGGCCGAGTTACCGCAGGATACGTCAGGCATGCTGGACCGGACGAGATTGTTCACCCGAGGTCGGCGGCTTGGGCACCTGGGGACAAGGTCGCGAAGTTTGTGGCGGAGCGTCTCCGCAAACCCCAGGAGAAGGAGGTGAGAAGTTGTCTGAGGGGAGAGTGTCCACGTCCCACTCTGGAAGGAAAAGTAGCCATGACACCTGAGTTGGATGGGAAAATGGCCACATTTATGGCGAAGTTCGTCAAGGACCCTCGTAAGGGGATTGACAGTTCCTGGCGTTAATGTCAGGACAAGTTGCTGGACGCGATAGGCCCGATTACGAAGATTTTAAATATGGCTGAGGAAGCTAAGGTATAGGGTTCCCCCATATCCCCAGACGTGCTGTCGAATTGGGCACAGAGAGTCGTCATATTTTTGGAGAATGCCAACTGAGCCCTCTCGAAGGAGCGTCGTCGCTCCCTATTGATTAAGTTGGACCCCAAGATGGGGGATTTGGCCTCTTCGGAGGCGGGAGCAGTAGCGCAAGGCGGTCTGTTTGGGGACCCTTTTATTAAGGAGCTGGGGAAATTTGTTTCAACTTTCACCTCCCTGGACAAGGCCCAGTCCAGCATAAAACAGTTGTTTCAGCAGCGTTTTTCCAGGGGGGCTGGTCGCGGTAGGGGCCTCACGAACGGCCGTGGTTAGAACATTCCCAGCAAAGGGCAAGGCTCCGGCAGAGGCCAGTACAACACCTCAGAGAACTATAACAACTTTTAACCGACCCGAGGTCAGCGCTTCAGAGGGCGCGGCGGTTTCAGGAACGACGCTGGAAACAGTGGTTCCCACTGTAAGTGTAATCCCCGCAGATCGGGTGCAAATTGGGGGCCGGTTAGCTTTTTCCCAGAGGCCTGGGCAGCGATTACGGCGGACGCATGGGTCCTTCAAACCGTGTGAGATTTCCGTATAGAGTTCTACGATCGGCCATACCAACTGGAGGTCCCACGCCCTATAAACCTTTCCCTGGCTGATGCGCAGTGGATCGACGAAGAGGTATCAGCGCTTTTACGCAAAGGGGCCATTTGTCGGACAACGCGTCATCCCCACGGTTTCCTCAGCAACATTTTCCTAGTGGAGAAAGTTGACGGGGGCAAGAGGCCTGTGATCAATCTCAAGGAGTTCAATGGTTGGCTTGTCTACCGCCATTTCAAGATGGAAGGAATTTATCTTCTCCAAGATGTTTTGCTTCCAAACGACGGGATGGTCAGCTAAACCTCAAAGATGCGTACCTGGTGGTTCCAATTCATGCTCCCCATCGTCGGTTCCTTCAGTTTCTCTGGCAGGGTCAGGTTTTCGAGTTTACGGCCTTTCCATTCGGCTTTTGTCGGCCCCTTGGTGGTTTCACCAAGTTGTTGCATCCGGCAGTGGAGGTCCTACGGGGTCAGGGCATTCGGATGATTGTCTACTTGGACGACGTCATGTTAATGGCCCAGTGCCCCGACAGGTTAGTACTTCAACTCAATCAGACGTTATCCTTGCTACAAAGTCTCGGTTTCATCATCAACACAGACAAATCAGTTTTCACCCAGTCTTAGGAAATAACTTTCCTGGGGTTCGTCGTGGATTCTTTGCAGGCCACTCTAAGTCTCTCATCTCGGAAGATGGCCAAAATTCGTCATGTGCTGAAGCAGACGATTTCCAAGTCGCACACCTCCCTACGTCACATTGCCAGAGTGGTAGGACTTCTTTCCTCTTCCATTCAGGCAATCTTTCCGGGGCCCCTCCATTATCGGGCTCTTCAGCGTCTCAAAGCGCATCACCTCCGGAGAGGGTTGTCCTAAGCCCAGATGGTTCCACTATCGGAGGAGGTGAAGGAAGAAATTATCTGGTGGCTCTCCCCTTTTCTGAATCATCTCCCATATGGAGGCATGGAACGGCCGGGCGATTTTCGGATCCGTTTCGGACTTGGTAAAAGAATCGGACACCAGCAGGTCAGGCTGGGGGGCTCGCTGCAGGGAATTCTCCACAGGCGGCGCTTGGTCGTCAGAAGAGCAACAGCTCCAAATCAATTGCTTGGAGCTTTTCGCAGGATCTTTCGCAGTCCGCGGCTGGACCAAAGATTCCGCAAAGACTTGTGTACTTCTGCGAATGGACAATGTCTCAGCGGTTCGATACGTCAACCATCTGGGAGGTCAACGATCCCGAGCGCTGGCGGATCTAGCTTAAGATTTTTGGGACTATTGTCTGGCTCATCATGTCTCTGTGACGGCGGAATACTTTCAGGGCCAAGCCAACCAAGTGGCGGATTGGCACTCGAGGTACCTGAGAGACTCCAGTCTTTGGAGATTAGACGTCCGAGTGTTCCAATGGTTGAACGAACTATGGGGTCCTTTTTCGGTGGACCTGTTTGCATGTCGCTTGGATTACCAACTGTCACGCTTCTTCAGTTGAAGGCCGGATCCTCTCGCTGAGGCCACGGATTCGTTCCTCCAGGATTGGAGTCAGGAATGGCCTTATGCGTTTCCTCCATTTTCGATGGTGGTGCGGGCGGCGGCCCACCTCCGGCGCCAGAATGCGGAGGTGGCAATGGTACGCCTTTTTGGAGGTCGCAAGTCTGGTTTCCAGTTCTTCTGGAACTTTCTTGGGATTCTCCAATCCTACTCCCCCGGCTCCCTCATCTTCTTCTCAATCCTGACGGGGAACTGCATCACCTCATAATGCAGAATTCTCTTCGCCTCATGGCATGGCGACTTACCGGAGACGTTGGTCGCTCCCTTGATGCGCTTTAGGTTAAATCTGCTCATTATAAATTAAATTTCAATCCCAGGCCTTTCAAACTCAGCTGAACATTTTTTGTCACAGGCCTGGGTGGACAGCACAGCAAAAAGGTACTGATCAGCCTGGACCAGGTGGGTTCTTTGGTGTATTCGACAGGACCTCGATCCCCTGGTCGCAGGCGTTGTTCCCATCCTAAATTTTTTGTCTGAGTTAGTGTCAGACGGTCTGGCCCATCGCACTATTAACGGGATGCGTTCTGCAATCTCGGCGGCGCACGAGCAGGTGGATGGGTGTCCCGGTCAGGGAACATCCTTTTGTGTGTAAACTGCTTAGAGGGGTGAGGCTTTCTTTACCCCCGGAGCCGCGCTATTCAGTCCTATGGGACGTGAATGTTGTGTTGAATCTTTTTCTTTCTTGGCAACACAACAAGTATCTGTTTTTGAAAGAACTGTCGGCCAAATTGGCTATGCTCCTGTGTTTGGTGTTGTGTCGTAGGGGCTCGGATGTGCGGGCCTTGGACATCTCGGCGCAGATTTTTTCCCCGGAAGGGGTTACTTTTACTGTGGGACGCCGCAACAAAGTCTGCGACAAGATCAATCTCGTATCCGGCTTTTGCGGACTTTCCCAAACTTTGTGTGGTGCAGTGCTTGCTTATAAACGTATGAGGATGTCACTATTGAACTTCGCCCCCCGGGTGAGAGGCAGTTATTAATTGCCTTGCGGAAACCACACAAAGCTGTTTCCTCTCCCACGATCCCCAGATTGGTGAGGTGGGTCTTGCTGGAAGCAGGCATTGATACTAAAATGTTCGGGGCACATTCGGCTAGGGGGCCATGGCCTCAAAACCTTTCTCTTTTGGAGGACTTGTTGCGGGCAGCGGATTGGTCCTCGGATTCCACATTTAAGAGGTTTTATTTCAAACCATTTGTGGACATTGCGAATCTGGTGGTTAGTAAGCTTTCAACAAGCATAATCTGAAGCCTCCGGTCCTGACATAGAATCGAAATTTGCCTATCTTAGTAACGGTAAATTTCAATTCTATTAAGGACACGGAGGCAAGGATTATCCCTCCCAGACCTCCGGGGGAGATCCCAAACCTGTATGAGAGTAAGTAAGCAGGTTTGGATTTTCCTGGTCAATTGTTTATTGGTATTGTTAATGCAATTCTTGTTCCAGTGAAGAGTGGTTTGCATTCAGATTTTCGTTGGCTTTACCACGCTTACGTTGTTGTGTCTCTTCCGCTAGGTAATGAAGGATCAAAACAGGACCGTTGAAGGGTTGGCGTGGCTCGCGCGAAGAAAGAGGAAGAGGGCACAAGATGGACGCTCTATCTGCATGTTATGGACACTGTGAAAGGACTATCATTCGGTTGATACCTATGGACTGATGGGAGATGTAGTTTTCCTGATGTATTTTCTTCTGATGTAATGTTCCTAATCCCGTGTTTGGGATTTTTAATTTTTTCTGAATTAAGTGCTTTTCTGGTCTGCTGTGAGTTTGGTTACAATAAACAGTGGAGAAAGGAAAAGCCTAATCCTTGCCTCCGTTTCCTTAATAGAATTGAAACTTACCGTTACTAAGCTAGGCAAATTTCGATTCACCAGTGAATGGGATTTTGTAAATGTAGGGTTCTGGGTCCATAATAGCATACATTTTTATAAAACAGAACCCAAGCTCGAGGAATGTTATTGAACAGGCAATTTCAAGTATAATGAGGGAAGAAATGCTTCTGATTAATCAAATATATTATTATAAATCCCATGATGCAACTAAATTATTGATTTGGAAAGTGCAACCAAATTGCAACCAAAGAATTCGCAGATGGGTAAGATAAGAAGTTACTTTCAAGATGACCAAGTAAGAAGTTGGTAGAACAATAAGGTGATGACAACATGACACTCATATGGTTCAACGAATTCTTTGGTTACGTTATGTCTAATATGACCTTCATTATACAATTCTTAAATACGGTGAATGCACACATGTGGATTATTTCTGACACGTGGTCAAAAACTATATTTGTTGGGGGTTGCTCTTATCATATGTGAGGTAATCCTGAAAAAGCTGATTCAGTGCATCAATGACACATACTAGATCAGGATTATTTTGGACAACTGTAATAATCTACATTTCGCACAAGTAACCCTGGTCCAGAAGTTTCACATAGAACACAAATCTGTGACTGTGAGTGCCTGTACATTGAACTGTCTTTTAATAATTATTCATTAAGAGCTACAAGGGCCACAGCAGATGAGGTTAACTCAAAGAAGATAAATAGGGCATCTGTTTGTCAGTCAGATAATTTAATTTCCTGACCATGTCCCATAATGATATCTAGATACGTTTTAATAAAATTTCTTCTACTTCCATGAGCCTATAGAAAGATCTTCTACATGACATGTTTCTCACTCTTCACTGGTAACGGACCTGAACCTCCCACTGCTTGAAAACATTGTTTCTGAAGGTAGGTCAGTAAAAATGGTCTTAGAATTCCTTCAAAAGCAAAGTATCGTAATTTACAAAAATAAATCACAGGTTCAGTTATTCTACAGGGGCACAGAGGGGCAGCAACGGGAAGAAGCCCAAAACAGCAGGTGAGAGGATCCTGAGAATGGCACTAGAAGCTACTTAGCAAGTGGCAAATTCTGATAATCGAGAATCAGTAGCCAGATTACAGGCTATTACTGCACTCACCTCAACCTCTACCAGGGCAAGCTTTCCATTTTACACAAGCTTAGTAGGCCCTAACATGTAATTTATACTGGTTATGCGAAATTTCCGATGCATTCGGATAAAAATACTTTTGTGTGAACAATGCAAACAAGCAGAACGTGAGAGGCTGTTGTTTGCAGCACTTGTGTTTGTTACACTATTTATTAGCACAAAATGTGTCCTCTCATCCAAAATGTATATGAGAACGTATTTCATTGTAAAATATAGAGCTAAATGACACATGTATTTCAAAGATGTTTCTCAAAATGTCATAGCTTTTCTCTAAAGGAAATTATACGATTTTTACATACCCCTAATATTTAGCAGCACCTTTGAACAGAGACTCAAATCTAGAGTATGTTTCTGTAATACATTCATGTAGTTTACAAGATTAGTTTAAAATGCAAATTTAATCCGGTGTGTTAGTGGCTATACCCAAAAGTTCAAGTTGTAACAGGAAACCAATTTTTAAGATGTAGGTCTAGCTCAAGCACACAGAAGCATGCACAGCAGACAAACAAAAGACGAGCATATGTTCTTGGAAAAAATAAAAGTGATTATAGTGAATGTGTATTAGCAAAATATTGATACAAATCAACGGTTCATATCATTGCAAGTGTGGAATTTGTCTAAATTCATCTGTAAAGTATTATCATCTGTTAGTATTCACTTCAGTGACTAAGTATTTGTGTAGACATTTTTGCAAAAGGTCTCAAATTAGAAAAAACAGATCTGAAAACACAAAAGCTTTTTCAAATAATAGTTTAAAGAAGTTGTCGAAAATGTTTCCGATGGTTCCTTATTCATCACGGGACAGGGCTAGGATTAGGTTAAGGGTTCAAATCTATGTTCTGGTTTATGTTTAGAGTATGGATTAGCATAGTTAAAGACTGAGATAAAATCTTGCTAAAATCCTCCCTAAAAATATATATATTTAAAAGATGGGAAAATATAAGGGTTAGTCTCTGGTTCACATGTTCGGGCTAAATTTACTGTAAGGTGGAGGCTAATTATTCTGTATTGAATTAGTGTTGGTAATTGGACTAAAATTAAGATGCAGCCCACGTTCAGGCTTAGTAGGATATGGATAAAAACAGTTTTTGTGCAAATAACATCCTAGGTTAATGTGCAAATACCATCCTAGGTTAATGTCATTTTTGGCTTCATGGATGATTTTTGGGTGAGAGATTTTAAATGTACTGGGGGGGTGGGATTTCGAAATTATGCAAACAAATGTCAATAAAATCCACTTACAAGAAAGTTGCACAGATACTAATTATTTGTTCTTTTGCAACTTCTAAAAGCTCCTAGTAGTCTTCATGGTAGCCTGCAGTGGAACAGTGGGGTTGCCGGGAGCTTATGTTCAGAGGCTGACAGAACGGCTACATTAACAACACAACAGTAACTTACCTGGGCCTGCCACGGGTGGTTCAGGTTTATGAGATTTTAAAGGATCAAGACGATCTTTTTCCAGTTGTTTTCTTGTACTTCGCTGACGAGGCTCCCTGAACATTGGAAGAGCATGAGCTGCAAAGGAAAAGAACCAACATCTCTAGTTACTATAAGGAAAGAAGTGAGGAACCATACTTCAGTTGTATATTTCCTCTTTCTGTTTAGTAACATAAAAATACCTATTTTTGTACCCCTTTTTAAATGTAGTGAGTTACTTAAAACACTTCCCAATGAATAGTGCAGTATTGCCATATAATTATTTACTGAACAGTATTTAATGAACATACATTTTATCTGCACGGACTACAGGGTGATGCTGGAGCTTAATAATCGTGATGTCTGTAGTCGCCCGTAGATCTATGACCTTATTATCTAGAACATGCTACAAAAGTCTGCATTTTTGACATCTTCAACCCGAGTTTATGATTAAGAAGTGTTCAAGAAAAAGAATGTGAGTAACACCCAACACAGGCACACACACACACAAGTAGTCGTACATTGCATGCTGGCAATTGCCACCTACCTGCCAGGCCCTAAAAACCATTCCCAAAATTCAATTTACATTCGCCACACTGTAAATAATCTATAACATGTATTCGATCTATACACATTTCAGGTGTACATATCTCCCTCGAGAGCACTTCATGTAAAATTATATACTTTTATGGTGCCCATTTTTTTCATCACAAAAACATCAAAGTATGAGCAGTCCCTCAACTACGTTACAAAAAAAGACCACCATATGAGACAATTACGATTTAGGACCTAACAAACAAAAATACTTTTTTAGAATTAGATACGAGTGTGAAATTTCATGGTGTCAATTGACTGGCAAAGAAAGCCAATAAACTGAGCCTGAAGACTGCATAAGATCTGACCGAATCATAACCAGGCACGTGCAAGTTATACAGACACCTACCTATACATAACGCATATTACCCCATGCACTTTCCCCTTTAGAACCTGTGATCTGCAGTATGAAGTGCTTTAGATACCAATTTCTTATACCGGAGGACTTGCAGTACTACTGCAACTCATTTGCATCCGGGAATGCACACAACTCTCCTCAAGAAGACACTTAAGATTACGAAACATCCCAAGGGCCCAGGCAGAACTACATGTGTAAATCACAGGTCAGTTTACATGCTGTTTCAAGTTTTTACCATGCAAAAGACCGACTTGTACACTGAAACACAATTTAGAATCAGAACTGTAAGTTTTTCACGACAGAGGGAACTGGTGGGTTTGGCAATACTCTTTAAAGGTATAAGATGATAGTGATGTCCTTTTGCATTTTCCGGCAGTAGTGCCATATCACCAATAGACAAATCTATTGCAGTTATTAGAAAAACATGAATCGCAAGGCAGGATGAACAAGCATTGGCATAGCCAATAGGTCACGCTTTTGGTACCTTATATGTGTTTAGCCATGCAACACTGGATGTTGTTTAATCAAGGCTATTGTGCTGGATAACTAAACATTTATAATGTCCAAAAGGCGAGACCTATTGGCTATGCATTGGGGGGCCTTATACGTGTTTAGGTAGATCTATTGACTTTGCCAATGTTTCTAAGCTGTGCTGTAGAGAAGTGTGGCTGCTGTGCAGCATGCTGAGAAGTTGTAATTAAAAGTGTAAGAAGCACTGAGTGATGCTGTGCTGGCCCTGAGTGATGCTGTGGTGGTGCTGAGTGATGCTGTGGTAGCACATAGTGATGCTGTGGTGGTACTGATTGATGCTGTGGTGGCGCTGAGTGATGCTGTGGTGGCGCTGAATGATGCTGTGGTAGCGCATAGTGGTGCTGTGGTGGGACTGATTGATGCTGTGGTGACGCTGAGTGATGCGGTAGTAGCGCATAGTGATGCTGTGGTGGTACTGAGTGATGCTGTGGTGTTCCAGAGTGATGTTGTGGTGGTGCTGAGTGATGCTGTGGTGGCGCTTTGTGATGATGTGATGGTGCCGACTGATGCTGTGGTGGTGCTGAGCAAGGCTGTGATCGCCCTGAGTGATGCTGTGGTGGTGTTGTGTGACGCTGTGGTGGTGCTGACTGATGCTGTGGTGGTGCTGACTGATGCTGTGATGGCGCTGAGTGATATTGTTGTGTTCCTGAGTGATGCTGTGGTGCTGCCGAGTGATGTTGTGGTAGTGCTGAGTGATCCTGTTGTGTTGTTGAGTGATGCAGTGTTGGCCCTGAGTGATGATGTGGTGTCGCTGAGTGATGATGTGGTGTCGCTGAGTCAAGTTGTGGTGGTGATGAGTGATGCTGTGGTGGTGGTGCTGCGTGTTGATGTGGTGGCGTAGAGTGATGCTGGGGTGGTGTAGAGTGATGCTGGGGTGGTGTAGAGTGATGCTGGGGTGGTGTAGAGTGATGCTGGGGTGGTGTAGAGTGATGCTGTGGTGGCGCTGAGTGATGCTGTGGTGGCCCGGAGTGATGCTGTGGTGGCCCGGAGTGATGCTGTGGTGGCCCGGAGTGATGCTGTTGTGGCCCTGAGTGATGCTGTTGTGGCCCTGAGTGATGCTGTTGTGGCCCTGAGTGATATTGTTGTGGCCTTGAGGGACGCTGTGGTGGTGCTGTGTGTTGCTGTTGTTGCACTGAGTGATGTGGTGCTGGTGCTGAGTGACACTGGTGGTGCTGAGTGACGCTGTGGTGGTGCTGAGGGACGCTGTGGTGGTGCTGAGGGACGATGTGGTGGTGCTGAGGGACGCTGTGGTGGCGCTGAGTGATGTTTTGGTGGCACTGAGTGATGATTTGGTGGTGCTGAGTGATGCTTTGGTTGCACTGAGTGATGCTGTTGTGGCACTGCGTGATGCTGTGTGGCGCTGAGTAATGCTGACGCATATGTGTAGGAGGTGAGAAATTACTTGCAATTTATGTGACAATAACCACTGCTTTGATTTTTTTTAATGTTTAGATTTCCTTTGTAACGTGCCACTCCCAGAAGAAGGTGCCGCTCACTGACCTGCTTTGTGTCCAACTGAGGAACTGCTCTTTTACCCTCCTTTGAACCCGCATTCCCTGAGGCGGTGGTCGGCTGGTGGGAGCGTGACTGCAATCGGCAGTCTGTCATCTCGCTCTCAGCGCGACCCGCCCAGGTCGTAGTGCGTTGCTTGTGCCCAGGAAAAGCCTACCGGGGGACTGCGAGGCCCAGAAACCACCGCTCCCTGCAGCCGGCGCCTCTTCCCCCGGCGGCCACGCCCACTGATTTGAACGCTCTTTAAAAACCTTTCGCGCCACCCGCTGCGCGGGTGCCGCTCACTGACCTGCTTTGTGTCCAACTGAGGAACTGCTCTTTTACCCTCCTTTGAACCCGCATTCCCTGAGGCGGTGGTCGGCTGGTGGGAGCGTGACTGCAATCGGCAGTCTGTCATCTCGCTCTCAGCGCGACCCGCCCAGGTCGTAGTGCGTTGCTTGTGCCCAGGAAAAGCCTACCGGGGGACTGCGAGGCCCAGAAACCACCGCTCCCTGCAGCCGGCGCCTCTTCCCCCGGCGGCCACGCCCACTGATTTGAACGCTCTTTAAAAACCTTTCGCGCCACCCGCTGCGCGGGTGCCGCTCACTGACCTGCTTTGTGTCCAACTGAGGAACTGCTCTTTTACCCTCCTTTGAACCCGCATTCCCTGAGGCGGTGGTCGGCTGGTGGGAGCGTGACTGCAATCGGCAGTCTGTCATCTCGCTCTCAGCGCGACCCGCCCAGGTCGTAGTGCGTTGCTTGTGCCCAGGAAAAGCCTACCGGGGGACTGCGAGGCCCAGAAACCACCGCTCCCTGCAGCCGGCGCCTCTTCCCCCGGCGGCCACGCCCACTGATTTGAACGCTCTTTAAAAACCTTTCGCGCCACCCGCTGCGCGGGTGCCGCTCACTGACCTGCTTTGTGTCCAACTGAGGAACTGCTCTTTTACCCTCCTTTGAACCCGCATTCCCTGAGGCGGTGGTCGGCTGGTGGGAGCGTGACTGCAATCGGCAGTCTGTCATCTCGCTCTCAGCGCGACCCGCCCAGGTCGTAGTGCGTTGCTTGTGCCCAGGAAAAGCCTACCGGGGGACTGCGAGGCCCAGAAACCACCGCTCCCTGCAGCCGGCGCCTCTTCCCCCGGCGGCCACGCCCACTGATTTGAACGCTCTTTAAAAACCTTTCGCGCCACCCGCTGCGCGGGTGCCGCTCACTGACCTGCTTTGTGTCCAACTGAGGAACTGCTCTTTTACCCTCCTTTGAACCCGCATTCCCTGAGGCGGTGGTCGGCTGGTGGGAGCGTGACTGCAATCGGCAGTCTGTCATCTCGCTCTCAGCGCGACCCGCCCAGGTCGTAGTGCGTTGCTTGTGCCCAGGAAAAGCCTACCGGGGGACTGCGAGGCCCAGAAACCACCGCTCCCTGCAGCCGGCGCCTCTTCCCCCGGCGGCCACGCCCACTGATTTGAACGCTCTTTAAAAACCTTTCGCGCCACCCGCTGCGCGGGTGCCGCTCACTGACCTGCTTTGTGTCCAACTGAGGAACTGCTCTTTTACCCTCCTTTGAACCCGCATTCCCTGAGGCGGTGGTCGGCTGGTGGGAGCGTGACTGCAATCGGCAGTCTGTCATCTCGCTCTCAGCGCGACCCGCCCAGGTCGTAGTGCGTTGCTTGTGCCCAGGAAAAGCCTACCGGGGGACTGCGAGGCCCAGAAACCACCGCTCCCTGCAGCCGGCGCCTCTTCCCCCGGCGGCCACGCCCACTGATTTGAACGCTCTTTAAAAACCTTTCGCGCCACCCGCTGCGCGGGTGCCGCTCACTGACCTGCTTTGTGTCCAACTGAGGAACTGCTCTTTTACCCTCCTTTGAACCCGCATTCCCTGAGGCGGTGGTCGGCTGGTGGGAGCGTGACTGCAATCGGCAGTCTGTCATCTCGCTCTCAGCGCGACCCGCCCAGGTCGTAGTGCGTTGCTTGTGCCCAGGAAAAGCCTACCGGGGGACTGCGAGGCCCAGAAACCACCGCTCCCTGCAGCCGGTGCCTCTTCCCCCGGCGGCCACGCCCACTGATTTGAACGCTCTTTAAAAACCTTTCGCGCCACCCGCTGCGCGGGTGCCGCTCACTGACCTGCTTTGTGTCCAACTGAGGAACTGCTCTTTTACCCTCCTTTGAACCCGCATTCCCTGAGGCGGTGGTCGGCTGGTGGGAGCGTGACTGCAATCGGCAGTCTGTCATCTCGCTCTCAGCGCGACCCGCCCAGGTCGTAGTGCGTTGCTTGTGCCCAGGAAAAGCCTACCGGGGGACTGCGAGGCCCAGAAACCACCGCTCCCTGCAGCCGGCGCCTCTTCCCCCGGCGGCCACGCCCCTCCTCCTTTCTCTACTTCTACATAGCCTCTGACGCGCCGCGGGTCGCGCCGCGGGTCGCAGCCCGGGGCGAAGACCCGGGCAAAGACCGGGCCGTTTTAGGCCGTTAGAGGCCGGTAGAGACTGGACTGGGCAACCCCCCTAACATCTATATTTTAATCTGACTCTTCTCCATTGTATTATTTTACGCATCCTCTGTGTTTCCTAATTCAATAGTAATAGAAATGGTTTTAACGAGAGGGAACAAAACCAAAGTCCCCACAGCAGCGGGTAAACTGCTTGGCCCCATGGACGACTTTCTAGCGAAGGCCAACACACTCATAGATGAAAGTATATCTATAATTGAAGAGAGGGTCTCCCTAGATCTGGCATTCGCAAAAAGATCCTCATTAGGTACCCTAGCGGAAGCTAGATCTCCAATACTAGTAGCCTCAAACGCTGAGTTGGTGCCGACTAGGGAGAGACGTAGCCTACCAAATACAGTCGATCTATCAGTCTCGCAACTAGCGGATTCCCAACTCAGCTATGACCTAGAGAAAACCCCAGAATTGCTCCCAACAACACCGGCGCAAATCTCCTCACTAGAAAAAAGAATAGAAAGGGGCAGGAGGGAGGGAGCAATTAGCAAAAACAGGGCTTCCGGACATTTAAATACACCCGTAAACCGGAGAACACCACCAAACATTTCATTAATTCAAAATGATAGGGGGTCACATATTGAGACTCTAGCATCATTCCACCAGATAGAGAAGGAACCACCTTGCCCGACAGTCCCGGACCTTCAACCCAGTAAACAAACCGTAGTCGACTTGAACTTGGTGGAGACCCAGGAATTAACTCTTCCTAGCATAGCTAATGTAGTTAAACATGCTTTACTACCCTTAGAACACCGGTTAGCAGTCATAGAATCACAAATCTCCAAGCTACTAAAAAACCAACAGCCATCTCTTCCGACATGTCCTCAAAAACTGCCTGGAAATAATAATAAAAAATTAACTAACACTAACGTAACAAACGTCAATCAATCTATTCCCAATCCACAACAAAAGACCCTACGAATAATAACTCCAAACCCCCCCCCAAATAAAAATACCACTAATCCGACTAAAACAACAAAAACAGTGTCAGCCCAAAGTTCTGTTAGTAACTTACAACAGACAAACACTGCGACCGCCCCAGTTGCGGCCGTTAATACCGATAGGACTCAGAAGCCCATTACCAGCACAGTCAATAAAACCCCAGCAAAAAACCCGAATAAAACAGCAACGAAAACCCTACTCCCTCCACCCGTACCGCCAAAAACACCTGTAGACAGGTCCAAGAGGAATACTGCAAGGAATCCTGGTCCTCCAAGACTCCCGGCAGAGTTTCCCCCTGAGGCCTCACCCTACGTGGTGGTTATGGCTGGAGTTCCAGAATTAACAGATCTCACCCCAGAACCGGTCTGGTCCCTAAAAAACAAGGCCCAGCATTGGCTCCAGACCAACCGCCCAATTCCATCCTCCTGGCGTGGTAGAATTAGATCTGTAGCTAGGGTCCCGTGGGTGGGCAATACCAGAAAAACTATTCCTGGGGATTGCATAACAATCACCTTCGAGGATCCTCGAATAGCGGATTATGTATGTGCCTGGGAAGACATTACCCCAAATGGAGGAATTAAGATCAAGTCACTCTCCTTCTTTTATCCCTTTAGGCAAGTGGACGGATACATACAGGAGCAGGAACCTCCCTGGTCCGTCCCCTTCCCTAGGCAGGATGACCAATTAAACATCCGATACCACGGTCCCCCCAATCTGTATGAGCCAGACTACTCATGGCATGCAGTGAGACACCGTTATCAGGGAGGAAGGTGGGATGATAGAAAACCTTATACGCAATGGCCCCCACACAGAGAACAACCACGATGGGATCCATGGCACAACATCCCGCTAAACAATAGGTATAGCGGTTTAGAACTGGTTGATTGACCACTAGCAGAAATTTCCCCTACTAACACCCAATTATCTTTTTCGCCACAACCCGCCATCACTGTCCAAACTATAGGTAATGAAGATCCTATAACCCTAGAAGCTGATTCTGGAAATGATTCCTTACAAATCATAGTAACCTACTGGAACACTGCGGGCCTACGCAATAAAATCAACGATGGCTCCGCACAGGAATTCTTAAACCCAAATCAAATAATCTGTCTCCAGGAGACATGGTCTGTAGAAGAATTGCATATTCAAGGCTATAAAACCTACAACGTCCCAGCAATAACCAGTACTATGGGTAGACCAAAAGGCGGTCTTACCACCTATATTTCAAACTCTCTACTTCTTAGTAAGGTGGATACACTCTCCCAGGACTCCAACCACCAAATCTTAGCACTAACCCTTCCCAATAAGGACATAATTATCCTGGTTAACATATATAATAACTTACTTGATGATAAGTTTATAACTCTCCTTACCAATTTAACTGATAAATTGAAACAAATCCAACACCGGTCCCCTGCAAATAAGGCAACCAATATAATTTGGGGAGGTGATTTCAATCTCCACCCCTGTACAGCTCCTGATCTGGTGTGCTGTGGGATAGTTGACGAATTTAATGCTCCACTATCTCACTTCGTCCACACTAAACTAGGAAATATAATTAATATCGCTTTATCTGATTTGGATCTCCAGATTGTTAATCATCCAAAAGCAGATCCGAACGAATTTATCCCGACCTATGTGGGCAGAGGACACAAGACCACAGTAGATTTTATATTCCTTTCTCAAAATATAATGACCAAACTGAAGGAATTCGAGGTCACAGTCACCCCTCTCAGCGACCATGCGGCCTTAAAAATAACACTATTCGTCCCAGCTAATGCCTCCCACAAACTGGAGATGGCGATCACCCTCAAGCAGAATAGGATCCAGGTTGGTAAACACAATGGACTGACTATTAAATGGGCCAAAATCAACCCAGCACATATAATGAAAAAACTAATAACTCGGTCCTATCCCAATATAGTGAAATGCCTGGATCTCACAACTAGCCATAAGGAAGTCCTTAGAAATTTTAACCTAATATTAGATGTTATAAAGGACCTACTTACTTCCAAACCTAAGGTAAACCGCGACAATAAACCAAAGTGGTTTAATAGTAACTGCACAGCGGCCCTATCAAAGCTAAAATCTGCACTTAAAAATAACCCACGTGATCTGGTTCAGATCCAGCTCCTGAGGCGCCAATACATAGGGGAAAGAAAGCTGAGAACGGCCCAACTCAAACAAAAACTATGGGACGATCTCCATCAAGGCGCAGTTTCAAAAAACAGTGACCTGTTCTGGCGTACAGTCAGATCCCCGTTCCTTACAGAAAAGGACACCCCTAAAATCGAGGTCGCCATCGATGAAAATACATGGGTCTCTCACTTTGGGGAAATTTTCAAAAACACCCTACCAACAGAACCCTTACCCCCCAATGTGAACTATCCCATTTTGGTGCCCTTCGATATTCCAGACCTCATAGATGCCTTGCAGAGCAGCAAATTAGGTAAGGCACCAGGACCCGATGGGGTTCCGGTGGACCTTTTTAAAAGCAATCAAGATTTATGGGCCCCAATATTAACCAGAGTATGTATTGCAGCAGCGAGCGAGGGAATCCTCACCTCTTGGACAAAGTCAATAATGGTCCCCATCTTTAAAAAGGGGGACCGGCAAGACGTAAAATGCTACCGGCCCATTTCGCTGCTGGACTCGCTCGGAAAGGTAGTGGGAAGAGTGATACTCGAGCGTCTCCAGCAGTGGACTGAGGAAAGGGGCATAATTTCGGATATACAATTCGGTTTCCGAGAAGGCTTTGGTACTCTGGAGCAGGTCCTCAATCTCACCCTAATAATGGGGAAATACACACAGGCCACCCCCACGAAAATATATATGGTCTTTGTAGACCTCTCCGCAGCTTTTGATTGTGTTTCTCACACAAAGCTGTGGAGGGTCTTAGCCCAACTAGGAGTAGATCCACCTCTGTTAGATTTCCTCAGAGAGCTCTACACTGGGGCCACAGCGAGAGTACGTTTTGGCATCAATGGAGAGTTGACGTCCGCATTTAGTGTAGAGCGCGGGGTGAGGCAGGGATGTGTCCTGGCCCCCTTCCTCTTCTCTCTCTACACTAATGGTTTGGAGGAGGAGATGTTGAGGGGGGCCCAGGACCTCCCACGCATAAACCGCCGCCTGATCCCCGCCCTGCTCTACGCGGACGACGCGGTTATTTTAGCCCGAACCCCCAGAGAACTCCAGAAAGCAGTGAGCAGATACACGTCCTTTATGGGCAACCTAGATTTAAAGGTGAACGTGAAAAAAACGTTCGTTATGACAGCTGGCAGAGGACAAAAACGAACACACCCTACCTTCCTGAATAACCAAAAGTTAGAGCGTACCCCCCATTATCCATACTTGGGGGTTATGATAGATGATCAACTTAGCTGGAAGCAAGCAATTAATACTAGGGCAATTTCATTTAGGAGATCTATAGCCGCATTAATATCTTTCTCTCAGAGATTAGGCAAAAGACCTATAGTAGAGCTCCTCAAGATATACAAAGCCAAATGCCAGGCTATTGCAACATATGGTGCAGGAGTCTGGGGGTATTCAGACACCAGTTCCATCCAGAAGGTGGAAAACACTTTCTTAAGATTTCTGTTAGCCACCCCCAAAGGCACCTCAATTTACGCAATGCACCTAGAATTAGCCATTCCCTACCTGGAGGATCTAATTAAAATAGAACCCCTGATGCTGTGGCGTCGCATTTGGCTGTCAAAGAAAAATGCCTTGTCACAAGCTATCATTGCAGACTCAATGAGCCTGGATAACTCTCTGAAAATAAAGTGGCTCTTATATGTCAGGAACTTTTTTAATGATTTAGGCCTTGAGAATTATTATCTTGACCCGGCTTCTATCATGGACATCTCCAAAAAAGATTTGAAACAGAAAGCACTAAGTCACCTCGAACTGTTAAGACTTGCATCCAATTCCATGAAAATGGCAGTGATCCACGCAAATATGATCCAAGTAGCCTTTGACATTCACCCGTATCTTGAACTACAGCTAACAACTTACGAAAGAATGTTAATTACGAGATTTAGGCTAAACATCTTTTTTAGGATGGTCACCTTTCCATCACAAAATTGTTGGGACCCCATATTGCCCCCCTGTCCCTGTGACGGTTTATCAGCGCAGTCAAGTCTGCATGTGATCCTGCTTTGCAAATACCATCAAGCCCATAGAAAGATCTGGCTCTTACCGATACTCAAATCTTGGGGATTGAGACAGTGTCGACCTGCTCTTCTAAGATTGCAAATGTTAGAAACAGTGAATGTTTGTTACTTTGTCAGCAGTTTCCTAAAGTGTATCGTAAAACATAGAAAAAATCTTTAAAAAACTAGGTCTTATCTATCACAACCGGCACCCTGCACACTTAGAATAATTCTCTTTTGTCTTAATTATGAAATGAATTTTATCTGAATTGTTTTTAACTTGTGTATTTTTACAATGTATGTTATACTGTGCTCTTTTATGGTTTTTTTCCACTGTGAATAAACCGAATAAAGATTTATATATAAGGCTGTGATCGCCCTGAGTGATGCTGTGGTGGTGTTGTGTGACGCTGTGGTGGTGCTGACTGATGCTGTGGTGGTGCTGACTGATGCTGTGATGGCGCTGAGTGATATTGTTGTGTTCCTGAGTGATGCTGTGGTGCTGCCGAGTGATGTTGTGGTAGTGCTGAGTGATCCTGTTGTGTTGTTGAGTGATGCAGTGTTGGCCCTGAGTGATGATGTGGTGTCGCTGAGTGATGATGTGGTGTCGCTGAGTCAAGTTGTGGTGGTGATGAGTGATGCTGTGGTGGTGGTGCTGCGTGTTGATGTGGTGCCAAAATTGTTAGAAATGCCTTCTTCAATCTTGCTTAACATTCAGAGAGCTCATAGGCTTGGATCCCGTCCTTCTTTATCAGAATCTCCTGCTAAGCCCAGAAGTCTCATCATACCTTTTTTTAATTTACTGACTTCCTGGCAGGATTGCTGACTTCCTGGCAGGTCTATCTTTGGCAAAAGCCAAGAGCCAGGTTATTTGACTTGGTAAAAGAGTGTTCCTATCTCAAGTTGTTTCCAATGCCAGAGCAGTCGGACAAAAATAATTTCTCATTCTTACAGTTCCCCAAGTTCTCTTCGTGCCAGATATAGTCTTTTTCATGCCTGCATTTTCAAAGTGACTTTCCAGAGTAATACTACTGCATTTGAAGATCCTTGCACTGGGCCAGGGACAGACTGATTTGCATATAGCCAGGTTCTGAACTGGGATGGTGCAGTGAGATAAATAACGGTGATGGATCAAGCCCTGATCTTTGGACTGGGTAAGAGTGGTCTGCTTAATTCAGACACTCTGTTCATCATCACCCCCTTTTCTGAATCGTTTTTGGCCACTATAGGTGTGGCAGGGTATACTCAGACATGAGTCCCTTTCTCACTGCACCATCAGGATTCAAGCAAGCCGGGCCGAAGACGGCTGAAATGCCAGAAACCGGTCCCCGGTAGCTTGTCTCCTTTCTGGTGAAGAATTGGCTTGGTAGTTTAGTCTGCCCTGTTCCCATGATGCACTGGGCCAGGGACAGACTGATTTGCATATAGCCAGGTTCTGAACTGGGATGGTGCAGTGAGATAAATAACGGTGATGGATCAAGCCCTGATCTTTGGACTGGGTAAGAGTGGTCTGCTTAATTCAGACACTCTGTTCATCATCACCCCCTTTTCTGAATCGCATTTGAAGATCCAGCAGAACTTAAGAAGTTTATACAAATGCATACTTTAATAACTATGGATACTGCTGGACCTTCTAATGGTTGATCGCCTTGTATTTTTCTAATTTTTTCTTCTCCTAATTAGACTTTTCAGATGGTTTGAATTGATGTTTTGTTTCATGAATTCTTTAGTATGTTTCTAAAATGAAACGTTTGGACATATTATGTTATACACTGTGTTTTGTAATGTTATTTTTATCTCCTTGCAGATTAATCCAATGTAATTGAGTTTGTCTGGTCCGTCTTCTTGAGTGTTTATAGTCCATATGTGGCTTGGATTCCTTCCCTTTTGGGTGTGTCATCGTTTCATGTGTCATCACCACCCCAATTCCTTTCCCTTACCTACTTCCTCAGGTATGTTTCATCAGTTGTCCTTTTTAGTTATGTACTGTCTCTTCTTTTAGTTTTCCTTTACTCTTCCTTACCTTCCTTTCTTGCCTAGTTTTCCTTATTCTCTAATTGCTATACTGCTCTTTTCCTATTCCTTTACTATTTTGTTCATTTCCGTTGTTTTTTCCCCTGTCTCTTCTTTTCCATGTCAATGACTTCAAGCAAGTTAACTATTTCCTACTGCTTATAATTTTGTATAACTCATGGAATATTAAATGATCTATTAATCTTGTTAAAAGACAAAGGATATTGTCCCATTTGGGTAAATCTAGTCCTGACCTAGTGCTTCTGCAAGAGACCCACCTTACTGAGTTGGAAGCTTTAAAATTCAAGCGAAGCTGGATGGAGAATGTATTTGTTTCACTTTTACTGAATAAAAAGAATGGCGTTGTTATATTGTGCAGAAAATCACTCAATGTTACACTTATTTCAAAAGAAATGGATGATACAAGTAGATGGATTATTGTTACCTGTCTTATTAATAATTTTCCCCTTACAGTGTTAAATGTATAGGCGCCTATGGTACCCGATCTCACTTTTTGGCCTTCTACTGCTAAGACATGAACACAGGACTCATTTTATTTTGGGAGGTGATTGCAACCCAATTTGGACCGCTTTTTGGGTAGATGCTCTTCAAATCAATTTTGATCTCCAAGAATGCATAAACATTTTCGCATGGCCATTGCTAATGGTGCCTTGGTAGACTCCTGTAGGCTCTTTAACCCTACTGTGCGGGATTACACTTATTTCTCACCCTCTCATGGTACACTTACACGTTTAGATAACATTTTTCTCTCCAAGTCTCTTTTGCAACATATCACACAATCATATATTTCCCCATTATAATTTCTGACCATGCTCTGGTTATTGCTGACTTGATTTGGTTCCTCCTTCTCCCCCTCGCATAGATGATGGTTTAATAATTCTCTCTTGCAAGATGTTCAGTTTTCCAGTTCATTTGTTTCTGTTAGTTCTGAATTCATTTTACTAAATGATAATGCTTCTGTCTCTCATTATTTCTTATGGGATACGCTTAAAGCATCTGCGCATGATTTCAAGTTATGTTTCTAGGACTAAAAGGCACAGTGCTAAGGAGCATTGAGCCCTACTCTCTTCAATTAAATCTATAGAACAAAAGCCCTTCTCTTCTCTAAGTTGCCCTTAGATCTTCAGAACTTAATTCAGGCAAAACTAAAGTTTAACTTAATTTCTACTAATGAGGCCAATTGCTTTCTCCTGTGGCATTGTGCGCGCTATTATGATGGGAAAAACAAAGTAGGTAGACTGTTAGCAAACTATTTAAAGGTTAGAAAAAAGGGTGAGTTATTGATTCTGTGACAAATTCGGATGGTGGCTCATTTACAAATCACAATGATATTTTTGAAGATTTTGTTAAATTCTATAAATCTATTCTCCGGAGTCACACACTCAGCCCTCATATACTGTAGATTATTTAAGTAAAGTTTCTCATACTACCTCCCCTGATTTGGACTTTCAATCCTTATGAAAGGATCTCACCTCTGAAGAAGTCTCTTGTGCGTTACAATCGGTAAAACGGGGAAAAACGCCAGGACCTGATGGCTTTACAGAGGAATTTTATCTCCACTTCTCAAATATTCTCCTCCCATATTTATATTGTTTATTTTCCTACTTTTTTAATTTCTTTTTTACGTCTGGTATTTTTCAGGAAGCTATTGTATGTCTAATTCATAAAGAAGGTATAGATCCCCATGATTGTTAAACTTATAGATCCATCTCATTGTTATATGTTGATTATAAGATTTTTGCTAAGCTGTTAGCACTTTATTTGGAGTCCTTCCTTCAGGTTCTTATTGGGAAAGAGCAATTAGGTTCCATTAACCCCTTCACTGCTAGGCCTTTCCCCCCCTGTGCTAGGCCTTTTTTTGGCTACTTGGGGTAGTTCGCGCTTAGGCTCCTGTAACTTTTTTTACCACATGAGGTATCCACGCCAAATTTGCTACCATTTTTTTCCTTCATCATGGGGATTCTAAGGGACCCAGGGTTTGTAGATTCCCCAGGAGGGGACCCAGAAATTAGCCAAAATACAGCTAAATGTAGGGGTTTTTTTTTGGAAAAATTAGAAAAAAGGGCTACAAATTTAAGCGTCAGGTTTTTTCCCTGCAAATGGTATCAAAAAAGGGGTTGTGGTGCTGAAATCACCATCTTCCCAGCTTTCAGGGACAAGCAGAATTTTGTCAGAAAACCAAAATATTTTACACAGTTTTGGCATTTTTCTGGAACATAGCCTATTTTTGCTACTTTTTGTGCTTTCAACCTCTTTCCAGTTAATGGAAGAAATTGATATGAAAGCAATAATGGATCGTGGAAAGCAATACATTTTATAAAACTAGACAGAATTATAAATTCAGCAGGGAGTCATTTGTGTAGATCCTTCAAGATTCTCTTAGACGAACGGTCTCCTGACGCCATCTTCCTAACCGAGACTTGGTTAACCCCAGACTGCGACCCAGATGTAATTCAAGCCCTGCCACCGGGCTACCAAATTGCGCGTAGGGACCGCACACGCGGAAAAGGAGGAGGCCTTGCCATCATCCATAAATCTATATATCAATGCTACTGTACCCTGGATCCAATCCCAGACTGCGAAAGCATGTCTTTCTGCCTCAAACGCACCCCTAACGACAGTCTGACAGTGGCACTTGTATACCGCCCCCCAGGCCCACTAAATCACTTCCACTCCTCTCTACCTTCGCTAGCGGGCAAATCTGCCATGTCTTCCTCCAACTTCACGCTGCTGGGTGACTTTAATATTCACTTCGATGTCAGCACCGACAGTACCGCCAACGAGCTAGTTTTCAGCCTAGCCGCAATTCAACTAGAACAATTAATCAGGTCTCCCACTCATGACAAAGGTCACCTGCTCGACCCAGTCTTTACCAACTGCCCCAACCTAACGGTTGGCACTATTACTCCCCTACCATGGACGGATCACTTCCTGATTCCCCTTAACTTGGTCTACCTGTAAAGTCACTACCCCCCCCACCTCACGCAAGATGAGAAACTGGTCGAGACTCCCGCTAGAGCAGTGGTCGAGCCTCCTTTCCACCTCCAAACCCGCTCTTTCCAAAAGCCCTGCACCCGATAGCAGGACATTCAATAAGTGGATCGAGGACTCCATCGACACCATCCTCCCTTCCAGGAAAACCAGGCTAAAAAGAGCTCGAGAAACTGCCCCCTGGTACTCGGAGAAACTCAGGGAACTAAAACGACAGTGTAGAAAGCTGGAAAGGAAGTGGCGCCTGGGATACGCCATCACCGAAAAAGACAGGTATAGGGAAGCCATCAGGGCATACAAAACCGAAATAAACTTAGCTCAAACCAATTACTACAAAGAGAAAATTATGGCAGCCCGATCTAAGCCAAGAGAAATATATCAAGTAGGCAAAAGCCTTTCTAAGATCCCCTCTCCCACAGCCCCAACCTACGATCCTATTGCTCGATGCAACGAACTGGCTGAATTTTTCTTTCAAAAAATCAACAAAATACAGCCCCCAACCCAGAGACTATCACTGTCATATCACCTCCTCCAAGCGCTACAGAACACCCTCCGCGAGTTTACCTTAATGAATTCCCACCGCTAGATCTGGAATCACTCAAATCCCTTGCACTTCAGGTAAAATCAGGGTCTCCCCTCGACCCTACTCCCCCTCGGATGATGAACATGGCCAACCATGTCATCCTCCCCACCCTCATGGACCTACTCAACAGTTCCATGCAAAGAGGAGTGGTCCCCCCCCCTCCTGGAAACAAGCAATGGTGAGAGCATTGCTTAAGAAACCCAATCTCAATCCCACAGACCCTAACAACTACCGTCCAATCTCCTTGCTGCCATGGGCAAGCAAAATTCTGGAGAAGTACATCAATCTCCACCTCACAAACTTCCTTGAGGAGAATCTTCTACTGGACTCCACCCAAACAGGATTTCATCCCAAACACGGCACCGAAACGGCTCTTCTACCCGTCACGGAAGAATCCAGGAGGATCTTGGATCGAGGGGGGTCAGTGGCAGTGGTCCTCCTCGATCTAAGCGCCGCGTTCGACACGGTGTGCCATAGAACCCTGTTGTCTCGACTATCCGACCTGGAAGTCTCAGGAAACGCCCTCGACTGGCTGAGCTCCTAACTCAGCGGAAGAAGCTTTCAGGTCTTCGACGGCGACTCCTGCTCCACGAGAAGACCCCTAAACTGCGGTGTACCCCAAGGCTCCTCCCTGAGCCCCAAGCTGTTTAATGTGTACATGAGGCCAATGGCTGGGGTCGTCCGACAATACGGTATCAAGATCATCTCGTATGCGGACGACACCCAGCTGGTGGTCTCCTTGACACAGAAGAACAGCGGGGGGCCCCCAATCCAACCTGGCAGCCTGCATGGAGGATGTTAGAAGATGGATGACAACATCATCCTTAAAACTCAACGGAGACAAGACCGAGATAATGATCCTCAGCCCCCCTACTCTCATCGCCTACGACCAGCTATGGCCCGCAAGCTTAGGCCCACCTCCAACCCCGAAGGAGGACATCAAAAGCCTAGGAGTATGGCTTGACAAAACCCTTACCTTTAATACCCAGGCAACTAGAACAGCAGCAACCTGCTTCGGGATTATCCGAATGCTGAGAAAGATCCTGCCGATTTTGCCCTTTGAAGCTAAGCAGGTTGTTATTCAGGGCCTCATCCAGTCCAGGCTCGACTTTAACAACGCCCTCTATTGGGAGCCCCTGAATACGTGCTGGAGAAACTTCAGCGCATGCAGAACTGTGCAGCTCGCACCCTTCTCCAGATCCCTCGCAGAGAGTCAGCTAAGGCAGGGATCAGGTCACTCCACTGGCTCCCTGTCAGGGACAGAATAAAGTTCAAAACCCTGTGCATATCGCACCAAGCCTTCCATAGAGCTAGCCCTGAGATTAACCACTCACTTCTCTCCCCTTACTGTCCCGGTAAATCTCTTCGATCCACAAACGCATTCCTTGCTGCAGTTCCCAGAGTCGAAAGGTCCAGAGCAGGAGGCAGGTCCTTCACGCTCAACACTGCTAGACTGTGGAACTCTCTTCCCTTCTCACTAAGGTCCAACCCTACTCTCTCGTCCTTCCGTAAAGAGCTGAAAACATTCCTCTTCAGAAATTAGCTCCACACCTGGTCTTTTCCCCCTGTCCCTCAGAGTTCCATTTCCTCTACTTAGTGCTTGGACGCCCTCGGGCAGCAGTCGCGCTCTACAAAACCCCTTCACTTCACTTCACCTTCACTTTATAACAACTAACCATTGAATATAGGAAAAATTGAAAATTAGTTGAAAAGAAACAGCCATTTGTGTCAGCATTTTCACCTGTAACTTCTACTAATTATGAAAGCTGTTTGAAAGTAATATACCATTACACCTGCCGGATCTTTCTGGTTGTGGGGATATATAGGACTTGTAGGTTCACCAAGAACCCGACGAACCCAGAGCCAATAACTGAGCAGCGACTACCATTGTTTTTTTATTTTGTCCCGTGTATATAGCAATTATTCTTGGAAAATGTATACATGGAAAAATCGGTATGAAAGACACCAATGTATTTTTGAAATGGGAACAAAATATAGAGTTTAGAAACAGTAGATATTTGCACATTTCCGAAATTGGGAATACCCATACTAGCATGAGAATGATAGGTCATTTTTCAAAATGCCTTATTTTTTACACATTGTCTTTCATTTGGAAGGCAGAAATGCACCGAAAGTCAATAGGTAATAACAGTTGCTCTCCAATTCTGTGTTACCCTAAGTCTCCCGATAAAAATGGTACGTCACTTGTGTGGGTAGGCCTAGTGCCTACGACAGGAAACGGCTCAAAACACAAGGTGGACACACCACATTTTCACAATGAAAAATTGCCCTCATTTTGCAAAGTGCCTAGCTGTCGTTTTTTAACCCTAGTTCTGCCAGCACTTAGGGAAACCTAGCAAACCTATACATTTTTTAAAACTAGACACCCAGGAATCCAGGATGGAGTGACTTGACTGGCTCTCACCAGGTTCTGTTACCAAGAATCCATTGCAAACCTAAGAAATTGTCCAAAAAAAACACATTTTCCTCACATTTCTGTGGAGGAAAGTTGTGGAATTTGCATGGATCCACAAAATTCCATTCACCCAGCGTTGCCCAATGTCTTCCGCAAAAAATGGAAATGGTACCTCACTTGTGTGGGTAGGCCTAGTGCCCGCGACAGGAAACGGTACAAAACGCAACGTGGACACACCACATTTTCACAGTGAAAAATTAACCTTTTTTTGCAAAGTGCCTAGCTGTAGTTTTTTAACCCTAGCTCTGCCGGCAACCAGGGAAACCTAGCAAATCTAAACATTTTTGAAAACTAGACACCCAGGTGAATCTAGGATGGGGTGACTTGACTGGCTCTCCCTAGGTTCTGTTACCCAGAATCCCTTATCTAGTGGGCTTTCTGCCCCCCGAGGGGGCAGAAAGACTGTGATTTTGTGGCTGAGGGCATTGGCATGCCCATATTGGGTAGCCCCCACCCCTAATTAAAATATAAACAAAAATTCCTAGTATCTAGTGGGCTTCCCCATCTGGTCCCCGGGGAGGGGCAGAAAGACTAAATGTGCCCAAAAGGGGGGAGCAAAGGCCCTTGCCTGGTGTCTAGGGGGTGGATCCCTCCTTTCGAATGATACCGCTCCCATCTTACTACGTGCTCAGGGGGTTGAGATAGCACCTTGAGCATGTAGAAAGTGAAACTGAAATGAGCCTAAACGCTCATTTCAGTTTCGGTTTTAGTGAACTGACATCAGCGCGACGTGCGCACAGTTCGTCATTTCACTGAAATCGGGGGTGGGGGGGCGCCTCGGGCTGGGGAAGCTCTTCCTCAGCTCCCGAGGCTACAGAGGAGAAATAGAAATCCTTCTGAGGCCTCCACCAGAGGGATTTCCGGGGTCATGCGAGATGACAGCCAGGAGCCGTCGTGCGCATGAAAGGGGTTAAAGGAAGATTTATTTCTGACAACTCCTGTTTATTGTTCAACTTTCTTGGCAAGGCCCCTCTAATTAAATCCTTGCTTGCAACTATAACAATAGATGCTGAGAAGGCCTTTATTAGGATTAGTTGGGAGTTTATGTTCAAATCCTTATCCTGGCATGGATTTAGACCTAAAAGTATTGTTTTTATCTTCCTCTAGTATCACTCTCCTAAAGCATCCATTATGGTTAATGGTAGGCTTTCTTTATATTTCTCTCTTTATAGAGGAGTAAGACAAGGTTGTCCACTCTCCGCCTTATTATTTGTATTGACGCTGGAACCTTTTCTTTTCTGGATTCGTCTTAACCCATTGTTCTCTTGCTTTACCTATGGTGATCATCAATTGAAATTTGCTGCTTATGAAGATGATATCAGTTTGTTTATCTCCTTTGCTGAAAGGTCTTTGCCCTCTCTTTTGACTGTGATTTCTCTTTTCTCAGAGGTACCCGGTTACAAAGTAAATAAAGATAAAATGGAAATTCTTCATCTCAATAAATACACTTTTAGTCATCCTTATCACATAACTGGTTTTCAGTGGTCAGCATCTGCCAAAATTAAATATTTAGGTACATGGGTCACAAATTCTTTTGTTGATACTATTAGAGTTAATTTTTTTATATCTTCTTTCTAGGTTACCTTTTCATATACCAAAATACTTATTTTAAACATGTAATTAATTCCTTCTTTCCTTTTTATGGCATAAAAAGAAATCGCGTGTTGCTCTTTCAACTCTGCAAAAACCCAAAGCTGCTGGAGGAGTTAATTTTCCTGATTTTTATTATTATTATAGAGCATATACTTTGAGACGAGTGGCCCTCTGAATTTCTGACATAATGTTACCTCTTTCCTGTAAGATTTGGAGAGATTATTCGTTAAGCCCTTCTCTTTTAAGGAGGTTTTGTTTTTTTCTTCTATAAAATCACTATTTTACTCTCTGGTTTTAGAGCAGTCTGTTTCGCTGCTTGAATCTACCTTACTTTCAACTCACTTGACTCTTTCCATATTTCTTGAAATGCCAATATGGTACAACTCTTCAATTCAGGTTAATAATATCTCTCTTTTTTGGCGTAATTGGAAGGATAAATGTCATATATCAATCAATCAATCAGGAGTTTGTTAAAGCGCGACTACTTACCCGTGAGGGTCTCAAGGCTCTAGGGGTGGGGGGGAAGGTGGGGTGCAGGTTCCATTCCATCAAGGAGGGGGTCTGTCGAAGAGCCAGGTTTTGAGGTTTCTTGCGAAGATGGGGAGCGATGTTGTCTGTCTGAGGTGGAGCGGAAGGGCGTTCCATGCTTTGGCCACAAGGAAGGAGAAGGAGCGGCCTCCCGATCTGGTCTTTCTGGTGCGAGGGACCACGGCGTAGGAAAGCTGGGCTGATCGTAGGGTCCTTTGGGGTGCGTGGAATTTGAGTCGGCTGTTCAGGTATGCTGGTCCGGTGCCGTGGAGGGCCTTGTGTACAGGGGTGAGCATCTTAAAGGTGATTCTCGCCTCGACGGGGAGCCAGTGGAGTGTGCGCAGGTGCTGGGAGATGTGGCAGTGTTTTGGCAGGTTGAGGACCAGTCTTGCGGCGGCGTTCTGGATGTTCTGTAGCTTGCGGATTAGGTTTTTGTTTATTCCGGAGTAGAGTGCGTTGCCGTAGTCGAGTCTGCTGGTGACCAGGGCGGGAGTGACTGTCTTTCGGTGTTCGAGGGGGATCCATTTGAAGGTCTTACGAAGGAGGTGGAGGGTGTGGAAGCAGGAAGATGAGACAGAGTTGATCTGGCGGTCCATTTTGAGCTCGGAGTCCAGGATGATTCCCAGGTTGCGTGCGTGGTCTGTGGGGGTTGGCGGGTTTCCGAGGGCGGTGGGCCACCAGGAGTCGCTCCAGGCGTCGGGGTTTGGGCCCATGATGAGTACTTCTGTTTTGTTGGGGTTTAGTTGTAGGCAGCTGTTTTGCATCCATTTGGCGACGTCTTCCAAGCCTTCTCGAAAGTTGCGTCTGGTGTGTTGTGCTCGTCGGATAGGGAGAGGATGAGCTGGGTGTCGTCTGCGTATGACACGATGTTGAGTCCGTAGGTTCTGACGATGGGGGCAAGTGGAGCCATGTAGACGTTGAAGAGCGTCGGGCTGAGGGAGGAGCCCTGGGGGACTCCGCAGGTGGTAGGTGTGGGGTCCTAGAGGAAAGGGGGGAGTCTGACCCGCTGCGTCCTGCCGGAGAGGAAGGAGCAGATCCAGTCGAGGGCCTTGTCCTGGATTCCTGCATCGTAGAGTCTGCGTATTAGGGTGCAGTGGGAGACTGTGTCGAACGCCGCTGATAGGTCGATATGGGCTCATCAACTCGTTTCAAATATTACTCAGACTTCTTTTCTTCAATTATGTGATACTTATCATTGCTCCAAGTCCTTCTATTCTGGCTTTCTATCATTGATGAATGTGGTGCTTGATAGATACTTTTTCCTCCAGAATTCTTCTCCTAATTTAGTTCTTTTTCCTTCAGGATTTACTGAGTTCCTCAAAACAAGTCCTCAAGCGGCAACAATCTACAAATGTCTCTTGTTGCCAGACCCTACTTGAGCCAACATTTCTAGATCAGGTAGTATTACTCAATCCATCTTTTACATTTACCACAGATTATAATATACTCCTATATAATGTTCTAGGTTTACATCAGGGATTTATGCAAAATGCTGGTCTTGTGATTTTTCCTTCAAGCAGATATTATGCATATGTTATTTAGGTGTCCTGATACCCTTTCCTTTTGGCATAGGGTTTGTTTATTTATTTATTTTTGGGTACATCAACTCAGTCCTCTTTGCCCTCATTTACCAGTGATTAATTATTGCATATTGGATTGGCTATTGCATTTCAGAAAATCATCTTTAACTGGAAATCCTCAGCTAAAGTGTCATATAAGGTGTGGTGAGACTCTGTATGATCCCATCATATATTGGATACTATGTAAATGATGCAATGTTCTCCCTCTCATAATGCCCCAAGATTATGGCTGCCTCTTGCTGTATTTCTTAATCAAATTGATGTTACTGTATCACATACTATTCCTACACTGTCCGGAAACTTTCAGCTTCTGTGATTAATTTATTCTCTGTCTTCTTTATATTTGAATGGAATGTTGTAGTTTTTAAGTGCATATTGTGGCTATGCTTATTTAGATTGACATGGTTGAGGTTGTGTATTTTTTAAGTTATTGTATTTATATTTAGGAATTCTGCTCATCCATTTTCTCCCCTTTTTTCTTTCCCTTCCCCTTCCTCCCTTCAAGATTTAAGAAGACTTTAGTATTTTATAGAAGGTGCATTGGTCGTATTTGCTTGCTATTTTACCATTTGTTCTCTGGGAACATTATGTATCACTGTCCTAAATAAAGTCTTTTGAACACTTAACACAGCAACAGTTGTTTAATAATTCAATATGCATAAAAAATGACTGATACCTGCCACCCAAGCCATTCTTATAGCTTTTGGGGGTTTGGAATAATCTGAAATGTCACACTTGGAGTTGTGTGATGGTAGGAGTTGTGTTAGTACTGTCATAAATAGGTACTGGCAGGGGTAAATGGGTGGTGCAAATAAGTACTGCTTCAAACTCACATTGACATCACTTCCTTGGCATAGGGAAGACCGTGCCTGGGCCGAGGAAGTATACCTGGGAGGAAGAATACAGGGTCTGTAGTAAGCTTGCAAGCACTGGGGAGAGGGACGCTCTGCATGGTGTTCTGTGTGCAGGAACAACTTGATACATGTGTATGCCGATAAGGTCACCCATGAAGTCTTGTCCACCCATCTCTATGAGAGAATGGTAATAATGATGTTGTCATGGTTTGCTCCGCCTCTGTGTTGCGTAAAGCGTGATCAATAACAATGGCGGCAAGGTGTTTTCGACTTGCCCACCCTGCATGATCTTCACCTGTTGTGCAGATGATGAGGTCTGTGCCCCATGCTCCTGGACTCATTATCATCAGGTCATTCTCAAATGAAGAGAAGCTGGTGGTTAAAGCAACTGGGGTTTCAGCAGCTGTAAATGGCCAGCCTGTGCCCATGTGTTTGAAATGCGGTCTATGTGCCACTTTGGCCTTCAACCTTAAAGAAAAGGACAATCTTGGCCCAAGATGATGCAGATACATAAAAGAGTTTAACACTTATGTGTGCGCGTTTGGTCTTGAAAACCAATGAGACTGCTCTTCGTTCAGATGCATTATGTAGGTCCTGACACTTAGAAGATAATTTTCCCAACTGGGGTGCTCCAGACCTGAGGATGGCATTTGAACATCCCGAATAGCCCACAACAAGATGGTAGGGGCAGTAGAAAGAGGGTGGTGTGGTCAAACCCTAACCTCTACCACAAGCAACCCCTTACCCAGAGGCTCTACCTGCTCGTGCCACCCACACTGTGGACATTGTGGGGCATGAGCGCCAGAAATCAAGTAAAGTGTGTTGAAGCCACGCAAATTATATGACCAGGTGAAACAAAAACTGATAGCTGTGAAGCTACAATAGATACTTCTCGTCCCAGCGGGCCTGAGAGTTATTTTCAAAGGTAAACCCCATTTCGTTGATATGCCGGACGACGCCCGACAGATCGCTCAACTTGTGGGCACAAGGGTTAGGTGTCACCTGAACACATCGGCCCCACAGAGTGGACAATCCCGAAGGAAGCGCTGCGATCGCAGTGACACTTCAGCTACCTCAGACTCGGAGAAGGAGGGTACAATATCACCTCGCCCAGAGGAGGAGGTTTATATTGTAAAGGCCGCAGCCTTGGCTGAGAAGCTTACCAACTAACTATATAACAAGAAGTGGGCATGGAACCTGAGGGGGCCGTTTGAACATCCTGAATAGCCCACAACACCACGAGATGGTAGGGGCAGTAGAAAGAGGGTGGTGTGGCGGGGTGGTCAAACCCTAACCTCTACCACAAGCAACCCCATACCCAGAGGCTCCACCTGCTCGTGCCACCCACACTGTGGACATTGTGGGGCATGAGCGCCGGATTTCAAGTAAAGTGTGTTGAAGCCCAATGCAAATTCTATGACCAGGTGAAACAAAAACTGATAGTCGTGGAGCTACAATAGATGCTTCTCGTTCCAGCGGGTCTGAGAGTTATTTTCCAAGGTAAACCCCATTTCGTTGATATGCCGGACGACGCCCGACAGATTGCTCGACTTGTGGACACAAGGGTTAGGTGACTTGAACACATCGACCCCACAGAGAGGAAAATCCAGAAGGAAGCGCCGCGATCGCAGAGACACTTCAGCTACCTCAGACTCGGAGAAGGAGGGTACAATATCACCTCACCCAGAGGAGGAGGTTTATATTGTAAAGGCCGCAGCCTCGACTGAGAAGCTTACCAACTAACTATATAACAAGAAGTGGGCAAGGAACCTCCAATTAATTGGGCTATACTAGTGCGTGCCAGCAATACCTTATCTTTTTAGGACTACTAAAAGCCGGAGCCCTGGGCAGGAGGCTTGAGTGGCTGCTTCTGCTATTGCCCACTGTTGTGGCGGTGTTTGAATTCAGGCGACAGATGCTTCTATTGGGGCAAAGTATAGGGAGAAGGAGGAGTTGGGAGGGAAGGGGGTCTTGATTTTCTGTTTGTAAGACTTGGTTTATATATAATTAGTTTTTTGAGCAAAACTATACCAGACAGGTATGTTCCACAATACCACACTCCCCAAGGATCCACCATAGACCCATCCTTACATTAGAGATCAACAGGAGGTGATTGAAACCTCGAGTTGCCCAAGGAATGACCCAGAGCACCCAACACTCACTTCCATACCATCCACCAAGAGGGTATTCATGACCATGACATGGAAAGTCAACAACCTGCTGAACCATATAAAGTGTGGAGCTGTTCTGCAGTACTCCAGAGGTATAGCCCTCGGGTCATGATGCTGCAAGGCACACACCTCATGCAGATTAACTGCACCCTCTTGGCTAGGTATGGGTACACCAGAATATACCACACAGGTTCTTACCGTGGCTCCAGGGAAGGAGCAATCCTCATAAATAACTCCCTACCAATAGCAGTATCCCGTGTGACCCAAGACATTTTGGGGAGATTCATACTGGAAAACGGATCTGTGGAGGGCTAACTCTACAACCAGTTAAATGCATATGTCCCCCACAGCTCGCAATTCCACACTACAATCACTTAATGACTTTATATTACCTCTCTCTGCTGGCAGGCTTATCATGGGGGACGACTTTAATGACATCCTGGGCCCTTTGGACTAACTCCAGATGCCCACTTCAGAGCCCATAGAGGACAGGGGACTGGCTGGCTGGACCTCAAGCCTGGGACTCTGGGACACCTGGTGTACCTGGAACCCCATGGCATGGGCGTACACACAAGCGTCAGCTGTGTACGGTTTGCTCTCTCGCATAGACCTCTTACTGTTGTCAGCACCTTATCTCCTACAGAAGCAAGGGTCTCAGATTCTCACCAGGGGCTTTTCGAACCATGCACCAGTCACACTTCAGGTGAGAGACAAAAGCGTACAGGGAATGACAAATTTGGCACCTCAACACTTAGTTCCTCACTGACAAACAACTTACCCAGGCCCTGGAGACGGACCTAGAAGCGTTCCTTAATACCAACCAAGGGAATGAGGACTCACTGGGAATACTCTGGGAGGCCACTATGCGGGGAACCGCTCGCTTTCATATCAAGAGACAGGCTCAAGAGAACACAGTCCTGTACAGCGCAGTTGGAAACCTTGATTCGAAAACTCAAAACCTACAGTGGGGGCAATCTGCCGCTGTTACCGAGCAGGCGCCTGGCTGTAGAGAGGGCTGACCTGCATCATGTATGTTTGGACGAAGCCCGCAGGTGTTGAGAGGCCTCTGCCGCAACGGTGAACAAGTGGGGAGAAAAATTGGGTAAGCTACTACACTGGCAAGCCACTAGGGAGTTGGCTTCAAAGGCAGTGCCCCAGGCCGAGACTTACGCCACTGTAGCCGTTGCCTTAGCAGGCTACTACAAATCAATCTGCTCAGCAAGGCATCAATCCCCACGGGAGACACATAGCCCATTAATTGCGAACCCCGCATTGTCCAAGCTGACCGCCACTGAGAGAGAGGCTCTGGGGGGGGGGCATGACGGAGGAGGAGCATGGCAACATTCTAGGATGCTGCTGGAGGCGGCTGACTGCAGTCCTTTCCAGCTGAAAATAGACTTGGCCACTACAGAGGTCCTACTGAAACCTGACAAGCCTTTGGAGCAATGCGTCTCATATCGAACCATTTCACTTATCAATAGTGAGGTTAAAATGTTTGCAAAACTGCTAGCTAGACGCCCGACACCGGTACCCAGGCCAGTATGGGTTTATTCCCCGGCGCTGCACCAGGCACTGTATCCTCAGACTCCATCAGGCCCTAGCTAGATTCAGAGACAAAGTGTGCTATGGCATTTATGCTCCTTGATTTCCAGATGGCCTTTGACTCTTTGGACTGTGCCTTTCTGTAGGAGGTCCTTGTCGAAATGGGTCTTAGTCGCAGGGTCTTGTCTTATGCCTGGGCCTTGTACAAGAGGCCCTAAGAGCAGGTGCAGGTGTCTGAAGTGGTTTCACACAGATTTCCAATTTGTCAGGGCAACAGACAGGGGTGCTCCCCGTCCCTCCTGTTTGCTCTGGTCATAGAGCCCGAAGGCAACTTGAATACGCTGTGACGCGAAGGCTTTGACTGGGTGATGGCACTTGAAGGCAGAATTCCTCTCTATGCCGTTGACATCCTCTTGTCCATGAGACAACCAGCAGAGATTGCTCCCCCCACCTCATAACCTCATATCTATCCTCGATGCCTACAGGGGCGTCAGGAATGCGGGTGAACTGGCTTAAGTCCTTCATGGATCCTCTTCAGAAGGACAGGGACGCGGTGACCTGGTATCCCGCCCAGACGATCCAGTGCCTACGTTTCCGCTATTTGGGTATCGGAGCGCACATGGTACCTTAACCGCCGCTACCTCACTTGCAAGATCCAGGAAGACCTAAACAAATGGATTACACTACTGCTCAACGAGTTGTGGTGGGTGACCCTACAGAAAATTATGGTCTACCTTGGGGTAACTTTATGTACTTCAGAACTTCCCTATGTCCATCCTTAACCACTGGGGCACTGCTATAACCACTCAACTACAGAACAAAACCCACAGGATTGCATTTGATAAATCTCTCCGGTCACCCTTTGATGGGGTTCTGGACCAGGTCGAAGTCCGGCTCTGCTACTGGGCAGCACATACCATTGTGGTCGGTGACTGAGTTCGTGGGATTTTGGCAGATCCCTCATATCGGATGGATTGCACTTCTTTGTGTATATCCAAATAAAGTACTTTTATTTAAAAAAAAATATTCTAAAAGTCTAGCAAACTTGAGGATATTCTATTGATGGCTTATGTCTCTCGCACTGCTCAATATAAGGCCGAAATGAGTCGAAGCTAGCACAAATGCAACAGAAGAGACAACAATGTGAAAAAAGTATGCAGATAACAGTACAGTGATACATCCCCAAATGTGTCTGCCCGGTGCCCAGTTATACGTTCTTGCTACCACTGTGGTTACCGCCTGCCCTTCCCAAGTCAATTCCCCACCACACACAGTACATGACACAAGTGCAGGAAGGTGGGTCATTTTCAAATAGTCAGCAAGCTTCAGGCAAGCTGAAACGAGTAAACACTCACAAATCTTTGACAACATGAAGGCAGGTCCTAATGCTCATTAAGGGCATGCCACTATCACAGAGGTAGCAGCTCAAGTGGACTCCTCATCTGCGTCTAGGGCAGATGTAAATTAAATCACAGCATCAACTTACATTTTCTAGGGGAAGCGTGTTGACTGATGACGGCAGGGAAGTATCTGAACTTCTGCTGAATGCTGAAGTTGTTGGAATACCTACTCCCTTCTTGATGGACACTGGTGCAAACTTTCTAAAAAAAAAACTCACATTGACCAGGCACATGAGTTATAAAAGCCTCTCAAGTGCTGAGGCCTGTTTCACAGAACACTTTCACACTGCTGCCACTCCACTGAGAGAGACATGTATTTAGTACATACCACAGCTGGAATTGAGTGCCTTCTGAGCTTCAAAATGGCAGTCAAGATTGGTCTACTTCACATGCTTTGCCAAATTGCATCAAAGGTGACAGAAGAGAAGACTGTGAATTTTATACAATTGTTTCCTTAACTCTTCAAAGATATCAGCAAACTCAACGATAACCATATTGACGACTGTGAAGCTAGTAGTTAAACACTTTTGTATGAGAGCTTTCAATATCCAAAAGCAGATGGAGGATGAACTAATCCATTGAAGCAAAACATCATTGAGCCTGCCAGTGGCCCGTGCCCTGGATTTCCCTCCCTTGGGCCCTGTGTAAAACCATGACACTGGAGATACAATTTCAATCTGTGTGGACCAGTTGCAACTCAAACAGAAAGGCATTTCGCATCTTATATTTAAAGACATGACATATCACTTAACGGCACCAAGTTCTTTATAACATAAACTTCAATAAAAGAAGCCATCGGCTAGAGCTACAGGAGCGCTCAAGGTATATCAACACGTTTTTCATGCATGTGGTTTGTACCAATACAAGCTCGTCAGTGTCAACAGCAGCTGAGATATTTCAATAAGAAATCCACAAAGTTATTCAGGGCATTCCCTTAAGTTTAAATTACAGTGACAACCGACTTGTGTTCGTACCACACTAAAGAGAGCATAAGGACACCCTCATCTAGCGATGCCAAGGACTAAGAGATGCAAGCCTGACCTTAAACAAAGACAAGTGTTTTTTCTGCAAGAGTTCCCTCACGTTTTCTGGCTTCATCTGCTCATGAGGGTATACTCTCTCAGCAGTTCCAACATCCCCGAATGTGTCTGCCCTGAGCTCCTGCATGAATCTTTCCAATTACTGTTCCAGATCGGCCATATTGGGCGTAGTTTTGCACGCCTGCCGGCGCCATTCACTAGGTTGGACGCTCTAGTCGTCATAATGACGCTAGACGCCTTGAAAAGGACGGTCATGCTGACGCGCAGCGGTTACGCGCAGCGGGGATGCCGGATTACCGCCGGAGTTACGCCAGAGTTCAGCCCGTCTGCGCCCGTCCGCGCTGAGGACGGGCTGGACGCTGGACTCTTGTGTCCTACTGAGCAGGTATTTTGTATCTATACTCCTTTGGAGTTATTGGCCTATAGACCTTCATCTTTGCCTTGCCATCATAGATTCTCTCCAGAGGGAATCTTACATTCTACAATTTGTCACACCTGCAAATTGACTCTTCTGCCTCTAGCTGTAAATGAGAGTAGCTCTCAGAATCTATCAACTTCACCCACGCCCTTTCCTTCTAGGAAGGGTTTTTTGATAAATGCCAGGTCAATGGTTAAAAACAACATTGCTTTTCACGAGTTCGTGGCAAACAGACAACCCGATTGGGTGTTCATTACGGAAACGTGGGCCACCGAGTCGTCAGGTCATGATTTGCTTCTTGCTACCCCTGAGGGTTATAATTTGTTGAGGCAGGATAGACCTAAACGCAGAGGGGGTGGGTTAGCTATCCTATGTAAAACTTGGATGCCCTGCTCTATTACTGCCCTCTCGGTGGTCTCAGACCCTTTCGAGGCTTTGTACTTTTCTATCCTATGTGTGCCCTCGGATTCTTTCTCAGGTATCCTCATTTATCGGCCTCCTGGTCCTAGGGCCAATTTTAGTAGTGACCTGTTGAGGATTCTTGAACCCTACTTTGGTAAATCCCATATTACCATATTGGGGGACATGAATTTTCATTTGGATAATTTGGGGGATCCTGATACTGTCACGCTGACTGATGTACTTGGAGCGTGTGGCTGTATCCAACTGGTTCATAGCTCCACACATCGGGCAGGCCACATCTTAGATGGGGTGTTTACTAATGATCCCAGACTATCTGCAGGCTCTGCGGTGCCCTTAGTTTGGTCTGATCATCTAGCTGTACCCCTCGAGCTAGCAGCTGGTGCTACCGAGCTGCAAGATCGGAGAGTTCATACGGTGCTTCAAAAACATCACTAATGAAGCCCTTGCCCCGTATTTAAAAGCCTGTGATTACTCTTCTGTGGGTGAAGCTAATGACGCCGCTCAAAATCTTGCTCACTCCATTGCTAAGGCCGTTGATGAACTCGCTCTTTTATCATTCAGGTATTCAGCAAGACGTAAACCCTCTGCCCCCTGGTTCTCAGAGCCGTTGAGACTCTTAAGACAGAGGTGTAGAAGACAGGAGAGGAGATGGAGGAAGACATGGGACCCTTTAGAAAGAGATATGCATAAGCTCTTGCTTAAAGAATATAAGTCTAGGGTAATTAAAGAAAAACAGGAGTTCTTTGCGAATCTCACCACCTCTCTATCTTCGGCTAGAGAACTCTTTAAAATCGTTGATTCTCTTTGCTCTCTGCAAATGCCTGATCCGGTTGTGACCTTGCAAGAGCTGTGCAACAATATATCCGACTTTTTCCACAAAAAGATTGAGGACATCTATGTTGCCCTGGAGATTCAGAGGACTACTTTGGGGGACTCTTCTGCCCAAACCCTAGCTAATCTAGAAGCCCGGTCCAGTGATCCTGCACGGATCTTCTCTCAGTTTCCCCTACTCTCTCTTGAGGAGCTAGATCTCCTGTTGGAGCGAACAAAATCAGCCTCGCCCTTGGATCCCTGCCCCCTGAAGACTCTGAAAGCTTGTAGGCATACGCTTTTGCCGCCTCTGCTGGAAGTGATGAACGTTCCGATTCACAGAGCACTGCTGATGCACTTAAGAGTGCGCATTCCGTAGTGTGTGAACTCGAGTTTCGCTACTTTATTTTTCCTTGCAATATTATATAGCGCGAACTCGACAACATTCATGAGCACAATTTACATTACAGAAGAACACATTCATTTGTGGTAGGCACGGGGAGACAAAGCGATTTGCCTGGAATCACAGGATGTTGAGCTGATGCCGAGATTCAAACGTAGCTCCCCAGCTCTAAAGTTCGCAATTCTAGAACTTGTGGCGGAAGGTGTGTCTAAAAGTGTATGTCGGTGCTGGCCATCAATGAGAGAGACCTGTGCATTTTTCAAATGGGTGGTGAAAAATATGAGTATGTTGCTGGAGATGTGGGCCGCTGTGCCACCAATGTACTTACCGGGGGAGGGTAAACACCCATTATTCCGCAACGTTCTTTCGGCATACCATCACTCCGCATACTTTCATTACGAAAGTACCATGACTCCGCAATGCCATTATAACGCATGGCATTACATTTTATATGCTTTTACCACGCATACATTTACAACGAAATTCGTTGTAAATGCATGAATGGTAAAAACATGTTTTTTTTATGTTTGGATAAGGTAAGTATGGGTATAGGGGTATATGTTTTGGGATACTGAGGTATATGTTATGGGGTGTTTGGGTATTTTAAGGGTTCAGATATAGTTTTGGGTTATGGGGTACAGAGGTAGTTTAGGGTTTAGGGATAAGTATGGGTTTTGGGGTACAGGGGTATTTTAGGGTTCAGGCCTAGGTTTCGGTATAGGGGTATTTTTCGGCTTCAGGGGTAGGTTTGGGTTTTGGGGTACAGGGGTATTTTAAGGGTTCAGGGCTAGGTTTGGGTTTTGGAGTACAGGGGTATTTTTATGGTTCAGGGCTAGGTTTGGGTTTTGGGGTACAGGGGTATTTTAGGGTTCTGGGGTAGGTTTGGGTTTTGGGATACAGGGTTATTTTTAGGGTTCAGGGCTACGTTTGGGTTTTGGGGTACAGGGGTATTTTTAGGGTTCAGGGGTAGGTTTGGGGTACAGGGGTATTTTAGGGTTCAGGGGTAGGTTTGGGTTTTGGGGTACAGTGGTATTTTTAGGGTTCAGGGCTAGGTTTGGGTTTTGGGGTACAGGGGTATTTTTAGGGTTCAGGGGTAGGTTTGGGTTTTGAGGTACAGGGGTATTTATAGGGTTCAGGGCTTGGTTTGGGTTTTGGGGTACAGGGGTATTTTTAGGGTTTAGGGATAGGTTTGGCTTTTGGGGTACAGGGTATATTTATAGAGTTAAGATGGGTTAGTGTTTAAGGGTATTTTAAGGAGTAAGGGTGGGTTATGATTATGGGGTGCAGGGGTATTTAAAGGGAGCAGGGTGGGATTAGCACACGATATGAGACATGGCATGAAGGGCGGAACGTACCACACGCCTCCAGCGTTTGACACGCCCCCAGCACAACGCAGACACGCCCACAAGGGACTACTTTGCTGGCATGGCTCTTTTACCTTTTAAATGTATATGGTGGTCGTCTGCATAGCCTATGTCCTTCTGCTGCAACTGCCCTTTCCAACGCTCTATTGGATGTTGTGATTGGTGCTGTTGTTCCTGAGATTACCCGCCTCAAAGGTTTGGGCTCTCTCTTTATTATATTAGTATAGATCTAGGGTTCAAAATTAATATGGATACTCTGTGTCCATAACAAAAAGAATATTAGCTAGGACATTTTGAGTAAGGATGAGGGGAAATGTTTAATGTAATTATCACTATGTCCCCTCTTTCACTTATAATAGATACAAGGATTCAAAAATGGAGCATGTGAATTGAACCGTAGATGGAAGATTTTTCCTGCGTAGTGGTATAGCGTTGCATCAAATTTAGAATTCATTCCAAGGTAAACACGGGGTCAACTCTGTATATAAGATTAGTGGATGTGAGGCCTTAGCAATGTTAATAATATAGAGTGCTCATTCATGTTTTTGCATATGTACCGAGAACAGAGTACCTATTGGCAATATTTCTATAGACTCTCAGCTGGCTTTTATTCTGGAGACTGTGTGTACCCAGAAGAAACCGGTATTAAAACAGTAATTATTGCATCAATTGCTGAATATGTCAAATAAGTTGAATGTACCTCAAATGAGGCCAGCATTGGACACCTTAATTGTCATGTTGAAATCGGAGTATGAGTGAAAAACGAGGGTATTGGTGAAAGAAGGACAAACAAAGTTATAAAAAAAAAAAGTTCTTAATAAGATAAGAAATAAAGAAACTTCCAATAAAACAGTTTTTAGCCTACTTTTAGGCAACTAGTTAGGTATGACAGTTCAGCTCTGGATGGTGTATGTGTTTGCCTCATACTCTTTATATTTAGTGGGTATAGCTGTGGACATTGGGATGTCGTTTCTCAAAAAAAAAAAGCTGTGGTCTGTATGCGTAATGATCAGGCCACATATATTTATTATATTTTTTATGTATTTCAGATCTTGTCTGTGATTGGGATCTATTATTTATAATTTCCTGATGAAGGTGTTGGCCATGATTTAGCGCCCACCGAAACGCGTCAATGCTTTTATGAGGATTCCATGTCAAATCTGTGGGGACAATTGTTTCGAATTACAGCATTTCAAAAAATGAATAATAGATGTCACAATTGATTCATCTACGATTCATTGGTTTTCCTCTTCAATAGGAATCAGTTTTTCCTTCTATGTTCCCCATTTTTTAATATAGGAATTTTTCTGTATAATATTTTTCTGTGTATAATATATTTGTATGTACATTATGTGTTTGATGTAGAATTGTATCTGTGTTTTTAATGAGGATTATATCGTTGGATAGACTTGGGATTACACTGTGTATTTTAATCATGAATACATTTGTTTACTTTTCTACATTTTTTTTTTTAGATTTTTCTATTTTTTGCAGCATCCCTGGAGTCCCTAGCAAGTCCACGGCTGAGAGGCAATGTGTGTATGAATGCTGTAGAAAGTACGTAATTGTCCAAAGGTTTTTTTTTGTGACCTTGGTCTTTGTGGTACCGCTCCCTCTGGACAGTGGGTCCCTCTCTCTAATTTTGAGATTTTGAAATATCACCTTTGCCCATGAATGTGTTTGAGGAAGAGCTTACTGATGTTTTTCAGACACATTGCCACAGGACAGTATCTACTGGTGAAATAAATTAATGATCTTGATTTTCAGAGGTGATGGACATTGCTAGTACAGAGGTAAATAATGTCATCCTGGTACTGAATAAAATATTTGCCACATTTGACATCCGTTCTATAGCCAAATAGGACAATGGGTCTCCAATCAATAGAAAGGAGTTCAAGTAATGAGCAAACTATCTAGGTTTTGAGCACAGGAAAACATCCGGGTGGACTCAAGAAAAAAGCATTGTTAGAGATTTATGGCTACACTTAAGAAGGTGCTGCAAGAGGCTGAAGCCACCAACTCCTCAATATCCAATGTGCTCTGTCAGATCATGTAAGATTCCAGTGACACTCCTCACAGCTGCAACACTGTGTTGCCTGTTTGGTAGAGGTTACAGACCAAAGTCCCAGAACATCCAATCTCCTGATTATCTGGATCGTAAGGTGTGAGCCTAAAACACTTCAAACCAAGCCAAACCAGGACAAGATAAAACTCTATTACAGCAAAAAGAGGAGAGCTTATGCATCGAAGATAAGGTTCAGAGAGTTGGCATAAATGCACCTAGCTGGGACTCGCAAAGACACTAAGTTATGACCTCAGACTACCTTCTATTGTCACAGATATCAAGGCTTCTATAATCACTGAAACGCGCCACATTTCCAAGCTTTGCAAGATAAACCCTGTGAATTGCCATTCACCGTTGAACACTCAGAGGAAGAAGATTCCTAGATCAATAAAGCTAGTGGCAGCGATGCCCTACCTGCTCCTATCTTACTTGCCTCACCCCAACCGGGACAAAATGTAAAGCCCCCTGAAAAACTCTATACTGTTTCTGGAAGCGTGGATTTCTATTTATGGTGGGGGAGGAGTGGCGCGTTGCAGGTGGGGTCCGTTGGGTGTAGTGTTCTGACTTCTGCCAGCCCTGGGCATCACTTAGTTGCTACATTGAAGGATGCCCCTGCCCTGAGGAAGTGTGAGGGTGGAGGCAGGGTAGGAGAGTGCTCTGCAACTATGTTAATCTTATCCACCTATCTCCATAAAAAGAATGGTAACAAAGATGTCCTAACAATATTACCTGCACCTCTGTATCAAAAAAACGGTGTGATCACTCCAATATGTAACAAGCATTGGCATAGCCACTAGGTCTCGCTTTTGGAACCTTATAAATGTGGTTGAATAAAAGATTTCACGTTGTGGCATACTTCCCTAAAGTTAAAGTAAAAGTTCAAAGTTAAGTTAAAGCCATTTGCTTTGCTATACAATACCATTAGCAAAGCAAATCGCTTTAACTTAATCAAAGGCGAGACCTTTTGCATTTTCAATGTTTGTTTAATTTTGCATGTACTTTAATGTCCAATACACATTAGGATATTATTTTGTACTGTTATGGCACCCTTCCAGTGCTGAACCTGTGACAGACATCACGCACACAGCCTAACGTGCGATAGCGCAAGGAATGACAGCAACAGCGCTTTATCTTTGTTGATATAAGATATGACGCCATCCTGCTCTCTACATTTCATGCATAGCAGTGCAGCACCTGTGCTGTGTCCTTTCTAAGTAAACATGGCTTAAGGTGTCAGGCAAAGGAATCATGGGAACCTGCCACCTCCTATCTCTGCTGCAAAATATGAATTACTGTAGCTCCACACACTCGAGGCCGACACTCCAGGTGAGATGGCTAGGCGCACTCTTAGTGCTGCAATAGAATTTGAAGCCAAAAAGAGCAGAACAGTAGAATTGTGGGCGGCGTTTGTGCGAAACATCCCTGAAACCATTTAAAATGCTGCCACTTTCTGCTGTATTGTACTGTAATTGCATTTATGTAGCGCTTACTACCCCTGATGAGGCGTATGTATTGTATTGTATATTGGATTTATATAGCGCTTATCACCCAGGGGTCTCTAAGCGCTTGCCTTGGGAACCCGTCCTGGCTTTTCCCTGTGAGATAGCCCCTATGGGGCATCCCCAAGGTGAAAGCCAGGCATCCCGCCGCGGGGGGCCGTTGTGGAGATTAAGCAAGCTAAATGCCCAGAGTTGCAGAGTGTGAACCCATGATTAGGTCAGGCACCGAAGCGAGAATTATCGAGTCCGTGGACATTTGAGCTCAAGACCCTGCCGCGTCGGGAATTGAACCCTGGTCCCGGGTCTGACCTCTGCTTCAGGGTCTGCCTGCTCTAACCAGTGAGCCACACTTCTCCACGTCCGCGTCAAAGCGCTTTTTCGGCTGGTAGCAAGCTACTCCAGGACCCATAGAGGATTAGTGTTGAATTAGTATAGTGAAACATGCAAGTACATTTTAAGTGGTGTATAGTGAAACATGCAAGTACATTTTAAGTGGTGTATAGGTTAGTCAGTTATTTGGATTTGGAATGATAGATAAGGATAGAGGAGGAAAAAAGGTTTCCATTTATATAAAGCTTGTTACCCCTGATGGGGTGTTGAAGCACGCTATTCAGGAAGCCCATAAAGGATTAGTGGTGAATTAATATGGTGAAATATGAAAGTAATTTCAGTGGTGGATATTAGTCAGTTATTTGGAGTGAGAAGGACAGCGGAAAGATAAAAGGGGAAGAAAGGTTTGCATTCATATAGCACTTGTTAACCCTGATGGATGTTGAAGCGCTTTTCTGGCGAGTAGCACGCCACCCCGGAACCCATCAGGATTAGTGTTGAATTAGTATGGTGAAACATGAAAGTAATTTTAGTGTTTGATATGTTAGTTATTTGGATTGAGAAGGGTTGGGGAGGGGTAGAAAAGAGGTGTCATATGGTTATTACGTTTCCATAGATTGTGTTAAGTTAGCATGTGCTTATTAAATGTTTAAACGCCATATTTTCTTTCTGCTTCGGTTTGCACACGACACCTAATTGTTATTTCAGCTTTTAACCTAGACGAAAGATGTGATTTATTTCAGAATAATATATTATTGTACTGGTATCAGTCGTGCCTGGAACACTTGGTACAACTGTCTGCACACTGAGAACTGCACACTCTAACACAAGGTTACTGTAGGCCTGATCCTCGCACTACGTTAGTCATAACACAAATAATGTTTGTGCCAACTTTGGGCTTTACGTGAGTTCAAGATACAGTTACAGGGAATGAGAAAACACACTTGATGCTGGACATGCTGAGAGCTGGTAGCTGTTGATGTGATCTCCTCCTACTGAGACTTTGAGGTATGGGTCCGCCCAGCTAAGAGCCCAGATGAAACCTTCTTAGATATAAAATAATATGCTAATTAGGGTGCGCGAAATATAGGTGATACAGAATTCTATAGATTTTTGCATCATAATATGTTATCACAGTTTGCTTACTATGGATTAGTGACTATGCTGCTGACTCTGATTTTTATAATATGTATGTTGATATTATACAAGATACTGCGTTTGAGAATGTTGCATTGAAAAAATAAACATTTCAAACTTGCACGTGTTCTCATTGCCTCCAAGTTTCGGTTTGGAATGATAATATAACGAAAGAGTGTTCATGTGTTCCACGATACCTGAGGTATTCTAAGTTCATGTTCTGGATTGTCTAAGACATCGGGGAGTATTCACTTCCGATGAGATACTGTAGCTAGCCTGGTAAGGGGATTTCTGAAACATAGGTGAGTTGTGGGTCACCCTGACTCACCCAGGTTCTAGGTCTCTGTGCACAGTTCTGTGAGAGAACGGAAACCCTGCGACATGGCGCCCATACGTTGGTTGGCCTTATAACATGACACTCGAGTAGTATATCATTCAAACCTTAACGCCTACATTCCCGTTTCCGGAAAACGGCAGTGTCGGAGAAACCTACCTATTTTTGAAATAGGTAATTTTCAAGCTTGAATCTATCTAAAACGGTTTCCTTGAATTACTACCCAGTTGTGCTACAAAGTATAATTTATTTTTTCTAGTTCCTGTGCTAACATGGCTCAAGCCGTGGACATCCCGCAGCATAGTCGCATTGCGGTGCGTGACCATTTGCGGATGTATGATGTTCCTGTGGAAGGCTTGGCTGTGGTTCTGGTGGTGAGCGCGGAACATGCTTACCCGTACGAACTGTTTTATTCGTGGGTGACATTTCCAGAGGTGGACGCAAATACTGGTGTGTTCCACACATACACTGCTTCGGTTGTACCGGCGGCGTACGCTCCGTACAGAGCACTGGAGGTACCTATAGACGCTTGGCAGCATGGAGTTTGGTTTGGTGGCGCCCTACCGCACGCTTTGACCGCTCCGAGGTTAGGTCCTTTGTCCATTTCGGGCACTAATTGGCCTGCTTTGGGTGGATTTACTCCTCACCCTCGACGTAACGCTTGTAACGTAGCTGAACTGCGGAAACTTCATGAAGTTGCGGTGGGGGTGATTAGAGCGCTTGTTCATTACATTGGCCGTAATGGACGCGGCCCCTAGAGGCGCACAGCTTCGAGCAGAACATGCTGGTCTGAAAATCAACCCGGTCATGGTTAATTCCGTGATGGGTAAAAAGCCCCTAGAAAAGGACGATTTTCCGTTCTGGCTTGCTGAGAAATTCGGCCAGCTGGAAGCTGTGTTTCCTAATACGAGTCCGGGTGATAAGCACCGGATTCTTACACTGAGTTTACCGAAAGATCTGACTCCTGACCTTGCTGACTGTGAGACCTGGGGAAAAACGTTTGCAGCGGTCTATTCGAGGTGCTATGGCTCCCCGTCTGTGACCAATCTAGGTGGGGTCCTTAAACGTGTTCAGGACGAACACGGACCGGAGGCGGCTGTTGAATTAGGCATGCGCCTATGTGGCTCCTTTGAAGTGGTTTGCGGTGTGATCCTTGCCAATGTCAAGGGGGATGCAGTGAACTTTCAAGTTGCTAACGCGTTAGCGTTGGTTCCCAAGCCCGACCGACCCCGACAGTTGGCAAAGATTATTGTGAATGCTTACAAAATGGTGGGCCGCAATGCAAAGGGGGTTAAAACTTTTCCTGATAAGGAGAAGAAACAGCCCCAGAGTCAGACATCGGAAACTGGTGGTCAACAAAAGACCAAGAAACAAAATTGGCCTAAAAAGCAGAATCAGGGTAAGCAACAACAACAACTAATACAGGTTTCTGCTCCTGCGTCTCCGTTGCCTGCGCAGTCGGATCGTGTTTATGATTTGCGCGACCGCGCGATGATTAAATCGCCTGAGAGGTTTCAGGCTTCTGAACAACGCTCTCCTCGTTCCTTTCAGGACTCATCGGCTCCGTCAACCGGTGGTGGAGGGGGCGGCAGGGGCCGGGGTGGCCAGCAAGGACGTGGTCAGCCCCGCCCGCGTTCCAGTGGAGATCAGCAGGAAGGCTCTACGCCCAAGAGACCTCAGTTTGCCACGAAGAAAGTCGCTGCCTTGACGCGCATCGTTATGCCGAAGATAGTGAGAACGCGGCTTCGGAATCTGACGTGGGCTCTGACATTGCTAGACAGCGCAGCAGAGATTACCATAGTGAGAGAGGCCCTCCGTCCACTGTTGAAGGTGACAGCGACTGACATTTATGTTGTGATTGAAACAGCAGATACGCATGTTGCTCTCCCTGAACGACTTTTTGAAATTGTCCTGTTAATTGAAGGTGACATGCAGCGAACTGTAAAAGGGGTATTTTGGGAAAATCTCTCGTCTACGTATGACATTTTGCTTTCGGAGGCTGACTGGCCCCCACCTTTTGTTCTCGCAGCTCCGCGAGGGGAGGAGGTAATCCTACCCAGCTTCGCGCACACAGTGCCGAGGGTGGAGGCGCTGCATTTTGCAGAAGAGTGGGCTCTGGCGCTTGCGCCGGCTGTGTACCGCAATCAATGTGGCTGGGATAAATTGTCACCAAGCCATGAGATTCCTTTACGGTCACAGCCACAGCCTCAACCACAATATCCCATACGGCGTGAAGCGAAAGCTTCAGTCGCAGCTATCCTTGAACAATTGGAATATCAAGGTGTAATTGAAAAGTGTGTGTCACCGATGAATAACCCCCTTTTTACTGTGAACAAGCCGGACGGCTCATATCGTTTGGTTTTGGATTATAGGCATTTGAACTCGCATTGCCGTAACTGTGCAGTACAGAATACGCACGGCTCTGCGTTAGTGAATAGTCTTGAGCGTAAACGGTTCAAAACCACGCTTGACATTTCCAATGGTTTTTATGCACATAGATTAGATGGTCTAAGTTCCCAATGGACCAGTTTTACATGCGCCGGAGTGCAAAAAATGTTTAAACGACTCCCAATGGGCTACAAGAACAGTCCGGGAGTTTTTTCCGCGCGCATAGTCTCTCTTTTGGAGAGCTTCGACCAAGTTGCTTGTTCGTATGTGGATGACATTTATCTCACAGACGACGATCTTTGGGAGCATCTGTGTCGAGTAAATAGCATAATTTGTAACTTTGCTGACATGGGTTACAAGTTTAACTTTGCAAAGTCGCACATTGCAGAGTACACAGTGTTGTTTCTAGGTTACGAGCTTAACCATGAAGGGAAGGGTTTAGCACCCCATTTCCTGGAGAAATGCGCACAGTTGTGCTCTCCGACAACACTGAAAAAATTACAATCTCTTCTGGGTTTTCTGAATTTCGGGAGGACTTACATTCCGGAATATGCCCAGCGTATCAAGCCTTTGTATGCTTTGATACAACCATCTTTTTCCAAATCATGCTGGCTGCCTGAGCATTCGGCCATTCTGCAGTCTTTGCAGGCTGATTTGCTCGCTTCTGAATACTTACAGACTCGTGATAACCAGACCAACCTGGTGATAAGAATTATCCCTGGGGCGGTGGGTTTCACGTACCTGACTTTTAATGAAGGGGATACAGTACCTATTGCTTACAAGTCACACTTGTACACTTCGGCTGAATTGCGTTTTTCCACTGTGGAGAAAGTGTTAACAGCTGTGCAGATGGCAATTCTTAAGGAACGTGCCCTGTCACAAGGAAAGCGCATGTTGGTTGTTACCCCGTGTCCTGCCTTAGAGGCGGTTACGAAAGCCAGTGTACCTAATTCCAAAGCTTTGCACCCTCGGTGGATTCAATGGGCTGCATCCTTGACGTCACAGGATGTCACGTTTATTTTTGACGCCACTTTACGGTCACAGGAGTATTTACAGTATGAATTTGTTCATCCTGCTCCATTAGCAATGCGGCCGTTAAAGGATTTCCATTGCATCATTTACACTGATGGTTCGGCGCAGGTTGCGCATGGCTCTAAACATGCCTACGTTTCCGCTTGCGCCATTGTGGTCGGTGCCATGGTGAACGATGAGTTCAAGTCCAGTGTCGTGCACACGCAGACGCTTGGAGACTGCACCGCACAATTTGCAGAGCTTCGTGCTCTGATGCTTGCATTGGAGTACGCAGATCCTAGTGTGACGACTTTGATCGTAAGTGATTCTTACTACTGTGTCCAGTCTTACAATGAAAACTTGTTCTTTTGGATTCAGAATGATTTTCGTGACTCCAAAGGTAGCACAATAAAACATAAAACTATCTGGGTCCGAGTGGCGGAACTTAAAGAGAAGCTGCCACTCGTGTTTGTGATTCATACTCTCTGTCATCAGCGCGTGGGGGTTCACGCTGTTGGCAACTCGCTTGCTGATGAAGCAGCGAAGTCAGCGGTATCAAAATACTTAGTTGCAGCAGTCACGAGGTCCAAAAGCAAAATCGATGATGACATCTTGGCAGCTGTAGCTGCAACGGAGAAGGGAGGTAAATATCCTGCGGGATTCCCTTCTAAATACACATACCACTTAAGTCCCGATAAGGTTCCTTATGTGAAAATCCCTGAAGTTGGCGAGCGTTTAGTTCCCAACTCGGATCGCAGAGCTGCTTTGATTACAGCGGCACATGAAGGTGTGGCGTCTGCGCATGCGGGCGTCTCGGCCACTGTAACTCAGCTACAACAGAGATTCTGGTGGCGGGGTCTGTACAAACAGACGCGTGAATATGTTCTTCAATGTAACATTTGCCAGCAGATTAAGCCTTCTACTGCTGCGCGTCCGCCTCAGACACAGTTGTACATCTCTAATAAACCGCTTGGTTGCGTTTATTTGGATCACTGCGGTCCTTTTTCTTCTGATACTGCGTTTAAATACATCTTAGTAGCAGTTGATTCATGCACACGCTTTGTATGGGTATGGCCGCATCGAAGCGCTGATTCGCGGACTGTCATTAAGGATTTGCGTGTCTTTGTGGGAATTGTTGCCTGTGGTACTTTCCATTCGGACCAGGGTCCGGCTTTTGCCTCTAAGGCATACAAGGCTGCTATGGTTTCGTTGGGAGTCCAAGTCAAGTTTTCAAGTCCCTACAGGCCTGAGGGCAATAGTGTAGTAGAACGAATGAACCGCGACTTAAAGCAATCTTTGACAGCCCGAGTTATAGGTACTGGTAGAAACTGGCTAGCCCACCTCATAGGCGTGCAGCGTGCGCTTAATAATCTCCCTAGAAGGTCTCTGGGTGGGCGGACCCCATACGAAATGCTCTTTGGTATCAAGATGTATGTACCTGACCTTGATGGGCCGGACTACAAGGCCCAGGCCGGGGCCTTTGACGTAGATGAACATTGCAATGTTTTACAGAATCTACAAAAGACCAGAGACAGTCTTGCAAAGGAACATTTGCCCTCCACATCGGATGATGCGTTGCAGATCCCGGTAGTTGGCTGGCTACCCCAAGTTGGAGAACTGGTTCGAGAGAAGATCGATAACAAGAAAGAGTTTGGTCCCTCATATCGAGCACCAGTTCGAGTCCTTGGAGTGAAGGGCACAAGAACAGTCATTTTACCACCACTTGCAGGTCGTAAGGAAAACAGATTTATTTCTATTGACAATGTCAAGACACACAGGGTGGCCGATTCTTCATAGCATGACACCGGCTGTATCCTGTCCTTCCATGGTGAGGCACTCTGTGCTGGCTATTACATCTGGTGCAGAACAGGAGGTGTCCCTCGAGATGCCTGCCATAGCCAGTCCTTTATTAAATACTATTCCTGATACTAACATTGATGAGCTAAACTACACTTATCCTGCTGATTTATCGATGCCTGATTTACAGACCCGTTTGGCAGGCCAGTCCAGATTCTCTTTTGACTCTGTTTCGGAAACATCAAAGAAACCCACAAACATTGCAAGATATGCCACGTTGTTTAAAAAACATTTTTTAATTCCGCCTTGGACATACATTTGGTTGATCCTATTTTCATTCTATCTTTTTATGTCAATTGGTTTTGTGTTTTATTTTTTCCGCCTGATTGATGGTCACTACGTTAAAGAAAGAACAGGAATTCGGTACCTTAATGGAACATTGGCCCCTCTTTCCTCTTCACATTCTGCGCACAGACTGAAACGAAACTTAAATACAGTTAACATTACTGCTTGGCCTGTCCTTGATGGGATTGTGTGGGATGCGGTTAGGTTTCAGATACACGGGCCTACTGAAGTGATTAATGTTCCAAATGTGCTTAGAGTAAACATGGGAGATGTGATTAAACAAAATATACGTTCTGATGATTGGGATATTCAGGCCGTAGAAGCATTATTCTCGGATTTGAAGTATTATGCTGCCTTCGATGCTGAGGATCTGTATACAGATTCTATTAATTATGGTGATTTGTTTTGTTTTCAACACTATGGTAATCATTTTTTACATAAGACAAATTCCAGGAGGGTTGCTGTAAATTATACACAATGGGAACATTGCCCTGCTCCATTCAGTGGCAGTTCCAATACATTTCTGAAAAAATATACCTATTTTACAGACTTTGATCAGTCTAATCCCGAGTCATTTTATTTTAAAATGATACAAAAGCCCATTTCCAAAGTTAGACTTACCGATACAAAATTACTGTATTCGAAGTCCTTTTTAGACAGGTTGGCTGTAGATGGCTACGAGTTCTGGAAGGGAAGAATTGACCTTAAATCGGTTTGGGGTACCAAAGATTGGCAGGTACAAGGCACTGAGGCTTTGCACCGTGCATGTCTCATCCCAAATCACATGTTGTTTTTAAATTCGACCATTTTCCAGACAACATGCTTTGGATTGGCTACTTCTAAAAAATTAAATACACCATCCATCCCAGATTTAAATGAATATACAGGTTGGGGTAATTTCACTGATTCCTCCATTCAAGGGTTGCAAACTCTTTTACACAATTCGTCCTTTAACATTTCCAGTTTGGATTCCAAGGGTTGGCTGGTATGGCAAAAGAGTGCTGATTCTTGCCAGCGCCGTTTTATGGGTTTGGCTGAGGGATTCACAAAACTCAGGCCCGATCCACGTTTTGAAGGAGACTATTCTGTCACGACTTATTCTGTGGGGAAGCTGTGTCAAAATTGGTTACAGCATTCTACTTTAGCTGCAGTTAAACTACATTTGTCTCAATTACATGATAATGTGGATTTAAACGATTTTATAAAAGGCCCTGCTAAAGGTAGATCTAAACGATTCCTGTATGCAATTTACAATGAAATTCGGAAAGTTAACCAGGTTGAGGCTGCTAAACGCCTAAGGGCTATTGATCAAGCTAATTTGGAAAAAGTGCTTGCAGTGGTTGATAACAGCATTAACACGCTTTCTTCCCGAATTTACACTTTAAATAATATTATGTCTTCTGTTGTCGACATTGTACATGATGAAGTGTCCGTGTTATATCATGGTCAAAATCAATTGCGTTCTGTGATGCAGTTTGCGTGGACACTACAGACTCTTAAGTCTGGTCGAGTGCCATGGACTTTTTTGAACATACCATCATTATTTGCCCCATTTAATTTGACTGAAAAACAGCGCATGTTGTCAATGAGAGATGCTACATTTTCTATGTTACATATTGAAAAATTAGAATCCCTGCCATTTTCGGTGGCTGAAGTGACTGCAGCAACATGGCTTATTCATGGTGTTATAACATTACCTTTTGCATTGTATAAATTTACAAATTGTATGAAATATATAGCCATTGGACGATATGAACCATTAGGCAGCGCTTTCCTCCATGAAACATGGTCTTTACCATACACTTACAGATGCCTTAAGGAGGGGAATGAAGTGAATCTGAATGGTGAAGAATGTACACAGTCGCCTGACCGCTCACTTATTTGCAGACACATCCAGTTGCATGGTTCTTGTAATCAGGACAAACCTAATTTGGCCTGTGTTTTGAAAGGGACACCAGTTCCTGCAATAGTTCCCACGTTCACGTTGTTGTCCAACGGTAGTTATTTACTTTTAAATAACGAGTTTTGTTGTGGGTTAGAGCCTGGTATCGCATATGTGGTTACCGTGTCTGAAAGGGTCGTTTGCTGCAAGAATGTGTTGTATCCACCCACGCATGGGAATTCAGAAGTTTAAATTTGGCCAAGAATACCAACCTTGAGAGCTGAATTCAATGGTTTAGGCCGTATAAGAGCCCTTTTGTCTCAAAAACAGGTGGCCCAGAGCTCTGCCCGCGAAACTTATGTCCTTCACATAGCAAACACACGCACAGAAGTACAAGCGCTTTTAAGTACTGATTTGCCGTTTCATTTTTGCGAGCTGGTTCATCAAATCTTTAATGCCTCCTCCACATCCAGCCTCGCTCATTTTTTTAAAATGGTTAGCAGTGGTCTCGTGACTACATTTGAAAAAGTATTTGGTATTATCCCTGCGTTCTTTCATTCTATATTCGCTAGTCTGTTTGGCGGATTTCCTGTTTTGCTGGCTTTGGCTGCAGGCGTTCTGGTGATATTTTATTTCATAAAATATGGATGCACATCCTGCGCAAGGAAACGCACAGCACCTACTGATGCAGTTTCGCAACCGGATGCTTGATTATTATGGATCCCTGCCGCTTGCGACTTTAAGCACGGCTTTTGGATTATCTTTCAGATTTTCCTATTTCACCTGTGTCCAGCCTGTGTTTCATTGCCTGAGCTGTGATTTCGACTGGGCCATTGATTTGTGTCTCTGTTTACCGACTTCTCCTGACGTCGACTTTGATCAGCTGATGTCCCCCGTAGTGGCTCATGAGTTGGTCTGTTCTGGCGAAAGGGTTATGGCTGTGGCAGCGATGCATGGACTAATGGGTCAGTGGGACATATTCGCAGCGGCGCATGACTTTCTGGCACAGAGCGTTCTCGAGAACCCACTGAGTTGTCCTCTGATGTTGCTAGAGGATTCGGTGCTGGAAGAGCACGTATGTTCTTTCCCATTGCTTAATTGGATGGCTGAACTGTTTTCGGATGATGACAGTGATTTCATGTTGGAAGCTGTTGCTACATATTTTGCATATTCATTCAACGAGGAATGACTCTGAATACTTCCATCATTATGGCACGTGACTTTTTAGTAATTCTGAATGGTGCCAGTTTCAATACGAACATTCGATTTTTTCATATGTTCTAGGCCTATTAATTATAGTTAGGCCTCAAGTTCGACTTTTTATATTTTGTGTGGCCACTATAGGCATTCATACATTTTTTTTGTATTTTTTTAATTTTACATACATTACATACATTTAGCTTGGCTCAATATCATTGAACTCTGCTTTCAAGTCTTGCCTCTCATAGAGTATTGGCTTATATATTTGTCTTTTGACCGTCCTCGGATCATTGGGGGGGTGTCATATGGTTATTACGTTTCCATAGATTGTGTTAAGTTAGCATGTGCTTATTAAATGTTTAAACGCCATATTTTCTTTCTGCTTCGGGTTGCACACGACACCTAATTGTTATTTCAGCTTTTAACCTAGACGAAAGATGTGATTTATTTCAGAATAATATATTATTGTACTGGTATCAGTCGTGCCTGGAACACTTGGTACAACTGTCTGCACACTGAGAACTGCACACTCTAACACAAGGTTACGGTAGGCCTGATCCTCGCACTACGTTAGTCATAACACAAATAATGTTTGTGCCAACTTTGGGCTTTACGTGAGTTCAAGATACAGTTACAGGGAATGAGAAAACACACTTGATGCTGGACATGCTGAGAGCTGGTAGCTGTTGATGTGATCTCCTCCTACTGAGACTTTGAGGTATGGGTCCGCCCAGCTAAGAGCCCAGATGAGACCTTCTTAGATATAAAATAATATGCTAATTAGGGTGCGCGAAATATAGGTGATACAGAATTCTATAGATTTTTGCATCATAATATGTTATCACAGTTTGCTTACTATGGATTAGTGACTATGCTGCTGACTCTGATTTTTATAATATGTATGTTGATATTATACAAGATACTGCGTTTGAGAATGTTGCATTGAAAAAATAAACATTTCAAACTTGCACGTGTTCTCATTGCCTCCCAGTTTCGGTTTGGAATGATAATATAACGAAAGAGTGTTCATGTGTTCCACGATACCTGAGGTATTCTAAGTTCATGTTCTGGATTGTCTAAGACATCGGGGAGTATTCACTTCCGATGAGATACTGTAGCTAGCCTGGTAAGGGGATTTCTGAAACATAGGTGAGTTGTGGGTCACCCTGACTCACCCAGGTTCTAGGTCTCTGTGCACAGTTCTGTGAGAGAACGGAAACCCTGCGACAGAGGGAAGAGTTTAGAAAGGTTTGTTTTGGGGGATCGGTATAGTAAAAGAGGTGTCAGATGATGCAAGGAAGGGTAGAGTAGAAGAGAGTCTAGAAAGGGTTATTTTGGGGATCATAGTAGGGGTATGAAGATTGGGTTAAATGAGAGCGTGGATGTAGAGGATATATTGATAGATGTATAGGATGAGAGATAGGGTAGTGCATTGGAAATGCCAAGTTAGAAGAAAGTGATAAATATATAGATACATAAGTACATTGAAAGTACATAGATGCATAAAGGAGGTATGTATATTGGGCAGCATTTCTGGTCCTGGTCAGTCTTGAACAGGCAACTGCTCTTGTCCTCTCCGCCCTTAACAGGCAACTGCCCTTGTCCTCTCCGCCCTTAGCCTCAGCGCCTGGGTTGAGAGGCCCTAACCCTGGCCTATTATAGCCCTAGTAATCAGGTGACCCCGTCAGCCAATGGGAACCCCAGCCATAACACTATCCAATCACAACACTAGCCCTAACATTCTCAAACCAATAGGAGACCAGGACCTTACAGCCAATCTTAGCCCTAGTCCAAGCACCCAATCAGTTCAAAAACCCTTTACTCTACGTCCAATAGAGGCCCTAGCGCTACCTGTAGTCCCAACCCCAAGCAACCAATGGCACAGGAAGCCCTAGTCCCTACTTCCAATAGACAGCCTAACCCTACTCTTAGTTCCACCACTAGTCCAGCAACAAATCACACCAGAAGCCCTAATCGCTACTCCCAATTAAAGATCTAAGCCTAGCCCTAGTCCAACCCTAGTCCCAACAACCAATAACACAGGAAACCCTAGTCCCTACTCCCAATAGAAATCCTAACCCTAGCCCTAGTCCCAACCCTACATTGATTGAATCACAGACCCATAAACCAATCAGAACATGGTGTCTGGTAAGCTTTGACTTGATTGATATAAGACCCTGCCCTTTTCAAATGTATAGAGGCTTCTACATCTCAGTACTTGCAGTTTTTTTTAACTACACTCGAGGGCTAGGAAGCATTTAAACAGCGTTAGTCCCTTTAATTTCCATCTTTTTCCCAGAAAATTGGCTTCTCTTTTTGTGAGGTGCCCTTCTTGTAGCAGAAAAAATGCCCCTATAGACCATCTTAAGCGCTCTCACCCAGCTTCACAACCGGTCAAGGAGCATGACTTTTGCATGAAAAAAGCAAACTTTAAAAAATAAAGAATGCATCAGGCTGGGAAAAAAGAGAAAGGCGATAAGGCATCTGCTTCTACTGTTGCTGCGCTTTCCTTCACTAAGATCTCCCACAGAGGGAGAATGAGAGAAGCGTTTACTTATTGGCTGTTTTGCATAGAGCCACTACTGGTGTTGACAGTACGGAGCCACCGTCATTCCCAACAGTCAAGTACACACTGTTACATTCACTGTCTCAACCTCCCTGCAACGGAAAACGTCATGGTCTCGTTTCACGGTGCAACTATCAGCATCAAGATTTTTCACATTTCTACTTTTTGTGGACGATACATAAGCTGCATTCCGTTGTGCAGATTCCTTCTTTCACTCTCACAATTGTATATATCAGATGTGTTTCGATCCACTTTTAGCAAATTTGTAGGGGACTGCGTTATGAGCAGATAGTTGCACTGAAGCGTACTAAAATAATGGCATTTGCCTAAAATCACACGTCGTGGGATAGCTGGGATTAAACCGCAAGGTTTCTGGTAAAAAAACAAATGCCATCACTTTTCCTTCTAGATCGCACATATATATTCGAACACTGTCGAAGTTGAGCAGGCCTTTCACTCCCGAGTCCATCAATCACATGGATTATAGAGCCGGGTAGCTGTAATACCCAACATTTACAGGGAGTCATAAAAAGGAGTTATAACGGGAAAATGAATTGACCAGTAAGCGCGCTTCAAATCAAAGTAAACAAGCAGGAAACAGAGCGTGCTGGCAGGGGAAATGAGTAAGAGAGAAGCCAGGGCGAGTGAGTCATTGCCAGGCAGGGATTCTGTGGTCTGCTGTGAACAGTCGCTTGACATGAACTCCGTGCTATGCTATGCTTACTACGGTGGGACATCCTGAGACGTTTCCTTTGCCTGGCAGAGGCTTTCAAACAAATGAGTTACGCGGGCTCTATGCTGATCTTGGACAGGCGGCTGCGACTGCTGCTGTGTGTGCCCGCGGGTTAACAAGTGAGAGGGGTGGGGGGAGTGCGGCCGAGAGCACATACTGAGTTTCCCTTGCGGGAGCAAGCAGTGGCACCATCTGTTTGAAAGTTAATTACAAACAGATGTCGCCAAAGCTTGCTCCTGCAAGGGAATCGCCAAACGTGAACATGTTGCCATTGAAAGCAATGCAAAGCGTGCACGTTTTTGGTTGAAAAAGCGAATCGACTCCTAAAAGTCTCCTCCTATACAGCACATGTGGCTGCGTAGGCGAGACCTAAAAATGTTGGGCAATTTTAGAAATATCTGGTGGGATAGTGGGCCATACAGCCCTACTAAGCAGAAATCCTGGCATAGATGAGGGAGATATTATGGTATCCTGTCGTAACACCCCAGAGTTTGCCCTTTCAGGATTGTGAAACAAAACTCTTAACCATAAAACACAGATGGACCGATCCATTCTTTGGTTCCGCTTAGGGTCTGCCTGGAAGAAACCAGATGCCTCGTCTAAGACCCAGTGGCATGACCAAATACGGCAGTCTCACTATGGAACTGGTGGCAAACACCTTTGCGGACTCTTGAAAGGGCTTTAACTTTATTTGGGGGCCCCTGCTGCGGTTTCTATCCATAGGACTCCAACTCTTCTCCTTCCCCACACGTACAAGAGCACTCCGTCAATTTCACACTTAAATCTTAGATTTTGAGGCTCAACCCACCCCTAAGTTTGCTTGGTTAGTGATGGGCCCCTGACTCTCTCGACTCTGACCCATCACACGTCACAATATAATATGGCATCTCGCACAGGCCTGTATTTTAGTTATTCAAATTGTCTGGGGAAACACTGGGGGGTAATTGGCATGCATTTGGTGGCTTTTCAAGTTGTGTTTTGAGTTCTTGACAGCACACATGATAATTTTTTCTGTAACAATTACTTATATGTACAACGAACCTTTATGATGAACACAAACTACTTTTGGCAATACTGTGTCGATTATGGTCCAAGTCAAGCTGTAACTGTAAGAACAGTTTTTATGCCCAGGAGAATTCAATAAAGAAAGTTTAATCAAAGTATTGCATACTGTAGTGCACGCACACGCTGAATTTCACATGGTGAAATCACCAGATTGACCACAGATCAATAACAGATTAACACACCCAAGCAGCCCTTATACGCAGCCCTTATAACAATGTAAATGTGAGCAAGAACAGTTTGGTTAAAAGGATAGTAAGGATACTATTCTTGAATGTTTTGCTTCCAAACGTGTAAAAAAATATGCATTAAAGTTAACACACACAAGCAGTCCTTATAACAAAGTGAATGTGAGTGAATTCAGTTAAGTTAAAAGGATAGCAGGGATACTGTTTAATATGCTTGTATGCTCTGCTTCCAATCGTGTGAAAAATATGCACTAAAGTGATACTAGAGTAACTGTTCTTTCCGTTCTCTTGCAACAGTTTCTTAAAATAGATTAGTCTTGATGTCTCGAGGAATGCAATTGCATGCTCTGGGTGTCCCACCAGAAAATGACAGCCTTAGTATTTTTGATCTTCTGCATGATTGCTGTTTGGAGACGTGTGAGAGCTCATCAACTGTTGCTGACGCACAAGTTACTTACCTTTCTTAACGATATATCTGTAAGAAACATTAGTTAGTTCTTGATTCCTTACCTTAGAATTACCCCCAGGCGTCAGACTGGATCCGTAAAGTTTTTTCGTCAGCAGCACCTCTGCGCGTAGGAAGGTAGCATTGGTTGGTTCCGCGTCCATCGTCGGTGTCCTGGTCGCCAGGATGACGTCACCGCAGCTACTTGGACGCCTCCCTCTTGCGCAGATGCCCATTCTGTACACGACTTTCCGCACCAGAAGCGCAGAGCCATGCAAGACACTGACTATTGGTGCACAAAATTAGGGCACTGAAAGGATATCCTTAACCCTAGAAATCAGATTGCAGAACAGGGAGGATGGGTGGGACGCTAAGGAATCTATAACTAACTAATGTTTCTTACAGATATATTGTTACCGAAAGTGAGTAACTTGTGCATCTGAAAGAAACACGTTAGCTATAGATTCCTTACCTTAGAATAGATACCCCAGCAATACCAACCCCAGCGGTGGGTCTGCAAACCAAGATCACACCAGAAAGTCCTGGGGAACAGAACGGCCAAAGAAGCTGTCTCTCTGGACTTGACCATCCAGGCAGTAGTGTTTGGTGAATGTTTGCAGCATTGCCCACGTGGCTGCCTGACAGATGTCATTCAGAGGCACTCCCCTTCCCAAGGCAGTAGTGGCTGTTGTCGCCCTGGTGAGCGTGTAGCCCGATTGGAAGCTCCTTTTTAGCCAGAGAGTAACAAGCCTTAATACACAACACAACCCATCGAGAAATGGTGCGTTTGTGTACGGCCCGACCCTTCTTTGCACCCACATAACCAACAAAAATGTAATCATCCACTCGGATCGGTTTCGTGCGATCCAGATAGAAGGAGAGCACACATTTTGGGTCCAGACTGTGGAGCCTCTCTTCTTCCTTTGAAGTATGCAGAGGCAGAAAGAAGGTGGACAAAGTAATGGTCTGCCCAATGTGAAAGGCAGTGACCACCTTAAAAGGAAGGATGGACGGGTCAAGAGAACCACCTTGTCCGGGTGAACAGGTAGGAAAGGAGGCTTTGAAGAAAGAGCCTGGAGCTCACTCACTCTTCTAGCAGAGCTGATGGCTACCAGGAAAGCAGTTTTAAGAGTCAGAAGGCATAAAGGATAGTTATGCAGTGGCTCACAGGGAGAACACATGAGATAGGTTAGCACAAGGTTCAAATCCCACTGAGACGTAACGAAGGGGATTCGAGGAAACAGTTGCGTTAAGCCTTTGAGGAAACAGTTAACAACCAGGGACTTTAAAAGAGAAGGCTGATCTGGCAACCGAAGGAAGGTAGAGATGGCCGAAAGTTAGCCCTTGATAGTGCTCACAGCAGAGCCCTGTTGGGCCAAAGAGAGAAGAAACAATAGTACTTCAGAAGAAGAGGCAGAAAGGGGATCCACAGCCTTTGCTGTGCACCATGCCACAAATTCGTTCCACCTACAGGCATATACCGTCTTAGTGGAGGGACGCCTGGCTGCCAAGATTACATTTCAGACTTCGGGAGGCAGGTCAAAAGACGTCAACTGCCATCGCTCAATCTCCACACAAGGAGGTGGAGACTGGACAGGTTCGGGTGGAGGACTGTCCCCTGTTGCTGCGACAGAAGATCCTCCGAAAGAGGCAGTCTGATTGGAGGACCGATGGCAAAGTTGAGCAGCTCGGGATACCAGAATCTTCGTGCCCAATCCTGAGCCACAAGAATGACTTGGGCCCAGTCGTGTCTAATCTTCTTCAGGACTCTGGGCAGAAGTGGTATAGGTGGAAAGGCGTACAACAGACCACAACTCCACTTGCGCAGAGTGTGTGCCGCCATGGAAATTCCAACGCGCAGAATTGCTGACATTGCGCGTTCTCTTCGGTGGCGAATAGATCTAACCAAGGCTCTCCCCACTGTTGAAAGATACCTTGCACGACCTCCGAGTGAAGCGCCAGCCTTTGGCTGAGTTTGTCGGCCCTGGTGTTCAGAGAACTGGCCAAGTGTTGAACTACTAAGGAAATGCCTTGATGTTCCAGCCATGTCCAGAGGCGGCAGGCCTCCTGACAAAGACTCCACGACCCCACCCCGCCCTGTTTGTTGCAATACCACATGGCGATGGTATTGTCCGTGAACACCTGTACTACTCTTATCCAGACAGAGGGAAGGAATGCCTTCAGTGCAAGACGGACCACCCGGAGCTCAAGAAGGTCGATATGGAGCTCGGACTCCCCCTGGAGACTAGACGCCTCTGATCTCCGCCTCTCCCATGTGGCCGCCCCACCCCAGAAAGCAAAACCAAGGGGGATGATAGACGGAGTGTTGACCATTGCAAGCACTCACCCCCAGTCAACTGATCTGGGTTTAATCCATAATCATTCTTTAGCTCACTCCGCCACCCCAGTTCAGACATGGCCATATGCACATCAGTCTGACCCTGTGCCTCATGGGAACAGTCCAGCCCGAACTGCCAAGCCATGTCTTCAATGGACCGGAAACAAGCATCCAGGTCCGGTTTCTGGATAATCAGCCTTCATCAGCCAGTCCAATGGACAGGGAGAAGTCGAAGAGCGTCAATGCTTCTTCGACTTCTTCTTATGCTTCAACTAACCCAACCCCGAGTGCGAAGACTTCGATGACTTGTCGGAATGGCAATGGCTACACGACCGGTCCCTCGACCTCCCTCTGGACTGGGACCTATAACGGCACAGAGTCGACTGTCGTCGTTCAAGCAGCTGTCGGGACCACTCCCGCAAAGCCTTCAGTGTCAATAGCTGACAGTCGGAGCACGACTTGGGGTCGTGGTCACGCTCCAGGCAAAAAAGGCACACGCAGTGCAGATCCGTCACCGTCATCAGCCGGATGCAGGAACCGCAGGCCTTAAAACCAGGCAACCCTCTTGCACCTGCTCAGAGTCGAAAACTCGAAACACGAAGTCGACAAAAGTCGAGAAAAACGTAGAAAAAAATGACTGAGGTACCCCTCTTCCTGGATCTGCGCTGGCTGGCGCAGAAAAAGAAGAAACTGACATCAGCGCGCGAGGGCGTCGTGTAAGTAGCTGCTGCAACGTAATCCCGGCGACCACGACGCCAATGACGGACGTGGAGCCGACCGACGTCACCTTCTGACGCGCTGAGGTACTGCTGACAAAATAACTTTCCAGATCCAGTCTGACGCCTGGGGGTAATTCTAAGGTAAGGAATCTATAAATAACGTGTGCCTATCAGATCCAGAAGCTACACAAAAAAAGAGTGAGGAAGTTCAAAAGTGTGAGCATTCGAGTAGTCTTTGAAATCTAGGACCATTATAATTGCCAAGAAATAGTCCAGTAATCGTTTGTTAATTCAAGGAAAGTCAAAAAATTGCTCCAAATGCAACACATTTCCAACTTACATTGAGAACTAGGCCCATGATTATTTGGAAAGAGGCGAACAGGGCAGACTGTACCTACTAAATGTGAGAATTGATGTTCCCCCTTTAACATACATTATATTTTTATTGTTGCAGAATAAATGTTACTTGAAAATGTATTGTATGGACTCATAATGTACATAGGTTTGTTTAGTGAAATAGTCTTGTAATAAGAAAATAAAAGAATTGATTACTTACGTGTTATAATATAATCTTGTGTCAAAGTCTCTGCTTGTTTCTCTTTTCTTTTTGTTTTTACTACACACAGTTTGGCTCCCCTAAATAAATCAAAGAAAAAGAATAAAACAAAGGTTCAATCACAATTTTACTTTAATAATAATAATAAAACATTGCTTGGAATAATAAATTGCTGCATAAAACAATGAATGAGCATAAATATAATAGATACATATTATGCTTTAAAAATTGAAATAAGGAATTACTTTTTGAACTGATATTAAGGATGTTGAAAGACTGAATCTTTATCCCACATATTGACAGTGTGTGAAAAAAACAGAACAATAATGGCATTCAAAGTAAGAAAGAATTTCAAAAAGGTTAAATACCAACGTTGAACCAACAAAAAGTCAAACTCCATTCGTATTGGTTTTAATTCCATATACTTTTATTTCCCTGTATATTTCATACATTAGTAACTTGATGTAACAAATGGATTTTAATTAAAAACAGATCATGGGTAAGCACAACCTCTCACCTACTACCACTTCACAGTGGCAAATAACAATTAGATTGTCACAAATTAAAATCAATGTTTATTCCATTCAATAACTTATTTCTCTTGTGCAGACTATTAAAATACACGGGTCCATATTTATTTTTTCTAGTTCTTGAAACGCTCGTATGAGTTCCAGGAATATATCAGTAAACTAATTATGCCATCCAAATAGTGCCATTGGTGTTCTGCAAAGCTTATCATCAAATCTGCAGCAAGCACATTGCAAAATATTTAAGGTCTATTTTACATAAATGCAGGCATTGGATACGGAACAAAAAGATCAGGATATCTAATAATTCTTAACAACCCTTGCTGAGCTGCTTCTCAATGTGCTGAGAAGTAGTGAACTCTGAAATTATATCAATGTTTGTCAACATTTTTTAAATAAATGTCATGAATTTCGGAAACCAATATTGAAGGCAGTGATCATATTGCTTTAACAATTATTGTATGTGCATTTTTGTTTTTAAATAATCTGCCAATATCGAGAAGAAAGGCAATGGGGAGCCTGATAAGAGGTCCAGTGCACTTGCTCCCAAGTGTCAGTTAAGCAACCCTAAAGGGTCACTGTTCCTATAGTGTATCCTTGCAGGTTTCTGTGATTACTGGGAATTGCAACTCGTGGGGTCGGCGCTGCAATACCCCAAGGGCCCTGCGAGAGGGCTCTTTGGCGGAGATCTTTTGATAGTAAGCCGTGATGGTGAGTAAGGGTGTGTGGGGGTGATAAGTGGTGAGTTAAAACTATCTCTAGGATACCTCAATGTCTAATTTTTATTCTGAGGTCCCCACAGTAGGGTTAAAAGATTATGTGTGTAGATTGGAAATTTCTCGTGATGTAGAAGGACAATCTACTCATGTGTGCGAGATCTCGGTCAACAAGTTTCATGCCCAAGTGGTCTTCTAGGGATCAGCGGCGTTTCTTCAGGACCATGAGTGGGGGGACACAGCCCCTACCCTTATTTTGGACTGTGTTTGGGGGTACTGTGTCATAGGGGACAACAATGACCATTGGTTGTGTAAATACCTAGTTGTCAGATGATCTGCACCTATATTGATTTCCAACCATTAGATGCAATGTATCGGGCACTTTAGGTCAAGGCTGGGGCCCGCAACTCAATCTGCAGTTCAAGTTAGTGTATGGTTACGGAGTCAATACCGTGTACCTTTTGCCCCATCTGCTTTTAAAACCAGATGATGAAGCATGGCACCCTAACAGGTGTGTGAGGGCACAAATTCCTATTAAGAATATGCCCATCAGACTGTCCTATTAATCACAGAAACATTCAAGGATACAGTATAAGAAAAAGGACCCTCTAGGATGGTTTATGTTTAAAATATGTTTATTGTGCTGCACATCCAGATCTAATACACCATCATGCTTTATACACTGGTTCGGCGTCAACATTCAGTGACAAATCAAGACATGAACAATGAAGAACAGACATAAGTAGGTACGTGCGTTTCCAGAACCATGGTCTTTGATTCAAGTGCGGGGGAAAAAGGCTCCTGAAGACTGCTGGTGGTAGGGTGAAGACGCCCAATATCCTTACAAGACAGTTGTTATGCAGGCCAGGTCCCTTTACGGCTTCATAATAGTGTCCATTGAAGAGAGCAACACTTAAACATTGTACCCCAAACCCCGCCGCCCTCCCGAACTACCCACCCACCACCCCAGTTCCAGGTCCAAATGTTATCCACGTAGGCACGATTGTCTAGCTCGATGATTCCCTGACATCGCATTGCGGCAGTCGTAGGAGGCGCAAATATCTAGGACAGGTCACCTCCCTGAATTCTGTGGCCAAGAGCGTTAAGAAGGGCCGCCATAATTCTGGGTACTGGTCTCCCTCCCCTCTGGCCACCAAAGACAGCTTTTCCATCCCCAAGACATTCCAAAGACGGTGCAACCAGCCCTGAAAAGTGGGAACGTGTGAGAACATTTGTAGTGTAGTTCCTAGTTTCCCACTAGGCCCTGCGCATTGGAATAACATAAACAGTAGTATCGACGTGGAACTGCTTATATTCCAGGCCTCCACTGACTATGCTAAACTTAATTGGGTTGTGTTACCAACTAGCTCAGAGGTCACTGGAAACTTTCTTCTCTGCATAGGAAGTGATCAGCTTCCTTGGCACAGACAAGAAGGGATTCAGTTTTCCAACAACCGTGCAACATGACAACTTTGCTCCTCAGATCAAGAGTCGATCTCTAGGGTCGTGTGAAACAATAGACACAGATTTCACTCAGTCAGTCTAGTGCAGTTTACTTTCACGAGATGTAGAGAATAGAGAGACGGGCGTGTATCAATAAAGGTTAACATTTATTGAACAGTCTTTCTTCTCGTACAAGAGAAATGTATTGCCACAATTGCAATAACTGTTATTATAAAAAGTACGTACAGTAAGATAAGTATTGCGAAATAGAACTGTAAAAGCATTAGTATGGTTTCTTAGCCATACAATGGTTTAAAAGTAATAAAACATATATACAGTCATATATACATTAGGCTAACATACTCAACTGGTGCTTCTAACTAAGCCTACCCCAGTGTGCCTGACCTAAGCCTAACACGTGAGAAGGGGAGTAAGTAAGTAGCTTAAGTTAAGTTGGTTTTGCCAAGGTTTGTTTCAAGAATTCTCGTCTAAGGGTTTAGTCAACACCATACCTCTGAATAGAATGATGGAGGATTGGTATCTCCTTCAGGGGTCTCTCTCGATATCCCAGTCACCTGCGAGGGTAAACTGGAAGCGCCGGGACTGGATTTCTATGCACGAGAAAGGCAGCGGCTCTCTTCAGCGCGTCGAGGAAGGAGGGGTGACAGCGTCCGCGGGCAGCTGGGCTGGATGTCTTCGCAGAGGACGGCTGCACGGCTCCTCAAGCGTACTGCACCATAGGTCGCGCTTTAGCGGCGATAATGGTAATCAGTAGCTTCACCACCACAGGATAGCAGGCTGCAGCGACAGAGTGCTAGTTTTTACCAACACGGGGTCATGCAGGCAGCTGGCATCAGCAACAGGCAACGAACATTGCTTATGGCAACGTTGGTAATATTTATACCTGACAGGTGCCGGGTTTGACGCAAGTTTGCTGGACATAAGACGTCAATTAAAGATGTCACTAGGAAGTGATAGTTATCAGTTGCTCATTAGAGTTCCATTACTAATCAAAACATAGCAAGCGGGGATTTCCAGGTTTGCTGAGTTTTTATCTTGTTGAAGAACTCGGAGTGTTATCTAGGAATATCAGATAGTGACTGCTGCTCTGTCATTGCACTAATTGGTCGCAAAGGAAGTAGCAGAGAGTCATGCTGGAATGTGGCTCTGTTCGTGTGAGGCCAGAGATGACTTTACAGAAAATCGCACTTGAACGGTTATGCCAATATAGGGAATAAATGGCTTTATAGCCGAATAGGGGCATAAGGTCACAGTATCGATCAGGAACCTAGATAAGCACGCAACACCCACTCCACGGGTTAATGTCCATCAAAATTACTAAAACTAAAGCAATTAGATGCATGTGTAACATTGCCCACCCCAAAATACATAAATGCATTCGAAATAGGCGTACTTGTAATACATGAATTTAGGTACTGTACGTTTTTTAAAGCATAGTAATCATTCAAAAGGTATTGCATATGAAATTAATGAACGATTATGCAAAAAGGAATTACACATGAAGTATCTCTGACAGAAGAAATGCGAGATAAATCATCACATAAAAATGCATTGTAATAACATGTGTGCTAGAGGCTGGTGTAATGTTGTTATGTCTCTAGATGTGTTTAGAAATAGAAGTGTGAAGCTTCTGTTCTCTAAGAATAGTTTTTACGTTAAGCAAAGAATTGTTCGTGCCAAAAAAAGGTTAATGTTAGAAAAATTGTCCAATTCAAAGAATAGATTTCCAAAGCTCTTGGCAGTTATTGTTGATTAAAACTGAAGGCCGAATTCAGAGTTCATGGGAACACTGTGTGTCGGAAAGCTTCTTAAAAGTTATTGTTTCTGTACGGGTGAGAACATCGTATCAGACAGGCTCTCGAAGAATTGGTCTACAAAATCAGGTGACAGTTCAACCAAATTAGATAGCACTGTAACTTGGCAGGTGTGAGAATGATTGCTGGGTGATGTTGCTTTTGTCACTCGCTCCACTGTTACCACCTAGTCTTAGCACAGGAGTCTCAACGAATGCTGTCATCAGGATTGGTAGCCGCTGGGGACAACACAATGCGTGAGCCGTTATTGGACTGAGCAAAGTATCGACGTCCATTGGTACTGCTGATGGAAGTGAAAGACAGATGTCCAACACGCATTCATCGCCGCATAGCATACATCTTAGTACCGGTAAGATACAGTTCTGCCATATAGGTCTGAATGAAAGGAACCAGGTCATGTTTAGATCTCTCAGCCTGGCCAATCCAAGGACGTTAGTTATCCTGTCCCGGTAGCGCATTGCTATGATTGTCTCTTCCATTCCCATGGGAGCTATGTCTGAGCTGAGGCTTGCCATAACGAAGTAGGAGGGTCAAAAATAAAATCCCTGCTACAAGTCCCAAAAATAATGGTATGCCGCCAAAAACAGAGTGCACAAAATTAGGAAAGATTCCCAAAATTGCCTGGAAGGGTGTTAGCAGTCCCGTAAAGACTGTCTTAAATATGCCTGGGATGCTTGTTGCACTAGACATGTTAAGGAGTTGGCTGAACATTTCTACGAAATGCACGGGGCAATTTGTTGATAAAAGGTCATGAACTTCAGTAGCTGTCCTTGCAACTAGAAGATCATACGTCTCTTTAGATGACGTTATAGGCACTGTTGTCTGTAAAAGTACAGACTTCATTTTGCTTAATGTATCAATTCGTATAGAATAGAGATTCAGACGAGGCCAGATGGGAGTCACTGAGTCTGGAGGCCCACTCGGAAACAATGCTTGCATACAGCATTTGACCATGGATGTTACTTCTACTAGATAACTTTTCCCTGGCACGAGGCCACAACATCTGTGATCCGTTCTAAGAATGTAACTCCCGTTCGAAAGTTGCATAAAGAAGGGCTCTATCTGAGTTGCAGGTGTGACTAGCTGGTGGCATGAAAGGTTGTTTGAATTTCCATCACATGCTCCGTGTAAATTAATACCTTGACACAAAAGTATACCGCTTAGTGCGTGTTTACAGTTCTCACCATTAAGAAATACATTTTTGTCGCTGTCACTATAGCAAGAATGAGTGTATGGTAATTTCCATATAGATTTTACATATCCTTTACCCAATTGTTCATACTGGCCAGCAGGTATGTACTCAAGGCACTTTTTAAATCGGAAAGTTGTTATCGGAATTGTGATAATTCCGTGTATTATCCATTCAATGACAGGACTCTCTGACATTGTCAATGGTAATCTCTCGAGTTTTTCGATGCTCAGGATTGTATAGTCTGCTCCTTTCTGTGCCAAACTGATCTGTTTATCAGTAAGGTTAAAACTGGAAAATAATGACGTTGTGTTGATTAAACGCCAAGGCACATAGCCTGAACGAAGATTTTGCAGCGTCCAGCCTAATTCTATAATAGAGCGTAATTGAGACTGGCCATGTTGTAACATTAGCAAATCTCTGTCTATCACATCAAAGGCAGAGGATACAATATTGTCCAACGAATATATTCTGGAAGACAGAGTCATTAACCCATTGTCTACTACAGAAAGTGATTTCTCCAAATTAATACGATCAATTTCTCGTATTTTTTCAGCAGTTTCAATTTGCTTTACTTTCCAAGCCTCGTTGTAAGCAGCATAGATACTGGTCGCTATGAAACGCTTTTTACGCTGTTTGCGTGGTCCAAGAATGAAATCGCGCAAATCAGCACCATCTTTTAATAAAGACAAGTGTTGCTTAATTTCAGCCAGTGTGGACGAGGTTAGCCATTCAAGGCAGAGTTTCCCTACACTGTATGTTGTTATAATCCCTGGATGTTGTCTCTGGGAATATCTCGAGTCTAATCTGGTCATTTTCAAACCCTGTGTTTTATTCAGGAATCTATCTTGACAGCTATTTGTGTCTGTAGGCCAGATTAACCACTTTTTCCAATCAGGATGTGTTCTGTTGAAATGTAAAATTTGTGACACGTCTAACTCAATATCTGTGGTTGTATTCCTAGGTATTGGCTTTGGTATAGACGGTGTTTTAAGGTCTTTGTTCTTAGCTAGGCCAAGACAAGATGTTTGGTGTATTGTGTCATTTAAAAATAACATTTGTTCTGGTATCATGCAGGTTCTAAATAGTGCTTCTATGCCTTGCACCTGCCAATCTTTTGTACCCCAAATTGTTTTCGTTTCAATATTATTTTTCCAATAATCAAAACCAAATGTCATCATTTTGTCATAAAATGCTTCTGAATATATCAATTAAGATTTTGTCAGCATTGTTTTCATTCCTGTTTTATCTAACAGTTTATAATAAAACGTTTCTGCATCACTGGTGTTAAACCCTGAGAAGTATTTGAATTTCCCAAAAAATGCTTTAGAACTGCTTTTAGGAGGTGTAGAACAATGTTCCCATTGATTATACATAAAAGCATTTCTAGGCTGTGCAGATTTATGCAAGTAATGATCCCCATAGTGGGTGTAACAGAATAACTGCTCATAACTAGATGAACCTTGTAAATAATCATGATCTGTGAATCTAGCTGACATTACTAAATCAGACATCATGTCATTAATACTGTTAAAGTCCCAATCATCAGAGAATGTACTTGGTGTCACAAAGTCACTTAAGGAAACCTTTAGTTGATGAGGATACTTCAGGATTTCGACCGGACCATATATCTCATAGTCTGTTTTCTCCCATACTACCCCACCAGGTATTGGAATTGCTGTGACATTTACTGTTGACAGTTCTCTTTTCTTCACGTGTGATGATCTGTGTGGTTTCAGGACTAGGTTGATGTTCTGACTTGCTGTGTCCATTCAATTGTAATGAACTTCCCTAAAATTAAAACTAAAATTAGGCATAGTAGGAGTATGAATACCCCTGAGATAATCCAATGCTCAATCAACGGTGAATCCAGATATAGTTCTTTGATTTGTTGAAGGAGTCCTGTTGTATTTTCTTTAGAAGACTTTTTTGTTTCTGGCATCACTTCGGAGTCGTTTAAATCTTCAGAGAAGTTGTCGAAGTTGATGAAATAACCAGAGGCAATTCTGTCAATTGATGGGATTGTTCTTTCAATCTGTCTCTCGGTAGCACTTTCTGATGCCACATCATTGTAGACTGGTGTTGTTTCTTGACGAACTGTTTCAATCTGTGTTTCAAGAGGCACAAGTTCCATGGCATTATTGCATAGTCCTTCATTGTGCACTGCAGGCTGATCGAATGTGATGAGTCTTTCAGTTTGAACCTCTTGGATTGTTGCAAGTTTGGGTATTCTGTTGTTTCTTGGGAGTCCACTGGGCCTACTGTTGATTATAGGCCACATGCTTGTGGTTTTACCAGATCGATAGACACGATTCTGTTCTCCTTTTTACCAGCAAGGGGCGGTAGCACAACTGATCTTGTTCCGGTGACTGCCAAGACAGGTACTGCTTTTCTGTAAGAAGGCCCAAATTCCTTCTTAACCGCGATCTTTTCTCTGACTAAATCCCCAATCTTTGGAATCCAGACAGGCCTTGCTGGGGCTGTTGCGGGTGGTGCCTCGTCAGTGGTACTTGGCTGTTGCTTTAACTTTATGTTGCTTAATGATTTTCTTGTTTCATTCAGTTCCTGTAAAACAGCCAAATGATCCTTTACATCAAAGTGCTTTGTTTCTTCTTGTACCACTGACATTTGACTATCGAGGTCCTGAACGTTCATTCTAATTCCGAACAATAGTTCGTATGGGCTGAAACCTTTTAGAGAATTTCTTGGCATGTTGTTAAGACTAGTCTGGACACTTATTAAATATTTGACCCACCCAGCGCCTGAACCTAATACCTTCGCTGTTATAGATTGCTTTATGTCCCGTTTTTTTCTTTCTATCACACTATTCCCTTCCGGGGTATGACTGACAAGAATACCACAACCCAATTCCCATGCTAGCCATTGCCTCCTTATAGGCTCGAGAGCTGAAAGCAGGACCCTGGTCAGAATGGAACGTGGTAATTGCGTATGTGCCGATAAAGACTCGCAAATCTTTTATAACCGTTCTAGCGTCAGCCGAGTGCTGGAGGACTCATTTTTTAAAAAGTGCTTTTCGTCTTAACTATTTAATAGGACGCAGGTTGGGGTGCAGGCAGCGTTACGCTCTTTCTGACTGGTAGCCGGTAGCAAGGTTCGCTACTGCGATCCCTATTGCAGTTTTCACAGTTGTTTGCATATATTTGGTGTTCTACACTCATTCCTGGCCACCAGTATACTGATTGTAAGTCAGTCAGAGAAACCTTAATTGTTTGGTGTCTCAGACCCAAACCCATATGTGCGTCTGCTATTAAAAATATTCTCCTGTTCGTGTTTGGAATTACTCTATCCCCCACTCCAGGGATTCGAGCAAACGGAACGGAGTTTGCATCGATTATGTATGCATAATTGAGTGGATAGTTTACGGGTAGTGCTGCACAGTCGCCTTTTACGGTCGTTTTTACTGCCAGCATGGTTTCCCCGTCTATGTATTTATCTGTACGCTTTTTTGTGGCTACGGAAGCCGGGTTAGTTGCTTCCGCGGTGGCTGTTTTAGCCAATGAATTCCCTGCAACGTGAACGCCATCACGTTGAAGACTCTGTGCGTGAATCACGTGAGTCTTTTGTAGTTCTTTGTGTAAAAGAGCTACCTCGTTCCAGAGCTTTTTATGTTTTATTGTGGCACCTGTGTCATCTTTGTAGTCGTTTTCGATCCAACTCTGCAGTTTGTTATTGAAAGAATTGACGCAAAAATGAGAATCGCACACTATAAGTGTGGGGAATTCGCGTTCTGCATTTTCGAGCGCCATCTTTAAACATCTGATTTCAGTTCTTTGAGCCGAACAGTACTTAACTGATTCAGTTTTTGTTATTTTCGGTTTGATTTTACCGCACAGCCAACGACATTTAATGATCGCACATGCTGCATCGTAGGATTTTCTCTCTACGTTGAAATGCTGTACAGAGCTATCTGTATAGATTATACAGGCATATAGTGGGAGAGGCAGAATTTCGATTGGCAGAGGATATTCTTCTTCATATTCTAAATCCTTCAGTTCTTCGTATTGCGGGGCGAAATAGTATTTCACGTCTTCCGCTCCTAGAGAATCTATGCACTGTATCCATTTTGGATCCAGTGACACTGTAGGCAGGTTTACTGGGCTGAATAGCGCTTCGAAGGCGGATTCCGCTGTGAGGATGTTAATCCTTTTGCCGTGTGCTAGTTCTCGTTCATTTGCTAGTGCGATTTGCACTGCGTTCACAGTTCTTTCTGTGTGACTGAATGCTTTTTCTGCTTGTGTGTACAAGTGAGATTTAATTGAAATTGGTACCTTTTCTCCCTCATTAGAGGTTAGGTATGTGAATCCGCATCTTCCTTGGATGACTCGGATTACAAGATCACGTGTGTTGTCACGTGTGTCTAATTTTGTTTTTGCTAACATGTCTGTTTGCAGTGATCTCAAAATTTCTGTGTGTTTTGGAGTCCAATTGATTTGTTTTAAATCAGGTTTAATTAGTTCGTAGAGAGGTTTAACCCTCTCTGCGTAATTTAGAATGTAAGTTCTTCCGAAATTCAGAAAACCTAGTATTGATTGTAGATTCTTCAGCGTTTTTGGAGCTTGGAGTACAGCGCACTTCTCTAAGAAGTTGTCCGCTAGGCTTTTCCCTTCACTTGATAATTCGTACCCTAAAAATAGTACTGTCAGATGAGCAATTCGGGACTTTTTAAAGTTGAATTTGTAACCCTCTGCTGCGAACCCAAGTATAATGGTGTTCACTCTCTTCAAGTGAGTATCCAAGTCGTCGTCTGTGAGATAAATATCATCTACGTAAGACAATGCTTCATCATCATAGATTTGTAGTAACTCTGTTACCCTAGCTGAGAATAGTCCTGGGCTGTTCTTGAACCCCTGTGGGAGTCGACAGAATTTTTTCTGCGACCCAAATGCGGAGAAAGCGGTCAAATATCTGCTTTCTGGTGCAATGTTTTGACAAAAGAAACCATTAGAAATGTCTAATGTCGTTTTATATTTTTTCCTAACTATGTTATTCATTAGGGCTGCACTATGCGAGTTTTGTACTGCAAAAGTTTTGCAACACGTATTAAGATGTCTGTAGTCCAAAACTAGACGATATGAATTGTCTGGTTTGGAGACAGGAAACAAAGGATTGTTCATTTGAGAGGTGCATGTTTCAATCACCCCCTGGTACTCAAGTTGATCTAAGATCTCCCTGACCTGTTTTTTAGCTTCTTGCTTTATGGGATACTGCCGTTGGGCAGTTGGTTCACTTTTTAGCTGGATTTTGTGAGGCGGAGAATCCTCATCCCATCCTACATGATTTTTATATAATGCAGGTGCCTGGGCTACTGCCCATTTCCTTGCATATGTGTATTTTTTATGAATCGGAATGTGATTCGAGAAGGCAGGCATAATTACTTCTTCGCCACGAGGGCACTCCCTGACAAACTCCGGGGGCCAATCTTTTTCAGCTAACAGAATATCATAGCCTTTTGAGAGCTTATCCCAAAATAGACCCTTAATTTTCCTAGTCTTATCACCCTCCATACGCAATGTTATTTCGTATATTTTATGGGGCTCGCTAAGTCTGGCGTCGGCAGTTTCAACCTGAATGTATTCATTCGTGTCCACTGTCTCCAGATGACTCATCAAGTTCTTGCGCGCTATACTGATTTCTGCTGCACTGTCCAACATTGTCAATGCCCACTCCCCGTTTTTCAACTGTGTCCTCAGTATTCTCGGCATGGTTGATTACTCTAATACTGGCTACCTTCTTTTTCTGAAATTGAGATTTCTTATTTTGAGCAGGTTCCTTGTCTTTGGACTTGGTGTGCTCTCCTGGGTCTGACGTCCTCTTCTTTCCGAATTCTGTGGGAGAGATCGAGAGGGACGTGTATCAATACTTTGATATCTATCAGGTTTTTTTAGATTATCCCTATTCCTAAGGTTATATCTTTTCTCAGAGGGCTCCCTCTGGGGAGACTGGCGTTCTCGAGTCGGAGTTCTTTCCCTCCGTCGAGGAGACCTTCCTCTGGATTGGAAAACTTTTTCCTTGGGAATGGATTGTTTATTTCCATCCCAGCTCTTTTTAGGAGTGTTTGAATTATTTTTAATAAATAATTTTTCAGGACTTTCGAGCAGTTGGGGTTTTACTGGTTTCCCACCCAAGCTGTCTCTACCTAATTCTTCATAGCATTTTTCTATGATTTTTGCTAGCTCAACAGGATCTTTTATATCTGTTTCCCTCAACTTCTGGCGAATCGCCACAGATGCTGCTTCTCCCTTTATGTTGGCTAATAATATAGCCGTGACCTGCTTGAAGTCTTTCAGAAATTTCATACCTAGATTTAAAGCGGGCTCTGGACCGAATTCATTTTGAATCTGTTTTAGCACTTCTGGTATTACCGCCATAGACGGAACACCGTGTGTTTTTGTGTAAATGGAAGCAAAGACTGTACCCCAAGTGTCGCAGTCCTCCACGTGTGGTGCGATTCCCATAGGAAGGCAGATGGTCAAGATTCTGTGTTTCTCAATAGGGGTAGTATCAGGAAATACTGCCTCTATTTGAGTGATTTTCTGTGCTAACCAGAAAGGAATTTGTTCCCGTTTTACGGGTGTTTTACCAAGACATGACTGTATGTTCTGTGGTGTAATTTTATTAGTGTTCCCCTGATGAGGGGTTAGCTGTGGTGTATTAACAGCTGGCTGGACTGTTGCAGTCCGTATTACATATTGGACTAATTGCCTATGTATTTTTATTAATGTGTTTAGCTGTTCTAACAGCTCTTCTCTAGACATTCTTGCAATGTCAGGATGTGGTGTGTAGCTGGCTAGAACCGGCCACGTGGCTCCTGGTCTACCTAGTGGACCGAGCCTGGTTATGTGATCATTGTGTTTTAGGGCGCCATTAAACCAGAGCAGGTGCTCTTGAAATTTAAGTGGGATTTCAATCTCCTCGAAAGGAGCGTACTCTCCCGGAGGTTCCTCTATTTTGTAATAGTGAAACTCTTGTGTTATAGCGTTTACCGCTGGAAAGTTTATCCATGAATAGAATACCTCTGTCTGCCGGTACTCGTGAGCCTCTATCACGAAAATTACTGTACCACCTTGAGGTGTCAGTCCGTGTTCTATAAGTTTTAAAGTTATAGATTTTCTTAACTGGACCGGGATGATAATAGCATCCGGGTCTGCTTGTTCGGGACCTTGCTGAGTCGCATCTACTGCGGCCCCAGAGGTTCCGTTTTCTACTGACATTTTAAAAAATGCAGGTTTGCAGAGTAGGTCTCCAAGGAGACAAAGATTAGGTGCACAATATTTTGGAACACTGTATCCTTCAACGTTGAATAAACCAGAGCTTTACATAGGAATCTCTTCCTACTAAGGTCGGGCGGATTTTAACCTTTCACCCACTCCAGACGTCTATTGGAGTTTTTACGGGAGAAAGGGGTGTGAAATATGCACGACTGAGTTACTCTACAAGTCTTGCGTTAGTTTATCGCCTTACCAAACGTTAGGGCGCCATGTAGTGTAGTTCCTAGTTTCCCACTAGGCCCTGCGCATTGGAATAACATAAACAGTAGTATCGACGTGGAACTGCTTATATTCCAGGCCTCCACTGACTATGCTAAACTTAATTGGGTTGTGTTACCAACTAGCTCAGAGGTCACTGGAAACTTTCTTCTCTGCATAGGAAGTGATCAGCTTCCTTGGCACAGACAAGAAGGGATTCAGTTTTCCAACAACCGTGCAACATGACAACTTTGCTCCTCAGATCAAGAGTCGATCTCTAGGGTCGTGTGAAACAATAGACACAGATTTCACTCAGTCAGTCTAGTGCAGTTTACTTTCACGAGATGTAGAGAATAGAGAGACAGGCGTGTATCAATAAAGGTTAACATTTATTGAACAGTCTTTCTTCTCGTACAAGAGAAATGTATTGCCACAATTGCAATAACTGTTATTATAAAAAGTACGTACAGTAAGATAAGTATTGCGAAATAGAACTGTAAAAGCATTAGTATGGTTTCTTAGCCATACAATGGTTTAAAAGTAATAAAACATATATACAGTCATATATACATTAGGCTAACATACTCAACTGGTGCTTCTAACTAAGCCTACCCCAGTGTGCCTGACCTAAGCCTAACACGTGAGAAGGGGAGTAAGTAAGTAGCTTAAGTTAAGTTGGTTTTGCCAAGGTTTGTTTCAAGAATTCTCGTCTAAGGGTTTAGTCAACACCATACCTCTGAATAGAATGATGGAGGATTGGTATCTCCTTCAGGGGTCTCTCTCGATATCCCAGTCACCTGCGAGGGTAAACTGGAAGCGCCGGGACTGGATTTCTATGCACGAGAAAGGCAGCGGCTCTCTTCAGCGCGTCGAGGAAGGAGGGGTGACAGCGTCCGCGGGCAGCTGGGCTGGATGTCTTCGCAGAGGACGGCTGCACGGCTCCTCAAGCGTACTGCACCATAGGTCGCGCTTTAGCGGTGATAATGGTAATCAGTAGCTTCACCACCACAGGATAGCAGGCTGCAGCGACAGAGTGCTAGTTTTTACCAACACGGGGTCATGCAGGCAGCTGGCATCAGCAACAGGCAACGAACATTGCTTATGGCAACGTTGGTAATATTTATACCTGACAGGTGCCGGGTTTGACGCAAGTTTGCTGGACATAAGACGTCAATTAAAGATGTCACTAGGAAGTGATAGTTATCAGTTGCTCATTAGAGTTCCATTACTAATCAAAACATAGCAAGCGGGGATTTCCAGGTTTGCTGAGTTTTTATCTTGTTGAAGAACTCGGAGTGTTATCTAGGAATATCAGATAGTGACTGCTGCTCTGTCATTGCACTAATTGGTCGCAAAGGAAGTAGCAGAGAGTCATGCTGGAATGTGGCTCTGTTCGTGTGAGGCCAGAGATGACTTTACAGAAAATCGCACTTGAACGGTTATGCCAATATAGGGAATAAATGGCTTTATAGCCGAATAGGGGCATAAGGTCACAGTATCGATCAGGAACCTAGATAAGCACGCAACACATTCTGCAACGCAGAGCCCAGGGCTATGGCTATCAGTCTACCCCGATGGGAGCGCAATGGATAGGTTATGGGATTGGGTGAGCCCAGCAACACGTAGGCGGGGAATATCGGAAGGGTAGTTTCTAAGTGTAGATCTACTTTGTCTAGTACTTGTTTCCAATAACCCTGTAAATGAGGACAATCCCATAATAAGTGTACCAGTGTACCCCTCTCCCCACAGCCCCGCCAACATAGTGCATCTCGTGTGTGATCCATCTCATGGAGCTTCTCCGGGGTATAGTACCAATATGTGGCGATTTTAGTGAGGGTGTCCGTCAGGCCCAAGGGTGTGCGGAGTGGCGAGCCCTATAACAGATGCCCTCCCATTCTTTGTTACTTAGTGTGCGCCCCAGGTCTCTCTCCCATCTCGCTCTTCCTGAATTGTGGACATGAGTGTATCTACCTAATAGCATGCAGTAAATATCTGATATAAGTTTGCGGTCCGAATTCCTCGAGAGCAGCCAATATTCGTATTCACTGAGTCTGCGATTTGCCCTATCTCTGGTACTTGCATGGAGTGCCCAATGTCGCACCTGGAAATAACGTAGGCGCTCCTCCTCTGGCAAGCCGTATTCACAACGGAAGGCGTCAAAAGGAATGGCCCCCTCCGCTGTATACATGTGTGAAAGTACCCTACATCCCGCCGGGCCCCATCTCCCAAATGCCACCGTGTCCATACCAGGACCGAAGTCAGGATTGTTCAGCAAGGGTGTTAGCGGGGATGGGAAATATGTCAGCTCGTGTGCTACACTTACATGGTCCCACACCTCCAGAGGAGTTCTCGTGATGAACGAGGCGTAGAGGTTGGGGGGTCGATGTCGCCGCCGCAGGAAAGGAACCTCATGCAGTGTGCGGCCCGCTACAGCCTGGTCTTGAAAGAGCCAGTACTTCTCGGACTCCCATTTGCTCCACTCCACTAACGTTCGCAGTTGCGCCGCTTGGTAGCATAATAGCAAATCTGGTAGACCCTGTCCCCCGTTCTTAGGAAGCAACATCGCCAGGCGAAGTTTCATCCGTGGACGGCGCCCGTTCCAGATAAATTGCGCTAATTCAGCTTGGGTCTGACTGATCCATCCCTCTGGGGGTTTCATAGGGATGGCTCGGAACACATAAAGGACCTGCGGTAGGATCGTCATTTTTATCGCTGCCACCTTGCCTAGCCACGACAACAGAAGGTGTCTCCATCTACCCAGTTCTGACCGGATTGTCTGCCGCAGTCTCGTGTAATTAAGGCGAACCGTGCCCTGTAGGGTAGCCGCCAGTTGGATACCGAGATAGGGGATAGCCTCAGACGCCCACGGGAAGGAAAAGAGCCCCTGTAGGTGCGCTCTCGTCGACGCATCCAGGGAAAGGTCGAGTGCCACTGATTTGCTTAGGTTGACTTTAAATCCTGTCACTTCCGCGAAGGCATCCAGGATGGCCACACAGGCTGGGGGCGACTCCCCGGGAGAAGACAATGACAGCAGAACATCGTCCACATACAAGCTTATGGTATGTTCGAAGGCTCCCATTTTGATTCCATGGATGTCGGGAGCGAGTCTCACTACTTGAGCTAAGGGCTCCATGTAGAGGGCAAACAACAAGGGCGACAATGGACACCCCTGTCTAGTGCCCCGCTCTATGGAGAAGCGGGGCGAAGAGCACCCATTGACGCGGAACGTCGCTGAAGGTCTCGAGTAGCAGTTCAGGATCCAGGTGCAGAATCGGTTTCCCAATCCAGCCCGTACCAAGACCTGCTCCAGATACGGCCAGTGGACTCGATCAAACGCCTTTTCAGCGTCAATTGCTAGCATCATATATTCCCCTTCCGTACGTGTGGCCTTCTCGATGAGGTGGAGCGCCCTCTTTGTATTGTCTACAGTTTGCCGTTCCGAAATGAACCCGGCCTGATCCGGAACAATTAGTCTCGGCATCAGCGGGGCGAGTCTCGCGGCCAGGATACTTGTGTATAATTTCAAATCAATGTTAAGTAGTGAGATGGGTCGGTATGCTTCACACCTCGAGTGATCCTTTCCTGGTTTAGGGATCACGGAGATGGTGGCGTCCAGTAGATCCTCCAAAAACACGCCCGGGTCCGAGAAAGAGTTAAAGAGGGTGGTAAGCAGCGGTACTACTTGTGCGCAAAAAGTTTTATAAAAAATGGCGGTGAAGCCGTCAGGCCCCGGGGCCTTTCCCAGCTTGAGCCTGGAAATGGCTGAGATGACTTCCTCGGGTCTGATGTTGCATTCCAGGGCCGCAGCTTGGTCCGGTGTGAGTACCGGGAGCCGGATAGAATCGAGGAATGCTTCGCCTGCTGCGTGATTTAGTGTCGCCCCTGCGTATAGGGAGGTATAGAAATCGCTGAAGGCGGCCGCGATCTCACCATCCTCCGTGGCTAGGCTCCCTCCCGGCGTTCTAATTTCTTTCACCATGTGACGTTGCCGTTTCTCTCTGAGTGCTCGTCCCAATAGGCGCCCGCACCTGTCCCCCCCCGTGTAGTACATGTGGCGCACTCTCATTGCCGCAAATTCCGCCCTGTCTTGGTCTAGCGCGCTCAACTGTTTCCTAACTAATGTTAGTTGCCTCCATATCCTGGGTGAGCATGTCCTCTGGTGCATGCCCTCTAATTCCCTAACCTTCTGTGTCAGCTCGTCCCTTTTCTCTGCCCGCGGCCTATTTTCCGACGAAGATAAGGCTATGAACGCTCCTCTAAGTACTGCCTTTAATGCTGCCCAGTGTGTCGTTGGGGAAGTATCAGAGGTGTTGTTATGTAGCAAATAATCATTTATCGCGTTTATAATTTTCTCGGGCACCTCCTTACGTTGTAATAGTGTGTCCCTAAGTCGCCAGCATCGAGAGGGTCGTTGCACTGGGGGAAAAAGGAAAGTCGCCGAAATGGGAGCGTGATCAGAAAGAGTTGCCACTCCTATATCTACAGTGGATGTCAGCGCCTGGAGGGAAGTAGAGGCCAAAAAATAATCTAATCTGGCGTATGTGTGATGTGCGCTCGAGAAGTATGTGTAAGCTCTAGTGCCAGGGTGGAAGCTGCGCCAGAGGTCTACCATACCCAGTTCCCCAAGTTTCGTCAGACCCCCCTCGGACAAGTGTAGTGCGCTGCGCCGACCTATCTAACGTGGTGTCTAGCACAAGGTTGAGGTCTCCCCCTATAAGCATGTGCCTATCTTCGGATGCCGCCACTACGCTAAGCGCGTCATGAAAGAATTTTTCCTGACCCTCATTGGGGGCATATACTGAGCAAATCGTGAATTCCGACCCCCCCAGAGAGAAGTGGTACGATAACAACCTCTCCTTTATCTCCGCTCCTTTCCGTAGCACCCGGCCTCGAAACTTCTGCGCCACTAGGATCGCAACCCCAGCTTTCTTGTTCGGGGCGGATGAAAAGAACTGTTGCAGAAAGTTATGTGCCCTCATCCTGGAGCAGTCCTTCTGCAGTAGATGCGTCTCCTGTAGGAGACAAATGTCAGCTTGCGCATGTTCAAGGCAGGATAATACTGCTCTCCGTTTGATTGGGTTGTTAAGTCCTCTCGCGTTCAGGGAGAGGATGCATACTTCAGTGGGGACCATAAGTAACCCTCATCCTCGTCAGCTCTGTGTTCTGGGGGCTAGCCCCGGAGCCTGTACCCTTACCCCAACATGGCTCCCCCATCGTTTGGAATCGTATCCGGACGCGGCCTACTACATGATACCGAAAACTCGTGCCAGTGGCTCGTGGTGGACCCCCCAGGACCTGGAACATCTCCCTCTCCCTCCCGCAAAAAAGTACACCCCAAACTCTACCCTCCTTCCAACCCCAACATCCCCCCGTCCTCCGCCAACATCCCAGAACTAGGAACTGAAAGATATAGTGACAGAAAAGTACACCATTGTCCATCATCTCTCACAGATGACTGGTCACACCGTTTCACGGGGGAAAGAAGGTCCAGTCTCTCATTCATCCCCCCCCCGTCGGCCCCCAAAAGAGCATCTGAGACCCCGGGATTTGCGGATTTGAAGTGCGTCATCCGCCCGGCTGCTGTGATGATAAGTCTGCAGATACTGCCTCCACAGCCACCCTGCGACCATTTTCGATCTCCGTCTTCGGGGGGCGCTTAACGCGGCGCCGTTTCCGCTGTTGGCGCCATTGAGATGAGGATTCTCCCGCTCCTCCTTGGCGAGATGGCTGGTCGTCCTCCTCCGGCGGCAGATCCACACCCAGCACTTGACAGGCTTCTTTGAGGGAGCAGAGCTGGTAGAGTTTGTTGTTCAACTTAAACACAATCCTGAACGGGTGCCCCCAGCTGTATGGTATAGCCTGCTGTTGGAGATGGCTCGTGACTGGTTTGAAGCATCAGCGTTTCTGCAGTGTAAGTGCAGAGAGATCTTGGAAAAGTGTCGGGGAATGACCGCGAAAGGAGATGGGCTGCTTCTGCCTCGCCTGCTGAAGGATATCCTCCTTAGTGCAGAAATCTTGAACACAGACTAGAATGTCTGCGGGGAAAGTCAACCCAGTACGCTGGGGTCCGACCCTGTGTGCTCTTTCGATCGGGAGTGCTGTATCCTCCGGCCGGCCCAGGATATGATTGAAGAACTCCCTGGTGAACTTGAAGAGGTCCTTATCCTCATCCAAGTGAGCCACTCCCCGAATGCGCACATTGTGCCGCCTGGAACGGTTTTCCAGATCCTTCAAGTGCGATTGCAGGTCTACCTGTTGATCGTGGAGGCGTATAATTTCCTGTTGTAGTGCCTCAGTTTCAGTGTCTCGGTTATCCTGTTTCGCCTCGAGATCCGCCACCCGTTCCCCCACTCCGTCCAGATCCGATCACACTGTACGGATCACAGCTGCAAATTCTTTTTTGAGAGTGTGGATGTCTTCCCGCAAGGACGTGAAGAGGGACTCGAGGAACGCCTTTGTAATGGGTTCCGCGCCTTCCGTGTCCGGCGCGCCCAGTTTCGTACTAGCAACCGAAACGTCTTTAGCCGTCGTGGGCGATTGGGCTTTTGCGAACATGTCCTTCATTGTCCTGTCTTTATGGACTTTTGAAACCTGCGACATAATAATTGCTCGATGGCGGGCTCACCTCCTGGAGAGTCACTAGGTCCGGTATCAGAGCGTGTGTAGGCCGCGCCGGCTACCACACCATGTGTCAACAGCCGTCTCACACCGCACAACAAAATGGCGCCTGACTAGGCCCTCGTCTCGGAGAACCGCGCTGGGTGTACTAACCTCCGTCGAAGGCCCCTCCTCTAGGATTTCCTCCGGCTCCAATGAGCCCTGTCCGCTCCGGGCAGGGACCGCTTCCTTTCTCGCAGACACCACTCCGGCTTCCTTAGTGGTGGCTGTCGCCCAAGTTCATGGGCAACGACGTAGCCCTCACCGTGTCACCAGGTTCAGGGCCTTGCACCCGCGATCACTCCGGAGTATTCCCCTCGGCAGGCCCGCAGCAGCAACAGACGTATCTCCTGTCTGCTGCCTCACGCAACTTTCATGCGCGGGCCGGGCCTGCCGCGGACTCACAAAACTGCGTGGGGGGCCTCAAAGCACGGGCTCTCTGCCCCAAGTCTCTAGTGTGGTCGCCCCTTCGGCAATCCCGATCCTAGGCCCTGTCCTGCTTCGCCTCCGGCTAGGTCTCCGTGCTCAGCGCGGGCTTACGCTCACCACCGCTGCACCCACCTCCTCACTCCCGGAGCTCGGCCTGCACCCCCACCAGTCACCACACTCTCATCATAGCGGCGGGTCCGCAGAAGCAATCGGGTTGTGGAACCCCCGATACCTCGCGCCGAAGAAGGGACGGGTCGGACCCGCCTGGGACTCACCGGGTTAGGTGGGGGGCACGCCCGATCTCAGGCCTCGGCTCGGCTGCTGTGTCCCCGACTAGTCGCTCCGCCTCAAGCGCCGGCTGTGGGCCCAGGCCGCGCTGCAGGCCGACCGGCGGATCGTCACGCAGGCGGTCCCTGCGGGTCAGAAACAACCCAGCTGGGTCCCCGTGGTATAGGGACACCGGGCGGGCTAATGGGGTCGCTGAGAGGGGGCTCCGTGAGGCCGGAGCCCGTGCTGTAGAAGGCCGACGGCAGGAGCTCCGAAAAGCGCGTCTTACTACGCCGCCATCTTGGCCACGCCCCTAGGATTGTTTAAATATAATGCCTCATAAATCACAATTGTAAGAGAAGGGTCATGATCATGATATTTTTAAAGACATGTTGGTTATTAAATCTAGCATTCTGACATATGGGTAGTGCTTATGGTTTGAGAAATGTTATGAATTTTCAGGAATTTACAACAAATTCCAGGAGTAGTCTTGGAAAATTGTGACTTTTGTAGATTCTTTGTACAGAAAATTAACATCAGGAAATCTATAGTATTTTTCCTAGTACTTTGAACGAGTTGAGTCATGCCACCTTGGAGCTGCTCTTTTCACCTTTCTTCACGGAGGAATTTGACTCCACTCTCCTTAAACTGAAGTACACCAAATGATCCATACCACGTAGTCGCACCTACATTTTATCTCTCTGATACATTGATACCATTAAAATTGTTACTCAACTCCTCAGTCCTATTTGGTACCATCCCTCTGCAATTCAAATGTATGAAGATTATGCCTAAGAGAATGAAAATTGTTGGAGCTCATACGCAATTACTGTGCAATGTGTCAAAAAGTATGATCAACTCAAAGAAGACCTGGTTCTCTTACTGAAAAGGAATGTGAATCCTATAAAACAATTATAAACAGTGGAACACACTAGGCTGATTATCAGATGTCTTATATGAGGACCTAATGTGGTTCTTAATAATGGTAAATAACAAAAACCCAGACACTCAGGCATGAGAATACAATGTAAAATAACTTCATGACCTGTGGACTAAGGAATCCAAGTATACGCACCCATCTATAAATAACGTGAAATCCTCAAATTCACAGTAGAGCTATCTTTAAAGGAATATATCAAGCGAAAGTTAAGACAGAAATGAATAAATTACTTACATTCGGTAATGCCTTATCTTGTCGAGATTCTATCTAGCTGCAGATTCCTTACCTTTGAATATCCCTAGGCATCAGACTGGATCCAGAAGATTTTCGAACAGTACCCCTTAACGCCGGTAGGTGGCGTCATTCGCTCTGAAAGTGATGCGAACGGTACCTATATGGGCGTCACCTTGGCACGCCGACTTCAGTTACTTTCTGGACTTTCCACACCAGGAGTATGGAGCAACAGTGAGAACTGACTAGTGTGGAAAAGACTAAGGGTCACATGCATCATTCAAAATACGGTCAAAAAGGGGCACATTTGCATAATCTGCCCAGTTGCAACCTATATTTTTGCATTTGGGATGCATCATCCAAAATGCAAAAAATCACAATTTAAGTAATCGCTACATTTGCGATTCCTTAAATTGCGTTTGCATTTAGGTAATCCCAAATTGCGATTCTCTAAATGCAATGCATTAACCTAAACATTTTTGCTATTTCGCAATTAAGAAACGCAAATTACCATCAATTCAAAGTTGATGGTAATTTGCGAGAACTTTGAAAAATGCACAAAAGTGCATTTTTCAAAGTTCCATGTTGCACACATACATGCCCTTTGGGCATGTGTGTGTGCAACATGTGGCAATTTCAGGAGTGCATCAGGGTGTCCTTTAGGCACCCTTGAAATTTCATGCGCAATTTGCAAGTACCTATTTGGTACTCGCAAATTGCACATGCAATTCCTATTCATTCCTTTGGTCCTCTAGGCCTATAGGAATGTGTAGGAATCGCAATTTTCTTTTGTGATCCTCATGCATATGCAATTGTGATTCCTACGATTTCTTAAAAATCGCAATTTATGAATCACAATTACAAAGTTTGATGCATGTGGCTTCAAGGCCCTGAAAAAGGTATCTCTTACACCTGAACCGGTTTGCAGAGCGGGGAGGATGTTAGGGTCGGTAAGGAATTTGCAGCTAGATAGTGTCTCTACCAGATAAGGCATTATCGAAGGTAAGTAACTTCTAGTCGCAGATTCCTTACCTTTGAATAGATACCAAAGCAGTAGATCCCTTGAGGTGGTTCTTCGAGGTGGATTAAACCAAAAAGTCCTGCAGGTCTGAATGGGCAAAGTGACTGTTACGATGGACCTGACTGTCGGCAGTTATGTTTTGTGAACGTGGCCAGTGATTCCCCACGTCGCTGCCTGGCAGATGTCCAAAAGAAGAATGCTGTGTGCTAACGCAGTGGTTGCAGCGTTGGCTCTGGTAGAGTGATTCCGCAAGCCTTCAGGAGGCTGTTACTTGGCCAGGGCATAGCAGTCTTAATGCACAGGACAATCTATTGTGAAATTAATCTCTTCTGTACAGCTTTCCCTTTTTTTGCTCCCACATGGCTCACGAAAAATTGATCGTCCACCCAGAACTCTCTTGTGCGGTCAAGGTAGAATGACAACACTTTTTTTGGGTACAGGCGGTGGAGTCTGTCCTCTTCTGTGAAGGGATGAGATGGAGCAGAGAAAGTAGGCAAGGTGATGTTCTGGTCCACATAGAATTGAGTCACAACCTTTATAAGGAAGAAGGCACGCAACCGGTGAAACGACATGTCTGGGTAAAAGGTAGTATAAGGAGGGTGCGCAGAGAGCGCTTGCAGTTTGCTGACCATCTAGGCTGATGTTGTGGCCACTAAAAGGCAGTTTTGATGGTCAACAGCCTAAGAGGGCAATTGTGCAGAGGTTAAATAGGTGCACCCATGAGAATAGTGAGGACCAGGTTGAGGTCCCACTGAGGCATGATGAAGGGCGTCGGTGCAAATGTATGTTTCAGGCCTGTACGGATCCTAGACACAATAGGTAACTTAACGAGAGACGGTTGGCCCGGCAACCGCAAGAATGCAGAGTTCGCAGAAAGCTAACCTTTAACTGTGCCCACAGTAGAGCCCTGCTGGGTCAAGGACAATGCAAACAAGAGAACTCATGCATGTGCAGATAGGGGGTCAAAGTTGTGGGAAGCACACCATGACACAAATTTCTCCTAAAGGCAGGAGTATACCAACTTGGTGTAAGAACGCTTGGCTGCCAGAATAACATTACAGATTTAGGAAGGAAGGTCAAAAGCTGTCAACTGTCGCCACTCAATCTCCACGAATGCAGGTGAAGGGTACACAGGTTTGGGTGCAGAACCCTGCTCTGTTGCTGCGTCAGAAGATCCTCCTGAAGAGGCAGCCTGATCAGAGGAGGCATGGTCATGCTCGACAGCTTGGGATACCAGATTCTCTGTGTCCAATCAGGAGCTACTAGAATGACTTGGGCCAAGTCGTTCCTGATCTTCTCGGGAACTCAGGGACAGGAGTGGTATTGGTGGAAAATGGCTTACAGGAGGTCGGAGCTCCACTCAAGACAAGCATTTCCGGGCAACAGTCTCCTTGGAAATTCCACCTCCATTCTTAGAAACGCTAGGACTTCCTCCTATTCAGTGGAAACAAGGGTTTCAAGCATTCAAATGTGCTTGGGGACTATAGGAGCATCTTGATTTATACCTGAAATAAATTTCTTCTTCTCCATTTATTAGGATTTGAGACATTTTTGAACATCTTCCTCAACTGGAAGTGGCTGAGGGCAAGGAATTTGATGAATTCCAAAAACTGGTGAAGAAATTGGAAATGAGATGACATTCAAGCCTGGTTGTTTTACACCATAAACGTTTTGAAAAGGTCACAGACTTTTGACAGAAATGTTGATACATTTGTGAGTGCATTTCAGAAATTGAGTTCACACTGTCATTTTGGTAATTTCGATGTTCAATTGATTAGGGATCAATTTATTGATCACTATCACACTTAATATATTCAACAAAAGTTACTCACTATAAGCAATCCTACTCTTGAAGAGGTTATTAGGGTAGCAAAGAGCTCTGAACTGGCAAATATATTCATTAAAGAGTTGTTGAAGACCAGAAATGTGCTGTTGAAGCAGTGCAAGTTACAGCTTACACCCGTAAAATGGAGTGTAAATCTACAGATAATTTTTTAAGCTATGCAATATATGTGTCAGATGTGAAAATTCACCTCATCCTACAGGCAAAAGCAATGTCCTACAAAAATTTTTATATGTAACGTTTGTTCAAAAATGGGTAATTTCGCAAATGTTTGTCAAAGCTCATGAAGAAACACAACTAAAATGGAAAATGCTAATGATAGTTCCATCAATCATAATTCAGAGGAACCAATGATACATGTATTTCAAGACATAATTTTAGTGGCATCTGAAAAGAGAACTGTCATGGGTGAGCCTGTTAAATGTATTGATCCTTATCTTGACATTACAGTTGGTGATAAAATTCTACATTTATTAGTAGATTCAGGTGCACAAATTACTTTGATAATCCCAGATCTTTTCAGTGAGGCATGGGGTGACAAGAAACTCTTTCTACCATATAAGCGACCTGTTTCATATGAAGGGAGGAACGTTGATTTAGAAGGTTATATCGAAGATGTTTTGGCATTCAGAGGTCGAAGGATTCAAGGAAAGATTTATTTATGTTGCTGTCAAAGTTCTTAACATACTGGTTTGGTTTCACCAAGTATTGTTTGGTATGGGGCTCAAACCTGTTACTAAGGATCAAGTAATGGTGGTCCAGGAACATAGATATTCAGAAAGCTTGAATTCAAAGTTCCACTCTGTTTTTGGTAATACTTAGGAAAAATTCAAAGCTTCAGACAAAAACAATTAGGGGCAAGCATTGAACAATACCTATTAAACATAAGGTGTGAACGGTCCTATTTAGTTTGAGTAATAATCTTGAAATGGAATCGAAATGGTTAATAGACAATGCAGTAATCAAGCATGTTGAATCCTTTTTGTGGCTTTTGCTTTCAGTGGTTGCATGAAAAAAGGAGTAGATTTTTATAGTGTGTGTGGACTTGCGTGGTCTTCAAGAGATTATGATAGATTTTCACCGTCTACTCAATATAAGCAAACAGTTGGAGAAATTGGTCCGGGCTCAATAGTTTCTTAAAATTGACTGGCCGTCAGTCTACCATAAGGTTGAATTAGACAAATCTACTAGGCACTTTACAGCATTTAATTTACTGTAGGGAACATTTCTGTATTGTTGCATGCCTTTTGGTTTGGCATCTGAGGTTTCTGTGTTCCAAAGCATCATGCTTCATTTATTATGAGAGATTGAGGGGGTAGTTGTCTTCCAAGATGATGTTTTGGTGAGTGCCTAGAGTTTGCACAAGGTACTGGAGATTGATGCAGAAAGAGGCATTGTGGTCAAGAAACAAAAGTGTGATTTATGGTTGAAACAGGCTGAATTTTTGAGTCGTGTGAATACAAGTGATGGTATGGTGCCTAGGCCTGGTTCAGTGAAAGGTGAAAATAATCCTAGAACTGATTTTCTATCCAGATACCTATAGATGACAGATTATTATTGAGTCCAGAGGAATATCTGGAAAGGCTCTATTGCTGCTATACATAGTTGCCAGTTGTCTGCACGCTGTGAAAAGGCATATGGAGGTCCGCAAGTGAAGATGATAATTGTTTTATTTATGTGCGAAAAGGGTGGCATAAGGAAAAAGTGCCCATCTCAGCATGCATCCCTTTATCAAAATTCCAGAGGAGTTATCTGTAGAGGTGGGAGTTTGATGTCACCGATTTTAATTTTGAATGTTCACGGGGGCATTTGGGTTGCATCATGGCATAAAGTTCCATCTGTTTTTTTGGTGTCCTTCAATGGATAAGGAGACAGATTTTTTTGTTAGAGATTGTGTCATTTGCAGTAACTCTGAGACAATGTTTAGAGTGAGTAATCCTCCTCTTATTCCAAATGACTTTCCACCTAAACCGTGGAATAAAGTAGGTATAGGTATGGTTGGTCCTTTTTCAATTTTTGAAATGAATTATTATAGTAAATGACCTGAAATATGGTGTGTGGCTGATCCCATGGATAAAAAAGCAGCTTAGTTATTAAGAGATGTTTGTGCATGAGCGAGGTTCCTAGAATTTGTAGTATCAGGCTATGGGTGTCAGGATTGTGCCCGATCTAGCACGGTAGCGAACGAGGATGTGAGGGTGGAGTCACCGCCCGCATAAAACATGACGCGTCGGAGACACAGGCGCTTCGCGTTCTAGTTGTTTGTTCCTAGGCTTCTGAACTTCCAAGTCACTCCTGCCATTTCCGGGTCTTGAGTTCCAGCGTTGGTGCGTCGCGTCTACGGACCAGCATCGTCTTTGGGAGTTGCTGTGTTCTGTCGCAGACTTCAATTTCCTGATAGCAGCACAGGGATCTTCTTGGCCCATCTCCGCACCTCTCAGCCTCCAAGACAAAACCCTCATGTGGTTTGGCGGTAATGCGCTTGCGCTAGTTTTAGTGGCCATCCCCTGGTTTGTTCCTCCGTTTGCTATGTAGGGCTTATTCTGGTTGTGCGTTTTCTAGGCATCTGCATTTTTCTTATGTGTTTAACTCCATACCGGGTGCTTTTGCACATTGTAGACATTGTTTTTGGCATGAACTTATTTATGAGCAGTAGTCCGACTCCTGAGGCAAAGAGCATATAATTGGATGTCGCAGAGTTTGGAGCTTGCAAGGGAAGTCAGTTGCTTCTACCCCCATGGTATGGCATTATATCGGCTTGCAGGCTCTACGGATTAGGTGGCTGCCTACTTGGTTTTCATTTTGTTCATTTGAGGGTTGTGCTGCTAACAACCCACAAGTACACATTTCTTTATTGGCCACCTTACAGTCCATTTCCTCACATGTGTGGAGGGTAAGCCTCTCCACTAAAACTACCACATAACTGTATTGCTGAGAACCAGTGTTAAAAAAGTATTAACTCTATTCTTATTTGTGTTTAGGGAATATTGCATCTGTTGCGCTTTTTCTTTATCTGTGGACACAAGTGGAACAGGGGAGATTTCTAGGTAGAAAACTCTACACTGGTACTGCTTTGACCTTGTTGGGCGGACTGGTGGTAGAAGGAAGATGGGATCTTGGGATCGTATCATCTGACTCCTGCCTCCTGTCCCAGCGGAGACCTCAGGCGAGCCTGACAATGGGGTTTAATTTGTATGTGCAGCCGTCTAAATTTCTGACAGAATCGATATTAAACATTTCAGAAGTTGACTCCATCATCCTCGAATCAATGGACTGGTTAAACGCATGAACCATGTGTTGAATGACTATCATGTGGGCTAAAAAAAATAGAAATGCGCTTGAAGAATCTGTTAGATCCATGTTATGGTTCTATTGTACAACTTCTCCTTCGGTTACTAAAATTTCACAGTTTGATATTTTGAGAGGTCGTAAGCCCACATCTATTCTTTTCCCTGCACGGATGGCTTGGTGGCTCAAGAACGAGGTGCAGCAAAATGGTGTGGATGAAGTTATTTGCAAGAGAGTGGTTGAGGTTCAAATTAATCAGAAATAAGAATATGATGCCAGGAAACATGTTGAGCACACATTTTACTAGGTGGGAGATGTCATAAGTATTGTTAAAAGGTGGTGGGGGAGAGGGGGAGGAGCCAAGATGGCGATCGGAGCAGAAGCGTAGGCTCCCGGCTCTGCAAGCCCTCGCGCCCGCACTGAAATCCTGACCTTCATTCTGGTGTTGCGCTGCAGCGGGATGCCGGTGAAGACGCGCTGTTATTGCTCGCGTTCTCCCGAGGTCTCTGCCTGCCTGGTGACCGGAGATATTTGCGAAGTTGTTTGGCGGCCTCCACAGCCCTGGAGCCGGGACCTGTGCTGCCATACACCACTGGATGCTGATTGATCAACATCGGCCAGCTTAGCCCGGGCGGAGCTGGTCTTTGGGACGTATTGCCTGTCGAAGGGGAAAAGGAAAAGAATTTCTTTGCCGTAGCACGGTTTCTCGCACAACGCGACCGAAGCACATCTGTGAGGTGGGGGCTCACTGGGAATACTTCTTCTTTGTGGAACGCTGGAGGTGAGCTGTGACGACCCCATTTTCGAACTTGCCCGGCATTTGCGGACCACTCCCGAATTTGCCCCAACCTTGAATCGAAGAAGAGATGGCTATTACCGAGGGTCGCTCATTAGAAGTGTGCCATGTTAGCACCAGTGACTCGGACTGCAGCTTGCCTGTGCCGATCTCGCCCCCACTTTATCATTACTTTCCCGACGAGGTGGAAATGTCTGATGGCTCCCTGAATGGGAAGGATTGCTTTACCCTGCCTCAGGATTGCATTACCCTGCCTAGTGAGGAGCTGTGCGATGGATTGCGCGAGTCATCTCGTGGTGCTGAGATGAGGGGACTGCAGCCTGCGCTATCCTGTGGCGCCGTTCTTGCTGCCCTTTATGATCTACGATCTGCGTGGGAAGATGGTTCCCGAGAGCTGGGTAAGAAGCTTGACGACATCGCGTTCGCACTGGGGCGAACACGGCTGGCCTGCTCCCAGCGATGTGACGATTTGCCTTTGCCGGTTCTTGAGGGGCCTACTATGTTTCCACACGAGTGCAAAGGGGAGCGGATTGTCCCGGATTGTATTAGCGCCTGCGGACGGCCGTCCGCCAGCTCCAGCTGCGCTACAATGTTTCTCTCTCAGCCGAGGAATGAGACTTCGTTTATGTTATCGCCACTATTGACTCGGACACCGTTTTTGCAGCTACTGGCCCCCTTGACTGCCTCCTCTTCGCAGGCCCTGCTCTCCCTGCTGTGGAACGCGTGTCATCGGGCGAACCTGGAGGCGCTGTTCTTTGAGGAAGATGGACCTATTGGTGACTGGCGACGTCCATTTTGTATTTACATGCCTCTCCTCTGCCGTTCGTGGCCATTTTGTCCCTTTGTTCTGGTTGGGACGGGCTTTCCTCAGGGGCCATGTTTAGGGGGACTTCCACGAACAGGCCAGGGCTAAGTGGTTCCCTTTCACGATTGGTGATTGATTGGCTGGCGGGGAATCGGGTTGGAATGCTCATATGACAAATTCGGCTGCGCAATATGTGATAACTCTCCCCATTCACTACCGTAACTGTTACTTGCTGCTGTTGATTCTTGCTCATGGGGTGGAGGATAAACGCGTGGCTGGGGAGACCGGGAGCACATATGTTTGGCCCTCCTCCGGTTTTATATGACTCCTTTTTCTTTTCTTCCTTTCATTCCTTGTCTGTATTTCGGGTACTCTTTTTGGGCGACAGGCACACTGCTAGGGGGGGGGGGGTAGGCCGTAGCCTCTGCATGCGTGTAGGGTGGGGGGTGGGGGGTTTCATTTTGTCCATTTTTCAGTTTCTATGGGCCTTATTTTTCTCTTTTCCTTCTTAAATTCTTTTTCTTTTCTTATTTCTTTCATTGGGTCAGTAGGGTGGCTCGGTATGGGGTGGGTAACGATCGGCACGAAACATAATTTGTGATGGTTTATCCTTTCATATGTATCCTTGTGCCGCTACTCTGATTATGTTTTTTGCTTGTTGGATATCCTCTGGTAGACGTTTCCCACTCTTGTCCTCGGTGGGTTGTATGGTCTCTGATCCCTCTTAGTTTCTATTCTTCAAAATATACTTTAATTTTTTTTTTAAATGAACCATAATTTCTCCTGTTTCTCGGCAGTTCGATGATTTCCAGTGTAACTCGGACTGATTGTTATTTTGTATTGAGACACTGCTGAGTCGCCATATAACTTGCAAAATTGCTTACAATGACATCGAGGCCGGCCGGATGGTTGTGGGCCCGTATTTGTTTGCTGATACTGCACAATAAAGGTTTTAAAAAATTTTTTTTTTTTAAAAAAGGTGGTGGGGGAGGTTTTTTGCGGAGCCGCGAGGCGCGATTGCCGCGACTTAGCAGAGCTCCGTGCCTTTCCCCTTCCCATGCATATCCGTTACATTTATCCGTGGGCCCGAACACTGTCTTGTGTGTCGGAACATTCCTGCCACCTGTTGCTGTTGTGTCTGAGTCTGCAGGATCGTCGCTGACTCGCAGACGGAGAAAATTGGAAACTGGCCCTACCTAGAGCAGTGGCGCCGGGGCCTCGAGTGGAGATTGAGGCCATCGGAGGAGATGACGAAATTCGGGGCTTCACTCCTGGGAAAGCCAGCGGAGGACAGAGTACCGGTGTTGATCCGCGTAGTTCAGCTTGAGCCCCCTCTTGGCACCGGGACAACGACGAGAGCGGTGCGTCTGCCCTCTGCTGCGCAGCAACACATCCAGACAGCGAGCGGGCCGGGAACGTCTCGGGCCTTGCGGCGGGGCAGAGCCTGGGTCTCACGTTGAGGCAGAGGCAGCATCGGTGGTGGAGTGGCCTGCAATACTGGTGCTAGGTGGTGCCGGCGGAGGTCGGTGGCAGGAGATCACGGTCGGAAGAGGGGGTGAGCGTCTCGTCGGCCCCCGGTCACCGGCTGTAGAGCGGCGCTTATTGGCAGTTCCCCCGAGTGCCTCCGAGACCGCGGCGGAGGCTGTGCGCAAGCGGCGTAGCTGAGGAGTCACCCTTGATCACCTAATTGGACTGGAAATATCGGAGGCGATTACTGGCACATGTAGCGGAAACCCCACTGAGTGAGAGAAGGTCAACGGAGGCTAAGCCTGCTCCGGGGCTTCACTGATGGGCCTTCAGGCATAAAGACACAAGTGATTGGTGTGTTGCCACGTGAAGCATCCCTGCAAGCTGGGTCCAGCCGGCACCATGGGGGACAGAGGCTCCGCAACCGAAGACGTGACACTGGTCTGCCCTGGGTCCCTCGAGTCAGCATTGAAGAAGGCACTCACAGTAGATTCAGTGCTCAGACGGGGCTGGACTCCGAGTGGGGGTGAGGTGGTATCTGGTGGTGTGGTCGGCCCTCACGAACAGAGGTGAAGAGTGGCACACTCCTTTTTTATTTAATTTTTTATTAAGCATTTTGTCTTAACAGCAGACAAATACACATCTTGGTACAGCATTCTCTGCAAAAACTTCACATAGTTCACTCAGTACTATCATTGCTTCCGTGACACAGCCATTATGCCAACATCCCAAACTGGGCAGGTGGCGAGGAACAGTAAAGCATTTAAATCAGAACTACTTGTGTAACATCAGTGTGGACCCAGGAGCTACATGGACTTATTGTGCTTCTGTAAACACGCTCTAAACGAAGCATTCTGAACGAGCATCCCTCCCAACATCTCCCCTATTTGTAATGTCAGTGAGCATATCTACTCTCCCAATAGTCCACCCAGCAGGAACACCTCTCACCTCAAAGTCGACAAAATGTCCTCCCCAGACCTCAACCAATCCCCACAGGTTCATCAACACTAGCAACACCCGCATCTTGCAAAGTTGCGGTCTCTTCCCCATTTTCGCTCCCCGCACCCTGCAGATATGCGGTGTATAATTCCCCAAGATTTTGGGTCGGCTCCTGGGCGGAAGCATTTTGCTGTACGCCTCCGATTGTGTGACACAGTACAACATGTCACGAGACCACTGCCGCAGCGTCGGTACAGGCCCCCTCATCCAGCACAGAGCCACTCTTCTCTTGGCCATAAGCAGCCCCATATCAACCAATCTGCGAATGGCTTTTGATAACGCCTTAGTATACCCCAAAAGAGCCATCAAAGGGTCCGTAGCAAATTTCATCGCTACCACCTTACCCAACTCCTCAAAGATTCCTTCACAAAATTGGTTAACTCCCGGACACAACCATGCCAAGTGAAAAAAAATCAGCAGACGTAGAGCGACATCTCTCACACATAGCGTCCTCCCGAAGTCCATATCGATATAGCCTTTCAGGGGTGTAAAAAATCCTATTGATATATTTGAAGTGGACCAACCTGTGCCTACCGTGTAGTGATATTTTTCTAGTATTGGTACAATAGAACCACTTATCATCCAACTGTACATTCAGGTCATGCTGCCATGCAAGCCTAGCCTTGGTGAACGTTTGCGCCCTGTGTGACATCACTATCTTATAAATAGCCGCAATCATTTTACGGGTGGACTCATACTTGAAGACATGGGTCAACTCCAGCACCTCCGAAGGCTCTTCCATACCGTCATCCAACAAAGCCCGGAGTGCACCCTCACTCTATGAAATTGAAATGTATTCAGGAGTGTTGCACCTTACGCAACCGCAGTACCTTGCTCTAAGGTACGAACCATTCCCTCATGGAAGAGGTCTCCAGCTACCACCAAGTTCAGTGCACGTAGGGCCCGAATGACGCCCCTCTGCTTGCACGGTTCCAACCATCTCATCCAATCTATCGGCATAGCCGGAGAATACAGTAAAGCACCTGCCTGATTCTGCAGGAGTCAGTGCCACGCATGCTTAGTAGTGTTTAAGGAATCCACTATGCCTGTCCTGCGATCAGCTGGTTCCATAATTTAGCTGGCAAGGGGATAGGATCAGCAAAAAGTCTCTCCATCCACAGGAAGGGAATGTCTGCCCCGCCATGTATCCAGGCATGCAGGTAGGCAGCCTTCGCCACCCTATAATACAATTCGAAGTCCGGTGCCCCCAGATCCCACCACTGGCACAGAAGCGTGAGCACACCCCATTGAACCCTAGCTTCTTTACCCACCCCCCACACCAGTTTTAACATGAATTGCCTAAGAAAGAAAGAGCACAGCAGCACCAAGGCGATGTCTGTGAATAGGAATAGGAGTCTAGGAAGAACAACCATCTTCATAATGGAAATGCGCCCCATTAATGACAGTGGAAGGCGACTCCACAGCTCCACATCATCTTCCAATCGGGATATGGCCGTTCCATAATTTTCTCTGAACACGATATCAGTATACAGTCTGATGCCCAGGTATCACACAGATTCCTCTGTCCACTGCAACGGATATTCCATAGCAAATTCAGTCGTGATTGGCATAAGGGGAAACACCAGTGACTTCTCCCAATTAACCAGAAGCCCCGAAAGCACCCCAAAACGAACTACTTCCCTGATAACCGAGGCTAAGTTATTCTCCGGGTCTCTCACATACAGGAGCGTGTTGTTTGCATAGGTGGATATAACTATTCTATGTGTTGGGAAGCCAATACCCTCATTACGATGATATTCCCGCAGGGCACAAGCTAAGGGTTGCGCCACCAGAGCATAAAGTAGCAGGAACAAAGGGCAACCCTGCTGGGTGCCTCTAGTAATTTTAAAGGGGGCAGTAACCAGGTCACCAATTCGAACATGTGCCGTAGGTTTATAATATAGAGTCCCTAGAAATTGCAAAAATACTGCCCCTAGCCCCATTCTGATTAGCACCTGCCTTAAAAACGCCCATTCCACCAAATCAAATGCCTTTTCCATATCTAGGAAAACGGCTACTGCTTTATTTTCCTGGCGAACATGCGGCATTGTGCCAAATACCGTGCAAATATTAGAAGTTAAGTTTCTGGCTGAGATGAATCCCGCCTGCTCCGGAGCAACTATGATATGAGACATCAGAGCCAGTCTAGTAGCCAATATTTTAGCGAACAAGTTCATATCCACATTAAGAAGGGAGAGTGGGCGAAACAAATTACATTCATACAGTGCCTTACCCGGTTTAGGAATGACCACCAACATGGCCTCTCTCATAGATGGGGGCAAGGTGCCTGTTACAAAAACGTCATCAAACAAGGCCATAAGGTGAGGAAGTAACTGCTCTAAGAACGTCTTGTAGAAAGCAACTATCAAACCATCCGTTCCCAGGGCACTACTCGCCCTCATGCCACCCAAAGCCTCAATAATCTCATCCCTCTCTATTGGGTGCATTAGGAGCACCCTATGCGAGTCTGGAAGGAAAGGGAGCTGTATATGCTCCAGATACTCCGCCATCTGCTCTTCAGTCCCTGAGGACTGGGACCTGTACAGATCGGCATAATACTGTCGGAAGCGCTCCGCGATCTCCACCTCCTCTGTCAATAGCACCCCGCTCTCTGCCTTAATTTCTGTTACCTGCGTCCTACCACGCCGTGCCCTCATCAGGCAGCCAGGACAGATCCCGGCCTCTCTCCCTCTCCGTATGAACGTGCCGTGGTGTATTTGCCCATGTGCTTTACTTCGCTATCGGCTGCAGCATGATACTCCTCCAGCAGAACCTTAATCTCCCCATCTATAGTCTCATCTCCCCCCGCTAGCCGCCGCTGCTCAAGCTCTTTCAATTTACCTTCTATTTCAGCCAGAGTCCTACGGATAGCCTTTAGTACACCTGAATGCTTAACCATTGCTACACCTCTGATATACACTTTGAACGTTTCCCAGACAGTCTGGAAACTTGTCACCGAGCCGATATTAGTATCAAAGAAAGTCTCAATGGCGTCAGCCAGCTCCTCCCTAAACACTGGATCTAATAATGAATAGGGAGGGAACCTCCACATAAAAGGTGGCAGATGTTTCCTAGGTGGCTCTAAGAACAACAGTAATGGCGAATGGTCCAATAGAGTGTGGGGCAGCACTATACAATGTCGTATCAAGGTAATCAGAGCAGTGGATACCAACCAATAATCGCTACGTGTGTGTATGTTGTGAAACGCCAAGTAATGTGTGTAGCCCCCTCTCTCTCCACTCCTAGCTCTACACACATCACACACATCCAGACATACCATAACTTCCTCCAACTTCCTTGCTGCCGCCGCTGAACTTCTGGGCGGGTCCGCCGATCTATCCAGGGCCGGATCCCAAACCAAGTTAAAGTCTCCCCCATAGTTTCCTGGAGTCCCCATAGTGAGCCACAATTCTAGCAATGTCTCTAAAAAATTCTGTCATAGTTGGGCCCGTATATATTAATAATGAGAAGGTCCAGGCCCCGGCCTCTGCACCTAGACATGACATATCTACCGCCCGGGTCTTCTTGGAGCAAAGAAAGTTTTGAGAGACGACCTGGGGTTAACCCAATTCAATACTACTCTAGCATGTGAGGTGAACACCGCAGAGTCAATATTTCCCTCCAGCCCCCTGGACCTAAGCATGCAGCTCGTTTGTGGTAAATGAGTCTCCTGCGGAAGAGCCAAATCAATATTCTGCCTCTTGATGTAATTCAGAACCTTCCTAAGTTTACGGTGATCATTAAGACCCCTAACATTCCATGACAACACTCTTATGTCCCCACACACTCCTGGGTCTCCTGCCCATCACATGCCATTAACTATATATTCAGTGCATAATGTGAAGCCAACATGTTTGTGTACCATCGCGCAGTGCATCATCTGCATAACAAACAGCAAATCTCCATTAGAACCCCACACAAAAAACCACCCTCTCCCCCTGCCACCCCCACCCACAGCAGACCTCCCCCAACATGGCAGCATGAAATACATTCCCATGACCCTGTTTCCCCATTTCCCAACACCCTTTAACTCCATCAAAGAGGAGTACAGCAACAGTGCCAGGCAAACATGAGCGGAGGTAGCCCTTCACACCTAACTTTGACAAATACCAACAGTATATAAGACCAATCCTGGCCCCCGCTCCTCATCACGCACATATTTGCTGCATAGGACTGTACCCGTCATACACCCCACTAACAGTTCAACACGCCCCACGTCACATTGCAGGTCTCCTATACACAACTTATCCTCCTAAATGAGGGAAGGTTCCCAGCGTCACCACCCCAGCCTCACTCTATGTGCACCATTGTTATATGACCCTTCCAAGTGAGACACAGCAGCAGAATCCCTTAGACTCTACTTCCCCGCCCATACCCGATACAGCTTTGCAGACTGCCCATTATAACCAGACATCTCAGGAACATGCACAATAATACCATATATCTAAGGACATTAGCCACCCCATCATACAGTTCCCGGCACCTCACACTACCCCAATAGCTACCAGTGAAACATGTCAGTCCTGATCATCCAGCGCAGTCCTCTCCGACTCCTCGAGTTGCTGTCTTTCCGGCTGTCTTTCCGGTGTGAACTTCCGATCTTTCATCCAGTTCTTGATGGCTTGCTACAAAACCTTAGGGTTCGCTCTACGCTTCCGAGCTGAGTGGTCGCTCCCCTGCTGCTGAGGTATCGTTTGTGCAGCGCTTTTGCTCTATTCTGGACTGCAATTAATTACTACAGCCTGCTGTGCGCTCTAACTGCCGCTGCGTGCTGGAACTGCCGCTTTGCCCATTTTGTTTGCTGTATTTGCCGATCTGCCCATTTGCAGTGTGATACTGCCAGCGTGACTCTGTTGTTTAATTTATTTACATCTCGCCGCTTTTGCTCATTTGCATTTTGTTAAACAGCGCGACC